>NW_026641150.1:1486666-2115000 GCF_028554395.1 Pezoporus wallicus | reverse complement strand
TGGAACCCCTGGCCCCGCCAGCAAGGCTGAGGAGAGGAAGAATGAGAAGGTAAGGGCTATGCCCTGCGCTTCCATCACCTTTCCCTGCCATGGGCTGTTGAGGAGGTACTCTGCAGCCATCCAAGAGCATGGAAGCTGGTTTTCATCAGCTGCCAGCTTGGGCATCCTCATTGCACATTACTTTCACACTTCATCCTTTCCCCTCACCATTCCCAGTGCTGCTATCACAGTACCCACTCACAGTGGGAAACAAGGTTGAGCCACTAATGTACTGAATTTGTGTGTTTCTTCCAACAATTGGCACCCAGATCTCCCCATTTACAGTGATGCAGAAAGATGTGATAATGAGCTCTTGGTCATCAACAAGTCAGAAACCATCTGCCTCACCACATGGGAGAAGCTGATGGTAGTACCAGCCCCAGGGCGGGTGCCACAGGCAGAGTAAAACACTGGCTCATGAGTGGCAGGAGCTATTTTACTGTACCAGAAGCACCTCAGTTTCTTGCAGGAGCTTTCATTGCAGTGGCACAGCCAAATGGGGACAAAAGAGTTAAATATGGCTCGTTGGGACATAGGTATGATGCACTGTAGGTTCAAGCTCTTAGGAGACTGCAAAGGGACCAATAGCTGAGTGCCTGTCCCTTATGCACCTTGCTGAGGAAAGCCAGCATGGTGAGCTGCTTTAAGTGTCCAGCCTTTTAGGTTCCTGGCAAATACTTTGCTTTTGTCAAGTGTTTACATTGTGTTAGCAGTTCCCATTGTCAATGGTGAATATTATCTCCATACTGCTTAGCAGAGCTCATTGATACAAACCTTCTGCTGGAAGCAAGATTCTGGTTTGTATCTAAGGAGGAAGAGATGTGGGGGCCTGCTTTTCCTTTGAACCTGCAGAATAATCTTTTCCATACATTCCCCATGCTTTTCCGTAGTGACAGGCACATACGGAGTAAACATTTACTTTGTACATGGTAATGGTGAGGTTGCAGGTCTCACGTGTGGTCAGGGTTACAGATAACTCCTGATTTCATAAGATGAGGAATACAAGTTTTAAAATCCTTTCCTTAATCCTGCTGTGATTTTTCTCTTGAGTACCTTTTGGTGAAAGAAGGGGATAGAATTTCTGCCCTGGATGTAAAATTTAGGTACTTGCTTACAAAGAATGACTTTCAAGTGCACATCAAGAACTGCATGCTGTGCAAGCAGAACAGTACCTGCTGCTTCTGCAAGCCCAAGGAAGTGTATGGCATTTGGTAGAATGTATTAAATCTGCATGTTACCTGAGAGCTTTGCGTGATGGCATATTTAATACTTCCTAAAACATATGTTATTCTATAGGTATTCTATATTTTAATTTATATGGGGCTGCACACTGAATTTTCCTAGGCAAAATTATATCAAGTCCCTTACTAAGATACTGGTTAGCCTTTTCCAAGCTGTTACAGCTTTAAGTTACTGAATTTGGATGCAGGGAGGTAAAGTTATTGTGGTTTTGAGCTCCATGGATGAAAGGGAGAAGCAAATAAAGTACTACATCATTGCAATGAGGATTGCCACAGACTGCTTCAGTACCTGGGAAGTGTCAGGGAGAACTGACAATAAAAATTTTCATCCCTGACAGGATGGGGTGGTACATAACAGCCCTGTGTTGAACAATGTGTTTCTGAATCTTCTGCATGTCATATTTCACTTTCATTTTAGAAAGATCTGATGCTTCCTTTCTTTTTAGTAGTGACTGGTGCTTGGCCAGTTAAGTTGTATTCCAATTCTTTGCATAAACCCAAATATTTCTTTGAAACAGTTGAGAGCTTGGATAATGCTGGACTAAAAGCCATATAACTAGTCAAAAAGGAATCTGTGAGTCAGAAGTGAAGCGATATCTGGAACCAGGCTTGATACTTCCAAACTGGAGGCTGGTTGGGCAGACATTTTGGTCAATAGGGAATAGTCATAACTCTCAGAAAGAATAGCTGTGGAGAGAGGCAACATCTGTTATCAGTACACTTGAAAGGAAAAAACAGACAAGTCTGAGGAGCACAAAACAGAAGCAGGGATGTAACTAGCAAACAGCTAGATAAGCAAAGATCAGAAGCAATTTATCTGAGTTCAGTTTCATTATATTAATCAGTCAGGTACTTTGAGATGAAAAGAACAGAGGAGATGTTACTAAGAGGAGTGGTAATAAGGTCTTCAGCTCTACTGAACACAGGATAGAAGAAATGCCCAGGTAATTATCTCCTGAGAAACTGAGATTAGCAAGTCGTATTCAGGTAATTTGCAATGTGTCATGAAATTAGCATTCTCCTTGGAATCAACCATTTTTGGTGTCCCATCCAATTACTAATTTTCATCCCAGCTTAATCTTTCTAGTTTCTTTGTAGAATTCCCTTGAGGATGAAGGCTGAATGATCAGAGAGAGAATGGCTGTTGTGAGAAACATTCTCTTGTTATTGACCACATTTTTCTCTCACGCATTAATTGTCAGCGTGAACTATGGTACAGAGGGCACATGGTATGCAGGAAGAAGTAGTTTGCGTTTGGGGAGGGCCAAGCTGAGGATCTCATGCTGAAGACGTTTCTTTTGAGGGCTATGGAGCTGAATTGCAATTTTTTCATTTATCGCTCTGTTATAGTCAGATACATTGGTCCTTGGGAAATTTTCTTCAGATGATAAGTTTAGTAAGGTTCATTGGCTGCTTGAAGGCTGGGCTGGGAGATAGTGGGGAAATGTATTTTAAGATATGATCTTCTACCAGTTTATGTTTTATGATTGCCTACCTAGATTCTGCTCAAGGATACCAAATGTGACATCAAGGGGCAGCTTCTCTAGTGAGTCAGTATATGCTATTTGGGTTACTTGTTCCAAGATGGAATTGCTAAGTGTACTGGTGAGGTTGTCACTGTCAATGCTTTCCTTTGTGCATACACATTCGTATGCCAGTATTGAGGGTTCCAGCATATTACAGTATGCTGGTAGTGTGCAGCAATCAGATTTCTCTAAAATAAAGAGGCTCTGGTTCCAATTTTTACTCATTTCCTTGTGGTTTAAAGGCAAGTGGCAGAAATAATCCTAAGGGTGATGGTTTTCTGCTCAGCAGGAATGGTTTTCTTTCTCATCTTCTATTAATATAGCAAATAAATCCTTAGGCCTGTTGTTTTAAGTTCTTTACTTCAGCTTACTTCGTAGAGGTCCTCATCCAGGCTTCCAATCCTGCAGGTGGATCTTGGCACCTACGTTCATCTAGGCACCTTAATATTAGTGTCTTACTGTCATACTCCTGCTGACTTAATCAGGAGGTAAAATATGGCCTCCATGCCAGACTTCACTTGTCAGTATGCACCTAATCCCAGAGGATCCTATCTGCAACCGAGCTTGTGCTCCACCTCACAACTCCTTGGCAAGCCTCCTGTCCACTTAGGGATCAGTTTCAAAGCTGTTCTCCTTTGCCAGCTGCTGGTGGTAGCTGCTGGAAGATGAGCAATAGATAGTCCCCTGTGCAACAGTGCTTGAAAAGTGCTCAGGCAGCAGAGCAGGCTTAGAAGTAGAGCACTTGAAAATCAAAGCTGTTTCAGTGCTATAAAGATGCAATACAAAGTAGCTGGAAAGGCAGCTCACACAGAGGTAGCACAGACACTACAGAAATAACAAGTCATGGACTGAATAAAGGCAAGGGAGCATGGCAGAAGCCAAAGAGGTAACAGTGGTCAGGGTAGTATAGAAAAGAGAAAAGATTTAGCAGCTGCTGAGAGATAGAACGGGGGGCACTGGAGGAGGCACTGGAGGAGGCACTGGAGGAGGCACTGGAGGAGGCACTGTGCCAGTGGAGAGGGTGGAGGTGAAGAGTGCTGTGTAAAACCTATGGGGAGGGGTCCTGGAAAAGGAAAGTTAGGATATAGGGGTTGAAATCTACCCAAAGACAACAGTTAAAGAAAGCAAGGTGTAAAGAAGACTCTTTCTTCTTTTTCTCAAATATTTTATGTGTGAGGCTAATTTTTCTTCTTTTCCAAGAAGGAGGTTTCCTTCCCAGAAGGAAAATAATACTTCTCCTCCAGAGTATTTCTATTCCAGGTTAGGAGTGTCCCAAAGACATCACAGCGACAGGAGGGGGGTAAAGCAAAGCAAATGGGGAATACTTCATTTTCTTTAAGGGTGTGTGGTGGGTTTGTATCAGGGGTCCTTTGAGTTCTTGCTTTGTCATTTGCTAGTAATACCTGCATCTGAAACTCGAGAGAATTAAATCCCAAATATTCTGAACATCTGAAAGAAAGGGATGGAGATCCCAGCTGTGGAATGGAAGCAAAACCCTGTGGTTTGGGGTCTTTTAAATGGGGACCGTGCTTTTTCAGTCATGATGAGCACTGCCCAAGTTCAACTGGTAGATTACAGCTGAGTGCTTGTAATTATGGCGTGACTACTGCTTTGACCTCAGTCAATTTTTGCTGTAATAGTTTCTGCTATATGTAATCTGGGATGATGCTTAATACCTCTGATAAAACCACTTGTTTGAATGAATTAATGCATTTCTCATTAAATGTGCTCCTCATTACGTTAATCAAACCAAGCAAATCATGCAGGGTGGCTTGACCACTGTAATTAAACTTTCTTTAAAATCCACTCATTTGGCTTTTGATTAAACTCTTCCAAAATGTCTGGCCCAATAGCTGCTAAAGAGGAACGTAAGAGCTTGCATTAGTGAGCAAGCCATTAATTCATCACTGAGTTACACCAATTCCTTACTGTTTTACCCAGCCAGACTATGTAGAAATATCTGAGAATTGGCAATGTAAAATTAAATGTTTCTTACAAGTGTGCTGAAACAACAAATCTGTTTGCAACTTTAAATTTAGTGACTGCGTCCTGGAATATATAGAGGATCTGGATAAGCAAGTCACAATAAATGGGAAAACACATTGAGCCACTGTTTACTGATGTTAAGATAACAAGAGACACATCTTCAGAAAAAAACTTTGAACATGCACCAACAGTTTTGCATGTGAAGACTGAATCTGTAAACATCTGTTTGTTCTCACCATTGTCGCTCACTTTGTCAAATATCGGTCCTTCTGCTCAGAGTAACTGCATTCCACAAATGATACAGTGTTTGGCATAATCCTGGTGTAGGTACTACATTACAAAATAGAACAAGCCAAGGCCTGTTTTCTGGCCCTGCAAGTGTCCCTGCATGACTTGCATCCGCACTTTATTCTTAAACTTTATTATCCACTCAAAATAGGATGCCTGAATCCAGACCGCTCACTGGGAACAGTCCTGGTATGTGGTGTGGCCTAAATCATGCCCATACATTATCCTGGGAGAGTGCTAGTTGATATAAGCCAAACCCACAGTGGTTAATGAATGTGGACCAGGGTTTGATATCTAAATCCAGGCCTTGCTTTGTGTGCCAGCATAGACATGACCAGAGACACTTTCCTCTTCGCTGCTCCCCCTTCCTTCCGGTGCCTTCCTCTGCCTTCCCCTAATTTGCAGGCAGTGCCCAGTCCCATCAGGCAACATCCCTTCCCTCAGTGCAGACCAAATGTCTGCATATTTAGTCACCCACCCTGGCTTTTATATAGGATTGGAGACTAGGTCAAAGGCCCTTTGAAAATTTGACTATGTAAACTCTGAGATGCTTTTTGACCTTAGCTTACATTACAGCTGTCTGTTTCAGCTATCAGTTGGTATAACTGGAACTGCCTGAAGGAGCTGATCCTACACAGTAGTGCACCTCCAGTTTTCAGTTACGAAGTGCCAGTCTCTGCATTGTAACTTCTCATATTAACTTGTCCCTGAGTAAAAAGAGTTTGTCACCACTTCATATCCACTAAAGAAATTTAATTCCTTATCCAGCAAACGGATGACCAGTATGAAAAGTGAAATGTTGAGCACTTGCAAGGACTTTGTAGACATAAAATGACATGGCAAAAATTATGGTCAGTCTGGGACACGTAAAGGAAACTAAGGACAGAGTTGATGAAAGTAGATTTTTCAGATATAAAGTCAATATGACTGACCCTGAATTTTTGGAAGATGAGTTTAGTCTTCCTAGCAGATATTATGTGATTTAATGTTTTTCACTTTATAACCAGTTCATCTAAGAAAGCCCCTTAAGTTGTACAGGTATGAAATGAAATGGAATGATAAAAACTAAATGACTAAATGAAAGCAGCACGAGACATAACAATGAACAAATTGCACAGTAGCAGAAGAGCCTGAATTATTGAATTCTTAGAATAAGTAAGTGTATCAAAATATAGAAGCATTAAGATAAAGTAACATCAGAATAGTAATGTAAAGGTTTGCATCGAAAAGATAAAGTTCTGTGACACTAATTTACTTGGGTACTTTGTCAGACATCTGAGTTGATCCTGGAGCCACCAACACCAACATTTTGTCGATCATTTTCAGAGTCAGATTTGACTTTTCAGTTTAACGTGTGTTCCAGTTTGTTCTTCAGCAAGGATGCTTCAATCTGGAATACTTTAGTTCAGCTCTCTCCAGACTTGTGCACAGAATACATGCTGTTAATCCATTTCCTCTCAACAAAGGCGACAGGGCTGTCTTCATCACAAATGAACCACCACTTCCCATGCTCCAGAAAGTGAATCTTGGCTCTGTGACCAGCAAGTGATTCACCAGAAACTTGGCCAGGGAATAGAAATCTCTTTTTCTGGTCATGTGAATTCAGGCCACAAAGGTCTGTTTTAGGGAAGAGAAAATCATGCTTAAAATCTCTCCAGCACCTTCTCCTTCATTGTTAGAGTTCAATTTGAAAGGACAAAAACCTGGCAACTTGCTGATGAATATTTTAAGGCTGGCAAATAAGGCAGCCAAAAGCATGAGCCCCAGCTGTCAAAACACAGAAAACTTCAGCTTTACAATAAAACAGATTTCTGTTATTTCTAACTGGCTAGGATTCTTTTGCTTAGATCAAGGGCAATAAGTCATTGATCAAAATTTCTTTTTCTTGTTCACATTTTTTGATGTTAGGAAATACTTTCAAACTCCCCACAGATATTTCTAGCATTGACTTTGCTGCCAAGCAGTCTCTGAAAGCTATTCGTCTTCTCTCTACTCTCCCCCCGCCTCTGCTTATCTGCTTCGTAGTGCTGTCACAGGATTTCTCAAGTGTCCATAGTTGTTTTCTCTAATCTGCTTCAAGTAGTTCTATGCTGCATTCTGTGGTCGTAAGGGGAAGCAGATCCAGGGGAAGAGAAGATGGGGAGTGCTTTAGCTTCAAGAGGAAATTCAGTTTATCTCCTAACTGAGATGAAGCTGTTTGGATGCCAAGGAACAGCATTCTTCTGACACCTGTAGAGACCTAATTTTATAACATAGAGGACCCATGGGCTTTTACTAAATCCTCAGTGCTGCTTGGGTAAGAAAGTAGAACTGACAAAAGAAAGAGCATGCAAGGGAGTGATGGAAGCAGAAGGCTGGAGGCGTGTGTGTGCACGAGTGCCTGTGCATGTCTGTATGTGAGCATCCCGACACTGGCGTTCCCATGGCATTCCCCTGCCTGCAGAAGGAATCACGCAGGACCAGATGGCTGGATAGGACCGGGCAGCTGGATGGGACTAGGCTGTGGGAGGGGTGGCAAGCACCTCTTTGGATTAGACAGGTGAAATGAAACCATTCTTGTGGTATCAATGGGAGACATTGACACATTCCAGCTGTTGAGGGATCATAGGGGCCAGTCCCCATCCCAGACTGCACAACTCAGCAGCTGAGCATCCCATCACAGCTTCTGCCCTATCCCTGCCCTGTTCCTAAAGAACATGGTTTGATTCCTCCTTCCCTCATAACATCAAGCTCCCAATTCCCATGCACAGGTAAAAAAACAAAGAGTCCAAATGTTGTGCCTGTCCCTGTCCTCTTTCTGCTTCAGAGCAGTAACACACAGCGCTGGCACGGGGCTGGCACTGCCCTACCACTCCCAGGAACAAAGACACAAAACCATTCCAGTAGAAAAACACAGTAAGAAGCTGGATATCTTGAAAACAATGAAAAAAAAACATGTGAGAGTTGGTGGCATCATGGACTCCCATGTGTCCAGGACTCATTTGCTTTCCTCAGTGGTTTTCCAACTATGAATTCACAAACCAGTAAGTCTTAAGCCACCAAGAGGCAACAGAGATTTTTCACTTAGATACAAGCATCTCAAGTGTTAATGCAGTTGTTTTATGGAGACAAAGTTGAAACTTTCCTGTGAAAATTGGTTATAATCAACTTTTCCATGGCTATGTTTCTTTTTTCCAGTCACACAGGTAATGGTATTTTTCCTTGCTTTTCTCTATAGTTATGTATAATAAATGGGTTAAAATCTCTAGCATCAATGCAAAAGTACATCAGTAAGCTCTGTTGGAAGAATTACATAAACTAAATGAAACTGCAGTTTCTGAGAAACATCAGTACCGTAGGAACAAGCTGTTATAAGAGAAAACAGATATCTGTGGCATGTTCCTGTTTTTATCATATAACTCGAGGGCATAACCAAGTTATAGCAAAGGGATATTTATCTTATTTTGTATATTTTTGTTTATTTTTCATTTTGCAGTAACAGCAGAAAGATTCACAAGCCCTCAGCTTTTCTCTTGCCAAACGGTAAAGCTGCTTTATAATCAGTCTGGGTTATTTTTTTGGCTAAATGTCTCAAGCATCTAGTAATTCCCTTCAGACCAAGTCAAGACATGGAGTCAGTGATGGTGTCTGAATGACTGAGAAAAAATTACTCCTATTATGCCCTCTGGAGCGCACATCAGTCTCAGGAATTCAGAAAGTACATCATGCAAAAGTTGTTTTTCAGACACTACATCTGCAGGCGGCCTGTAATGAATTAATAAAGGGTGTCAAGCAGTCAACCTTTTAGAAAACAGTTCATTATAAAGGCAGAACTCAACCTGTTGCTTTGCTTTTGTGCATATAGTTTGTTTGCTTCGTAGTCACTGATACGTTTCTGTAAGTTAAGACTACAGAAGCTAAATCTTCACTCACAGCTCACTGCATTCAGCATGCTAACAGCAGACTGGCATTGGGCTTCATCACCAGATGCCACAGGGACAGAAGACATAATTTAATGTGAGCCCATGGCCAACTTATTTTGCAGTAAAGTAGATTTTCTGTACTGTAGTTTCAGTCCCAATTCATGGTCAGCTCAGAATCGAGATATTTTAAAATGGAACTAGCTCATTTTTTGGATGACTTCAGAGATGTCTATTCCCTTCATAATTTAAGTTTTGAGAAAAAAAAAAAGGGGGAGGTTTGGGCAGCCAGATCCTATCAACACGGTGGTGCCTGCTGTGGCAAGGGAAATGCATAAGCTAGGCTTTGATCATGACTTGAAAGAGAGAACTGATTTTCCGACTTTTTAAAGCCCAGTTCTTAGCCTTTCTTCACAGTTAATACTATCTAGGCTTCTGATTACACTTTCAGCTCTCCTCTGGACAGCCTTCAACTTGCTGTTGTCTTAAAGAGCAGTGGCCCAGAGTGAAGTTTTGCTGAGACCTTGTAAGTGCCAATTACAAAGGAATAAGCACTTTCCATGGTTTATATATTAAATGTTTGTTAATAGGTTTCCAGATATATTTCAGCTTTTTCACAGCAGCATCTTGACTCACAACCAGTTTTTGGTCCATTGTAATTCCTGCATCCCTTTCTTCAGAGCTGCTGACTGGGCAGTCACTTCTCATTTTGCATCTCTGCATTTGATTTCTCCTTCCTAACTGTAGCATGTATCACAGTATCACAGTATGCTAGAGATTGGAAGGGACCTCGAAAGATCATCTAGTCCAATCCCCCTGCCGGAGCAGGAACACCTAGATAATGTTACACAGGAATGTGTCCAGGCGGGTTTTGAATGTCTCCAGGGAAGGAGACTCCACAACCTCCCTGGGCAGCCTGTTCCAGTGTTCCGTCACCCTCACTGAGAAGAAGTTTCTGCTCAAGTTTAAGTGGAACCTCTTGTGTTCCAGTTTGTACCCATTACCCCTTGTCCTATCATTGTTTGCCACTGAGTAGAGCCTGGCTCCATCCTCGTGACACTCCCCCTTTATATATTTATATACACTAATAAGGTCACCCCTCAGTCTCCTCCAAACTATAGAGACCCAGCTCCCTCAGTCTTTCCTCATAAGGGAGATGCTCCACTCCCTTAATCATCTTTGTTGCCCTGCGCTGGACTCTCTCCAGCAGCTCCCTGTCCTTCTTGAACTGAGAGGCCCAGAACTGGACACAGTATTCCAGATGGGGTCTCACCAGGGCAGAGTAGAGGGGAAGGAGGACCTCTCTCAACCTACTAACCACCCCCCTTCTAATACACCCCAGGATGCCATTGGCCTTCTTGGCCACAAGGGCACAGTGTTGGCTCATGGTCATCCAGTCGTCCACTAGGACCCCCAGGTCCCTCTCCCCTACACTGCTCTCTAACAGGTCGTTTCCCAACCTATACTGGAACCTGGGATTGTTCCTGCCCAGATGCAGGACTCTACACTTTCCCTTGTTATATTTCACCAAGTTATTCCCTGCCCAACTCTCCAGCCTGTCCAGGTCTCGCTGGATGGCAGCACAGCCTTCTGGCGTGTCAGCCACTCCTCCCAGCTTAGTGTCATCAGCAAACTTGCTGATAGTACACTCAATTCCCTCATCTAAATCGTTGATGAATATATTAAATAATACCGGTCCCAGTACTGACCCTTGAGGCACTCCACTAGTTACAGGCCTCCAACTAGACTCCGCCCCATAGACTACAACTCTCTGGCTTCTCTCCTTCAGCCAGTTCGCAGTCCACCTCACTACCTGATCATCCAGTCCACACTTCCTCAATTTAGCTGTGAGGATGCTGTGGGAGACTGTGTCAAATGCTTTGCTGAAGTCAAGGTAGACCACATCCACCGCTCTGCCATCATCCATCCACCGTGTTAATTCCTCATAAAAGGCTAAGAGATTGGTCAAGCATGATTTCCCCTTGGTGAAGCCATGTTGACTGCCCCTCATAACCCTCTTATCCTTGATATGCCTTAAGATGGCACCAAGGATAAGGTGTTCCATCACTTTCCCAGGGATGGAGGTGAGGCTGACCGGTCTATAGTTACTGGGGTCCTCCTTCTTGCCCTTTTTGAAGACTGGAGTGACATTTGCTTTCCTCCAGTCCTCAGGCACCTCTCCCATTTCCCAAGACTTGGTAAAGATGATGGAGAGTGGTCTAGCAATGACTTCCGCCAGTTCCCTCAGCACCCGCGGGTGCATCCCATCTGGACCCATGGATTTATGGATGTCCAGATTGCTCAACTGGTCTCTAACCCATTCCTCATCGACTAAGGCAAACCGCTCCGTCGACCTGACTTCATCTAAGGTCTCAGGGGTACAGGGCTCTTCAGGACTACCTGCAGCAGAGTAGACAGAGACAAAGAAGGCATTCAGTAACTCTGCCATCTCTATCTTCTGTCACCAGCGCACCCATCCCGTTCATCAGTGGGCCTACATTGCCTCTAGTGTTAGTTTTGTCATGCTTGACTTTGCAGATTTCATCATGGTGATTTGAGATCATTTCACCATTTTATGAAAATTGTTCTGAATTCTTACGCTGTTTATCATTTTACCATAGGTTAACCCTGGCAGGCATCTTAGCCTCACACAGCCATTCACTCACTCCCTGCCACAGTTGGAAAGGTGAGAGAATCAGAAGGGTAAAATGAGAAAACTCATGGATTGAAATAAAGATCTTTTCATAAGTAAAGCATTTAATTCACCATTTCCCATCAGCAAGCAGGTGTTCAGCCATTTCCAGGACAACGGAGCTCCACCACATGTAACAGTTACTTGAGAAGACAAATGCCATCACTCTCAATGTCCCCCCTTTCTCCTTCTTTCTCCACCTTTTATTGCTGAGCATGATGTCATGTGGTCTGGTGTATCCCTTTGGTCAGCTGGGGTCAGTTGTCCTGAATATGTCCCTTCTGAACTTCTTGTGCACCCCCAGACTACTCACTGATGGGGTAGCATGAGAAACAACAAAGGCCTTGATGCTGTGCAAGCACTGCTCAACAATAACTAAAATGGGATGTGTTATTACTGTTGTGTGCTCGCAAATCTGAAACAGAGCACCATACAAGCTACTACAAAGCTATTTAACTCTATCCCAGCTGAAATCAGTGCAACTTTCACCTACTTGTAAACTTCATCAGCTCAGTGCCCACTGCTGATTTTAAAAGTGCCCTCTCTAGCTCACCTACCAAGTAATTAATGAAAAGATTGACTAGTGCTGGCACTGAGACAAGCCCTGTTGGCACCTACCTGAAATGTCCTCTTGGTTTGGCAGAAAGTCATTAACTGGAAAATACTGCAAAGCAGCTGGTAGCATCTGGTTATCTGCAGTTTGAGTTCTTGCGTGACTGCTGCTGATAGAAAAAGAGGGATAGTGCAAGTCTGGAAGGGACCCCTCAAACACACACTGCTGTTCTAGCAGGAAGAAGTTGAAAGAACAAATTTCTGCATGACATTCGTCATATTGCCTGCTCTGTTGTGGGAAGATTGTCAGATACTGCAAAATAATCACAGTACAGGAGTTTGAATAGAAGTCATGATTGCTTAACTAATGAACTACTAATTCTCTTATCTTTATAAGCAGAGACATTCCAATCAGCCATGATGGAATTGAAGATGAGAGAATTCTAAGTCAATGTTTACCTACACTGTTTTGCTAAAAAGAAAATAAGAAAGGCTGTCAGTCTGTACAGACCATCAGTCAATCAACCACTTCAGTCAAGGGGAAATCTTGCACTGTTATCTGACTTGTGTAAAGGGTTTTTCATCTTCATATATGGCAGGCAGGCTTGGAGATGGGCTATTATGACAAAGCTGTAATTTCTGCTCTGATGCAGTAGTGATTTTAACTTTATAAATTTTCTGCCATTTTCAGATGTGAGGTGTATGTGACCAACATCTTCACATGGGCATTTTGAGCCTGTGTGTTAAAATTGACCATTTCTTGCTATTAGTTGACAGGATCCACCTTTTGTTTCAGGTCATACTGGTCTCTTCTGCATCAGTCAACTAGCTGGCAAAGTAAAGAGGAATACACTGTACGTGTGTTGTCACTGCTAACTATTTCTGCAATAGTTGCATGTGCAAACCCAAACCAGATGTCACTGCATAGCATGCTCCAGACAAGGAATAAATCCGTGTCCAGAGAGGTCTTGGGATTACAGATATGACTATGTGTTTAACCCATGTGAGATGCTGCTCACTGCCTGCACCACTAAAATTATCCTACTACCAGTTTTGATATAAAGCATGTTGTTGGGCATCTTGGACATTTTTGATATAAAGTTTGTCCTTTGATATTTGTCCTTGGACAAACCACCATAAACCTGGCATTTGAGCTAACATGTTTTGTCTCACAGTTGGGGTAGGGTGAGGAAATGAGGAATACAGGCTTAGGTGGCACACTTGGCAAGTAGTAATTAGTTAAATCAGTGCAACTCAATTGCATTTCATTGTATGGTCATACCTGCAGGGGAAAAATAAGTGGATAAAACAGACAAAGGAAGGGAAGGTAGAATGGAGGAATAGGATTGCAATGTAAAACCAGGCCTAATGCAAAAGGAAAAAAATCCATAATGTTACTGACTCCCCTTCCCTACTTATGCCCTAGTTGTTCCCTTTGGTTAGCTCTCTTTTTCATGTATGATCCTTCTTGCTCAGCTCTTTAATCTGAGAAGGGGGCATTTCATACTTCCTAAAGACCTGACCTTTTAGTATAAAGGTACTGGGAGGCTTTTTAGGAAATGGTCTTTGATAGCTCCATTTTTATTTTTTAAGTAAAAAAAAGACTAAACAAGGAAAAAAGATGAAATCCAATTTCTGCTGAAAAGAGCCTTTTGCTATTACAAAGCTTGCTAGTTATTGCAACACAAGTGTTGTGACATTTTCAAAGCAACAGTACCTTGGTCACTTTATCAAAGAAATTGTTGTTTATATTCCTCTGACACTGGCAGCCACTTACTTTGCAATCCTTTAAAACAACTCTGAGATTCTTTCTTCGTTTCTTAGAGAGTAGACATGATCAATTGGTTCCTATAAAAGAAAAGGACTTCAGCCACTTCTGGGTATCCCAGAGTAATTCACAGGGCATTGCTTGGAAATGCAGGACTGAAAATGCCTTTAGCACAGCTGATGGCAGATTGCAGAAACCTCTGCCACTTTGCCTGCAAAGCTCATGCACTGTAATAATTGATCACACCCCAATTCAGAGCGCACCAGACAACAGCTCTGTTGCTGCGCAGTGCTGCTGGGTGCAGCAAGGCCTGCAATGCCCATGGATACAGAGCACCTGGGACTCCCTGCACTCCCATGGACGCTGAGAGGCTGAGCTTCCCCTCACTCCCAGAAAAGCCATCAGCTAAAGCACATTGCCATTTCTCTTTTTGATGCTAGTAAAGTATCACTTGCCTTGTTTGAGACACTCACTGTCATAAGGGCAGGAAGTAACAGGAGCAAGACCTGTTTTTTTTTAATGCATGAAATACATTAAGAATCCTATTCTGGATGCTCTGATTTGATGCTCAGGAGCTGCCAAAACTGGCGGGCTGCCTTCAGAGAGCAAAATTCTCATGCGTGTGGCTTTGAAGGTGTCAAGGACTTGCTTCTAAAATATCAGACCACCTGAGAACCATCAGAGCCCCTCTCATTCCCACCCCTCCCCCAGCCCCAACTGCCCCAGCAGCAGTGCGAAGCTCAGCTGATTTTTGGGTTTATGTTGCTTGAGCAAGAGGAGTTTCTGGTTTCGCCACCTCTTGGCCCCCATACGTGTGGATGTGATACATTCTGTCAGTCTCAGCTGACTCCTCTGTCTCTAGCTAAATGCATCATTTACAAGCTGATGAATTGTTTGTAGGAATTATTCCGCTGTAATGTATTCAAGTGTGTAGTGAACGCAAATCCTGGCAATTTTTCATTGTCCACAAACAACCCTTTTTCTCTTCCATGGGGAACTGATTTTGAGAGAATATACCTCCTGTGATGCCTGAATTTTCCACAAGCAATCTTCTCTCTGAGTGCAGGCCAGCCAAATACCATTTAGTTTTTTTGGAAGTGCTGAAATTACAGCCTGAGGTGGCACAGCTGCTGGAACAATATCAACCAAGCGGGAATAGATAGATCAGCAACAAGGGACAAGATCACCTCCACTAATCCAAGCCTTATAGCTACATGTTTCTGTTTTCCATAAAAATACAAGTCTCACTTGCCTGTCATTTAATAAGATTACCAAGCAAAACCGGGCACTTAACTGGTTGCTTCTGAAATAAAATCCATCCCTTATGAATTGGGAGAGCCAGAGATAAGTATGTGTAAGATTAGAGTATGTCAAAGCACATCCTGATGTCTGTCATTGATTCTCTTGCATTCACTTGTTCAGTAAGTGAATTTGCCTTGGCTTTCTGCAAAATGTGAGTATTGCTCCCAGTGCTCCCCAGGACCAATAAATCTTTTTCACTTCCTTATGAAAGACAAGGAGCTGACTAACCAGTCAGTTTAAATCTTATTTAGAAAGACTAATTCTAAGCAGTTTGTCTATGTATTTATACATCTTTTTCTCATTTCATAATCCTGTACTGTCAGTGAAGATGTGACAGATTCTACTCGAGTTTGAATAAATGAACCTAAAGTTTCAGAAGGGTACTCATACTCCATCCAGCTGTTTTGCTTATATTCTCTGGAAAGTACAGTTAGTTTACCAGAGTTGCCTAAATCATCTAGACATACTTGATTTGTATTAAAACAAAGGTTTAACATTTCCTGGGCTTTAGTTCAGGCTAGGTCTTTCAGACACAGTGTAATCTTATGTAGGAGACCTCCATGGTAGCTTCAAGGAAGTCCTTGGTACAGACAAAAGCAGTGCAGTGACAGGTCAGGAAGGAGGTGGAGCTCTGGGAAGTAATAGACCCCTGTCAGCTCTATCACCAGTAGTTTTGTGGCTCCTTGGTGCAGAGTAAGCACTGCAGCCTTTGGTCTATGATGTTTTGCACAACAGAGATGGAGCTGAGGAATCCAAACGGCAGTTGCAGAGCTGTGGAAGTGCTCTGGGGTTGCAGTTCCCAACCTTTTGCGTCTCTTCCTTGGCTGACACTGCATCCTGCCGGCTGCCTTTTGCCCTCTCTCAGAACCCTGCAGCTGAGGAAATCTCTGAACAGCTGATTTCCCAAAGCTGGGAGGGCACAGGGGAGGGCTCATTCCTGGCTTTGTCCTATTTCCTATGCTCTTGCCCAAACAGCTAATTTTTTTATCATAGCAATAATTCTCACTGGTTTTATGATCTCTTTGTAGCAAGGTGGAGTCATCCTGTGTATGCTGTAACTGCTGCTTCATTTACATGTTGGGACTTCCTGAAGCAGAGATTGGATCCATACCATTATTTTAATAGCCTTGTTATATCTGTTCTCCATTAATTTGTCTAATCCACTTTGAACTAGTTCATACTTTTGGCTTCCTTGATACTGTGTGTAGTAAATCTCCATTTAATTATGTGTTGTGTGAAAAAGTGCTTCCTATTTTTTAGTTTTGACCATATGCCTGATAATCTCATTAGTTTCCCCCTAATTCCTGTATTGTGGAAAATAATTTATCTGTTCCCAAGATACTTTCTCTGTGTAGGTAGGGAGTTCACAGACCATTATCATATTCCCTGTCAGTTGTCTGCTTTCCAAGCGGGCATCTCCAATGTACAGTAGTTCAATACCTTTCAGGGTCCCTCTGCCCTTCTCTGTGCTGTGCGTAGTTGTGCAATATCATATTCCAGCTGCAGTGGCCAGAAGAGCACACAGCATTCAGGAAGGTAGAGCTTCCCACAGCAGTGTTTTCTACAGATGTTTTTTTACCTCTTTCACTAGACCTTTCCTAACAATTCCCAGTCTTCTCTTTTGCCTTTTTGACATTGATGAGCATGAGATTTTAGGAGTGACTCCTTCTCTGTGTGAAAATAGCCAGTTTAGAGTCAATAGCAGCATGGGAATGCTTTGGATTTGTATTCCTAGAGCACCTTCTGCATTCATTTTTTGGCCAATTTCACAATGAGCATTAACTTTTGCTGAGTATGGAGGTTTATTTACCTTTAAGGCTCTTGCTTTCTACTGGAATTCATAATTGCTATTTGAGGTGAGGGTAGAATTAAGTGCCTAGAAAGTGGAATTCACAAAATCTGACAAGCAGAACTGATGTCTGAGTGTCATGGTTTAACCCAGCAGGCAGCTAAACACCACACACCCACTTTCTCCCTCCCCCCTGCCCAGTGTGAGGAGAGAGAGAATCAGGAAACAAAAAATGGAAAATTCATGGGTTGAGATAAAAACAGTTCAATCATCTAGAAAAGGAAGGGAAAAAATAATTATTAGTAATAGAATTAGAATATACAAACCAAGTGATGAACAATTCAAGTGCTAACCACCTGCCAACTGGTGCCCAGCCAATTCCCAAGCAGTGGCCCTAGCTAACTTTGCCCATAGGATTCACATACTGAGCATAATGCCATATGGAATATCCATCCCTTCAGCCAGTTGGGGTCAGCTGTCCTGGTTGCGTCTCCTCCCAACTTCTTGTGCCCCCAGCCTGTTTGCTGTCAGGGCAGTATGGGAACCTGGAGAGTCCTTGACTTAGTATAAATATTATTTAGCAACAACTAAAAACATCAGTGTGTTATCAAAATTATTCTCATCACAAATCCAAAACACAGAACTGTATCAGCTACTAGGAAGAAAATCAACTCTATCCC
Source organism: Pezoporus wallicus (assembly GCF_028554395.1). Taxonomy (NCBI): domain Eukaryota; kingdom Metazoa; phylum Chordata; class Aves; order Psittaciformes; family Psittacidae; genus Pezoporus; species Pezoporus wallicus. The sequence continues at coordinate 2,097,238 of NW_026641150.1, read as the reverse complement.
AGCTGAAACCATGGCACTAAGCCAGCAGAAGATACTGGTAAGGGAAAGGTGGCTTGGATCTTGTTTTTTCCTCTCTGAGTAGGTTACCTGCTTCCACTTGGGATTCATGGCATGTGCCCAGCTCTGCAGGGTGTCAAGGTTTCCTTCCAGAAATAAAGGATGAGGATTTCTTATACAACTGAGCAGGAACTCTTGTTCATGCTTGTGCATCCCACACTGGAAGCACTCGCATGAAACTCCTTTATTGAGTTTTCTCCTGAGAGGGGGTTCTCATTCCCCAGGGGATGTCTTTATGCTTTACACCTCCCTGTATGGGCTGTGTAGGGGTCAGAAAATTGGAGCAGAGAAGGGGAGATCTCAATGCTTTGTGCTGAAGTTCCCTTACTTGTTGTAGGATAATTAAATATCCAGTGGATTGCTGAGTGAAGAAGGGAGCTGAATGTCAAATATGCACAAGGATATCATTCCTACTCCCTTCATTTGTGTTCCCAAAGAGGTTGCTCATACTTCAAAGAAAGAAATAGGCTAAAATCAGGACTAAACCACCTCCATCTAAGCTTAGTTCTAGAGACAGTGGCTGCTTCGAAGTAGACTAAATGTTGCCACAGGCTTCATAAGAACCATGGTTTCATCATGTTCTTTGATGTTGTCCTTGCATTTCACTTTATCAGTACACAATTTTGAATTACTTCATCACAGCAGGAGTTTTCAATTCCCTGGTGCTCTGTTTCAGCTGTTACCACTAAAAAATATCACTGAAAACTGTTATTGGGGCATGGAGTAATTTGCATATCTTAACAACTTTCCATCCTTTACATAACCATCACCTATTCCCTACATACCACACTCGGAAAGCAAAAAAATGCAAAACTATCCATCCATCAGCTTCTCCCTCCCTCAGACACAGAAAAAAGACAGTATCAGTGTAGCAGACAATCGGTCACTCATTCACTGTTAGTAGTGCTAGTGTTCCTTTTACCTTTTGCCTGTTACAAATTCAGCAGCCTCCAGGAAGCTAAACGATAGCTGAGACTCTACTTCCTCTTCAATTCTTTTTCCCCCTTTGAGCTAGCATTTAACTTTGTTCCAGTATTTGAAAGATCTGCTATTCCTTCTAAAGTGAATATTCAAATATATTTTTAGATTCCCTCTTTATCTCTTTTAGTAGTCTCTAGAGCCTTGCTTCCACCCCAGTTCAACAAAAGCACACGATGAAGTGCCTATATGCTTTGCTGTACTGGGACCTGAACACTATTTCTTCTCAGTTTTGTTTTCAAAACATCTAAAATCCTCAATCAGGTCTAGCTGCAAGACATTTTACTTATTTTCTCATGGCTTTAATTCTAGTTATCTTCAAATTAATGACCATGAGTTTAAGATATTTGTGCACGTACACATGCATGTTACTGTCACTGGGATTTAAGATCTAATGATCCTTTCTTTTCCTTGTCATGTAAATTTTATGCTGAGATTATAACAGACTTCTGGCTAGAAGCAGTTGTCTCCATTAAAAAATAAATCTTTGAAACATATTTCCATACAATATGTGATATAAAACTAGTTTTTCCCTAAAATCAGAAGTAATCGTGTAGTAAGTAATTACTGTTGTCTTCTTTAGTATGTCATCTACACCTCATGAGAAATAGTGGCAAACTGCAAACGATAAATACATACCCAAAGGCATCCCAGACCTAAAGCTTTGCTTTGAGATGATGCTGGTTTGTTTTTTTGTGCTTTATGAATAATTACCAAAATCTCAAGTCAAGTAATGTTACAGATTCTTAAAACCCAGATAGATTTTTTCCTAAAAGATGTGATCCAGAATACCACCTACTCCTTCAATTCAAGCATCAATCAGTGAGAACCAAGTTGGAATCAGAATAAAAATGCACTGTTCTCCAGACACTAACTTAAAAGTACTGAAACCAGCACTGACCAAGTTAAACAAGCAGTAAAAGTGGTGATTTGGGGGTACTGACTGACAGATGAGTTCCACATTTGTTCTCTAGGGCTCAGTGCATCATTTAAACAGTTTTGTTTCTCTTTTCTTCATTTTTAAATGAAACCTTTTTTCTCCCTCTGGCTCTCATATCTATTGGTATAACTGGTGTTGCATGAGAAATTAACTCATTTCAATGGCTAGAGACAGTTTTTCTATCAGCTATTGTAAGGTTTCCTCATCTATTTAATGAGCCCGGATAGGTAGGAAATTAAGTATTAGGAATTGCAGATTAATAAAACTAAAACAGACTTTTCTGTTTATTAGGGTTGTGTAAAAAAAAAATTAAAAAAAAAAAAGGAATAAGGTATGTATTTATATAGCCAGTACATATAATTGTAATTGGTATTTGGATTATGGCATGATTATTGCTTTGCAGACAAGGGACTTTGTTATCACTCAGTCATCAGCGAAGTAGCTGCATCTCATCTCTGTGCTCATCTCATCTCTGAAGCTGAAAGAAGAGCTAGTTATTATCTTCAAGTGGGGTTATTAATGAGGGGAAAAATCATCCCCAATTACTGTGAAGCAAAATATTTCAACATTTACATATCTGAGACTTTAATTTTGATCTAGTCCTTCATGAGTTTTTAAGCTCAGACTGTATTCACTTTTCCAGACATTCCCACCATGATGTAAAGAGAGGAACTTGCACCTGTCCAAGTGCTGGCTTCCCCAAGTGTATGTTCCAGGGTCACAGAAATGATACCCAGCCTATCCTTGTGCTGCCAGAGGCTGATTTCCACTGAGATTCTTTTCTGCTACACCGTAGCACAAAACACACCACAAGAACAGAGTCTCAAGCATAGACTTTGCTAGAGAAGTAAGGAATTCTGACCTGCCTATTCTGTCTGCGTTCACAGTCTTTTTTCTTCTTCTTCTTTTTTTTTTTCTTAACTAGAAACAGCATGGAATTTATTTGAAAGACCTGATTTCACTCTTTTTCCTTTTTAGTTTTTTGGGGTTTTTTTGTTGACAAGGTATTGATCCTTTGAAATTAATGGTTTGGAAGTTTTGACTCTGAACTTCCTAGAATAAAACCTGAGCAACACAAAGGTAATGATTTAAATTCAGTTAAACATGTGGGCAGTAACCAGAAGATGGGAGAAGTGCTGTCCATACTGTGGATGCATCCATCAACACCAATGCAAATGTCTGACCTTGGCAGGTTCAGGAGGCAGGGATGTCAAACACATTTTGCAGTCAGTTGGAAATGTAGCTACTAAACAAAGAAAACTCAGTAACTACACAAATGTTTCAGTAGATTACAGATTTCCTAGAAAACAATAAAACAGCTGTCTGCGAATGGAAAAAGTAAACCATCTATTATTTTTCACTCAAAAACTTAATTCCTGAAAGTCATCAGGTATGTCTTCTCTAAACTTAACCTCTTTTCAAAAGCCACAGAATCTGTAACTAACTGGTGTAGATTTCTTTACAGCATTTATGCCCATTAATGCTTTGTTGATTTACAGTGAAACTGCTGAAGAAAGGACTGTCTTGGACAGCCATATAAATATTAATTTCTTGTGAAGGATGGCTGCTATTACACTAAATATTAAATGAATTCATAATACTTGGACATTTGCAATAAATCACTACTGGGACTGCATACTAACATCCCATTCCAAATCTTTTCTTTCTTTTTTTTTTTTTTTTTTAATAATAAAGCCATGGAAAAGAATGGTTGCTCCCAAAGAAATGTATAGCTTTGTAACACTGGGGTCATTAATAAATTCCAGCTGCACATGAAGGAGTTTTAACTTAGTCCCCTTTTACAGATGGGGGGAGGAGGCACAAAGGGGTTTAGGTTGAACTGCTCATCACAGGAGGTTCAGACCCAATCTATTTCTCCTGAGAGACATCACAGTAAATTATCAGCTCCTAGCAGTCCTTGTTTTGCTTGAAGTACTCTGAGCAGCATCAGCAGAGGATGTGGCAATGTGATACCAGAAGGCTGAGAGCATTTGCCAGATTCAAAGGGAGACAGAGCTGGATGTAATGTCTAATCTTCAGGCATCCTAAGTGGTTAATATCAGTCACCTCTAAATATCTTGCCCAATGCTACAGTGACTCCTCAGATTTTTGACTAGCAAGACTAGGCTTATCAATGGAAGTAAGTCACTTTCCCTCTTTAGAGAACACAGCTTTTAGTCTCACAAGTTTAGTAAAATGCTCAGTGGACTCAGGGAGGCTACAAATCAATCCTTTATTTTTCCTTTTGTTAAAGTAGAATAAAGGGTACATCAGCAAGTTCATTATAGCTCCCTGATATCTGAGTGATAGTAGCTTGAATGTAGAAATTCATGCCAAGGTTAACCATGTAGAGTGAAAGCCATTCTTGTAAACAAAATTAAACGACTGTCAGGCTCATCTGCTTTTCAATGTGCAGATGGGTGTGAATATATGCATCTCCTTCTTTCCAAAGATTTTTGCTTCTGTGCCTTAAATGGTCTAAGTCACACAAGGTTTTTCTGATGAAAATTTGCCAAGGTATTTAAATTAGAAGCAAAAATTAGGAAAGCTGCTACCACAGAGGAATATTAATTGTTCATTATACAGGGCTTTAGTTCACATAGTTACTTTGCATGTGCAAAGCTGCCAATTAAAGGGGCTCAAAGTGCTCACTGCTGCACAATAGCCGTTTCTCCAGAGCCCCACAATGGCTATTGTATTCTGTCACTGACCTTTAGACACCTTCAAATGCATATTGACACAGTATGCTGGAATCATTAGAGCTATTGTTTCATTGCACCACAGGGAAAGGAGAGTTTAGCAATTTTGTGAAGAGCTTTAAAATTTGATATAATGATGTCAGCAGAGATATTTCTTAATTGGAGAGTGAGAGAAATGCTCAAGTATTTTTCTGGTGCTTCAGGTGAATTCCAGCATGCATACCTACTACAATTCCCACAACAGTCCCTTCCCATCGGAGAAAGATGTTTATCAAGGGCATTTGGTCTGCTTCTCTATTGTTTCCAAGGGAATTTAGCTAGTATTTTTTGACCTGATGGTGCCATATGGCCAGCCTCCCTTAGCTTCCATGGATTCTGCCTCGATGAACATCTTGGCAGGACGAATCCTTTCATCCTGTGACAAACGCCCTTTTAAACAAAGCATATAGCTGGAACTGGTGGTATGCAGGAGACTGGGACCTGGAAGTGTAATTCTTACTGTACTCTTAAAAAATCACTGGACATTGTCTCTGTGAAAACAACTGTGCTTCATTTTAGCTCTTCTGTGTCTAAATGTCTAAGGTATTTCTGTTTCCTTACCAGTCTGTGACAGATAAAAAGTGCAAACAAGAACTTTGGGAGCAGAGATATCAGATACTCCAAGTACATTTACCATAGTAAATCCAAAGCCTCTTCTAAATGCTTGTATATATATTATTGTAGCCCTCCTATTCTTTAAAGTTGCTTTGAGAAATTACTTCAGCAGTCAGCACATAAAAGAGCATCATTTTAAATCCTACATGGGACATTTTGTCTACAGAGAATAAATACATTACTGGCTTGTATTTCCAAAGAGTGTTCCTGCTTGAAGATAGAGAGATAGTTTCTGTTCCATAAGTATTGCGGTTGCTGCGTTCATTCCTATCCCCTGGGATCCTATTATAGAACAAATTATCAAACACAGCTGAACTTCACAACCCTGAGTCTCTGAATATAGTCTTGGGTAATGGTTTGCACTTCTGACAGAAGAGGAAGACACTGAACAGGCCTTCTGCAAAACTTCTTGTGTCATTAAGGAAAACAAAGAAAAATAATGGAAAATTTACTGCTCAGCATTGCTGGTTGCAACTCCAGCCTAGCGCTGTGCAGCGTGTACCAGGGGATGGCCAGTTTCTGCGCACAATCCCTCTGCCCAAAAAACTTGCTAGCTTGAAGGACATAGTATTTGGTATTTGTGTATGCCTGAGGCAAATGTGCAGCAGGATTTCACACACTGCTATAGAGCCTACAAGGTCAGATGTGTGTCTTAGTGATGCAGACTGAATTATACCTTTTTTTTTCCCTCACATTAACTGGTGTGCTGTTACCTTTCATTTTTTTTCTTCATTCTTCAGTGTCAGAAACCCTTTTAGAACTTCAGTTTTCATTCTTCAGTGTCAGAAACCCTTTTAGAACTCAGAAACCTCCCATGCACTGTCACTGTGATTGTCAATTGTGAATTCTTAGTCTATCTTCAAACATCAAAGTGATACCTTTACCTTAACACATGAGGAGAAGTGACTTCTGGGATGGAGACACAAGTAAGTACAGCTGTGTGATGCAGGATGCGAAAGGGAGCACATGGAACAAGCTATTAAACCACTGTCTTGTGCCTTCGTTCTCCCTACAGTAAATCTGCATCACGTAATAAATGAGGCAGTAATGATGGGTGCTTCTCTTGAAGTGGGCTGGGATCTGAAATCTCTCCTGAGACCCTTGTGCTTCCCAGGGGAAGTTTTTAGCCATAGAGCCTGATTCCTACTTTTGGAAAGTTTCTCTATTGAGGGACAGGATTCTCCTAGCATTGAGAGAGCAACACTTCAACTGCCAGCTTCTCTGCATGGAAAGTTTGTACTTCCCATGTACTTTTGCTGTCCCACTGTAAATGCACTATTTCTTTAAAATAACACATAATCACTGCCTAGGTGGATTTGAAAATTGAGATAATTAGTATGTTAGGCCCTTACTCTTCTGAATGAGTTGAAGCCCTGTTGGATAGGGAGGGATTTGTATAGGAACTTTATTACCAAAAGCTCAAGTTCTGCCTGGATCCACTTCTAGTCATGGCAGTTGTCAGAGGTTTTCTGCTGCACACACTGAGATTTTCCAAAAGAAAACCTGAGTCAGTACGTCTGCTCACTGCCCGTATTTCATTTGGCTCCTTTGCAGAAGGAAAAGAAGAGTGGGCTGCTGAAACTTCTAGCAGGAGCATCAACAAAAAAGAAGTCGCGCTCCCCACCATCTGTGTCCCCCACGCACGACCCCCAGGCAGCCATCGAAGGAGTCCTGCAAGGGGCAGTGGGACCTGAGCTCTCCTCCCTCTCCAGCCACGGCAGGGCTGGCTCATGCCCTATCGAGAGTGAAATGCAGGGAGCCATGGGGCTGGAGCCTCTTCACAGGAAAACAGGATCCTTGGATTTGAATTTTTCCATCCCTTCTCCTGCCAGGCAACCCCTCTCTTCCATGGCAGCTATTCGTCCGGAGCCCAAGCCTTTGCCCCGGGAAAGGTAAGCCATGTATCTCCTAAGATCGTATGCATCCTCAGGGAGCTTTTGGAGAAGGGCTGCAAGTTTAACTTGCTTAAGGGTTGTTGCAGAATGATTTAAAAAGTGGTGAGCAGCACCTGTTCATGACACCATACAGGCCTTGTTTAAATCTGGAAGACAGCAGTGCCTTCTCAGCCCAAAGGGTGCAAATGCTGTGGGCAAAGGCCACTTTTTAAGTGGTATCCCTATGTTCTAATAAACTTATGGAGCTGTCATGTGGTGCTTCCTGCCTGAGGGCCACAAGGGTAACGTGTTTGCTCATCAAGGCCCTCTCTGGCCTGTTCTGCAATACCGAAGACTTTTTCAAATTCTCGTTGTTTAGGATACTGCCAACTTCAGTGACCTGTTACTAAAAATGTAGCTTGTTTCTAGAGAGGAATGTACCAGTGATTCTGGAGTTTATTGCAGCAGCCTGCTCAGCACCTTGATACTCAAAAAGAATAGAGTGGGAACATCAAAATACAAAAGGGAGGGAGAGATGACTGACTAGGAACAGGGGTACAGAAAAGAGCTAGCTCTCCATGTGCAGAGTCATAATTGGCTTCCGGTAAATATTTTCTACAAGGCTGCACTTTGAGGAGTGGGAAGGGAACAGATAATACACTGATACAACACTATTGAAATGCTTTCCACTCAAAAAGTGATTGAGAAGAGCATGTTTTTTATGAGAGCATCAAACAGTTTTCAAGAAGAAGTCTAGGGAGCTCTCTGCAGTTGACATTTCAAATTATTTTGGCATAATAGTAAAGTTCCAGAAGCTTGAAAGATATGGTTTTCATCTGAGTGTATGAAAGAGGCTGAAAGCAAAGGACTGGGCAAGCCACCTGACTCTGAATCCATTTGGGATCATGGAGCAGAGGATGCAGGGCATAACAAGGGATACTAAAGGACAGTTCATACCTTACACAGTGTTTTACTGAATGCAGGTTGAAATTTGGTTGGGAAGGTAACAATGACACTGTAACATATTTAAACTTTTTTAAGGCAGGTTATTATCTGGTTTATTACCATGGAATGTCTTCCTGAATAAACTGTACACAACAGACATAGCAGATACTAAGCGGATTGCAAAGCGATTCACTGGCATCAAATCTAACTCTAGATCAGATATCATTAGAAAAAGATTGTGTATGTGTGTAGTGTAGCTCTGGAACAGCTGGGTGTTGTACCTGCACTGTCCAACATACAGTCTTTGCTGTTGCAGAATGGAGGTCTGAAGTGGGAGGTAGGTGATGAAAATGGCAGACTCCTTGGTATAGAGCTAATTCAGACCACTGGTAAGGAGAACATAGAATAACAGCTTATTTCAGAAGAGCCAAATCTGAGGCAAAGTGGAGTGGCCTCCCAGAAGCAAAAGAACGATGGAAGATTTAAAACAATATACTTGCAATGACTGATAAAGGGAGCTCTGGTACATCTGGTAAAGAGCAGGCTTAGAAATGTCTTGGTAGCAGTCTGTAAGAGACTGCAGATAGGACAGACATGGAAATATTTTTACTCTAGGCTGGGCATTTCGTCTAAAAGAGATGCTGTTGTTCATGTGCAGCTATTAGACTTGAAGCAGAAGTAAATACAGACAAGTCCTTCAGCATTGTAATGAAGGCAGTGAGAGGAGACTATCACAGTAGTCTCTTGTCCTTAAAATCCATGAAAAACCAATTTAGTAAAAGAAGTGAAAAAACAGTCCCTGTTTAGGTGCACTTAATTTGGTCTACATCAGTTTAGATTAACGCTATAAGAAAAGCTAAATCAATATAAACCAGATTTGGCACCAGTATAACTAAATCAGTGGAATGCTGCACCTTTAGTTAAATGTAGCCATGAAAAGCAGCTGGGAAGACCATCCTCTCATATCTCCAGAACTGGCTGTTGTAGTGCTGCTCTCAAAGCTTTACTGTGGAGAAGGCAGACACATTATTTAATATGCCATGGCTAGTCCATACCCTACACATTTCTCAGTCCACCTCATGATGGTCTGGATAGTGAAACATTTAATTGACAATCTTAAGTGGCAGAACAGAACCAGAGGGACACGGGCTAGCTGTGTCTGCTCAGCCAGGGTGGAATCAGGAGTAAATAGATTTAGACTGCAAAAACTAAGTAAATATTTCCAATTGCAGTATGTGGTGGTAAGGAACTTACTCTGATTTTAAGCATTTTAATTCATGAGTCTTAAATCTGAAAACAAGCTATAATTGAGGTAACCCTAATTATACACAGCAGGCAAGATTTTTTAATTGATTTATGAATTAACTTCCATATCGTTGGTGTATCTGCATTCCTTAACTGATCATATGGCTTTTTTCATGCCCATAATGGGAAATACTAATTACCTTCATGCACTAGGAAGGATAATGCTTAGTCCTGGAATAATCTGAGCAGATACATTAGACACTTGTCTCCTAGAAATTCATCCCACATCCATCTGGGCTCATTAAATCATCAAATTGCTCAGAAGTACCAAATTATAATTTTTTTTAAAAGAAATTATGGTTTTCAAACCACTTGTTCTTTTCACATCTGGCAATGGAGGAACTCGCATTCAACATCACCCAGCTCCGTATTCTGCTTGTTTGCATTTTGGTGCATTTCATCCGCACAGTAGGAGCAATTCTCTGAGAAAGAAAAGGGAGGAGAGGGAAAAAAAAAGGTTAGATAAACAGATTCAGATGCTTTCAGGATGAAACTTTAAAAAAGCTGCAAAGCATTTCAGTGCACTTAGCTGTACTTGGCTTTCTGTCTCCCAACGCCCATCTGTGCGCACAGAGACAGAGCACTGAAAGGTTGGAAGAAGCAGCACATTCCTTAATATTTACAGCATTCAAAATGAGGCTCATGCAGGCAGCAGAGCACCGCTACTTCCCACGTAGAGGTTGGCTCGCAGCCCCTGCACTTGCCCCATCCAGGCTACAGGTCAAACCCAAGCGGTCATGCCACTAACCGTATCAGAGGTGCATTAAAAGGCTCTGATTGCTCACAGCTTGATGCTCACAATTTAAGGAGAGAATTGCCTATTCCACTGCCTGACAGTGCAGCCTTTCTTGGGAGTTGCAGCCAGTCAGACAGGTAGGTGAAGTGAGCTTTGCCCTCTGCTAATCTTTATGCTCTCATTCATTTTTTGTGCACAGCGAGAGTGAAGAAAACAATTATTTCATCTTCTCCTACTTGACATTCCAAAACCTGGTTACGGATGGCTGGGTTAGAAAGGAAATTGCTCCTAACTCTCCTGCCATTTGGCCTTGATATTTAACTGGGCTGCTGGGATAGTTAGTGTCCATCTGCCTTCTGGGTGTACTTTCCCACTACCAGTTTATAAAACCACCTTCCTTCAGCTGCTCTCTGCCATAAAGCATCCCGCAGTCTGAGCAGCAGAGCTGAGAAATTTCCCAGGTGGTGTCCTTGTCACGTTGTGTCGCAGTGATTGACTGTCAGGTGAATACTCCGACACAGTGTGCGTGCCCCACACACTCTCCACCTACAGCTTATCCAGTTTCTGCTGGTGCGAGAAATAGGGCCAGTATAGGATTGCACTGTGGTGAGGCAAGGCCTGAGCCAGAGACATGCCCACATCCCCCTGACACTGACGGTTCACGTGGGACAGCAGTGTGCTGTCTGCCTAGCAGCACCAAAGCAAAATACTTTCCTTGCCACCCCCTTCCAGAAAATATGACTGTACATTAAGCAAAACAGGAGAGTTGAGTGTGCATGTGTGTGTGCATGAGTCATGTTCCCCTTGCTGCCTGGCACTGCTCCCAGATGCGAACCTGAGTAAAACATGTCACGCATTGTTGACTCTTTTATAGTAACTGGCACTAATTCTGCCACATTATATTCTGAAAAAGCAGTTGCATCTAGAATTACTGTCACGACTGGCACATCTGTGCCATGTTTCTATGGCTTTCACGGAATCTTTCCATCAAGTTGTGCACAGAGAGAGTGCTGCAGAGTAAGATGGGAGCAGGGAGTTTGACCTTTAAAAATAGACCACTCCATGTTTCTATGTACCCTTTCTACATATCACTGCCACATTAGAAACTAAGCTCCTAATTCGAGGAAGCATTCAAGCATGTGCTTAACACTCATTGACTTAAATTTTGCTGTGGACACGTGTCTTCTTTGCCAAAAGAGAAAGCAAATGAAGGGGTTTTAGTTTCCTGGAAAGTGATACTAGAGAAATGACCCCAGGAATAAGTTCTGACTGAACAGTGGCATGTATGCGCATGATTAAGTGGTTTTCTGACTAGGGATACCTGCCTTAGGAGTGAGAAACTAGAATTAACCATCTCAGAAATTGAATCCTACAGTATTCCCAGCAGAAGGGTAAAAGATCCAACTGAGATTTGTTATTCTAAGACTGCTAATTCAGGCACCATAATATGGTGAAGTGACTTCTGGCTTGTAGCCTACAGAGGCACTTTGCAGGTCTCTGCAATCTGCCAGTAAAAGGATGGAGAAACAGAGCTCCACTGATAAGCAAGAGCTTAACTGGGCTACATGCTTCATTACCACCACTTATCTGTCCCCACACAAAACTAGCTGTGTATCCCTAACACACAAGGGACCTGCTGGAGTCACAAGACTGGACTCCTGAAACCTGTCCTTAGTGCGTGATACTTTGACAAACAGGAACTTGCATATGCACCCAAATTCAAGAACTATAAATGGGAGCAAACTGGAGGTTAGCACTGCAGACTTAATTTACCTTATTGTATGTTCATTTTCCGAAGCTTCTCTTCTCCATCAATGTCCTGGTTGCACATGTTTACTCACTGAACAGATAATCAGTGTTTTGTGGGTTTTTTTTTTCCTCAGTGTTCAGGCCTGAGCCCAGCCCCTAATTACTCATCTGTTTTGATCAATAGTGTTCAGTGCCTGTCTGTGCACACTTACAGAGATCCTGCATGAGCAATCCGGACCAGACAACTGACTCCTATGCAGCTAGGGTGCATGAGATGAGTCTTGCTCTCTGGAAAGCATGGCACAAGGCTTTGCAGCTGGAGGAGGCAGAGAAGCCACTTCCCCCACACCTGCACCGCTCAGTGAGTTTCATGGTGTTCACCTCCTAGAGATCTTCCAACCTCTGCAGAAGATGGGGTGGCTTTGGCAGCCACATGTTTCTTCCATGTCAGAGCCCTGACTCACATTCATAGTAGGACATCTTTTGCAGTAAATGAGGCAGGAATCCTATGGGAAAAATAGTATGCAGTCATAAATTAAAGTTTATATTGCAAGGGAGCAAAAGTGAAGTCATGGACAATTTTAGTTGCCTGTTTCTTCATCTCAGATGCATGGGTGTGAAACAGCCCTGTTCTGTTGAGTTAGGAGATTCTTTATACATCTACGTACATGACATTTTAAATCAGTTTGCTTTCTTAAAGGAAATAACATCAGAACTTCTGTAACATCTATTTGATGTTAGGTGTCTTAGCTGCACCTTCCAGATGTCAGCAGCAGTAGCAAAGGGAGAGCTGGATGAGAGAGGTGTTTCTTTTGACTGGGAGGACAAGTGCTGTGAAGACAGAGGAGAGTGGGATTCCCAGGCCTCTGCTGACAGCAGAGGTACAGTGATGATGGACCCATTCCCAGCTCTCAGTTAGATAATTGCTGCCAGGGTTGCCATCCCATCCTCAGCCATGGGATGCAGTCTCCTGACCCATGGGACAGTCCCTTGGGGATGAAGTGCCCAACTCAAGGATGCCACAGCACCCAGTAGTGGGGAAGTCCAAGATGAAGTCTGTGCCCAGAGAATAAAACATGAGAGAACCCCATTGCTGGGAAAGGAAGAGAAATGCAGCCTCTGAGGTCCTGCAGAGCTAGGGCATCTTGGAGAATGAATCAGCAGAGATTTTGCCTTCAGTGCTGATACAAGCCTCTGCTTTGGGGTCATTTAAATGTTTTTAACTTGTCTGAGAGCAGGTGATTTTCTGAAGGAACACCGTCTTTGACCTTAAGGCATATCAAGAATAAGAGGGTTATGAGGGGCAGTCAACATGGCTTCACCAGGGGGAAATCATGTTTGACCAATCTCTTAGCCTTTTATGAGGAAATAACGCGGTGGATGGATGATGACAGAGCGGTGGATGTGGTCTACCTTGACTTCAGCAAAGCATTTGACACAGTCTCCCACAGCATCCTCACAGCTAAATTGAGGAAGTGTGGACTGGATGATCAGGTAGTGAGGTGGACTGCGAACTGGCTGAAGGAGAGAAGCCAGAGAGTTGTAGTCTATGGGGCAGAGTCTAGTTGGAGGCCTGTAACTAGTGGAGTGCCTCAAGGGTCAGTACTGGGACCGGTATTATTTAATATATTCATCAACGATTTAGATGAGGGAATTGAGTGTACTATCAGCAAGTTTGCTGATGACACTAAGCTGGGAGGAGTGGCTGACACACCAGAAGGCTGTGCTGCCATCCAGCGAGACCTGGACAGGCTGGAGAGTTGAGCAGGGAATAACTTGATGAAATATAACAAGGGAAAGTGTAGAGTCCTGCATCTGGGCAGGAACAACCCCAGGTTCCAGTATAGGTTGGGGAACGACCTGTTAGAGAGCAGTGTAGGGGAGAGGGACCTGGGGGTCCTAGTGGACGACAGGATGACCATGAGCCAACACTGTGCCCTTGTGGCCAAGAAGGCCAATGGCATCCTGAGGTGTATTAGTAGGGGGGTGGTTAGTAGGTCGAGAGAGGTCCTCCTTCCCCTCTACTCTGCCCTGGTGAGACCCCATCTGGAATATTGTGTCCAGTTCTGGGCCCCTCAGTTCAAGAAGGACAGGGAGCTGCTGGAGAGAGTCCAGCGCAGGGCAACAAAGATGATTAAGGGAGTGGAGCATCTCCCTTATGAGGAAAGACTGAGGGAGCTGGGTCTCTATAGTTTGGAGAAGAGGAGACTGAGGGGTGACCTTATTAGTGTATATAAATATATAAAGGGGGAGTGTCACGAGGATGGAGCCAGGCTCTACTCAGTGGCAAACAATGATAGGACAAGGGGTAATGGGTACAAACTGGAACACAAGAGGTTCCACTTAAACTTGAGCAGAAACTTCTTCTCAGTGAGGGTGACGGAACACTGGAACAGGCTGCCCAGGGAGGTTGTGGAGTCTCCTTCCCTGGAGACATTAAAACCCGCCTGGACACATTCCTGTGTAACATTATCTAGGTGTTCCTGCTCCGGCAGGGGGATTGGACTAGATGATCTTTCGAGGTCCCTTCCAATCTCTGGCATACTGTGATACTGTGATACTGTGATACTGTAACAGTGGGGCTACAGGACAGGTCTTTGCTCCCAGGTCTGAGGACCCAAGAGCAGCGTGTGGAGGTCTTCACCTGGGTTCTGCTGGTGCTACAAAACCACTCATGCTATCCCTGGAGGTGATGAAACCATTTGGGCTGAATGAGGGACCCTCTTCCTGACACAGCCAACTGCTGTGGAGAGGTTGGGCCAAAGTGGTTAACATTTGTCAGAATTACGGCTACCCAAGAATATGGTTTACAACAGAAAATACCAAACATTGTCAAGAATAGGCAGAGGGGGCCACATCTGTTGCCCAGCTAACTAGCATTTTAAACATGTGGCAATTTGTAATGTGACACTGACAAAATTGAAACGGCTCTGAGATCCATCTAAAATGACAGGAAGCAGATAGGTGTAAGAAAACCTACAATTTTATAGTAGCTTCTCAAAGAGGACAAAAAGAGAAACAAAAGGGGGAGGTATGAATAGAAGTACACAGGACTGCCTTTTGGGGAGTGACAGAGGATGCCTGGGAGAAGAGATCTTTTCTGCCAAAAAAAATATGGCTAATATATATATTTGCAGTTCAGTTCAGAGCATAAACTAGGCTGAGATGCCACCTGGAGGTCTGGACGGGTGGCACAGCAGTCTCCTGGTGCTGCTGCTGCTGCAGCCCTCACCAGCCTGCCTCTCCCGGGCCCAACTTCAAAAGCCTCTCAAGGGAAAAAGCACAGCATCTTTTCCATCTCTCACACAGGATTCTGTAACTGATTTGCAAGGTCTTTCGTATCTCAGATTTTGTTACCATATCAAAACCACTTCGGTGCTATTCTGTGAGGCACCATAGTTAATTAAATTTAAGTTAAATTTAATTTGGGGTTCCTTAAATGGGAAAAAGTACTTCATTTGGTAATGCAGTGACTGAGATTCATTTTTCTAAATCTGTAAGAAAATGATGTGTAGAAGCCCATTTATGATGATGGGCACATTCCTGTTGAGCGTGGTCACCTACCCCCTTACACAAACCATTTAGGGACTAGCAGCTCGTCACTCCTTGGATGTAGTCTGGCTTTAAAAAGGTGGCTCTAGCTTAAGGTATGACATGAGGTGGTGGCAGTCCCAGCTGTATCTTTAGGATGAACCTTCCAAGATGCCACCTTTTTCTGTGTCTCTTTTTCCCAATCTGCCAAAAGGGTCCATGAATACCTCTGCACCACTTAGGTAATGCTGAGGTCCAACCTTCCTCTTTCTCAAAGCCTTTTTAGATCCTTGCACAGAGCTCTGATGCACTGTGATTGTGCATAGAGTTGTGAGATCTGAAACTTGGCATCATCTTTGCTAAAATTGTTCCACTCTGATAATTTAATTAATCAACACTGCAGCAGAGTGTTTGAAATAATGTGTGCATTCATTTGCATAATGGCTGTAATTGGCAAAGCTTCATAATATAAGTGTAGCAGTTCCACAGATGATAACAGATGATAACATGATGGACCATTTTCCTGCAGACAGCTAGCAACACACTTTTCAACCTCTGTTATTTGCTTTTCCGCAGAGGAAGGAAGTGACAAGTAGATTTACTGACCAAGGAACACAGAAGACTGGCAGATTTTTGATGGCAGTTGGACACGTATATTTCCTACATGACTCTGTTGCTGTGTCAAGGCTGTAGCCGGATTTTAAAGCAGAATCCCCACTCCAAATGGATTTTAATGCTTTTCTAAGTAACAGGATGTTTGGCCATGGAGATATCCAGACACAGAGCCAAAGCTGGCATTTTCACTGTCGTGCCAAAGTGGAGTCCCTAGTTTCAGAACTGCAGTCACTCCCTGAGCAACATCCGCAGAGAAAATTAATGACTGCCACTGGAGAGCCCCTTGCCTACCATTTCATTGGGAATGGCCTCAGGGAGTGTTCCAGAGCCTTCAGGGCATGTTGAAGTTAGTCCGTAAGGACAGGATATTATTTTAAAGAAATACTCACATTGTAATGACCATGACTGAGACATTGGTGGCCATGCAGTGGTTGTGAGAATATTAATCCTCGGGAGATGGGCTTTAGGTAAACAATTGGCATCTTTTACCTATCTTACTATATTCACTGCTTTGCAATTAAGACTGTTAAGCAAATGCCAGATGACTGCAAAAGTACTGCTGAAGGAAAAAAAAAACTGTGCAGTGGAAATATATTCCCTTTTCTGCACTCAAGTGCGCTGATATAAAAGGGCCTGGTCTGTGCTCTTAGGAGGATGCCTGCTGATAAGCCTGAGTGCAGAATAGCTGTATCAGGATGAGACCTGTCATTACTTCATTGAAATGAAGTGACACTTGAAAACTAAGTTCCCAGAGAGCTCTGTGAATGGTTCAAGACAGGGGCTCCCTGTTGGTTTGGAGAGTGCTTCAAAAGTCATTTGATACCTCTCCATTTTAGATTCCTCTCCAGGTTTGAGGGACCCGAAGTACATTCTCAAAAAAGCATAAGAAGAAAAATGTGAACTGCTTTAGCTAACCTCTACTATATCACAGGTAGGTTGTGAAAGCACTGCAGACCCCCTTATTCATCATCAGTGGACAAGGGAGGAGCTACAGATCTCATCTATCTGGATGTCTGTCTTTGACGCAGTCCCCCACACCATCCTTCTCTCTATATTGGAGAGATAGGGATTTGATGGGCGGACTGCTTGGTGGATAAGGAATTGGTTGGGTGGTCTTATTCAGAGAGTAGTGGTCAGAAACTGTTCTGTGAATATGTGATTCTATGATTTTCAGATGGAGAAGATGCAGGGCTGAATGAGACATGTCATAGCAGAGGTAGATGCAGTGCTAGGAGAAAGCAGCTGAGTCCCTGGCTCAGGCTCGTCACACAGGTGGGAGCAAGGACCACTGCAAGTAGTCCAGCCATTTGACAACACCTTCCTGCTTTCATGGTCTGCCGCCAGAGTACACCTTGGCCAAGTCTCCCGTCAAGCTGGCCAGAAATGTCATGTGCAGTTTTGTAGGAAATGTAGCTGCACAGGATACAATTGGTGTGGAAAAAATGTAACTTACTGATGTTTCCAATATTGGTTTTCCCCAAGATTTGGTGGTTCTGGTTCCTGCCTGCTCCCATCAGGTGCAGGCTCGATCACTGGGTGACCAGGTCTTTGCGTTTTTGTCTCCAAAGGTACCGTGTTGTGGTTCCATACCCACCACAGAGCGAGGCTGAGATCGAACTGAAGGAAGGTGACATTGTGTTTGTGCACAAGAAACGGGAGGACGGCTGGTACAAAGGGACGTTGCAGAGGAACGGCAGGACGGGCCTCTTCCCCGGGAGCTTTGTCGAGAGCTTCTGAGGACAGCTCGCTGCTCTCTCAACTGGAGGAGCTTTCAGGGGAAACTGCATAGCACAAGAAGAGACAGCAAAGAGAAACTGGACTGATAACCACTGCCATTTTTATTTCCAAAGACTCCCCCCAGGCCCTTCAGTCTACAGCTCTGGAGTCACAGTGCCCCATTGTGCTCCTGAGACCACGTGCAGTGCATACAGTGGTATGTTGAAGTAGTGCCTTCCACCTGGAATCACAGACTGAAAGGATGCCCATCTGGACTGTACGTAACCTAAACTCCGGCTGTTAACCCTTTGTGTAAATTATAGAGAAGATATCTTTAAAAAAAATAAGAGGAAAGTTGTTATATTGCTGTAACTTATTTGTCAGAGCTGCAGTGTTCTTATTACTGGCCTATGCAAGATGGATTTGAAAGTTCAAGGAGGTGTGCTAGGAAGCTCTTAAAATGGGATTTAATTTTTTCCGAGGGAAAAAGAGGGAGGGGAGGATGGAGAAAACCCCAGCTAAAGATCAGTGCATCATTGTGCGAGAAAGAATGAGGAGTCCAAAACTTTAATGTCATGCTTTCTATATACCTCAAAGATATGCTGCGCAAGTTTGTCAGTGAGTGTGTTAGTGCTCAGAGTTCCAGTGCATCCGTTGTCCTGGCGCTGCTGCCAGGAAGGTCCTGGAGGAAGTACGGCCCCACCATTAAACTGTGGTTATTTGAGCAGAATCCCTTTTGCCTGTCTTCTGCCCTTATTATATGCAGCATGGATTTTTGTCTTCAGTATCACTTTCCATTGCTTTTTTGTATGAAGTACCTTTTTACTGTAAGAACTGCTCTACTTTATATATATTCCTACTAGATCAGACATTTCCTCTTTTTCATACATCTGGTGCTATTTTTTTTAATTGTTCAAGATTTGGGTTGATTAAACAGAGAGGCTGCAAAAAGATTTGCATTCAACATACAAAATTAGAAACGTACCCGAAGATGAAGATCAGACTGCTTGTTCATGCTTCGTAGAGGAGAAGACAAAAAGCTGCTTGGTCACTGATAAATATACCTGGGGGAGACTGCCTGTGCAACATGCACGTGCTCGCTCTCTCCTATGCATATAGAGTGGCTGAAGACCCAATTTGAAGCACAGCGTTCTGTCTGGAGAGCGATGATTACTCCAGAATTGGAAGTAATTCCCAGAGGAGTCATTTTAATTGACTTTTTCATGGCAATAAGAAGAACACTGCAGGTTCTAGTACACACAGGGACCGTGGAGTTTTCCTGTGTTGTTGCATGACGGAGGAGGGAGCTGATCTGCGATGACTGTAATTAGTGTTATCAAAATGTGATTTCTTACTGTAGAAATGTACAGTTTAGGAGACTGTTCCATTTCTTACCACGGTGAAGCTACAATACAAACCGTATCAGGCAATATAAGCTTCCATCTACCAGGGACTTAAAGGTGCAATAAATGTGAAGTGAGTTTAGCCAGTTATTCCCGTGAAGCAGAATGAGAAAAAAAAAATCCATAATGAGATTGTGTGAGCATTTAAAAAGACATCGCCTCTTGAGGAATGAAATGTGATGAAAGGCTTTTCGTAGCCGCATCCATACCTTGCCTTTGCCAGCAGCTGGCTGTGCGCCACATGTGGTGGTCATTTAAAAGTGTGTCAGAGGCACTGTAACCTGGAGATGATCTTATTAAAAGGAAGAGGCCCAGTGGGTGAACATCGTTATTGCATTACCAGCATTTCATATGCAAAGGTGTAAGCTTTGTTTTCATTCAAGCCGTGTATACTAGTGCATATCGAATCCCATGTAAGTGAGCGTTCCTATTAAGTTCAGCTCTGTGACTTTGTTCTCTGTAAAATAAGTTTCTTCTTGCTGTCACATGTAACAAACCGATTCCAGAAACACAGTCCACGGCCAAGTATAGCACCTTCAAAGAGGGAAGTATCATTTTCAGGGTGTTTCTTTTTATACTTAACGTTGCTGCATTTGTTCATAATATTCCAGATTGTAATGAGTCAGCCACTAAAAGTTTAGTTACTGTTGAAAGGAAATTGCCTTTTTCTAACCAACAAGAGACTCAAGAAACATCTTTCGGAAAGACTTGCTTGAGACTAGAGCCTTATCAGTTCCACTTACTTGGTCCAGATCAGAACTGGTATCACTGCACCTCAAATGCTAAACTGCACAGTTAGCGAGTCAGCAACGCTGAAATGCCTGGTATCGATTCCAGTAAAAATTCTGGGTTAAATCTGTCAGAGATGAGATTTTTTCTGACAACTTACACTGGTTAAAACTCTCTTAAAATTCTGTTCTGTGGGTGTATTTACTACGCTCAGAGAAATGAAACAGGATGACGGCTTGCTTGCTGCCTATTGTGTTTAGCCAGACCTAAAACGGTTCCAGATTTTCCACCTTTTCATGCTTAACTCTAACAGGACAAAATCTGGAGTGTGAGAAGATCAAGAAAACACACAGATGTTGTGTCATGAAATCAGTGCTTCAAAATATATTTCGCAGGAAGGATGATGTTTTTTTTTAATGGACGACAACCCTTCTAGTTATACCTCCTGCAAGGAAAAATACTGGGGGTGTAGGGGTGTTCTATTTTGATAACAGATGTTTCTGGCCCCTGTTTATTGCTTATCATCACATCACAGTTTGGGTTACTGAGTAGTCTTCTTGGACAAATCACTTCCGTGCCAGGCGCACAAGTGCAGAACTTAATACAGCTCAGTGATACGGAAACATGACCCAGTGCTATTCAGGAAGTCCTGGCCTGGGAGAGGTCCAACTTGTACTGTGGTCTAATTTTTATCTGTCATACCAGGGAAAGGGGGTTAAGGGGGCATCTGCATCTCCTACAAGAGGGCGGGGAAAAGACTCCTTCTGGTGGCCTCGGTTTGTAAAATGCCAGGTTTGCTCTCCTAGAAATGGGTTCAAGTAATTGAATGATTCCTTCGAACTTTGCACAGCTCAGAAAATGTTTTTGTTATACATGAATGTTAATGTGATTTAGGAAATGTTGGCGGATATGAGTACAAATGAACTACAATGACTGTGTTTCTGATTCTTTAAATAAAATAAACATTAAGGCAACTTGAGTGAGGTTTCTCTCCCTATTAGACCACAAAGTGAACAAGCAATGCGAGTGGCTCTGAGGTTTGCAAAAAAACCCACACGAAGACAAACCTGCTGCAAATCCTGCTTTTTTTGAGCAGACCCTACATCTCCTTTGCTTTCAGTGGTAAATCCCACGTAAATAAAGGCCAGGTAAAGATAAGAGATGCCTGAGCAGAAGTCGGAATCTCTTTCTGGATATTCCTTTGGCAGATGTGGGATTCTTCAAAATCTTGAGAAGTTAACAACTTGCGTGTGGAGGAAAGCTGTGTAAGTCCAGAGAAAGAGAATAGGGACAGGTTGAGGAGAAGGACTATGGCGGCAGAGGGGCTGGAAGGGGACGTATCAGCAGAAGCATTTGCAAGGAAAGCAGCAGCAGCCTCTAATCCTGCTAGGAGATTTTGGGCATGCTCTAAGGTCGTCTGGTGGGTTAAGCAGGTTTGTAGGTAAAGGAAGACCCTTTAAAGCATGGTGCCAGCAGGGTCTCTGTGTCCTCCAGAATACATACAGCCAAGGAACTGAGAAAGAGGGAAGGAGCAGGTTGTACCTCGGGTGTCCTAACACCCCCCTCAGCCAGGTGAGGGGTGTAAGCCCATTTGTGCATGTGGCCTGAGCTTCCTTTTCAGCAGCACAGTGCAGAGCATCTGGAGGGGAAGCATGCACTGCGTCTGGACAGGTTTCCCTTGATTCAGCTGGAGATGCCTTTGAGGAAGAGGCCCCCGCATGTGGTGATTCTTTGCCCCACTTGGGAGCATGTAGGGCAGGGAGGAGCCACACTCAGCTTGCTCACCAGGGCATCACTGCCAAAGGCAGCCACCCCTCCAGTGAGGTGACATGAGTCTCTCTTCACCTCAGCTGGATCCAGAGTCAGGATTCTAAAACATGGGAACTGGAAGAATTTGAACATGGACAGGCAACATCTCTTGCCCTTGCTGGCTGACCTGCCTCGCAAGCAACGTGGTACGAAAACTGCACGGAGCAGCCTGACACCCATTTCCAAGCTGATCTGGAGAGTGGTCCCATCCATGCTTCGCAGGGTCCTGCTCCTCTCCAGCCAGCGCTGCCAATACATGCTGTGCACCTCACCCAGACACAACACCTCACCACACCACCTCACACCATGCTTTGCTCTGGCTCCATCGCCTGATAGGAACCCCAGTCGTGTTTCAAGAGTAAAATAATCATCATAAAGTTGTTACCCAGCACGACTATTCCAAAAGGCTCATGGAGAGCAGAACCACCTGGACAACATCTGCAGGGCTTTCCTGTGGCCAAAAGCTCTTCCGGACATCAGCAGCTCCTTATAACATGGTGAACCTGGCAGCTACACAGCTAAGCTCGCTGGTGCCAAACCAAATAAATGAGCTGTACCAGCAGGGAAGCCAGGAGGTGATACAGTCCGGAGAAGGCCATGTCTTCCCATCCCAGCCTTTCATGTAGCAAAAATAATTGTCCCAGTGGCCGCAGATGTATTTCCCATCCCTGGGGCGTGGGTGTCTCCCCTCCCTTCAGAAAACAACTTGGTCTTTCTCAGACACCAAGCAGCACCTCTTGCCTCACAGTGCTGCAGAGATGTCATGAGCCAGGCCACCAAGGGGCTTGCACCAGGGGGGTCCTCTCACCCCTACCCCTCCCAGCAGCACACATTAGTAGGTACAGCTCAGTTGCAGGTGAGTCCATCCTTGCATGGCTCTTTTCTTTACTCCCACCCCATGGAGACATCAGCAGCCCCAGGGAAAGACAGCCAGCATCCTACTGGCTTGGCAAGGGAGTCACTGAAAGCTGCTTCCAACACAAATGGCTCTTTCACACCAGCTAAGATGTGACATCATGTTTTTGCAACGGCAGAAGAAATGATCTAGCATGCAGGATTATGAGCTTTGCAACCTCCTGTGCGCACGTGTGTGTGTGTGTGTGTGTGTGTGTGTGTGTGTGTGTGCGTGTGTGTAAAAACCCATGAGCAAGGAGTGCTGCCAGGGCACAGGGCTGCCCTGGTGATAACCTGCCCACCCTCCCAGAGAGGGCACTGGAAACAGGGGCTGGCTCTTCAGTTAAGGGTGAGTGTCCCCAGGGGAAACCACAAGCTTGGTTGGTGCCGTCGGTGCTGCACCCCAGCAAAAGATGGGGGTGAGCAATGGGGGAGCTGCAAGGTTGCTGTCACCCATGTGTTCTCTTTGAGGAGTGCAGCAGTGATGCAGAGCACAGCTAAATGATGGGGCAGAGGAAAACTGAAGCTACTAAGACAGGAGGAAAGACCGGAGTGTCTTTAATTTACTACCAGAGAAGGAAAAAGTGCTAAATTTGCCTTTCCCATCTGCACAAGAGCTTGGTAAGGTTGATGTCAGTCATGTTGGTGCCTGCAACCCCTCAGCAGGCCCCAGGATGGCAGTTTTGGGGTGTGCATGGCAGTGGTGGAGGGCAATCCCATCGCCAGGAAGACATGTCCTGTGCCATCATGCCACCTGGCCAAGCAGGACAGCAAGAAGTGTTTGGTGGCCAGTGTCCCCAGGGAGGGCACAGACACAGCCCAGGACACTATGGAGACAAGGCAGTGCCAGGCAGCACACCTCTACCTGCTGAGTGGACACACGCCATGCCAGCCCCAAGGAAACCCTTTGGGGCCCCACCTCTGCTGCTGAGGGATGCAGCAGCCAAAGCCTGGCACATCCCACAACCATACCCGAACCATGTGCTGGGGACCCTGCTCCAAATCACCGCTGCCTCTGTGATGCTCTCGGGGCTGGCTCTTGTCTGCGATGCTGCACAGCCAAGGGGTCTGTGAGCTGTCCCCCCCTACAATCTTTCCTTTCTGCCCAGCAATAGCAGAAAGGAATTCACTTTCTCATGGGTATGTCAAATTTGCCCTCTGGCTGCCCACTAGAAAATCAGCCTAGCAGACAAGGGGGCAATTTGTTAAGGTTTTCCCCCTTCCATCCCCAGATAATTGCCTGGGATCTGCGTTAATGGAAACATAAATTGACTGCCACTCTGCTAAATGACAATCAGGTTTTGTTTGACAGAGCTGGGAAGTATCTTATCCTGAACATTGGCACCGAACAATCTAAATGCAAATTGCACAATGTTTGGGGGTGAGGAGGCTGTTTATCTTCAGATGAGGTTATATGATAATGCAGACTGGGGGGAGAATTGCCTTTCAAATCCTAAAGGCTATCAAAATGTGTGATGGTTAAAGTGTATGGCCAGAGTTTACATATTAAAAAATGGACCAGACTCAGTTATTTGGCGTGGGTTTTCTTTTAACAAATCACTTTTTTAAACAAGATGTAGTGCAGCGGCATTTCAGACATATTTCAGCAATTCTCAGGCACCCGGGTTAGCGTGGAAAATGACAGAGCAGGCATCATTTTAATCCTATTATGTCTATTGCTCCCAGCTTGCTCTCCTCTGTTGAAACACACTGTGATGCCTCAGAGAACCAGAAAAACATTTGCTGCACTCCTGGCCTGTTTCTGTTGTTAAGATTAGCAGGTCTGTGCACAGCAGCACTGCCCAGGCACCTCCAACGCTCTTGCATTGCAGGAATGGTTTCAGCTAAACTATGAAACGCAACCAGCACCATGGGCTTCCAGAGAGGTCACCACACGCCGGAGGGGCCACCTCTCATGCTGGCTGCCCCACGTTGGACATACAGCAGCTTTTGTGCCATTCGGTTGGTTGGTTGTAAAGAAAGTCACTGCAGAAATCAAAGCCTTCACACCTGCTCAGCACATCACTCTTGCACCTTGCCATGGTGCCGAGCCCTGGGAGAATGGGACACTGCACCTCGTGGGCAGTGCAGCAGGGCTGGCGTGAGAGCTGCTCTATCATTTGGACCATGTGGCATATTCCACACAGAAAGGCAACAGTTTTCTGTCCTGGAGGGAAGAGGCGCCTGTGGCAGCCTGGGGGGATTCAACAACTCGAAGCTTTCAGCAACTTGCAGAGCTGGTCTCCCTGAAGTTTTTCCACTGAAGGTTTGTAACCTAATCTTCTCGCAGCTTGATTTAGGCTTCTGCGTTTCTCCATAAATTAGGAACAGGTTTGAGTTTACTCCAACAGTTCTGCTCATCCGGGAGGCAAAGGAAGGAAAGGATTAATGTGTTATTTTTATTTTCTGTTTTAAATATGTCCCATGCAGAAAAACGCGTATGAATCTCTGCAAGGCAGGAAAAAGAGCAATAGATCTGTAGAAATGGCACAAGTTGTGTGTGCATGAATTTTTGGGCCCTCAGACCATTTGGTGTAGAATAGCCAAATAACTCACACAAATCTACATTGAAACATTTGAAAGCAAGCAAATACACAGGGGGTATCCTGGACTTTTAGGACGGGAAATCAATGAGTAGCCATTGTAGCCCCATCTAGGAGGGCTCTGCCCTCTGTTCAGGGTGCAGCTGGGAGTTTGGCTTCACCCACCAGCTCTGCTCCTGTGACTGAGACCCTTAGAGACTAGCCAGGGCATCCTTTGCAAGGGACTCATCTCACCGTGTGAGATGAAGGACGAAGGATTAAAGGACAGTTTTGCAAATTCGGCCATTGACTTGCTGTTGTTAGGAGACACAGCGGGTGATTTTCAAAAGGCTTTGACGATGTGGCTGCTAAGCTGCAGTTGTGAGCAGATGAGATGAGGAGAGCCAGCAGTTAGTGCTTCTGCCAGCAGCAAGCTGCACCCGTCAATGCAGTTGGCTGCACAAGCTGAACACAACAGATATTGCCTTCGCTACTGTGATAAATACATACACATGCACATAAACCACACACACACATATGTGTATACATACACATATACACTTATACATATCACCATCCCTTCTTTAGTACCAGCCCCTGAAAGAGGCAGGCATTCTTGCTGAGTTTTCACAGTGCTGCAGCGCACTGAGCCACTTTGATTGATGCTACTTAAGCTGGTCCAGGGCTACCTGAGCTTGTGATAGAGGGGGCTGCGTTGCAAGAGTCTCAGATGTCAGCTGCAAAGCAACACCACAAACTTGAAGGAAGCTGCCCGAAGGTCTGAGCTGCAAATGACTCCCTTGTTTGAAGGCCATCACCCTTCTGGCAGCTTCTGGATTTCCTCTGGTGACCTTGCACCAACCAGCTTGGAGATGCAGCAATAGAATTCATTCAAGAAATGATCCAATGCTCCAACTTTCTATTAATGACAGAGGACTCTGGAACAGGCTCTTTCAAAGGAAGACAAGGCAGAAAATGAAGTCCACCTTCCTTCAGCTCTGCAGTTCTCATAGAAGAGCCTTCATTAAACAGGGCAGCATTAGTTCAGATTTAAAGGGAGAAAAATGTGTTCTTGAGCATTTCCCACAGCTTAACATGAAGAGCCATTGCAGTATTGCACCTCTATCTACTTACCCTGAGCAGAGGACAATAAAGTTCTCTGGAAATACATACCAAGTTAATGCTGATTTTTGCGCAAGACAATTTGTTGAAAGTGCTGCTTCACTTTGTCTAAATAAATATTAGCAGAGAGAGGGAGAACATAAGAAACTAAGGGAGGGGATCTGGGGTGGGGAGGATCAAGTCACCAGTTGCTGCTCCAGTGGGTGTTTGGTTATTTATACGAAGCAGAGAGAGATGTCAAGTGCCTGAAGCATCTTCCAGTCTCTGCACACCCCCCATCCCAGGGGTCTGCTACTGCTCTGAGAGGGGGGGCAGCAGCTCAGGAGGTTGTCCCAGGAACATGGAGAATCTCATCACCACCTCAGTATTGGCTGGTTCCTGAAGCAATGCCACCTTAGACATTGTCAGCATCTCCCACCACTCCTGAAGCACTGGCAAGCAGTGCCTGAGGTTCAGCCATGACCACATCTTGGAAAGAGACACCCACCCAGTACCTCATTAGTCATAAACCACTCTTGTTAAATGATTATAAAGTGATTTATTTTGTCATTAGCCTTATCTTGCTTTCTAAAGCTTCGTTTCTAAACGATATTAGTTTTTGCACTTTCATTAATCTCCTCAGCTTGATAGACTAAATTAACCTGTTTGAGGACTGATTTTATTTCTTTAACTTCTTCACAGTGAGACAAATTCAGGGGATTATTTTGGAAAAACTCCCAAATTTTCCTTTATTAAAACAGTGGAAGTATACACGTGCACATCCCTCTAATCCGAACATGGGGGAATTTTAATTCCTGAGCTCTCCACTAATTTGTGTACTGAAGCCTTCCTACCACATCCCAGATGTTAATAACATTGGAAATGAGCTGCACTGAGAACGCAGGCATGAGAGAGACGGGCTGAAATAAAACCACAATGAGGGACTGTCCCTCGTATCAATAAAATCTGCCGCATTTCTCCAGGCAGTGTGTGAAATATAGCGGGCACGTAATCCGCCCGGCAATAAAAGGCTGCCACATGACTCTCCGGCACCCAGGGAGCTATCATTTTCAATTAGGAAAAAAAAGCCTCTGGCATGTGACAGCCACGGCAAAAGAACTGAGTGCAGTTAAGGCAAAATTTAGTTTCATTACGGCTCAACGCAGATTAGAGTTTTTCTTTGTTTTCACGCCGCGTTCCTCTGTCATTGCACGGGAGGCTACGTGGCAGCGTGAGCTCTGCTACTGGCTCAAGCACAACTGTAAGTGAATTGAGAAGACCCTGAAATAGTGGCTTTTAAGAGGAGTGCAGCACAAAAGGCCTCTGTAGCGTGTCTGAAACTACCACCCTCACTGAGCAGAATGCTGTAATTTAAACATTAATCGGTTTCTGTGGTGCTGGATAGCAATGCCAGTGATCATCTGCAGGTGTAAAACCTGTCTCGTTTCTATTTAGATGGCTTTGGGGCTTGGTTTTAGCTCCTTTCAGCTATTGTCTTTTATTGGGCCAAACTGTGATAACATGAATTTAAAAATCCACACTTGGTGCCCGCTCTTTTCCCCTCCACTGACAACATTAGGTGCTCATATGATGCAGCCAAGAAGTTAAGGAAAGCACAGTGCCAGGTCTGCCTCTGATTTAATGAAATTACAGCAAATCCAATACATTACTCGGAACACATCTCTCTAATGTCTCACTTGAATCTCCATTGTATCCTAATAACTCAGTGTAACTCAGTTTTTACCTTGGGTTTTTAGAAGTTAATCTTCTGTAATATTGACCTGTGTTTATTAAAGTACATCTCATATTTCTGACCAAATATATTTTGTGACATAGTTCTGGACAGGTTTGGGTTTTTTTTAAAGGATCAAATTCATTTCATCTTTTTCATTTTTCTCAAATGCTTATAAACTGTTTTCAACCCAGGGAAAGAGATGACAGCTCAGATCAGTCCCCCCACTGCCATGCCTGGCTGTGGTACCAACCCTGATGATGCTAAGGCCACCCCATGCTTTTCCCTCTCCATGGGACTGCTACAGGCTGGGTAGGAGCTGGGGCACACAGAGGGAAGCAGATCAGCTGCCGGGGCTGTTCCAGCATCCAGGGGATGCTTAGCAAGAGCACAGCTCCAGCCTGAGGACAACAGAGCTGTCACAGACAACACACTGGCTACAACGGGACCACAAACCCACGTGACAAAGCTGAATTAGAGGAAAGCAAAAGCCAGTGGTGCAGAACCAGGACACAGCAGGACCCCTCAGCAGATGAAGAATAATCATGGGCTTGTTTAGTGATGCAGACTTTTGGCAGGGCTGTGAATCTGGTGGAGGGATGCTCTCTGCACTGCACCACTGTCGGCACTTTGCCTTCTGCAGTCTACAGCAAGGGCTAACATCACCTGCATCCAGAACTTTTATCCCTCCTCACCTGTGTAACCAGAGAACAAAACCAGTGCTGTGGTGGCTCTCCAGGACCATTTCTGCTTTCCCCTCACTGCAGCACCTTGGGGCTGGGGTCCTTCACAAACAGAGGTTGGACCAAACAATCCACACAACCAAGACTTGTGGGTTATTTCATCTTCTTTTGCTGTGGCTGCTCTTGGCCAAGCTACTCTTGGCCAGCAGCACTGAGTCCTTCCTTAAAACTCTTGAGACAGCCCCAGACAGCAACAGAAAGGCTGCAGCAAAGCTGTGAGAGGTGGGGGAATAGGAAGGAAAAGAGAAGCAAACCACAGAGCAGAGCAAGAATTCCAGGCAGAGAAAGCGGAAACGGATGGCCCCAATGGTATGCAGTGGGACATTCCCATCCCTCCCTCGGGACACTCATCAGTATGGCTGCCTGACCATGCTGTCAGAGAAATCTCCCCAGTACTTACACCCAGGGGAGCAGAGGCGTAATGCAGATGTTGGCTGCTCAGCTCTTCTCCCTCCTGGGAATGCTCCCAGTCAACCCCAGCCCATTTCTGTCCTCCATCCCTTGTGGTCCCTGAAGCTAAATAAGTATCTGCTCTCCACCCCTCTAACACCATGGGACCTGTGAAGCTGTACAGACACAAAGCAGACAAGCACGTCCACAAGCAACCAGCATGTCCATCAGCAACAAGCACAAAAAGAGCTCTTGGCTGCTAATATATTTACCCAGCCCTTGTGAAAATAAAAGGGTAGAATAACACTAACTGCTCTGATTTGCCATTTGGAGAATTATCATACTTCGTGCATCCAGCTTTACCTCTGAAGTAAAGAGCCTCAGCACGGACATGTAACTGCCCACAGCCCTGGCTCCCAGTACCTACTCAATTTTTCTGCAAGCGTAAAGTAAGCCCTATTCCTGAGACAGTGATTAGCACACCTCTCCCATGTCTTACTAAATGACAAAATCCAAGTCATTGATAGCTGCTTGTATTAGGCCCAGAAACGTTATTTTCCAGCACTTCTGGCCACAGGGAAATACTGCCTTTGTTTCAGAGCTGAATGTGGAGAGGCAGAGATCCCAGGGCCCATGCGGATGCCAAGGAAGAGCAGGGAAGCAGGTTCAAACCCCAAGGTCAGGACCTTGGGGGTCCCTCCCCACAAGCTACACCTCCTTCCACTTCAACATTTTAAACACAGCGGCTTCCTGATAATTGTCTCTGACCAGGTTGCTGCCATGCCACTAAATAAATGTGCTGACATACAGCTAGCATGTAGCCTCTAAGCTCCAGCGAAAGGCTAAAAGCTCTCTCTGATACCAACTCCAGCAGAGCTGTGTCCCCATCTCATCAGGCTTTCAGGCTCAGTGAGGAAGAGCTAGAGATCCTCACAGTCCTTGGGGGTCTGCTGGGGCTAATCCAGCTTTAACATCAGGGACACACTGACAGGCCCAGCCTGAATGACCACCCAGCCGCACGCAGCTGGGCTGGTTGTGCCATGCTCATTGACCGGAGCACAAGGCATGACCTCACACCCTTGGCTGTGAGGCAAGGCACCCCACTGACTTGTCACTGCCTCATTTCTTCAGGGCGTACAGCAGAAGAGCAGTCTAGTTGGGAGCACATGTCTTGGCAGATACCCAAGTTGATGTCAAGCTGATGTCTTCTTACTAGTCTTTATAGAAAATAGCATTTGGAGCCAGTGTGGAGCTGGGAGGTGTTACAACCACAAGTGAGGACAGAGATAATAAAACAGGACCTGAAAAGTTTACAGACCCTGTAAACAGACAAAGAATAGCCACGAAGTCTAATTTGGAGAAGGTGCAAGCCTAAGGAAAATAATCAAACCCACAGATATTTTATGAAGGAGGCATTTGGAAAGCAAGAGCCAAAATCAGCCTGCAAGCAAGAGATGAAGAATGAGTGTGTGCACATGTGAAGGCGAGAAACGGAGCCTGGAAGAGCACAGCTCTTCTCAGCGGGAATTACACAGCACTAAAAGCATGGGGTCATATTGCAGTTTTAAGAACATTGAGATCCGTGTTTAATTTCCACACGTTTGATGCTGTGATAACATTATCTGGGAGGAAGGATGCAGAACTCTCTCCCTGCCCCTAGGCAAGATCCCCTGCCTTGCTAAGAGCCAAGAGAGCTTGGTGGCTGTCCCCAGGCTCAGGACACAGTGCAGGGTCTACAGCCAGGTCCATCACAGGCAGGAGCCCCCAGGGAGGTGCCCCCAGCACTGCAGGGTTCCTTACTCCTGCTGCCTTCCTTGGGTGTGATGGCACACGGTCATGCACTGCAGAGGTGACAGGCTGTGCACTAATGCACAAACGAGTGGTGATCTGATAACCCAAAGAACAAACCCTTCCAAGCAGTGAGCAATGAACTCTCATATTCAAGCCTTTTGCAAAAGGATGACAAACATTACCTGTCATATGTGCTGCATTTGCACTACATGAACCAAAAGCTTGCAGTTAACCAGCTTTGTCCCCGCGCTGCATTCCCAGAGTCACATCCAGGATGCCTGCCTTGCTGCCAGGCTGCAGACACAAAGGCAAGGGGATCAGACCCCTGTGACTTACAAATGAAATCATGGAGAAGGACAGAAAGAAAAAGCAAGCTAGTGCTGGGCATCAGCCCTGCATGGGAACCAGCAGACAAAGAGACAGAACTGGAGATCGTTTTTACTCTTTGCCAAGAGGCTCGGTTTTCATTCACAAATTAAGGAAAATGATGGAAAATCCCCAAATTATGGAAAATTAGCCCAAAGATAGTAGCCCCTCCCCTGCTATCACCAGCTGAGCATTTGGGGCATTTACCTGAACGGCAAAGAGCTAGGGACAGTCCTCATCTCTTCCTGAGCCCCGTGAGGCTCTGAGGATGATTTTCCAGCCACCACACCAGGCTCAGGCTCAGTCATTCTCCATCCCACCCTGCCAGAGTCAGACCACTCGGTATGAGTGGTGTCCCTTGCTGCCTAGCCCAGTGAGGCATTTACGGCTGTTATTTGGATGCTGTCTGTCCCAGACATCATTAGGATGCCTGAGGCATGAGCCCAGGACAAATCCTCTCCAGCAGCCTGAAGGATGAACCTCAGATGGCAGATGAGTGTTGAGACCACACTGACCCACTCGTGCTGAGAACAAAATGTTTCATTGTGCCCAGAGGAGCAATTTGTGCAGAATGAAACAAAATTACATGTTTTATTTCATTGGGTTTTGCTCAGAAAGGAGAAAAAAAAATGGCTTTCTCTTCAGAGACTTGTAGGAAACTGTCATTTAGGAGCTGGGACTCAAGTACTCCCTTTGTCTTCAACAGAAAGAGAAAATGACCCTCCCGCCACTGCTGATTATCAGCTGTGAAGGACTTTTTGTCTTCTGTTGTCTCTACCCTTTGCTGCAATAGTACTGCTCCTATCCTATTCCACCTCCTTAGGAGAACCTTAAGAGTCACCCTCCAACCCTACCAGAGGTCATGTCAGAAATCCAAGAAGGGATTTCTTTCTTCTAAAAAGGGAGTTTTCTGTTGTCTTACCTGCTTACATCTGCACCTTTAATCTCTACTTTGAGCTACTTCCAAACCCATCCCGAGACACTGCTATCGAGTACCACATCAGGAAGCTACAAGCATCTGCATGTTGCCTGGTGGAGCCAATGTGCCTTCCAGCTCCAGTGTCAGCACACCAGGGCAGGGACATCAGCTGTGCAGTTTTTACTTTGAAGGATATTTTGGGGATGTAAACGACTGAGTATATTACCAAACAGCATTCTTTTGGACTTAGGTAATGCTCGTTTTCAGCTTTCAGGCTGAGAACCTTCACCAGATGATTTAGTGAGCAGCTAACATGAAAGAGGAAGGATATGCTGTTATGTCTAGAATTAAAAGAAAATAAAATGTGCACAGTGAGAAAATATGCTGTTACACTGGTCTAAACCAAACGAGTCTCTCACATTTGACAACTAAGACAAGACAGAAAAAACTCATGAGTCTTCCTTTTCAACATCTGAGCTTTAAAATATACTGTATGAAACTCCCCACCTAGGGAAGATCAGGATTTCCACTACTACCATGCCATGCCCACCGCAGCAGCTTTCCTCTGCCCCCAGGTTACTCACGCCAAAGACCTGGTCCCTGCCAGCCAGCCTTTCACGTCTCACACTGCTGAATCCTTCCTGCAACTGTAGTCTCAGGGACTTCAGACTGCCCAAGGGTTTTCCACCCTGGCTGCTTCTGGGGAGTAAAATCCTGCTGATGCTTTAATTTAGGCTTTATCAAGTGAGGCTTTCACCGCTCTCCTTAGCCTGAGGGTTTGTTTTTATGCTTAAACATAATTTCTGGCTCATAGCGGGACACAGCTCCAGGAGCTGCAGCCTCTCCAGGATGGTCTTTTAGCACCCCTCACTGGCAGCCCCCATAAACTAGTCTACTAAAAGGGGCTTTAAAAATACAGGGAGAAAAAATAAACACAAAAGGTAAGAAATAGAAGAACTAGAGAAACCCAGACAACAACAACAGTATCCCTTTCCCTCTTAATTTCCCAGAAAGCACATTTCCAAGACAACTGTAATATTTTTTAAAACAGTTTCTCCTGCAAACAGCTCTGGTGCCTCAAAAAACAGAAGTCCCTGGTCCCACATCTATTTTTTTTCTGAGCATCTACACCAAAACAATCTATTTGAAGAACGTTTTTAGTCACTTTAAGCCATTAACCAGGTTTCAGCTACTGAAGGTGAGCAGATTAAGGATGACACCAGAAATACACACCCAGGGGACATCTCAGTCTGCTCTCTTTCATTTGGCATAGTTACAAGTTATTTACATAGTTACAAGAGTAGGGATAATTTTGCTGTCTTTCTGTTTAAAACTTGACTGGATACTGTCCAGGGTAAAATTAACTTAATCTGAAAGCACACACATCTATAAATACATCTGCAGTTTTCAATGAGCTACTTGCTGTTTTTAGTACTTTTCAACTTCATTTCACACCAAACAGGAAATTACTTCTTTTTTCCCAACCAGTCAAACTCCCCAGTGAACCCACAGCCTCCCAGGCTGTGCAAGGCAGGCTCCAAAAGCTGAAGTTAACACTTGTGCATGGAGGTTTTGTCTCTCTGTTATTGCTTCCGGCGTTGTGTCCCGAGATATGACATTTATATGACCGTATCTTATAAAAACTTTAAAGCTGCAAATCATTTTTTAAAAGCATATAGGATTTTATTGTTTTTTTTTAAACACCCTATCCAGGAAAAATTCTGAACATGGCTTTTAGCAATGAGCATACTACATTGTAATTCCTTTACTTGCGTGCTTCTAGTGAGAGCAGCATCAGCCAACCGTTTGTAGCCATTGCTAATTCAGAGCTTGCAGTACAGTATTTTTACTTACCGATCCAATGAGCTTTGCCAATATACAAACTCCACTGTATCATCCAGTAAAACTCTGAAGGATCAGTCCTGACCTCACAGCCAAAGCACCATTCCAAACATACTGCTGGCATGCCAGTCCTTACTGGGGAAATCTGCTGTTCCATCTACCATAATTACATTTCATTTACCAGGAATACTATCAGCAGTGCCCTCAGGTCACTATGGTCTCTAGTTTCCGTGATCACATTTTCAATGACAAGATTCATAAACTGAGACATTTCAAGCCCCACCAGAATCTTAGGATAGCACTTCCTTGGACACCGTGCGGCCTTTTAACTAGGATTTTTCCCATTTTCTTCAAAAATCATTGAAACAGAGTTATCAGTGTTGCTGGTAACCTTTAAACTCCAGCTCACTGAACTGCAGCAAACCAAAGAGTCTTGGTACATCTCGTGTTTGTCCTAAAGCTTTTTCCAGGTAGAGAATCCAGGCTAGACACAGATCAGTTTGGCACATATTTATGAGGGAATTGAAATGGTTTTGAGCTTTTCCCCCCTACCCTGCCTGCCTGCAGTGCCTTGGGGTAGCCATGCCGCTGCCACAGGATGTTGTCAGTCAGATGGCTTCTTGGTCTCCTTCTCTTCAGCCACCTAAATATGAATTAAGTCTTTGTCTCCATGCTCTGGTTCAGCAGTTTGCACTAGATACTGTCCACTTGGTTAGAAACTGGCTCAGCCTCCACCAAAGCCTTACCAGTGAGGTCAGGGATGAACCTCAGGTCAGATCAACACGAGAGGTTACAAAGGGCTCCCTGGCAAGCACCAGTTTCCAGGGCCAGAGCACAGCTTTCCTGCAAAGGGAGGTTTTGGATGGAGTTTGGTAAAAGGTTTCCTTTTTATTTCCTCCTGATGACTCCAGAGCCTCTCAACAGCCACATGTAAACACCTGCCCTGCCAAAGAGCAACATTGCTCAACAACCAGAGAAAGCCCTGCCTCATGAGACACTATGGGAAATGCATTCACAAATAAAGTCAGTGTGAAGAGTTTTAAACCCAGCCCCTTCTCTGACTTGGAGCAGAAATGAGCTTTCTCACCTTTCAGTCAATGATCTTGTCCACCAGGCTAGAGAATTTCTGAAGCACGTCTTCCTCACCTCCTGTTGAAATAGCTTCATTTAGTATGTACCGCATCCATACTGGAGCAATGAGTAAAATCTGACATGAACTTATAGAATTATAGAATAATTAGGGTTGGAAAGGACCTTAGGATCATCTAGTTCCAGCCCCCCTGCCACAGGCAGGGACACCTCACACTAAACCATCTCACCCAAGGCTCTGTCCAACCTGGCCTTGAACACCGCCAGGGATGAGGCAGCCACAGCTTCTCTGGGCAACCCATTCCAGTGCCTTACCACCCTCACAGTAAAGAACTTCCTCCTTATATCCAGTCTAAACTTCCCATGTTTAAGTTTTAACCCATTACCCCTTGTCCTGCTGCTACAGTCCCTAATGAAGAGTCCCTCCCCAGCATCCCTATAGCCCCCTTCAGATACTTAAACTTGCTCATTTTTTTTCTTTCAGGATCAAAGCATACTTTACTATATAAATAAAGCTGAAAAACACCAGCAAGTTGGACTGACTACTCAGGATAAATTATGTATCTGCAGGGAAGTCTCTTCTCTGATGAGGACACTTCAGGACCACACTATAGACCATGTTGCTTCAGGAACTTCAGTATGGTTCTGGAGACATTAAATATGTACGAGTACCTCTCTATAAACCTAAGTGACTGGGGAATCTAGAAGCAACAACATATAAGGCATTTAAATTCTGGATTTAGGGAGACAAAGGTCTCATGCAAACCTAACCCAAAGTAGTCAGAATTCAGACTGCATCACTCTCCTCCTTACGTAGATCACCCTCCCACAAAAGCTCCTCTGATTTATTTATCAGCCAAAACAACAGCAGGCTGGAGAACTATGCACAAGTCTGGGAAGCACAGACCTGTGTTTTGTATCAGCAAAGGACGTCAGCCCAAGTACCTAGTCCATCACAGATTTCCTGTGGGACTGTAACTACTTATTAGAAGCTGTGATGTGCTTATGTTCATGGCTCATTACCACTGAGTGGGTGCAAATGAAAATAAATCTAATTATGCTTCAAAATCTGAGCCCGACCCCCTGGGGCTGACAACTTCCAACTTCTTAATATCTTCTGTGAGAATAAATACATTGGAGACTGGGATGCAGCCACGGTCCCTGGAAGCGTTCAGAAACTGCACAGGTGAGGCCCTCACTGACATGGTTTAGTGTGGTCTTGGCAGTCCTGAGGTAATGGTTGGACTTGATGATCTTAAAGGTCTTTCCTAACCTAGTTGATTCTATGATTCTATAAAACAGCGGTGGAGTTTTGTATTCCTCTGCACAGTCCATCAGTATTGTTTGCTGTGTTTCTAGATAGCAGCTAATAAGAATTTTTCACTGCAGCTTGCAAGTCAAATGAGTTTTTTATGGCATGACAGGAAGCTAACAAACATTAGAGGAAAGGTTGTGACAGATCTCTGTGTGTCTCATCTCTCTGGCTGCTTGCACACATGTCAGACAGCTCAGCTGGTTCTGTGAAAATGCACTGGGATCACCATATTCCCCCAGAAGGCTAAAAGGGCCAAGTGTCTTCATACTGCATGAGGGGGGATGGAACTCCATCTCTGGCATTCCCAAAGCTAACCAAATAACCATCATCTCAACAACACAGCTGTAAGGAGAAGCTGTGAAAAATCTAGTCCCAAAAGGCTGTGTAAATACCAGCACCCTCTTATCCTCTTTCCAAACATGTTGCCTGTTTTCCCTCTAAAGGGGTGATGGCTACCAGGGTCTCCGCCTTTTCTAAGCTTCTGGTGAAAGAGTTAACGTCTCCCTGAGGAGGAAGGGCTAGCTCCACCTTTCCACCCTCTGAGGATGGAAGCATAAAATCTTGCAAGCCCTGAGAACTCTGTCTCTCAGTCTCTTCACAGCAGGAAGGATCAGCCCCTCCAAAAGCAGGCACACTAATGGGGTAGTAAAGATTTCCTGCTCCCAGCACAAGGGAATGCAGAAACAGCCAGCAGGCATCAAGACCAAGTGTTAAGAACTAAAGCAGTTCCTTGAATCAATCACGGATTGCACAGCCTGGGGATCACTCTCAGCTCTCTGTGGCAGTTGTGAGTGATCTATACATCCACATAGATATATCTAGACAGGTGGGAATGAGATACATCTCTCTGGGTACATTTATTAAAACATGATGGATTTGTATATATGAATAGGGACATATCCAAATCCTACACACTTAAATGTGAAAATCAGGTGAAGGCAAATCTCTGTTGGAAGACAGGAATTAATTCTGAAACCATTAGTTCAGTGGGCTCCTTGTTTATGAACATTACACTAATGAACTGTGATACAAAAGTGACAAGAGAGATGATTAGTTACGGATTGCAAAATAAAGAGGTACTTAAAGATCTGATGCCAAAAGACATTTGTGCAGTTCCACAATACTCTTTTTCAGAAGGTTTAAGGCTCACACAATGATCACTCAGAAACCACGTTGACACATCTCTATAGTATTTCCCAACAAAGAAAACCAGGCTATTTTCTCACACATTTCTGGGAAGTCTTTTCTTTTTTTTTTTTTTTTTTAGGATTAAAATAAGATGCAATTGTATTCTTAACTTTTCAAATTATAAAGACTGATTTCAGCATTTTAACACCCAAGCAGATATAATAAACCACATGAGCTCAGAGCTCTCATTGCACTGCTTTTATCCTGCCTCCTGCACTTACAGGTTCATTTCTGCAGAGAACAGGTTAATGCACTCTGCTGTGGGGGAAATAAATAAACAAATTGTTCATGCTGACCGAGTTACAGAGTTACAGAATCGCTGATGCTGGACGAGGACTCTGGAGATCACCTACTCCAGCTCCTTGATAAAAGCAGGTTCAACTCGAGCGGGCTGCTCAGAGCCAGTGACACAGCTGCTCGCCGACCGTCCTTTCCCCATGGCGAAAGCCACGTTACTCGAGCGCACCCTAGTGAAAATCCCGTAGAAGCCTTTTTTCTGGTTTTAAATCCTGCAAATACCTATTTCTAGCTATCGGTGTTTCGCTGCCTTCATGCTAGGGTCTGGACTGTAAAATACACACCCAGTAAAGCAAACAAGAAGAGGCAGACACCTCAGACCTTTACAAAAATCCAGTTAGGTAATTTACCTGCCTATGAATTACACTAAATTGCTTTTTGCAATGAGACACTGAACACAAATTGCACAGGTCTTCACAAACGTCCTGCAATCCTTTTCACTTTTTCTTTTGAGTATTTTCCTTTCTACATAGAGATTATGTTGTTGCCGTTTCAGAAGAGGTTCATATTTCTGTAAATTAAAATCATAGAATCAATCACAGATTCAGTACAGTTGTCTTTTTTGGCTGCCAGGGCACATTGCTAATTCATATTCAATTTGCAACCAATCCAGATCCCTGGATCACTTCCTGTTGGACTGCTTTACAGCCGATTGTCCTCTAGTTTGTATTCATAACCAAGACTCCTCCTTTCCCTGGTGCAGAATCCAGCACTGGCTCTTGTAAAATTTCATACAGTTGGTGACTGCTCAGGTCTCCAGCCCATCCAGACCTCTCTGTAAGGCCTCCCTACCTTACAGGGAGTCCACAGCTCCTCCTACTTTAGTGTCATCAGCAAACTTACTTCATGTACATTCAATTCCTGCATCCAGATAATTTATAAAAACATTAAAGAACACTTGCCCTAATACTGAGCCCTGGAGAACCCTGCTGGCGACTGTCTGCCAGCCTGATGCAACCCCGTGTTACTCTTTGAGCCCAATCTGTCAGCTAATTGTTCACCCAGTACATGATGGACTTGCCTAGCTGTGTGCTGGACAATATGTACAGAAGGATACTGTGAAAAATAGTAACGGGACTTTGCTAAAATAAGTAATTTTGTTAAAGTCTACTGGCTTCCCTTGGTCAGCCACATGCGTGACCTTGTCATAAAAGGAAATTAGGTTAGTTTAAAGGAGGACTTTCCCCTTACGAACCCCTGCTGGCTAGGGCCTCCTTTCTTACCCTTCTTGAAAACTGGGAGAACATTTGCCACCTTCAAGGTGACTGGCACCTCTCCAGGGTCCCAAGACCACTGGAAAATAACAGAGAGAAGTCTCACAATAACGTCAGCCAGTTCTTCCAGTACCCTGCGATAGATCCCATCAGAACTCACAGATTTATGTGCATCAAGCTGGAGCAGCAAGTCTCAAACAAGTTCAGGGTCCGCTGGGAGTCTTTCATCCCCCCAGTCACTAAATTCAAAACAGGTCTCCAGGGGGCCCAGGGCCCATCATTGGCGTTGAAGAAAGAGGTGACTAAGGCATTAAAAGCCTCTGCTTTGTCTGTGACTTTATCTGTGAGGTTTTTGACCTCATCAAGCAATGGATCAATATTATCTTTGATCTTCCTTTTGCTGTTAACATAATTTAAAAAGCCCTTTTTGCTGTCCTTCGCAAGTTCTGGCCAACTTGAGCTCCAATCAAGCTAAGGTCACACTAATTTTCTCCCTGCAGTGGCAAACAGTATCTCTGTAGTTTTCCTGTGTCACCTGTCCTTTCCAAAGTCCATACATCCTCAGCTTATGAAGTTCAGTACAGTCTCTACCTAATTTCACAATGCAAATCTAAACCTGTTTCTGACACCAAATATGTAGGTAATGCTATATTGTTAGCAGCAGGGGATTTAAGATAAAACCACTTATGCATCCTGACTGCGTCTTCTCATGGCAAGGTGATTTTAAAGACAGAGTTAAGAATAAATATACAAAATATTTATAGAAAGTAAACTAAGGAAAGGATCTAAAATGGTAAATGCTTCAGACTCGCAATGGGCGTAAATAATCTCACAGTAGCCACTTGCAGAAGGTGCCATAACAATAAAGAGACCTTAATAAATAGTCCTGAAACTACTTAATCTGCCAGATAAACCTCTCTGAAGTATTCAATTAAAATGCACATGGCTAAGATAAACTATAGTAAGACATACACATTTTTATTTACTACCACTATTAATTCTCCACTTTCAGGACATATTGCTAGTTGTGCCTTTATAATTCTTTGAACTGCATCTGACTGTGATGTGCACTTGTGCGCTTATCTGATACCTTATCTTTAGGCAAACTTAAAACAACTGTGGGATTTCCCATACTTACAGATGGCTCCCCACTGCTTAAATGAATAAGGAAAAGAGAAAAACCCACCAGCCTCTCATTTTGTGCTACAACTGAACAAACTCCCTTTAATTGTCACCTGTTCCAGAGACCTGCACAGACACCTGAACCAGTCTTGTTTTGCTGCTGAATCCTGCAGGGCCAACACGTGCAACTGAACATAAACCCATTCTGACCAAGACATCTGGTATTTGTATGGTACTATTCATGGTTCCCAGCTGTCAAAGCACAGCACATCCTCTACTACTGGCTAGGAACAGAGCTATTTAGGTCAATCAGTACTTAACCATCCCAGGCTTTGCCCTCAGCAAAGTAGCCACAGTACAGACAGCTAAATCTGTCTTTTGATGCAGTTTTGTAATGCTCATGAAGAGCTATGCTTGAGCTAACTAACATCAGTGCCTGGGATAACCCACACCAAGGGTAACCGAGTGCTGACAGTACACATCACCCAACTGAAATTACATTCTGCTCAAGATCACTTGATAACACTTCCAAACCTACTGCTCAGTTTAAATATACATATATATATATGTATGTATTTGTTTTCTATCCATTAGACTGTTACCTCCTTTAAGAGGGCATATCCCTTGTTTCTAATCAAATGGATGCAAATGGCCCAGTCCATAGCACAAAGCCAAACTAAAAGTAGTCTTTCATCAAGCTGTATTTCACTCAGGAAGGGACAATCATCAGCCACAGGACTTGGCCCTGCCCCACTTTCTTCTCTTGAAAGAAGCATCAGTTGTTTGATGGTTGAGTGTACAGGTTAAATGAGTAAATTCTCTTAACCTTTCAATCCTATGTTAGATCCTGCTGTGCCTGTGAAGCTAATTAAATTAGCAGTTTGACCCTTTCCTGCTCACTGAAGGGTTTACATATCTTAGCATCTATTCCCTCCCATTGCTACAGAATTGAAGGAAAATAATCTTATATGATATGCATCACTGTAAAAAAGAAATAATACAGCAGGTGAGGTCAGTCACTGGAACGGGCTTCCAGGGCAGCAGTCGCCACACCAAGCCTGTCAGATTTCAGGGACTGTTTGGATGACGCTGTTGGGCCAAATCAATAAAAGACTTAAGACATTTAGAACATAAGCAAAACATTTCTATTTTTCAGATGAATGTGAAATCTTACTCCTTGTTCTTAGTAAAATGGGAGGGAAAGGAAGTAGAGCAACAGAAACACTTAAGCAAAAGCCATGTATTTTATTTCTATCAAGTTAGTATTTAATGCTTAAAGAGCTGCACAAAACAACTTCAGAGAACTGCACCTTTACACTTCCCTATGAGTTATCGTGCTACTGAGAAAATAAAAAACATTTTAAACTTGTTTTAACCTGAAGCTCTTGTAGTATAGTTTTTGTAAAGTTAGCCTCTGCTGTAACTGAACACCACAGTCACAAGCATCAAAAAGTTATAGGTACTTTCCATATTAAGTTAGTAGTGTCAGATAAAATATCAAGCAGCAGTACAGGACTGAAAATAGCTGAACACATTTTGATTAGAAAGATTATACCTGAAATTTAGGACAGTGCTTGTACATAGAAGCCTACAAACAAACCATGTCAGCAAAATCAGTAAATGGTTGAATTATATCAACATTTGCACTAGGTAATATTTAGTTGACTAATATATCATACCATATGAAAATAACTCTTTGGACAGGTTAGAGTGGATGCACTAACTGAATAATTTTCTACTACAGCATTCATATTATGAATGGAACTGTTTACAGCAGGGACATTTTCTTTGGTACAATGCACTTAAAATGACAGTAAGTTGGCCACATGTATGTAAGGCAAGAGCATATCAAGGCAGACTTGTAACAGGAAGTCCCTGATGGCAATTGCAGTAATCACTGTATTGTATGTGTACAGATCATACTTCAAAATTCTTCTTTTGCAGCATGCAGCAACAAAAGATACTTTCCAAATCCTTTAGTAAGAAACTGCAACTTCTACACCATCAAAAGCATCCTGTGAATCACTGCTTCTCAAGGGAAATTATCAATAT
Organism: Pezoporus wallicus; assembly: GCF_028554395.1. NCBI lineage: Eukaryota > Metazoa > Chordata > Aves > Psittaciformes > Psittacidae > Pezoporus > Pezoporus wallicus. The sequence continues at coordinate 2,054,921 of NW_026641150.1, read as the reverse complement.
TGCTTCTTCTATCATCAGTATTATGTTAAGCTGGGACTGAAAAACAAAAGCAAGCATATAAACTGTAACATACTCTGAAAAAAATAAAACTGAAAAAAACAAATCTAAATATTTTCTGTAGTTGATAGTTACTCATAATAGTGCAGATAATGACTTCTGCTACCAACAATTCCACTTTCATATGTAAAACCAGGAAAAAGAGTTTAGGAAAAGGAACTCAGTAATATTACTTGAAATGCAATAAATTTTGGCAAAATCACAAGCAGGCTGCTAGCATATACCCAAAAATGAGCACCCATCTAACTTCTAAAGTTTTTCATAGTGTAGCAGTTATGGATAATTTCTGTACCAAAAAAATCTGCTTTCAACTGCAGTAAGATATTAATCAACAAAATGTTATCTGCAGTAAAGTTGTAGTTTATCGGAAAGAAAATTCGTCAAGTGGCTTCTGGGCTTGGAGTAGAAAAACAATTTAGTATATGAATATTTCATTCAATGTTTATATATTAAAAAATTGGGCATGTTATTGGGGAAACTTATTGTGAAATATCAGAAATGTGTTCAAAATTTACTTGAGGTTTCTGTTTGGGAGTGGGGAAATAAAGGAAGTGAAATGCTTATCAGGTCATATTCTGCACTCAGTGTAATTTTACAGCCAATTTCATCAATCTTCCTCAAAACTCTGTCCTAGGAAGACATACACAATATTATGGGGTAGCGGCAGTTGGACCGCTTCATAAAAATAACATATCCTACAGTCAAAACCTCAGTGCTGCAATCAAATTTGTCATTTCTGGAATCCCCTGGGTGAATTTCTCTCCCACTCTAACTTCTCCCTCTCCCTCTTGCTCTGTTCGTGAACAGTCACAATTTCTTCATCTCTGATATCAAAGCACAGCAATTCAAGTCGAAAACCTTGGTTCCTTCAAGGAAAAAAAAAAAAAGAGAAAGGATGCTCATAGAATATACAGCAATCACTCTAAAACTAAATCCACCATGAGGGTAATTTACACACTTCTGTCTTCTTATCACAGAACAGGAGCATGCTTGTATGTTTTCTAAAAGATTACTGAAATTTGTGTTATAAAAGTGGTATGTGAAGAAGTTTTTTCTTGCTGCCTCTGATGACTAGCATCAGCACTTACTTTTTGCGGTCCTTGCCTTCGTTCAAACTAACAGCAAGGGTAGAGACAGATGCTTCTGACTGGAGTAACTCAGCGTTAGCTTTCTTCTCAAGAAATGCAGCTATTTCGTCTTCTAGAACTTTTTTCTCTTTCTCTAATTTCAGACGCATTTCTTCAAGAATTTGCATTTGATGTTCATGTTTAGCCAGTTGCTGTTTAAAGCACAGAAGAAATATTGCCAACTAGTAACACAAGGTGGTGATATCACAACACAAAACCCCTCTGCAATAAAACAGTAAAACCTACCTCAACTCGTGTTAAAACTCATTTAAAATTTGCAATTCTTTCCCAAAACTGGTAAGACTAAAACCAACAATCCAGAAAAATAACCACTCATATCAGATTGTTCTCACAGAAGCCAGGCTACAGACACAAAGTACAGATGGAAACCTAGTTTTCAGCCTGCGTAACCTCACAACATCCTTTATTCCTCTTGCCTGCCCTCATAAGAAATAATTAAGACTATAAATGTAACAGTAGGCCTGTTTTACACAGTAAAGCTGTCATATTTTATAAATGTGTGTGTGTGTATGTACAATATTCATCTATTTACTTCATTGCAACAGTTAACTAGAGGCAGTATAAAACCAGATATACCAACAAAAACATTCAGGGTAGAAACAGTAAGCTCCTAAGCAACTGTATGTCTCAGGAGTGGTAATGCTGCACAAGTTTCTTCTGAATAAAGAATGAGAAAGCAATCTGAAGCACAACAGAAATTCCTGGTTTTCTTTAGTTTTCAGATACACATGCACACTTCTCAAATAATTAGCAGCAAGAGTCTATGACAAATGCTGCTTAGCAGTGACTGCATGATCGCTTTCTCACATCAGGAACTGGGAAAACTAATAGCCATAATTCAATTGCAGTATGCAGAGCTCACAAGCCACCAAATACAAATCATAGAAGGGTACCATCAAAGGGTACATGGCCATGTGTTCTTCCAATTGGATAGCCTAATACTGAGAAGGACTGAACCTCATTTTTTTTCTCTGCAAGGACTTAACAGATTTAGAAAACAAATTATTTAGCCTTCTCATATAAAACATGCACCTAAACTCCTTGCAAAAGCTGCTACCTCTTTGCTGGAAGACTGAGTTACAGAACATCAACAAGTCTACATAAATTTCCAATTTCAATTACACTAGTGTTTGAATATAAATATGCATGACCATGATAGAGTCTGGCAGAAAGTAGATGAGAAGATCCTGTTTCACCAGTCCAGCTTGACAGGACTAAATCTTCAACAACATATTCAAGAAATGTTCCACATCTCCAAATATTCTTAAGGCAACTGGGTATAGATGAAATTTTAAAACAAAAACATGACCAACAAAATCATGCCACCCGAATTTCAAACCTCTCAACATGAGGGTTGAACTTATATTTAATAACTAAACCTGCAGGTCATACAAGCACATATGCCCCACTCCCTCAGGCTGAAAAACAACCCCTGGGATTTCTTTTTCTGAAATCATGTTTGTCACAGAGCAACCTGTGCATGGAAAGCACTTACAGTGCTGCTATGGCATACAGGTATTTCTCAGCATACTGCTAGAGAAGAAAAAGAAACATGCAACCATTATATTTATCAGCCCTTTTACTTCACCGTATCACCTCCTACCTATTGACTTGTCCCAGCTTTCCAGCAAAGCCTTTAGACTATAAGCTCCCTCCTTCCACAAAAATCCAAAGACGTCCACTTACAGAATCATTTAGGTTGCAAAAGACCCTTCAGATCAAGTCCAGCTGTTAACCTACCACTGACAAGTCCACCACTAAACCATGACCCTAAGTGCCAGATCTAAATGCCTTTTAAATACCTGCAGGGATCGTGACTCCACCCTCCCTGGGCAGCCTTTTCCAATGCCTGACAGCCCTTTCAGTGAAGAAGTTTTTCCTAATATCTAATGTAAACCTCCCCTGGCACAACTTGAGGCTGTTTCCTCTTGTCATCTCACTTGTTACCTGGGAAAAGAGACCAACAGGCGTCCCACTAAAGCCTCCTTTCAGATAGTTGTACAGAGTGGTAAGGTCTCCCCTGAGCCTCCTTTTTTTTCAGGCTAAACAAACCCAGATCCCTCAGCTGCTCCACATAAGACTTGGTCTACTTGTTTGCTGTGTCTGATAATCTAATCAATCTAATTAGTCAATCTGCTTTTGATTACTTACACTACATTACTGCCCCCAAAATACCAGGAAATTATGCTAAAAAGTTAACTATTTCAAATCTCAGCAGACGAACTTAAGTCAGACAGGCATGCTTACCTGTCGCTGTTCTTCTTTAAACATTGCTACTTTCTCCTTCTTTCTCTGCACATACTGTTGTCTTAGCTCCTTCTCTTCTCTTTGCAGTTCAAGGTAGAACTCAGACCACTCTACTTCATAGACTTCCTGTGGACTAAAGTCCAAAAATGTAAGCAAGTCTCCAGTATGCTGCTTTAGTCAGTGTGGAATGCCACCAAACTGGAACATTATTTAAACAATTAATATTCATCTGAAATATTAATTTCTATAGCTTGCAACATAAAAATTCATAAACAAACCTAAACAGAAGGAAGCATCTTACCTTTCTGTGTCTATATCACTACTGCTATCACCACAGTGCTGGCAGGAAAAGTTCTGCTTTTCAGGGAGAAATGAGTGGAGCTTGTGCACAGATGCATCTCATACACCAAGAGCACACTACCTTTGAAAAGCATACCTGGCTTAATGATACAAGTTTTTCCAACCAAATATGTACCACAAACTTCTCTAAGTCACAAGATTCCAGAGAGACAAAATTGGTGGATCAGAGCTGTGCTAATGGCTATTACAAAATCAAAAGGAACAAATCTAACCTGTAATGGGTAAAGTTCCAGCTCTTTATCCTGGGGCTATTCTCTTACACCGTTCATAGTTTCTGACAGCTCCTGAGTGCTGACTGGTCAGCCACCCTCAGCTATCTTTAGTCCTTTGCCAGGTATCTCATGCCTTCCACTAGGAGGCAAAATAAATATATATGTTTACCAAATATTTAAATTTGGTTTAGATTTTTAATAAACATACACACTTTTGTACCAGTTTTTAAGTCTGTTTCTATTAAAACAGAACGGAACAGTCTGTTTCTGTTTCTATTAAAACAGAATGGAAAGACTTACAAAAAAGTACATCTAAAAACTTAATAATTTAAGCGTAAGTAATCTTAAACAGCTTTCTTCCGTATTTAAAATGATGACTGACCAGTTTCCCAATCCTAAAATTTTTATTTGTATTCCAAATATAACCCAAAGAGAGAGAAAAATCATCTTGAAATTGCACATAACAGATGTAATGTTTGTAACCACTCAAGGTCAGAGCACTTTTCCAATTCTATCTTATTTGAGCAATACATTGCAATAAAACACATTCAGAACAACAACCTTTTGAGGCTTGTCTTTTGGGGTAGGGGGGTTTATCAGCTGTGAAGCAACTCAGGTCATCCTGAAATTGCATCTACCATATAAAACAGGGGTATGGTTTTCACACAGGTATATTAATCCAAACTATCTTTAAGTTTAGACAGCATATGTAATAACAATAAAGCTACAACACAGGTTTTCTAGTGCTAGCAGTCTCACTGTACACACTTTTGGGCCCTGTGTCAGTTCTACTAGCTAACGTGCTGACTTTGAGTGCAATTAAAGCCACTAGAACAAGCGCTAGACTAAACTAACATGTTGCAATCACACCTTCATTCACCATACAGATGCCTTTAGACTTGATCTAAGCTAGTTTACTAGGTAAAAGCAATTTCGTCCTGAAATTAGTAAAAGATTAACTTTGAAGACACTGAATTTATGAAGTAATCAAATTACATGTTTCAGGAAGAGGAGAAATAAAAACATAATTTTTAAATGCTCCCTCCCCTTGGACTGAATTCTTCTGGAAATTGTTCTGGAAATCACAAAGACAAAATTAAAGCAGTGTTTCATCTTCTGTGTCTGGCATATCAGCAGCATAATGATCCAAACAGCCTTTGGTTTAGGAGGTTTGGGGAGGAGGGGAAAACAATTCACCAGCTCTTAAGCCAATCCTTTCAATATTACTGCCTCCACTGCTCACATTAAAACACTTCTCAGTTTACCTGACAACTGTTTCCACTAATTCGCATATAGGACATTATGAAAACCAAATTTACAGGTTCTTTCATTCTTATGGGTTGGACCTCTAGGATTTTATGCTTGTACAAAACCTTTTGCAAAATTAAAAAATCACTTCCTCGGTTTTACATCCAACAGACACTGCATAAAATGCATGAAGCATCCTCCCATATACTCCCAAATGCTATCCATCAACCATTATATAAATTTTGCCATAACAGGCTTTCCAAGTCCAGACTGGCTGCTTTTCATGGCTGGGAAGCCAGATTATACCTATATGACTAGCCTTAGATGGTATTTTATTTATTCCTCGAAGCACCATATGGTGGATTCTTTAAAGCAGTTTACCACATTATACGGCATATACGTGACTGAAATTCTCATGACCTTTCGGAATGAACCCCCAAGTTTTGTATATTGTCTTTGCAAGGAATGAGATTAAGTAAATTCCCAATTAGCCGTTAATTTAAGTTATTCTAATTGTTCCTACCGAATTCAAATAATGGTTTGATAAAATACCAGTATAAACCAGGTGTCCTGAAAGCAGCAGAATTAATAGCCCAAATTCCTATACATGATTTTATGTTCAGTGATTGTAATACTCAAAGTCCTGCCTAGATCCTTCCACCTTTTTAACTCTATAACTAGTGCCCCTCCATACTTCCTAAATACTTTTTACTCATTGTGAGTACTTTCACAGCTCTTTCCCACACAGTAGCCTTAGCTACTTCCAAATCACCCATGACCTTCTCATCCTACCGCAGTACTGCCAAGTTCCCAGGAGTTTCAAAAGACAGTACTTGATTCAGAAATAATGATTTACTGACAACAAATGCACACTGGCTGGCCAACAGCTGGTAGGAACTTCTGCTAGAGGTCTTCTGCTTTTTCTGCAAGCGAGAACACTAACCATGTAATCCCCTGGAAGCATCCAACCCTTCACAGAAGACTGAAAATGGAGAGGTGGTTAGTAAGTTATTAGGGACAGACTAACAGACTGCACAGGTAAACTTAATTCTCCCTGCAAGTATGGTTAATTAAAAACTTATCTCTTAGAATGCAGTTGCAAATAAACGAATTTAAAAGTTATTATGATACAAATTCACAAAAAATGTACAAGTAGAGAACAGGTATTTTTGAAGTTGTGTACACTTGAAAGTGTACACAAGAGCCTCACTGCAGACTACTATCTTTATTTTCCCTCCTCGCACCTAGTAATAAAAATGCAATTTTTCTGTTGTGTGATGAAACCATCTCTTACCAGGTCTCCTATATAAACATAAACCTTACCAACACATTTTTTCACATATAAGAGTGAAAGCCTTTGATGATGATGATGATGGCTTGACTTCACGAATGAAGATTTGGGAAGGGCTTTACCCATGCTTACTACAAGCGCGCTGATGACTAAAAAGGCCAAAGCCTTTACAGATCTGCTTACAACCTACCTATCGCACAAGGTAACTGGAAACCCAAGAATTACTGGGTTTGCTTTGCAGTGGCGTATAATTTTTGATGAATAAAATAGTGCTGTACTTTTAAATACAGAAGAGTGGTACAGGAACTTTACAGGTGGATTTTTCACCCAGGACAACATGTCATGAAAAGGCAGGAAGTTAGCTACTCAAGTGTCAATGTTCAAATGCTACAAACACCGCTGCATTAAAATCAGCAGAGTACTGAAGTCTAGCAGAAATTTTCTAAATTTCCATAAAAAAACCTCAATTGAAATTATCAAACTTAGTATTTAGAAAGCTACATCACAGGCACAAAATACAACTTCTCAACATGCATTTTGACCATTATTTACACAAATGCCTTAAAATTTTATTCATCAGTTCAGTCATACTGCTCTGCTATATTAACTATACTTTAAAATTGAGGATCTTAGAATTCTTGTGTACATATTGTAAACATCTTTAAGGACAAAGAGGACAACAATAACACATTTTTGCATAGAAGAAGAGGATAACGCCTATTCTGAAAGATATTGAAATTTACAGGCAGCACTGAACTTCCTCTATGGAAGGAGATGGCTTCTACCACACTGTTGAGGAGGACACTTTTTATCATTCCCTTAGTAGCTCCATAAAAAACCTTATGGGTAGGGCTACATTAGTCTGCCAGTTACACTACATACAAATTCTCTAAATTCTCTTCCCTTTTTATGGTATCATAAAATATCTCTCCCAAAAGACAAAAGGCCTTGTCTTTCAGCCCTCAGTGCCACTCACTATGCCACATAACTGCAAGACAACCACATACCCTAGATCCAGTCCCACTTTTAAATATGGGAAAAGTCTATGGTCAGTTTCAGTTGGTTTTAAACCTCACTCACCTTCTGTTCTCTATTTATGAGACAGATACTTCTTGTTAAGTCAAGATAAACGTCAGGAGACCGCTGATTCATGGTAGCTCAAGATCAACTAAATGAACTAATCTTTAAATGCACCTTGACATTAAGACTTGAGAAAGAAGTGCCCATATCCAGCATCTTCCTTGTCCACATTAATCTCATTTATTATTTGAACAATATATAAATTGGACCTAATTAAAATAGAAGAAATGCTGTGACTGTGAGTTACAGTAACTGCGAGTTACAGTAACTGCAACTGCCTTAGAACTTTTGCACAAAGTAGAGGTGAAAGCAAAGAATTTAACTCACTAAAACCAACTATTTGGAGGGAAGCCATTTAAAAGTTTGTTTTGTTGTGGGTTTTTTTACCAGAACAGAATGGGTAAAGACAGTCTGATGACTAGGTAAAACAGGAAGTAAACAAACCAGCTGGTTCAAAGCACTAGAAATTGTTCTTAATGCAAAGTCTTATTTTGTTTTCATGTCTGGTTTAAGTCAGTATTTCCCACCATGACTATGCAATAGTAGCACTTTGATAAACTGTGAAGACTTGAACAAGTCCTGAAGCATCAGTTCTTCCCCATTAGGATCCTAACAACTTATAAAAATACAGTCCCATGCATAAAACAACCAAAGGAAGTCGGAAGAGTGAGAGGGAGAAGACAGAATTGGAAATAAAAGATTAAATAAACTGGATAGAAAAACTGTAAATATTTCCTGCAAAACGTAGCTTTACTGCATGAAACAACCAAGTGTCTCTAACCCTCTCCTTAACTTTCCTCTATTAACTTCCGACAGTCTAGCAAGAGGTTTCTTAACCTGAAAAGGCTAGACATTGGTTATTATGGCAGACAATATGAGAAGTCAACAGTGTAACGAATGATTTTGTAAAAGTTTTTGCTTCAGTTCCTTTTGAATTTTGATTAAAACCAAACCATTGGTCAGAATCAGACATTAAGATAGAAAATAAAACAGCATGCTGATATATAATGAAAATAGTCTAAAATGCACAAAGTGCATGTACCTGAAGAAAGTTTACATTGTCTAGGACAAAAAAATTGAATTCCCAGGTTTATTATAAAAGAGAAAGATTGCAGAAATACAACCAGCTTGCATGCCTTTAAAAGCAATGTTCATATAATCCCACATACTTCTCCACGAAGATAACTGAATGAACAGCAACATACTTACTCTGATCTAAAAAAACACAAAACAAAACAACAATCAAAAAGCCATCAACTTTTTTTTCCCCTCTTATGAAAACTATTCTATGTATGCCTTGTATTGGGTTGATACAGTCAAATGTGAAGTGAATAGATGCTGAAAGCAAGTGCTGCATAGGCAGTCTTTTACCTGACTGGTTCGTTCCCTGGACCCACATCTCTGAAGCCCATCTCTTCCAGTCTGCACCGTCTGTACAGCTCATAATGCTGTGCACGAGTCTGCTCTCTTAAATCTTCCATATTTGTGCAAATAAGCATCTCACGAAGCTTTACAAAGTCACAGTGGCTCTCATTTTCTACTATTGGGTTAAAAGAGGAAGATTTTATTATTATACATAATTAGCAAAATTGTCAAAATAATTTTTTTTTAGCATTCATTTATTTTGTTTACTAATTATAATCCCACAAAAAGGTATCTTGTTATTTCCTATACATCTCATAATTCCTTATAATTTCAAATACACACATTGAAGCACTAACTGAGTACTGGTGAACATGTTCCAACACACCCTGATTTCCTGTTTGAGTTGAACAATGATAAATTGCTCTTTTTTTCCCTTCTTTTCTACTGACAGTCACGAAACTTTGAAATTTGGTAGTACTAGAGGCACTGCTACCATATTAACCTTCCCAAATATTACATACACTACCTCACAGTTTGATTCCAATGACTGCATCATTGCTGATGGAACTACCACTTAGTGCACACCTCAAGTATTACTTGCTAAACTCCTTCAATTGTTGATCCAAAATACAATCAATATGGCATCAGCAGATAATATGAGCCCCTTTAAGTATTGGTGAATTTTATACTGCAACAACCACAATCTTGTAAAAATACCTTTGAGAATTCATTTACCTTGTACAGTGCCCCAAGGGTACTGACGAACTCTCACCATTTTGTTTCCAATTTGCACCTTTTCGTCACTTCCTACTACCGCAAATGGCATGTGCCCCTGCAAGAGTCACACCAATACAGTCTTATCTTTCAGCATTCTTAGGTCAGAACTGAAAACCAAACACTTCAGAAATAAACTGGAGAGAAAAAACACCATTCAGGAAAAGACAACAGGCAGTTTCAAACAAAAACCACTTTGAGATCTAGTCAAACTACTACAATAACAAAACCAAGAGTGGTTGACAGACCAGACGAGACCTCATAGCAGCCTTCCAGTATCTGAAGAGGGGCTATAGGGATGCTGGGGAAGGACTCTTCATTAGGGACTGTAGTGATAGGATGAGGGGTAACGGGTTAAACCTTAACCAGGGGAAGTTTAGATTGGATATAAGGAGGAAATTCTTTACTGTGAGGGTTGTGAGGCACTGGAATGGGTGGCCCAAGGATGTTGTGAATGCTCCATCCCTGGCGGTGTTCAAGGCCAGGTTGGACAAAGTCTTGGGTGACATGGTTTAGTGTGAGGTGTCCCTGCCCATGTCAGGGGGTTGGAACTTAAGGTCCTTTCCAACCCTAACTATTCTATGATTCTGTGAGTGCACTGCCCATTCAGACAAACATCAACAAGCTGGAGAAATGGGCAAAGAGGAACCTCATGAGGTTCAATGCCAAGTCATCCACATCAAAGGCGAATAACCCTATGCTCCAGCAAATGCTGTGATATGACTGGAAAGTCACTTCGTTGAAAAAGACATAGGGCTCCCGGTGGACAACTGGACAACAGGTTGGACCTGATTCAGCAGGTCTGCCCCAGTAGCAAAGGCAGTAGATCACATCCTGAGCTGCATTAGAAATCGTATCAGCAGTAAACAGAAAGCCACTCCAGAACACATCCCTCTGATTTGCATTCAGCCAGAGTCCACATCCCCAGTAACAGTAATGAGAAAAATCATAGGTTTGAAGCAGAGGTACGGTTACTGATGTGGGCTCAGCCAAATGGCCAGAAATACAAATAGAGGTTGGGTATCTACATGCTAACCCACAACACCTGACCAAATTTAAAAAATAAATAAATAAACCATTACCTAGAAAATAAATCACTAGCAGAGCATGACAGCAAGAAAGGGGTAACAGACCACCACCTTTCCTCACAGCAGAAAGACCTGTTACTGAATGACAGCCTCCACATTCTCATTCCCTGGCAGAAGTGACAGAGGTTGGGACTGCAGAGCCATACACTCCAGCATACCAGCTTCTCCTCCATACTTTCAAACACCCTACATGCAAACATTATGTTCATGTGCATCTACAACCATATGCACATAAACAGCAAATACAGAGTGCTCAAAGCAAAGACATCTAGCTTCACAAGCTTAGTTGAAGCTGGCAGATACTCCTGGGAGGACCTGAAAGGACAATAGTAAGAAGCCAGAAGTATATCTGATTTCTTCAATCCCCATAGAAAATCTGTCCTAATTTCAAATAAAGTACTAAATAAAAGGAAAAGGCAGATGTGAGACTTGGTACAATAATGACCAGAGAAAACTGGAGAAATGAAACACCTGAATATCTTTCCTAACAGATGTAAGGTAGGTATTTGTTGAGGAAAAGAGCAAAGCCAATATGCCCATCTATTTTACCAATTAAATATTAATTATACAGAAATTAGAAGCAGTATTTATGAGTTAGAACTTCTTTTCCGTTACTGAGCCAGGAAAGAAAAAGCCTCCTAAAACAAGTGGTGTCAACAGCAGAACAACAGGAAGATTTGGGAGTAGGAGAGAAAAAGAAAAGAGAAAAAAAGTAGATGAGCTTTTTAGGAAGAGAGGAAAACAAATGAACTTGTTACATACAAACTTGTAAGCTTCAAGGTAATGGTGAACAAAACAGGCATTAATCAGCATGAGAGAGTGATGCTTTAGTACTAAAATATCGATGTTTTTTGTCATTTACTTACATTCATGATGGCATTCAGTTCAGAAATGGCTTCATCATCAGTTGGAAACTGGTATATCTGGATGCGATTAATAACTAATTCAGACATGATTTTGTTCTTGAAATTCTGTAGTTCGCTTTTAGTAATGCTGTCTGCTTTGCCTATAATTGGTATAATGTTCACCTATTAATGATACAAATTATATGAAAGGCATAAGACTTCAGTTTTGAGGAGACATCCTTTATAAATTAAATTGTTTGGTGATGAGCTTTTCAAAACTTTCCCCGCAGTCCAAACTTTTCATCAGTTGTTATCAAAACTTCACAAACCATGAAAAATACATCCACTGGCATCATTCAACAAAGTAACGACAGATTATTTAATATACTTGCTTAAAATTGATTCTGAGAAAAGAATGAGGAAGGAGATCCCATACACTTTAGTGCTCAGAACAGCAACGCCTACTTATTAACTAAATGACATAAAGCTTTTTTATCTCTGCTAATAAAATAGCTTGTTTTAGTTTAAAGGTACATGGTTCAGGTGTTAAATGAAAGTTGACAGTATAAATACAAAAAGAAAAGGAACCTGGCCACCAAAGCCTGCCTACCCTTGAGCTCCTTCCTTGGGGTCCTTTCAGCTACAGTAACATCTTGTTCACCTCACCACTACAGCAGATCATTTCTGAAGTATCTGCTACAAGCAGATGAATGGCAAAGACTGAAGCATCTTACTTACCAGTCTTTGCATTAGTTATTCAGAACGCGCAATTCAGTTCTACTAAGGTAAACCGGCCTATTTCCTAAACCAATTATGACAGTAACTTAGTAGATGCTGAATTTTTCTTAAAAATACTATCACCACTCCCAAAATACGCATTTTTCAGAACTAGATAGAAAGATTTAATGCCGGTGTCCAAATATTCGGGGAGAAAATACAAATAATTCTTCCACATTTCTCAAGATGAGAATTTTACATACTTCCTTGATCAGAGATGCAAAAAGGAGGAGGAGGGGAGGGGGAGAAGGAAAATAAATAAAATAAAATAAAATAAAATAAAATAATAAAATAGAAATCCACTTTTTTTTTTAATATTCTGTCTGAATGGAAATGCCTGGGCATGGAATCTCAGAATGGATTCAAAATTGATGTTTTTGAAATAAGTCTTGTGTCTTAACCAAAACATCCAGATGAGAAAAAAACAAAAAGGCATTCTAACTCCAAAGTATGACTGCTAAGATTATCTGATGATAGTTACACACAAGTAGCATACGCAACCTAAGCGCATATGGGGCAATGTCTAAACACAAGTAAAATGCTAGATTTTTTTCTTTTAATATCAGGTGATTTTGGATTGCATAAACAATCTATTGCAGCTTGGAGTAATTCATGTCTTCAATCAGATTAGCTCAGGGACATCTATTTAGGTTTTCTATGCTATAGGTTTGAAAATGGAATGCAGTCTTCCAAATTAAATTAACCTTTATGCTGATTTTCAACAGATAAGTCTTTCTAGCACTCCTTAATTGGGAAAGAATTTCTTAGACAATGAATAGCAGAGAAAGACTACTGAAGAATCCAGTAACAAAAGAAAAGCAGAATCACCATAAACTGATTACAGCTAGCAATGCTGGTGCTAATCACAACCTTTGCATTAAAATTTAAAAGCTATACTGGCTTTAGATAAGCAACAAAAAAGTTACCTTTGTTTAATCTGTTAAACAAAATTAATTTCTGCTTGCAGCATCTAAGGTTTACTTGAAAAGTAGTATCCTAGTGCTTTCATCCACCAATAACATTAACGGGGAGCACACGCTGGAACTAACAAGAGACATAAACTGTATTTATTTGCGTCACATATAGACATGCCTCAAGTCCCAGTGCTTCCTCCTATGCCTACTATTGACTCAGACACCGGATTCCCTACCAGCCCCTTCCTCAGCTACAACCAACTTTCAATAGCTACAAAATTGAATTTTGCTACAAAGTTATAGAACATTAATGCAGAATCACTTTAAAGCCCCCCCCCCCCCCCCCCCCCCAAATGTCTACATTTAAATAAAAAATACAGTCTTATCCTTCCCCTTGCCTGTAGCTGCTCATTGCCAAGTAGAACTAAAATCTGTGACACTGTCCAAGGAGACAGATTACTTTTCAGCTTGATCAGTTCCCTAACGAAGCAAAAATCTTTAGCTTTCAATTTCAATCAGTTCCCTCATCCAGGGAATTGGCTGCCCAAAAATCTTAAGCATGCACAATGGGAAGAGGCAGCTGAGACTGCCTCACTGAATAGCAATGTAGATTGAGCATATAAAATCACCAGGATAATTTTTATCTATGTGCATTACGTCTCTGTTTGCTAGCACCAAATTCAGTGCTCTCATCATCCTTCTGCCAGAAATGTAGTCTTGATTTCCCCCAGTCAGAAAACATGCTATTATTCTAAATTAAGATTTTCACGTAACACTTTACATTAATGTCAAAACATCTGTTGCCTCTTTTTGCGATAGATAAGGGAAAAAAATACATGTACTTGAAATTATTATTGGTTGCTATCTTGCAGGATGATTTACATGTATCTCTGAATCAATACAAAAATTCTGAATTATTCTTTCTGAAGAAAAAAAAAAAACAACTAATTTAAACCTCACAAGGTACATCCATCATTCCCTGCCTTAACAGTATATATAATTCCTCAATAATTACTTAAAACCGCAGATGTGTCAGTTGAAAAATCACTAGTTCCCAGCAAGAAAACATACAGAGGATTCCCTCAATCTGTGAATGAAACCTGGCTGACCTGCAGTGATTCAATCCTAAGCAAAACTACAGGACTTTCCAATGCATAAAAGCTTGAGGACAAATTCTTAGCTAGTCATCCAATTTATAAACAATAGAGAAAAAGTAATTGCCCAAAGATAGGTCTGTGTTTTTCCTCCCAGGATTACTGAGTATAGGATGACCCTATCCTATTCCAAGAATCCTCTTTACCTCTGAGCTGTTTAATCCAGTCTTGTTTTGTACCAAGCAGACCATAACAAAGCTAACAGTGTACACTGCGATGGATTTACGAAGAAACTAAAGACAACTTTTGACAGACTTATACACTTGATGTATGCATGTTCCCATACCACCTTCTCTTTACAGAATCCTGTACTCAGCAAATGTGACCACGGACTTACACATCCTGGAAAATCCTGAGTTCTGAATTGCCTCTAGGGGAATACAGTAGTAAAAGCACCGCAAACATGTTTCACAATGGGACAGAAACCAAACTACAGTTAAAGTATATACTTTTTCATCTGTGTCTATTTCTATTCTTGAGTAAGATCAGAAAGCAGAATCCATTACAAAGGGATAAAACAAGAGTTACATGCTGTTCATGTTCTATGTTCTCTCTGAACCAAAGCAGAAACACAAATATTTAGAGTCATAGAAACATAGAAACATAGAATAGTTAGGGTTGGAAAGGACCACAAGATCATCTCGTTCCAACCCCCCTCCCCCCCCCCCACCATGGGCAGGGACACCTCACACTAAACCATGTCACCCAAGGCTCTGTCCAACCTGGCCTTGAACACCGCCAGGGATGGAGCATTCACAGCTTCCCTGGGCAACCCATTCCAGTGCCTCACCACCCTCACAGTAAAGAATTTCTTCTTTATATCCAGTCTAAACTTCAGGTTTTAACCCATTACCCCTTTACCTATCAGTACAGTCCCTAATGAAAACTCCTTATAGGCCCCCTTCAGATACTGGAAGGCTGCTGAGGTCTCCACTCAGCCTTCTCTTCTCCAGGCTGAACAGTCCCAACTTTCTCAGCCCGTCTTCATACAGGAGGTGCTCCAGTCCCCTGGTCATCCTCGTGGCCCTCCTCTGGACTTGTTCCAACAGTTCCATGTCCTTTTTATGTTGAGGACACCAGAACTGCACACAATACTCCAAGTGAGGTCTCACAAGAGCAGAGTAGGGGGGCAGGATCACCTCCTTCGACCTGCTGGTCACGCTCCTTTTAATGCAGCCCAGGATACAGTTGGCTTTCTGGGCTGTGAGTGCACACTGAAGCCGGCTCATTTTCATTTTCTTATCAACCAACACCCCCAAGTCCTTCTCCTCAGGGCTGCTCTGAATCTCTTCTCTGCCCAACCTGTAGCTGTGCCGGGGATTGCTCCGACCCAGATGTAGGACCTTGCACTTGGCATGGTTAAACTTCATGAGGTTGCATCAGCCCACCTCACAAGCGTGTCAAGTTCCCTCTGGATGACATTCTTTCCCTCCAGCATACCAACTGAACCACACAGCTTGGTGTCATCGGCAAACTTGCTGAGGGCACACTCAATCCCACTGTCCGTGTCACCGACAAAGATGTTGAACAAGACCGGTCCCAACACCGATCCCTGAGGGACACCACTCGTTACTGGTCTCCAGCTGGACATTGAGCCATTGACCACAGCTCTTTGCATGTGGTCATGCAGCCAGTTCTTTATCCACCCAGTGGTCCATCCATCAAATTGATGTCGCTCCAATTTAGAGACAAGGATGTCATGTAGGATAGTGTCAAACACTTTGCACAAGTCCAGGTAGATGACATCAGCTGCTCTACCCCTGTCCATCAGTTCCGTAACCCCATCATAGAAGGCCACCAAATTGGTCAGGCAGGATTTCCCCTCAGTGAAGCCATGCTGGCTGTCACCAAGCACCTTGTTGATTTTCATGTGCCTTAGCATGCCATCCAGGAGAATCTACTCCAAGATTTTGCCAGGCACAGAGGTGAGACTGACTGGTCTGTAATTCCCCGGGTCATCCATTTTGCCCTTCTTGAAAATGGGGGTTATATTTCCCTTTTTCCAGTCGTCGGGAACTTCACCTGATTGCCATTGTTTTTCAAATACGACGGACAGTGGTTCAGCAACTTCATTCACCAGCTCCTTCAGGACCCGCGGATGGATTTCATCAGGACCCATGGACTTGTGCACGTTCAGGTTCTTAAGATGGTCTCAGACCAGTTCCTCTCCTACAGTGGGCCTAAGGTCTTCATTCTCACAATCCTGCATCTGCCTTCCAAGACTTAGGTGGTGTGGTCAGAGCATTTGCCAGTGAAGACCAAGGCAAAGAAGTCATTAAGAATCTCAGCCCTCTCCAAATCCTGTGTAGCCAGTTCTCCTGATAGCTTTTGAGGAGGGCCCATGTTGCCCCTAGGCTGTCTTCTATTTGCAATGTACCTATAGATTCTCTTCCTGTTATCTTTAACATCCCTAGCCAAGTTTAACTCTAACTGGGCCTTAGGTTTCCTAACCTGGTCCCTAGCTTCCGAGACCACATCCCTGTATTCTTCCCAGGCTGCCTGTCCTTGCTTCCACATTTTACAAGCCTATTTTTTCCCTCTAAGTTGCCTCAGCAGCTCCTTATCCATCCAAAGAGGTCTCCTGGCCCTCCTGCTGCACTTCCTTCTAGTTGGGATGAAACACTCCTGAGCTTGTAGTAGGTGATCCTTGAATATCAACCCACAGTCTTCGGCCCCTCTGTCCTCTAGGGCTATATCCCATGGCACCTTACTAAGCAGGTTCCTGAAGAGGCCAAAGTCTGCTCTCTTAAAGTCCAAGGCAGTGAGCTTGCTGCACGCACTTCTCACTGTCCTGAGGATCTTGAATTCAACCACCTCGTGATCACTGCATCCAAGGCTGCCCTGGAGTGTCACATTTCCAACGAGCCCTTCCCTGTTGGTGAGCACTAGGTCAAGCATGGCACCTCTCCTTGTTGGCTCCTCTATTACTTGCAGAAGGAAGCTGTCTTCTACACAATCGAGGAACCTCCTGGATTGCTTGTGCCAGGCAGTACCGTCGCTCCAACAGATGTCAGGGTGGTTGAAGTCCCCCATGAGCACAAGGGCCTGTGAGTGTAAGGCTTTTCCTATCTGTCTGCAGAACGCTTCATCCACAGATTCCTCTTGATCAGGCGGTCTGTAACAGATCCCCACAGTAATGTCTCCCATCGCTGTTTAACCCTGACCCACAAACTCTCTGTTGACTGCTCACCTATCCCCAGACAGAGTTCCATACTCTCCAGCCTATCCCTAACATAAAGGGCAACTCCCCCTCCCCGCCTGCCAGGCCTGTCCTTCCTAAAGAGCCTGTAACCTTCCATTCCAACACTCCAGTCATAGGAGCCATCCCACCATGTTTCTGTGATGCCTGTTATATCATACCCCCATAGACGTGCACACATCTCTAATTCCTCTTGTTTGTTCCCCATGCTACGGGCGTTTGTATAGAGGCATCTGAGCCGAGCTCCAACTGAAGCCGGCTCATTGGCTGGAGCGGCTGGAATATATCTACATTGCTCGAGCATTTATTATAGGTTCTGGCAACTGACTGGGTGTGTTGGGATGGAATGATGCCCCCTCCCCCAACACATCTAGTTTAAAGCTTCCTTGACCAGTCTGGCAAGCCTCCTACCAAAGTAGGAGAGTAGGTGGCTAGAAGCTAAAATTCCCCAAAGCAGAATTATGCTCATTTTATCCTGATGGGAAAATATTTCTCAGGATGCTGGGACTCATGGATCTATTTCCTTTTTCTTTTGAAAGAAACACTGCTTTAAAGGTAGTTCAGTTTATGAGAGCACAACCTAGACGCCAAGTATTTCTGTGGTTTAACACAACCTCCAACTTCAAAACTCTGAGTAGAACAATATGTTCCATGAGACTGTCCCATATTCTAGTACCAAGGCTCTTTAGCTCTCAGTGCATATTACAGGATATTTTCACAAACATTTTTATCTGGCATAAGGAAAGCAGTGACCCTGTCTCTCCTACCTTTGTCCCACCATACTTCTCCCCCCACTTGCTCTGTGTTATTGAGAAAGTTCAAAAGGCAAAATGCATTCACAAACAAAATTACAAAATCCCAAATGTGCTCATCAACCACAAAAATAGAACAGACAGCTGATCTGATCCTTGTTATTTTGAAGAAACATCTCACGAACAAGCAAATGCAGGAAGAAGTGTACCTTTAAGAGAGACGGTAATAAAACACAAGGAAAGGGCTAGAGGAACAACAACTGCATTTAAGTGATCAAATCTCTCAAAATTTCAACAAATTAAACCCAAATTACAAAAGGTTTCTTAAAATGGGCTAAATATTTAGCTTCATCCAGCCCATTACAGGAAAAAAGAATTTAGAAAGTGCAAGTAATCACATCAGAAACTGCTATTTTAAAGCTTTCAAACCAAATCAAGATGTGACATTTAAAACACTAATGCAGCCTATCTTAGAAAAAGTCATGCTGGCAGGTTGCTCTGCTCATGGCATTTGCCTCTGTGGTTATCTGCAACAAAGATCTTCACAGTACTGCAAAGCTTTTTATATGCCAGCTTTCCAGCAGTCCCGAAACTCAATAGTGAACTAGAAACAAGCTTAACTAGAAATATTACAGTGCTGATGGAGGGTACCCTGCCCAATCACAATAAGACACATGTTAACAGTTTGTTAAAAGTAAAGTTGGCATGGGTTTATTCTGTTTTTACACCTCGTAGTGCTTCTTTTTTCAGCATCCTGCCAGATGTCTCTCTCCTTTTTCTTTGTAAATAAGCAGGTGATGAGCTGCAAGCTACTTGCAGAGCTTAAGGTATACCTTAAGTTCAGAATACTAGTACTAAAAACATTCCAAAACCAAACACACAGATATCGAACTGAAAGGTAGTAGAGGGCCTAAAAGCTGCAAGATGCTTCAGAAAGTAAGACAAATTCCTGGAACTCTGTTTCAAAGTCTTACCTTGCTGTCTAGGCTTCTCATGGTTAATAAATCTAAGGGTTTCAGGGAATGGCCTGTAGGTGAAATGAAATAGAGGCAAACATGGATGCGAGAATCATGGTAGTTAAATAAAGAACGTTTAATTTTCAGTTCTTCCTGGAGATAGGCTTCAAATTCTGCATCTATATAATCCACTATTGGCTGATAGCTGTAAGAAATAAAATTTAACAACCAGTGATTAGCTAGTCCTGAACAGAGCCAAATTAAGAAAGGAATTCCTCTTCTGCCATTTTGTGGATTTTTGCTTTACCTATCAAAAGGCTGCTCAGGTATCTACAGCAGAAAGTTAAATGTACGGAGTGATTTGATTTCTGAAATGCTACTCGAAAAAGAATGGTGCACCTAATACAGATAAAATGTTTCCTAGTTCCTATTAGTGAACAAAAGCTACATAAATTTAGTTATGATTATAGCCAATTTTCCCAAGTGATGTTTTATAAATTTTTGCAATCAAGCTGTGCAACTGCAGACTCTTAGATACAAGGAAGATACAAAAAACTCTTTGATACAGTACAAGAAAAGAAAGAATATGCGATTACCAGTACCAAGTAATAGGACCTCCTTTATCTTCTGAAGTACCGTACAAGAGAGCTCTCAAACAACAGACAAAAATTAAAAAGGAGGAATGCAAGAGAACAATGTAAATCTGATTTGCAATAAGTACAGTTTAAGCATACTTTACCCTATTTAAAAAGAGATTATAATCTGCCTTCAAAAAGAAAGTGTTGCTAGATGTAAAGGCAGTGTGCCCTTACATTTCTGCTACTACACAAAGTTTAGAAACCAGATCAAATGCTATTAAAATTCCGAAGTAGTTGTTACACACAAAATTAAGGGAGGACTGAAAGGCAGCTCCTACACCACACAGCAAACCCTCTAATACCTATTCTAATACTTGCATCGCATTCATGCAAGTCACAAGCAGTAACTATTTTCCAGTCATATCATAAGCCACTGCTCTCATGACAATGTTAATGTGACTCTCTAACCTTCATTTATAACTACTACCATTTAGGCACCCATACATCACAAAGAATTGCTAAAATGTGTTACAATTAAGATAAAAGAAACAAAGTCTGCTGAGAGAGAATCTAGTATTTTAAAATCTTCAATTCATAAAAGCAGACTCAAAAGAAGTTCTGAAAGACACTAGTGTGGTAGCTCCACAACTTCTGATCAAACTGCTTGACATGAAAAACAAAGGCCTTCAGAAATCCATTCGATGTTCATTCCAATTTATGGTCTTCAATATGTTCCAATCAAATGCTTAAACCCCCTATATATCTAATTTATATAATCTACAGTAACCTGTTTTCTTGTTTAAAAAGTCTCTCACTGACCTTCTCCCTGCTTTCCTCCACTCTAAAACAAAGTCACTATTGCATGTATTATTGACATATATTTATAAAAGGTCATATCATAAAGAAAGGGGCAGAGTTCATCTGCTCTCTCAAATAATTTCCTAGATGAGAGAAAAACATGCTTACTTTGGTACATAAACAGTTAACCAAATATTTGGAGTATATGCAAGACAAGTATTTACTACAAAGTCCAAAGAAAAATCAATTGCAATTGAAGACCAAAACTTCTGCATATCACAGCAATAAGAGGGCACTTACCTATCTTCTTTGTTTATTTGGTCACCAAATCCCACTGTATTTACAATGGTCAGCTTCAAAAGAATATTACTTTCCTGAAGTTCACAAGTCTGGGCTCTAAGTTCTACTTTTGGCAGAAAATGAGTTGACACAGGGTCATCAAAACTGGTGTTAAATAAGCTGTTTATCAGGGTTGATTTCCCACTTCCAGTTTCCCCTACAGTTAAATAAAAGGGTTAGGGAAGACATTTTGCACATCAAATAAATACCTTCTAAGCACAGAAAGTGTTATCACAGGAACTCAACAAATTTACACAAAAAATTGCCAACTGATTTCACTGAGCAAAATGATTGCCTGCATTCTTTCTTCATAATGATCACTAAGTATCTTCTACTTAATTTTTTCATCCTACAGATAAAAGAGTTACCCGCTAACAAGCAATAAACAGAACAGTCTCTTGACACTTGTCTTTCTTTAAAAGTGTGAACTACTTTCCCACAGATTTTAAAAGCTAAGTAACTAGCTGCGAAACCACGGGGTTCAACACAGGGGTTTTATGAATAAGGATAAAATACTAGAGCAAATATTTGATAAATATAGAAATACTTCAGTAAGATCACCTTGGAATTTCAGGAGGTTGTGATTTGAAGCTCTTTGTTACAGTAAAAGTAGTGTAATTTACTCAAAAGAATCCAAGAAGCTGCCCATAAATCAATAAATACATTTTGCATCATATTTGGTCTTCATATTGTTTATGAAAATGTTAAATAGAAAAAGAATGGATACAAATAAGCAAAGCTGGGGGAAAATGTGGAATTATAGTTCATGCTTAACATTAGAGTTTAGCATTGCAACTGGATTTAAATTTCAGTCACTTCCTAAGGATGGGTATGCTACTAAAGCCTTAAAACACCCAGATAGTACTTACCAACACAAAGGATGTTGAAGCAGAAGCCCCGACTGATGAATTTTTTAACCAGTTGATCTGGTAAAGTACTAAAACCAACATGACCAGACAAGGATAAAGCTCGATAGTCATCATCCTGCTACAGAAAAATCATATAAAAATGTTAGTGAAGTTAATTGCAAAGCAATTAGTAATGGCCTACGTTTTTCCTTCTGGAATTTTCCAAGTCTTGGGAAACGGGAGAGGTGCCTGAGGACTGGAGGAAAGCAAATGTCACTCCAGTCTTCAAAAAGGGCAAGAAGGAGGACCCTGGTAACTATAGACCGGTCAGCCTCACCTCCATCCCTGGGAAAGTGATGGAACACTTTATCCTTGGTGCCATCTTAAGGCATATCAAGGATAAGAGGGTTATGAGGGGCAGTCAACATGGCTTCACCAAGGGGAAATCATGCTTGACCAATCTCTTAGCCTTTTATGAGGAAATAACACGGTGGATGGATGATGACAGAGCGGTGGATGTGGTCTACCTTGACTTCAGCAAAGCATCTGACACAGTCTCCCACAGCATCCTCACAGCTAAACTGAGGAAGTGTGGACTGGATGATCAGGTAGTGAGGTGGACTGCGAACTGGCTGAAGGAGAGAAGCCAGAGAGTTGTAGTCTATGGGGCAGAGTCTAGTTGGAGGCCTGTAACTAGTGGAGTGCCTCAAGGGTCAGTACTGGGACCGGTATTATTTAATATATTCATCAATGATTTAGATGAGGGAATTGAGTGTACTATCAGCAAGTTTGCTGATGACACTAAGCTGGGAGGAGTGGCTGACACGCCAGAAGGCTGTGCTGCCATCCAGCAAGACCTGGACAGGCTGGAGAGTTGGGCAGGGAATAACTTGATGAAATATAACAAGGGAAAGTGTAGAGTCCTGCATCTGGGTTCCAGTATAGGTTGGGGAACGACCTGTTAGAGAGCAGTGTAGGGGAGAGGGACCTGGGGGTCCTAGTGGACAACAGGATGACCATGAGCCAACACTGTGCCCTTGTGGCTAAGAAGGCCAATGGCATCCTGGGGTGTATTAGAAGGGGGGTGGTTAGTAGGTCGAGAGAGGTCCTCCTTCCCCTCTACTCTGCCCTGGTGAGACCTCATCTGGAATATTGTGTCCAGTTCTGGGCCCCTCAGTTCAAGAAGGACAGGGAGCTGCTGGAGAGAGTCCAGCGCAGGGCAACAAAGATGATTAAGGGAGTGGAGCATCTCCCTTATGAGGAAAGACTGAGGGAGCTGGGTCTCTATAGTTTGGAGAAGAGGAGACTGAGGGGTGACCTCATAAGTGTCTATAAATATATAAAGGGGGAGTGTCACGAGGATGGAGCCAGGCTCTACTCAGTGGCAAACAATGATAGGACAAGGGGTAATGGGTACAAACTGGAACACAAGAGGTTCCACTTAAACTTGAGAAGAAACTTCTTCTCAGTGAGGGTGACGGAACACTGGAACAGGCTGCCCAGGGAGGTTGTGGAGTCTCCCCTGGAGACATTCAAAACCCGCCTGGACACATTCCTGTGTAACATTATCTAGGTGTTCCTGCTCCGGCAGGGGGATTGGACTAGATGATCTTTCGAAGTCCCTTCCAATCTCTAGCATACTGTGATACTGTGATGTGCATATGGAGAGGCCTCAGAAATGAACCTTTGGAAAACAAAAGCTGACATTTTTGTCCCATGTTTCTGTCTGAAGAAATCTGAGGCAGGGCAGAATCTTCCTGAATGCCCTGAACTCACCAAGGATGGGCAGAGGAAAAAGTGGTGGGCTCATCAGTAGAGAATGGGGACATACTGTGCAGGCTGCTACTGAAAGACAACTTCTGGACAGTATCATGAGGTATTTAGGAACAAGCAAACAAGCCGAGACATTTTGTTGGTTTTCCAGTTGTGAAGAGGTGTCTTCACAGACAGCAGCATATTCTCTAGTAAATGCCATTAGGGCCTCTCTTCATCAACAGGTACTTCAGTACCTTGAAAATCTAGCACAGTTAGTACCTGTTCCTTCATTGCTACCTATGGATTGATATGGCAGCAGGCAGCAGGTGGGGAATTGATACCTGACAGCAGAAAAGAAACCAGGTCTTCACAGAAAGTGCTCTGTGGGCCAGGCAAAGGATAACAACAGTGCTTGTCTGTTCAGCTACTTCTGTGAAGGAGGAGAAAGTGTTCAGCTCTGTGGTCTGCACTAGGTCTCTCTCAACCTGTATGTTTCATGGAAGGAAAATCAGATGAACAGAAATCTGGTGCAGCCCTCTAAGATGACCTTGACACTGAAAAATCCTCACACTGGTATCAGTACTGGTATCATGTCTGCATTCACTTTGGAAGATCAGCACCTGTGAGGACCCAGATGTGCCTGCTGCAGCTTTAGCCCTGAATTTCCTGAAGAGCAGCAAGTCAGTCGTCTTCACCCCTGGTTGCATCAGCACCTTCTTGTTGATGCTCCTTGTCCAAGTGAGAAAGTCTTGGATGAGACAGTGGCAGCTGCTATTAGAAGCTCTCTTTGACTGCAACTCCCTTCTTTTCAATTAACCAATGACAAGCACTGTATGCAGTTGTGTGGTGGCAGCAGCTGCCAAAACTTACCCAGAAGTCAAGTTTTCAAAAATCAGAAGTACTAAATACTTGCATCTCAGACTTTGTGCAGCCCAATAGCGAGCAGATTTGCAGAAGCAGCTTGGGCTGTTTTCCAGGGGTGATTTTACATTTCTCTTGAAAAACAACTGAAAACAAAATCTTTTCCACAATACAGTGGGAAACACTTTAATAATTACACGGCATGCGTTAAACTAGGAAATATTATGTGATGTCAGTATATATTTTACATCATTACATTTACGTAATTTACATTTATAAACCTAACACAAAATCACCCTCCTCCACTACAGAATTGTGTTATACATCCTGTTTTTACAGTATTCTCTGTAAAGTTTTCCATGCACATGCTTTCCTCTCTTCCCTTGCCAGATCTATCTGCTCAGTGGACCCTCAACCCCACTGTCACTCACTTTTGCTGATTACTGCATCTCGCCATACTCTTTACACAAACATTAACCAGCAAAATCATTCTGTATTGTTTCTCATACTCTAGCCTTAAGCTGTGCTTTTTTTTTTCCTTTCTGCATTTTTTCAGCTTCCCATGAGAACCAGCCTGTGAAGTACTGGCTCTCATCCTCACTATATATACACAGCACGTGCAAAGACAGCTTATATGAAGTTATGCACTGTACTACACTATACTGCAACTGCAAAGGGTTCATATAGGCCTTAAAAAGACCCTGTGTGAACTGGAGCCCCCTGCATGGGAGCCCTGACAGAAGGCAAGCACTGCTCAGCAGCCAAGTGGCAAGCAAGCAGAGGAACAAGTCTCCACTCTCAGCCTAAGGTTGACCAGACAGACCGGTGTGGTCAGGCCCTGTGATGGCTCTAACAATTGCCCTACAAGTAACTGCTTCAGAAGCCCCTCTTCCTTCTCCCCATTCCACGCCGCTTCATCAAGAACCAGAAAGACACTGCCCAAGATAAAAATTCCCCGAGAAAACTTCAAAAGAGTTAACAGTTGTTTCCCATTTTTCCAGTTCATGGGGCAGCTTCACACACAGCTCCACTGGCACAACTGGAGTGGAACAGCACAGTGGCACAGATGAGCCAAGAACCACCACAGACAGGTACTTATCTACCTTCCTGCTACCAGAAAAGGCAAAAGCAAGTAACTACATACACAGGCAAGGTGCAGATTTTTTTCCCAAATTCCACACACTCCATGATGTTTCCAGAACCCTTCTGCACTTTGCATTGCTGAGATGTGACACATGGGCAGAAAACTCAAGTCATAAATGAATCGATTTCTTTCATGTTTAGAAAGGGAACTAATGCTCCAGCACTAACGCACAGACAGAATCAATGTCTTCAAAGCACTGAACTGACAGTTCTGCCGTTATACATAAGGAAAGCTATTCCTTCAATAGCCAAGGTTCAACTTAGGACTTGAAACAGGCAATACGCTACGGGAGCCCCAAGAAGGGCGACAACTTAAGACAAGTTACTTTAACAGCACGGGTGTTAAAAGCCGGCATCCCCGGGAGCCCAGCGGCAGGCGGAGGCTGCACTGCGCCAGCTGACCCGTGCCCCGGCTGGTTCAGAGGGCAGGCCGGTGCAAGCGGCACCCCCACTCCTCTGCGTGGTGTAATCACCACTCCTCTTCCCCTGGCGCTGCGGACCCGTCCCCTGCGCCGCTCCGGGTGACACCCCCCAATAGGCACGGCCGGCGCAGCGGCTGCGGTTATAACGGCCGTCGGAGCAGCCCGCGCTCCGCTCCTGGCTTCTGCACAGCGGACGGCACCTACCGGCAGCGGGCAGGTAGGGGGTCCGGCCATGGCCCCACGAGGTGAGTCACAGAGGAACCGAGGGAGGGACACGCACGTGCCGCTCGACCACCGAGGGCGGAGGCCGCCGACCCGGTGCGCGCCGCCCCGTCGGGCAGAGGCGGGGCCGCAGCGGCCCCACGAGGCGAGGGGCGGGCGGTAGTTGTGCTTCTGCCGTTGGGGCGGGCCCCTGCTCCCTGCCGGAGGGTGGCGCGGCACCACCACGGCCGTGATTGCTAGGGCCTACCGCCCTCAGGAGGAGGGGCCTGGGCGGCAGCGGCTCAACCGCGCCCGCGGCAGCCGCAGAAGCGGCGGCGAGACGCGATGGGGCAGCGGCGGTGATGGCGGAGCCGCGGCAGGAGTCGGTGGTGCGATTCCTGGCGGAGCGGGGCGGGAGGGCGCGCAACGCGGAGCTGCTGGAGCATTTCCGGGACTGGCTCACCCCCACCGAGCCCGGCCGCCGCGCCGCCGCCCGCCACCGCTTCAAGGAGCTGGTCAACGCCGTGGCCACCGTGCGACAGGAGCCCGGCAGTGGTGTCAAGTACGTGCACCTCCGCCGACGATACTGTGCGCCGGAGCCCTCCGCCGCCGCCGCCGCCCTGACCCCCGGAGAGGAGCCGGCGGCGTTGGGGGACAGCGCAGAGCGGCCGATTCTGCCGCCCTCACCGCAGGCGGGCGCTGAGGAGGCGCCGCCGCCAGGCGAGGATGCTGGCGGCCGCTCTCAGCCTGCAGGGCGGCGGGGCGAAGCTCCCCGGCCGAGCCCGGCGGCGGCTGGAGGCCAAAGGAAGGGTTCGCGGCGGGGGCCGCCGCCTGGGCGCGGCGGAGGAGCAGGCGGCGGCAGCGGCGAGGAGACCGCGGTAGCGGAGGGCCCGGGGCGGCCTCCGCCGGCGGAGGATCCTGGGGCGGCGGAGGGCCCCCTCGGACCAGCGGCGCAGAGCGGTGGCCGCCGGAGCCTGCGGGAGACGGCGCGGGGCGGTTCTCCCCAGCTGAAACGTGGAGCCCTCCCCGGGGGGAGCCGCAGCCGCGGCGGCGACTCGGACAGCGCCTCGGTGGCCTCGTCATCCGCCGAGGAGGAGGGGAGCACCACCGGCGCCGTGGCCCTGGACCCCCTGGAGCACGCCTGGATGCTGTCGGCCTCGGACGGGCGATGGGAGAGCCTGGAGGGGCTGCTAAGCTGCGAGCCGGCGCTGCTCTGCAAGCGGGACTTCATCACCGGCTTCACGGTTCTGCATTGGGCCGCCAAGCACGGGCGGCAGGAGCTGCTGGCCACGCTGGTCAACTTCGCCCAGCGGCACCAGCTGCCTGTGGATATCAACGCCCGCACCAGCGGCGGGCACACCGCGCTGCACATAGCCGCCATGCACGGGCACGCCGAAGTGGTGAAGCTGCTAGTAGGAGCCTACGACGCCGATGTGGACATCCGCGACTACAGCGGGCGCAAGGCCGCCCAGTACCTGCACCAGGGCACCTCGGGGGATATGCGCAGCCTCGTGGGTGCCCTGGAGGAGGAGGAGGAGGAAGAGGAAGGGGCCACTGGCAATGGGAGCGGACGCTGGCGGCTCTCTAAGGTGTTGCCCTCCAATCTCATGAGCTACCGCCTTTCCCACCACCACCACCATCACAGCGCTGGGGAGGAAGCTGAGGGCACCGAAGGGGCAGCGGTGCCAGGCAAGGGCAAGGAGATGACCAGGAAAGCCTCCGGCAGCGGGCGGATGAAGCCTCGGCTTAACAAGATCCGCTTCAGGACTCAGATCATCCACAACACTCCCTCCTTTCGCGGTGACGCTGAGGAGGAAGAGCACGAGGAGAAATCTCTGAAAGCATCGTTCAAGCTCAGGCCAAAGTCCAATGTCTTTGGATAAGGCCGAGGACCAGGAGGTCTGGGAAGTGGGCACATGGACCAAAAGGTGTAGCACAGAAGGTGAGGCAGGTACTAGTGGGTGCTAATCCACACCCACAGACTTGGCAGGTGGGGTTTGAGTATCTTAACTCCCAGTTCGGTGGGGTCAGTGATCCCAGTGTGTCAGCAGGGGCTCTGGTGGCTTACAGCTCCCGAGAGCAGCTGCTTCGGCTGGGCTGTTGGTGCTGAAATGAGAGGCTGGCTGTGGGTGCGTTGGGAAACACTGGGGTGTTTAAAAGCTATGCTCCTTTTTCTCTAAAAGCAGCCTTCAGGGTTGGAAACCTGTGTTAGTGAATCTGCTAGGATTAGCGAGTTGAGTGAGGGAGAGAAAAGTACAAATGCTCTACTCTTATATTATCAACCGGTACTATTAAAATACAAACATCTTGCTATGTCAGAAGAACACCTCAGTTATATGCAAATATATTTCAAGTTTCTCTTTGACAGCAATATCACCTTGCACATTGTGGAGTTAGGTACCCTAAATGAGATGGTAGATAATGGTTTCTTGTCAGAATCCAAGCTTCAATCCATCAAAGACTTAAGCTTGTGTTGACTTTATGCATTGAAAATTGCCTCATTTGACATCGTAAATATATTTTTCTAAAAAATAATCCTTTGCACTGCAAACAATGAATAAAGTTAACCACATGCAGAAGTCTCTGCTGTCTGAGGTACTACTGAGCTTGCTTACCTTACCGCTGTTAGAATGCTAATGCAAGATAATGGAAGCAAAGAGTCTTTTTATATATTTGGTATCTTATGTTTTGTCTTAGGCAAAGCAATTTTATTTTAATCACTGTGAATTCTCAAGTGCCAGACCTAGTGCAGTTCCAGTAATTAAGTCTGGTCAGTTCTTGTTAATGTTGTTTGTGTAGCTCACTGCATTTAAAATCAGAAAATTTGCTGAAAATATGTTGTGTGTGCTACCTGTAAAAGTCATTCTCCTTTAGAAAAAAGCGCAGACACCACTGCATGAAATCTTCATGAAACACTAATACGGTCCTGTAATGTAATAGCTACAGGTCTGGGTTCACTAGTGACTTCTGTGCCAATCCCTTCAACTGACTCTGTGCAGAAATGCAGAAAAAAATTCAAAAGAGAAAGAAGAAAAAGAGGTATGTGAATTCACACATAGGGTGAATGATTAGAACTCTGAAACTATCCCTGTTTATCATCCTGAGTGAAAGCAGTCTAATGACATGTTCTAGGCAAGTGATGGCAATGGTGTTTGGGTTCTTTTAAACCTGTATTTCCTGAGAAGTGATAACCAAGTCTTTGAACTCTTGTTTAACAACCTGGCGAGTCTTAATCTGATTGACAAGCCTATCCGTCTGCTAAAGCTTTCAGAAACCTTGAATCTTGTTTCTCTGCTTTAAAGGTAGCAATATCAGTGAAATCTAGGAGGCAGATTTGTATCCAGAGTCAGCTTTCCTTAGGAATGAGGTATTGAGCTGACCCTGGATCCTAAATGCTGCTCACAGTAGCAGCTCATAGGTGCTACACTATTAAGGTACCGCCAGTTTCAATGCAACATTTGTCAAAGCATGTTTCAGGTTGGCTTCCTCGGAATGCCTGTGCATGTCTGACTAGTAACTAACCAAAAGTAGATAGTCTTATGTGTTAAAATCCAGATCTAAGACACTGATTAAGTGCATGTCACAAGCTCTAGAACACCTCACGGGGAAACTGCTGCTGAGTGTTGAGCACTTTGAAGGTAACAGCTGTCTAGCTGTTGCTGGTGGCTTATATTTCTTGTAGCAGCAGGGGAAGGAAGTGATAGCGATTCATTGGTTTCAGACTTCCCATGCAGATAAATTACCAATTCCTGCTCTTTATGTCAAAACCTAATGAATGGCAGTATTTGCATAGGCTTGCAAGCGACACTTTGCTATTTCTGGGAAAAGTTATGTGAGGAAAAAAAAAAGAATCTCTGCATAGCATTAACTTTTGCGCAGAAAGACTTGGAATTATACAGAGGTTCAGCTTTAGTTTACAGTTTATAAACTATATTATTATAGATTTCATGTGCCTTCATTTTGGATTGGTTGCCACAAATACGATGGGTAAAATCACACTTGCAAAGCACTTTGTCTTTACATCTGTAGGACAGGACCAGAAATGTTCCCTCAGCCCTTCCCAATGAACCTGTAAACTTATACAATATGGGGTGTCTGAAAGGGGATTAATAATCATACGGATTACACCATAGAGCTAATTCTTTTGTAACAAACAAGAGAATTAAATGCCTAAGTCTTAAACTTCCTTCACTCTGGAAGATAAATAAAACTGCTATTTATTAGACTTGTGTAGAAAGGAGGTTTCCTGACTGGACACTTGGCAACATGAGCTCTCTTCAGCATGGGCACTTCTGAATTGAGCACGTATTCCATACAACTGCCGTTGTCCAAATCTCATTAAGCTAACCTTCTGCTTTGAGAGTTTATAGTTCTTTCATATGAGCTGTTGAGCAAAGTGTTAATCTCATCACATGCAAATAGCAAAGAATTGCACAAAAATATTGAGTCTTAGGTAGCTGTTGGGGTCTGGGGAAATAATTTGAGGGTTTCAGTGCTTTGGGATTTGGAATATAGAACACTTTGGATTTTAAAAGGCTAACTGGAACATAGTTTTATCTTGCATAACACAGTGGCACTTCAGTAGTTACTAGGGGAACTTGGAAAATAGTAAGAAGATGCCTCATTTATAACTCAATATTTGAAGTATCGAAGTGAAACTGTTGGTCTACTAATACTGTTGAGTTGTCAGTTCACGAAATTTCACCATAATGGTCCAGAGGTCTTTGCGGCGGTGGGGGGGTGATGTGAACAGAGCAAACACCTCTTTTGGTGTTTGTGATATGTTGACAAATGGCTAGAAAACCACTAGAGTCTGTCTGTGCTACAGGACTGAAGCACTTTGGTTTCACATTATGACTTGTTACATTCCACATGGTTACTTTTTATAACATGAGCTAAAACTTAAGGTTTTTTGGACATAGGAAAGGCTTGATGCCCTGTGTTTCAGAATATTTACAGTCCAAAGGTACGTTTGAGTCAAATATTTTGGATACATTGCCTAGAAAGATGTGAATTTGAAATAAAGTTGTATGGTATAGAAAACTGGAGCACTTAGTGTTGTCTTTTTAATGGTATGCCTGAAGTTACTGAATGTGTTAATTCACTTTTTATGATGGTGTGTAAGGCAGCAAGACTGTAATGTAAACATCTAATATCTTTTATTGTATCTTATGTTTAAAATATTTTAGAGGCCTGAAAGCCTGCCAGTTTTTATTAATACAACTTTTTATGGGTTTCTTCCTGAATGGATATGTGTTAACAAGCTGTAAGCTTTAGTTTTACTGAAATAAAAAGAGCCCATTAATTGTTTATGCTTGAATTGACTTCTGTATGCTACATGCTTAGGTGCTACTTGCATATTGGCTGTTAGAATTATGTACCATTTTGTGGTTAGGGTTTTTTTTTGTCATGAAGATGTCTGATATCATCTAACACTCAAAGAGTAAGACGCGGAAAAAATACAGTTAAGTTGTTTGCAAGACAGTAACATTTTTCTTTGACAGTTACTCTCTAATAGCTCATGTCAAAGTAAATGAAGACAACAACTTTTTTCTTCTAGAGAAGTATGTCTAAATAAGGGCCTGGGAGAGTGGCATTGCTTAACTTAAAATAGTGTCCTGACCTTATGCCTATGCAGCTAAATATCTCTGACTCTGGGAAGACTAATACTAGTTTTGATCACTGTGTAAAGGTCAATACCTAATTAAAAAAGGTTTAGGATTAAGGCTTTTTGTAATGTGTCTTAACTACAGCTGGCAGCTTCTCTAAAGGGAAGTTTCATTTCATTACCAAGCTAGACTATGGGATTTTGGTGTATCTAAAAATTCTCTGAAGCTGTTGACTTACCAAAATATGTGTTAAAACTAGTAAACCTCTTGGTGCCAGTAAGTCCTCTGAGAGACATCCAGATTTGTGCTTAGACTGAAAAAAAGGCTCAGCTGTTACCATGCTGGTGGATCAGGATGCACACAGTTCCAAACTAAACAACCCCAAATCAGAAGTTTGGGGACATGACTGAAAAGGAGAAGGGAAGAGGAAGCATTCTTGGAAGATTAGGGGAGAGTGGGAGCCTGTGGCAAGCAGCTGAGGTTATGGGTGAGGTGGAGGACTCAGTAGGAGAGCAGTCTATGTAATCACTTGACTAATTGTTTAGAAAATTGTATCTGAAATATATCCCTCCTCCTACAGACTAACAGTTGAGTGAGATGTCTTGCAGAGAGCTCTAATATAAATTAATGTCTGACGCTAGGTACTGTAGCTGTTCTCTTAACAACATTTCTTAGTGTAGCTAGTACTGTTTCCAAAGCACAAACAGCCCTACAGCTGTTGTAGCAGTGTCCTGATACATCAGGATGGCCCCACTTAACTTTAGGCTTCTCACTTGGAGAGGAGCTCTTCTTCATTGCATTACTAAATTATTTTTTCCATTGACTAGAAAGGAGGGGCAAGGGCATACAGCCCTGACTTCATGTGCTTTGAGTTATATGGAACACATATGAACCTGAAGGCAATAGATTAAACTTCAGAGAGTTCATTGAGAAAGAAGTAGTTTAATCATGCGTTCTGGTTCCCTGTTGGCATTGAATTTAAAAACAAAACAAAATAACAGAGGTACGTATTGTCATTTTTTTCCCATGTGCGGAGAGAAGGAATAAGTCTGAATTTGCTGTTAGGATTTGGGAGAGCTCTTCAGTTTGTGTTAAGCTGTGAACAGTTTGATAGAAAAAAAGTGAAACACAGGATTTCAAATTACCAGGGGTTTTTATAATGAAACATCATTTTTTTGCAGCTGTTCCAGAATTTATCTTGTATCATATTTCAGTTTAATTAATACTGATGTGTCCTGATATACACGTATTACTGGAAAAGCTGAGCCAAGCTACCACGTTTTGTTCATTTGTTTTTAACAGAACTGTTACAGGGGAGGTATTTTGTCTTCTGTCATAAAACCTGAAGAACAGTTACTCTGAGATTTTTACAAGGAGTCAAGCTGCTAGTGGCATGTGGAAGAATTACTTTAAAGGCAGGTAGTATTCGGGTCAAGTGCAAAAGCATTGTGTTATTTCACCTAGATTAGTCATGCCAAATGAACCACTGTGGTTTATGTGCACTTACCCTTCTGTATAGACAACCATAAACTGTCTCCTCCCCTAGATTTCTGGGAAGCATGAGAAGAATTTAGCAAGTCATACTAACCTGTTTGACTGTGTCCTTATTTGATTAAAAGGCATTTTGAAAACCTGTGGTAGGACTGTCAAGAGGTGCCAGTGGAGGTCAAAAGATATCTGTGTCCATGCGTGCCTTTGCACTGATTTCAGGTAAATCACTGAAGCTTACTGCTGTAAATCTAAAGCAGACAGCCTACAGAATGTATCCTTGCATCTGCCCTTGTACACACAGAGAGTCTTCGGAAACTTAATCTTAAATGCTTCTAACCACCAGCATAAATCAGTTGCTTGGGCTGTACCCGGAACTAGCCCTAGCTTTAGTTGAAACACTGAGAAATTCATCAGTATTTTAACCCTGAAGGAAGATGCCTTTCACTTCTTCTAGCTGGCTGTTGAGCTCTACCAGTTATTTCACTTTGCAGTTCCTTAGAGTGCCTGAGAAACTGGTAGTAGAGTGAGTATAAATAAGAGATACCTCTTTGAACCTGTTTGGGATGATTGTTCTTTGGGTGGGGTGGTTGGTTTTTCTGGTGGTGTGGTTTGCTTTGTTTTGTTGTTGTTTTTTTTTGTTATGGGACGTTAAGATTAAGATAAAGGATGTCTGCAGTATTTGTTGGGGCACAGAAATCCCTTGTAACTGTTCATGCTAAGTAGGTGCTGTGCCTTTTACTGCTTTTAATACAGAAAGACAGAATTAACTGTGCAGGGTATAGAGATGTCCTCTGTCACCGGACATAACGTTGCAGGACATAAAGCCTCAAAGTACCTGAAAAAGTGTTTGTAACTCTTGAACATATAAGGACATTTATTTGCTATTTCTTTTTGGTGTTCCTTGTCACATAGCATCTCGCTATATGTATATCTCCGGGAAGTAACTCTGTGACAATTTGGAAGAGTCTAATTAAAGGGTGCAGCTGGGTCCTTCTGGTTCAACTGCCTCCTGCAGCAGGGCCCTTAGCTACGGACAATGCACTTGTCCTCTGCCTCTTGAAACTTCCCTTTTTGTGACAGATGGGTTGGGTGGAATGGACTGCGGGTGTGGTACCTCCCATCCCATGTAGCCTGCAGCTGCACACTATGGGCTGTAGCACTGGTAAATCTGAAGCCTTTTGAAGCTGATGGCACTTTCAAATTTCCCTTGATAGGGATAGAAGGAGAGATGCTACATCATTTCATCCACTTGTAACATTCATACAGGTATTACACTTTCATGTGTGAATAAATGGCATGAAATGAAATACGGATGAAACTGGAGTGTTGATCAGACTTTCACACTTAAGTAGTGCCAAGCAGGTCATAAACAAGATATGGCAAATTAGAGTATGTTGATAATCTTTAGCCACTGGGAGACATCAGTTGGATCAACACTGAACAGCTGCTACAGGGAACTACTGCAGAGGGGTTGCAGCAAAATTATCATATCTGTTCTTAGGATATATAATTTCTTAAGGATGATTTTTCATTGTGTAGGAGTTGCAAAATGAGTTAACTGCATTGTGGGTAATCACTTGCAGTACAGTATCCCAAAATGTTTATTTTGAAGGGCTGTATATAGCAGGTCACTGACAGCTGTCAGGGTAATAGGAATTATTAGGCTTTTGTGTTTTAACCTGAAATTATTTCATCTTCTAAAGTTTGCTTCTAGCTCCTGCAGCAGTCTCAGCTTTCCTTTAGCAAAATTTTGGTTTCTGGGACAACTAAAGCCATCCTCAGAAGAAAGTCCAGCTGAAAACACTAATGCTCTTGTCCACAAAGATCCAGTCTTCCATATTTTAAAACAAAACCATTCCTGAAATTCATTATAAAAAATGAAAACCAGCAAAACCTAGGTAAGTTGTGTTTGATCTGGAAGATGTGCCCCTTCAGTAACAGCATCACTCTGCAGTGCCCCCATCCATAAAGTGCTGGGCAGTTCTTGAACTTGTGCATGAAAGAGAAATGTGGTAGTAGCCTTTCGCCAGTGCTTACATTTGTGGGACTTAAACATGATGAGAACCCAAACCTTTTTCCTGATTTGGAGT
Organism: Pezoporus wallicus; assembly: GCF_028554395.1. Lineage (NCBI taxonomy): Eukaryota > Metazoa > Chordata > Aves > Psittaciformes > Psittacidae > Pezoporus > Pezoporus wallicus. The sequence goes on along the minus strand of NW_026641150.1, from coordinate 2,019,319 downwards.
AAATTCTTCTGAAGTAGTGTTTGCAAACAGGCAGGTACAGATAAACAAGGACTTCTGTTGGATGCATGGAGGGACTGTGCTCTTTCTCTCTCTGAAACACCGGTTGTACAGCATAGCACTCATTATTTTTTACACTGTAGCAAATTTCAAGATTTAACTTTTCAGAACAGGTGAAAGCTCAGAGAATTTTAAATTGAAATGGATTTTCTTCTAGACTGGAGCACCCTGGCTGAAAGCAAAGCAACCAGTTTTCCACTATGTAACAAAGACATGCTGTGCAAATGTTTGGATCCTTGTGCTTGGCAAAGTGCAGGAGTGTGGTATTGTGCATCCTTTATTCATCCCTTCTGCACCTACCCTCTTGTTTCCTGGCTACTTCCCTGCCCCCTTTTTTCTTCTTTTTTTAGTAGATTGAATTGCACAAACATTGGTTAATAGATCTGTAAAACTCAGAAAAGGGAGATGCTTCAAATAAAGAAATCTCTTTGTTAAGAATTAAATGGAAAAATTAAACATAAGCTTTCCTTTTCTGCTTTAAACTTCAAGAGTGGGAAGAACAAAAGTTGTTGATGATAAAGGTCTCCAAATACAGCATTCTAATTATAACATAGACAAGAAACCTTAAAGTTGGTGGGAAAATGTAGAAAAAGACAATAGTTTCTACTTCATAATTTCAGTATTGTGTACCTTAAAGACAGCCCTGTGAATAACAGACCACTTTGTATAAGAAACATGAAGCATAGTTCACAGGGTTTCCATTGATTATTCCATTAGCCATGTCAAAACTAGTACCTTTCACAGTAGATCCTAAATGGAGTTCTGGCTAACCTGAATGCTACCTCATCGTCCTTCGCCAATGAGTCCCTTTTGATGCCCATGCAGATGAATCCAAATTCTGGAAACCTTTGCCTCTCATCCTATTAAAAGTAGAAGATTGTTACTTACAGATGACTAATAATTTTTAAAAGTCACTTCCCTACACACCCTTCAAATTGAATGTGTTATGTAAAGAGAAGGGAAAAAAATAGTAACCCGTCTCAAACATGCCAGCACACACAGTGACTAAGCAGTACAGGGCAACAGCTCTTTTTTTAATCACGGAATGATTTTTGTGTTCTCCATTCCACACTAGTGCTCTTAGGGGGGTCCCTTTCTGGTGCCTGTTTTAAATCTCTCTGACCTGTTAACTTTAGTGGGTCAGTAATGAAGAATTACCTGCTCTGAGAATACTTTTTTTTCCTAATGGTCTTTCTAGGATGGAATTGTTACTGTAAACTATGGAGCTGTTGTTGCCAGTGTGACCTTTTATGGTCCTTTACCACCTTGTGAAGATTTTGCCTGTTCTTGTGACTTGAGATGGAATAAAACAACAGGGAGGTGAAACTGAGGAAGTAGAATTTGATCATTGGGAGTGAAGGAAATATATTAGGCTTCAAAACTTCTGGTGATGACATTGCTACTGGTTGTAGGTTGGTGGTGTGAAATCACAGTCTGTATCCCATAATATCAAGTGGTGTTCAGATACAGGAAAAGATGTAGCTCCTCACTCACTGTCCCTAGAATCTCTGTAGCCTGCTCAAACAGTGGCATCCAGGCAGGGGTTATATATGCAAAACAGATCAAATTTATACATACATATACAAAACAGAAAAGGCATACCACTTTTGGCTAGGTGTTTTCTTACTTTTCTCTTGCTCCTTGCTATGACTCGTCTGGGAGGCATTTAAAACTCTTCTAGAAAAATAGCATTAAAGGGATATTATTAGCCTAAATATAAATAAAATATTTATTAATGAGTAAATAATAACAAATCTTCAAACTTACACTCTTAAAACCTAGTTTAAACACACAATTGATTTCAGGTTAAACTGATTCAATATTCCTAGGAGGGGACTTAAGCCCAGCCATGAATATTGACTGCAAGACTGGCTACAAGGCTTCAGCTGACAACTTAGATTTAGATCTTGGGCTTGATAGCTGACTACCATGATGATGAGTGCTACAGACAATCTTCTTTGTGCATTTGTGCGCTTTTTACAGATGAATTGCAGAAAATGTTTAAAAATTGACATTTTTAATTTAGTCTGATTTTGCAGTGTCATTTTAACTATGCACCAGTTGAGAGTCTCAGTAACCCTGTTGCTCCCTATAATCTGCTTTCTGATTTGGGGAAAGTGAGAAAAAAAATGAAAGTGGTGATTGTTGTTGTAGTTTCCTAATGTTTCATCGCAACAGCAGTGTTACCCTACCTACATAGAGCATCTCTAGATTCTCTACAGACACTACTAAATTGCTTCCAATCCACACAAAACAATGGGAAATGCTGCTTTGAAATATATCCCCAAAATTATAAGCCTGAGGAAATATGAGACATAAAAATGCCGTGCGAGTTGTCCAAGCTAACACGGGAAGGCTGCGAATAAGTAGGAAATATAATGTACTATACCTGAAAAAAAAAAAAATGTTCAACCTAATTCTCATTAAATATTTAATCCTACAATTTTAAAAATGGAATTTATGTGGGATTCAAATATTTGCTAATTTTAGAGGTTTTGAATAACATCTTTAAATAGTTGTGGTTTCTTCACTCCCATGAATGATAGATAACTTTGCATTTGCTAGTTGTTTCCCTTTTATTTCTCCACCCTGTGTCTTAAAACAACAATGTGGCAATTCATAAATGAGTGGGTGACATTAAATGTCACTGTTAATCCTAGCTGGTATTGATGTAAAAGGTCTTTGTGTTTGGTGGCTAAATCCTGCATCTAATAGAAAGCATGTATTAGTTCTCTTGTTGGACTAATTTTTTCTTTCATGGCACAGTGATGATATATCTGATTGTGCACAGAAGCAGAAAAGACAGCTGATGGAATTGCAGTGTAAATTACAAATTGCAGTCACAGTTGTGCAGGGAGATAATAATAAAATTTTAGGGTTGTTTTCTTTTTGGCTGAAAATTGCTCTGTATTACACTAATTGATGTACATTTCTTCTACTTCACTCCAGGGCTATGATTAACTTGAAATTACTTACGATTACCCTTAGCCACACTTTCTTCATGTCAATTGCAGGGATAGATTTGGTGCCGGTGTGTGTCTGCCAACTTGTATTTTATCAGCAGCAGTATTAGCATCTTGACTGAGCAGAATGTATAGGGCTAATATGGTCATCAGAAAGTTAAATGCCTGTATAAGTTACTCTTTTTAATCTTTTTATAGTCAAAGGAGTGTTCTGAGAATAAGTACTTTTAAGTCAACATAAATTTTTATGGCAATTACTCAATAGAGAGCCAGAGTTCTCCATCATTTGCACACCACAAACCATCTCAGAGCAAATTCTGGTATTGCAGGCCAGTTGTTCATCCACAGAATATGGAATAACTTCAAGAAAGTACTCCATCCAACTTTTATTTCTTTCATTATGTTCTGATAATTACAAATTGAGCCAGATAAAACTTCAAAAGAGACATACTAATGTACAAGCCCTGTACCATTGTATGAATAACCAGCTGCCTCTCCGTGGACTACTGCAGAATACTCCGTGCCTCAAAGCTTAAGAGCTGCTACTCCAGGATAAAAACTAACTAAGTTAGTTAGTTGGGAACACTAAGAAACACTAAGAAACTCAAGAAAAAAGTTTGATATTTTGGGATCCTGACCAGCAGCAAAGCTCTGAAGCAGCAAGCCAGCACCTGAAGGTGACTTTATGCACAATCCTTGAACTTATCCTGAGGTTTGATATTATACCTATGCAGGCCTACCTGGGCTTCTGCAGGAAAGACATGGATTATCCCTGTTCCATCCCCATCCTACTCCCAAATATATGCCCCCACAGCCTCTTATACAAGACTGGCCAATTGTGCAGGGTCAGGCCCTTGAGCCTGCTAACCCAACTGAAAGCTAAAGCTGCCAATGCCTTTGAAATGAGTTCAAGACTGGCTGAGGGCTTTGGTGCTTGGGGAGTTTAGTTCCACCTCCAGGTCAAGAGCAGCCGAATGGGGATTTTCTGAAAGCACCTTTGGGTGGGAAATATTTAGAAACCAAAAGCCACAAAGGGAAATAGTTCATTCTTGTTTTCTCCAAACGCACTGAGAAGATCACATGTGAGGATACGGAATCTCTTCTTTGAGGGGTGGTGACAGTGGTCGGTCTTGTATGGCTTGCTCAACTAAAGTAATTTTCTGTTTCTACTCTGCAGTCATTCTCATCAGATCTCTTCAAATCTATTTCTTTTGCCCTTTTCTCCTAGGAATTCTATGGATTTGTTTCCTCACCTCATGTTATGGTGTAACCTGTTAGGCACTCTATACAAATAGGTATTGACGTTCACAGTGGAGAGCTTCCAGGGGCAGAGGAATATAACACTTTGCAGCAAAGAAGACTGGTCATCTGCAGCATCCTTTGCAAACTATTCAACAGCCATTAATGGGAAAGAAAAAAAGAAAAAAGAGCATTGATTGAAAAGCAGAAACCTATCACCTCCCTAGTTTTTAATCCGAATATTATATCCAGCTCCAGTTCTCCCAAGCGTGGATTGTCAAAGAATGGGAGCTGAAGCTCAGAACACACCAAGCTAACCTCTGCTCACACAAGATTTAAAAGAAACAAGGGTCCGAAAGCAAGCAGTGAAAACTGAAATAAACAAGTCCCCCTTAACAATTTTTTTTCTGGTTCTGACCGAAAGAACAATGAAACCAAAAGTAGTTAGAAGTTTAAGAGAACAATAAAAGAACTTTTAAATTACTGGGATAAACTCTAGCGCGACTGGCTCCCGCTTTACCAGAAAATGAATAACAGTAGCCTTCAGTCAGAGCTCCTTATCCTGCCCAGGTTTGTACGTTGTTGTAGCCCCTAAATACTGGTTTGAATTTAAGAACTTAAATCTTTTTTCTTTTCTTTAAATCACCATGGAAAACATTCCATTCTTCAGCACTTCTGTGTGTGTAACACTGCTTCCATATTTGTTTTCTTTTGTTCTTTTCTAACGAATTTGGTATTAAAAAGGTTCAGAGCTGGAGCTAGTACTGCTCAAGAAGACTGTCATTTGCATTTAGATAGTTTATATCAAACTTTTCCCACCTGGACATGGGGATTTCCTCAGGCTATTTAATGAAAAATATGTGGATAATATTCTAAAAGACCCAAATTAATCTTTTCTACAGAATCTAGACCTCCCATATACATTTGCAGTTTTAAGCTATTCTCTTTACAAGCTTTGCTTAGACTCCAGAAAGTCCCTTTCCATGCAAATACTTCAGCATTTCAGTTATACTGCAGTTTAGCAGCAGCGACTCTCAAGTTCAAACAGCAGCATAGGAGGCAGTAACTGCAGCTGGCATTGTAGTGTTTTGAGGAACGGGCTGTGTACTGATACTGACTCAAAAAAGAGCAATGTTTAACACAGGAAAAAAATGCATTATGCCAGCAGTAGCCCACACTGCCATGACTGCATCTGAATGAGACTTTCAACTGTCTTCATTGTATTTCTCTGTCATTTTGAGGTTTTGTGGAAGGCACAAGGCCTGGGTATTTGAGGCTGGTTTGTTGACATGATGAGAAACATTAATACTGAAAATTCAACAGGAACTGGGGAGAAAAAGGCAAACTTTGAGTATTTCTCAGTCCAAAGGCATAGCTTTCTCTAACACTGTTTAGAGCATGCCTGCCAACTACTCAAAGCCTACACTCTTTGCTGTAAGGGTTACATGCTCTGTGTTCCCAAACAATCTGGTTTTCCTTCTATACTTGGAGAAAAAGATGATGCAGCATTATGAATCCTGCAGAAAAATTAGACTCATATAGCCAGGGAACAGGCTCCTTTGAGTTACACAACTATACCACACCGTTAATGTACCTAAGCTCCCAGGTGCTGCAATATGACAGTTCTGCGAAACTATGGGCTCCTTGCCAATAAACGAGGAGAAACCAGTCTTCTGCCAGCCCCATTCATATTGATTGAAATCCCTTGACATCTTCTGAGCACTGTCTGTGGAGCTCATCTGGTGCTCATCTGCTTGCTGTGCTGGCCAAAAATAATCCTGCCAAAAATAAGCAAAAGAAAAAGGTGAGCAGTTTCTGCAGGGTGAGAATTTGCTCACCAATTCTAGTCTGAGGGTTCAAGATGGTTCAAGAGAAAGGACAAAGCAGCAAGCAAGGCTGGAGGGACTAGGTTCTGAACTATGGAGAATGGCTGGACTGCCCCTTCTGCCTGTGGCAAACTGCTAGTAATCCTCAGATGTACTGAGCAGGTATACCCAATGTTTACATGTCCTCCTAGGGCATCTTACACACTGTGTAATATAGTTTAGTTTAGACCTCTTTTGCTCTCATTCGCTGGTTAATGGCAGTTATTTTCTTTGCAGTTTCCAGAGTTTTCTTAATGCCAGAATTCACAGAGACATATTTTGCAAGTAGAATTTCTGTGCCTCAGATTTGTGTCTTACTTATGCTGATGCATTTTCCACATAGCCCAGCTTTTCCTGACTACGAGGAGTTCTGTCTTCTGCTTCTCAAGGCAAGTGAAGCATTGCCTCTCTTGAGACCAGCAAATCCTTCCAATGAAGTATTCGGCAAATACCAACTCACAAAAGAATGACCTGATGAAAAAATTATTGTGTAACTGAACATGTAGATGAAGGGCTTGGTCCTTAAGTGTGCACAGAGAGTAATAAGCACAAGGAGACCAGCCAAATCAGAACAAAATGGAATGAAGACATCCTAACCACTTAAATATGCTTGCTTGTAAATTACAATGGAGCCTCGCTAGCCAGAACCTACTGTGTCAGAAGAGTAGGTTAGCTGAATACTAGGCTTCTGCTGCGTAACATGATTGCCACCAGGATTTCTGTGCTTGTTTTAAAGTTACTGCTTCTTTGCTTTGTCCTATGCCAAAGTACTTTTTTTCCTTATTTTTAAATCCACATAGTATATCCAGACAGCAAGCAAACACCACATTGCAGTAATATGCTCTTTCAAATAATGACACATTGCAAAACACTCCAATTGGAAAGTTGGAATAGAATTAGAATATGAATTATATATGAAGAGAAGGCATAATCTTTACTGGTTCATTTACACCACATGCACCTTATGGCCACATCTTCCACCACATTAGCATGAAGGTACCACTGAGATGGATTCTTCTTTCCAGAAATAGGTATGTCCACATCAAGATAGTTAACCCATTACAAGGCAGAACAGGTCATGTGCAGACAAGGTTTTAGAGCTGAGGCATCCTGCCCTTAAGAGTAGGTATCTCTCATATGGTTTTGGCAGAAATGTTCCTCCACCCCTGTATTGGCAGCAGCAAATAACTGTTTGATAATGGTCTTGCAAAGACAGCAAATTTGGCTTCTAAGATCAAGAAGGAGAAGAAAGCTGAAGCATGGACTAAAAATCCAACACAAAATGGTCTGAAAATTTGTGGTGAAATTGAAGGGTGAGCAACAGAGCTGCACCTGAGCTGCAGCACAAGGCAGTATTCGTGCTTTCACAGGAGAATTACTCAGAGCCCTGCAGTCCCTCTGCTCATAGTGGAGAGAGACCGGTACTTCGAGAGCTGACCCAGAGAAAGGGGGGCTGCCACCCTCTGGAACTTGCCCTGAATCTGAGCTGCATCTCAGGTGCCACTCACAAAAAAAAGGGGTCACAAAAAAAATCAGTGTTAATGGCTACTCCTTAAATCCATATATATACAGGAAATCTAAATGGGTTACACTGTCACTAAGAATTTCTGCTTACTTTAACACCCATATGGAGGTCTCTCGCTCCCCATATTAGAGACATTTCAGAGCAAGAGGTTTTAATTTTCTTCCATCGGCTCAAGACACCTCCATCTGTGCACAGCATAGGCTGGGAGCCCCAGGCAGGTTCATTTTCTCTAAGCGTCCTGACAGCAGACCAGGACTGGGGTCCCTCAGGACACTCACCAGAGGAGGTGGGCAGTGGGGTCTGCAACCTCTGTCCTATGACTGTTTGCATCCCCCTCCTGCTCTCTCATCTTCCTACCTGGAAAGCAACTTACATGTACAAATGTGGGAATTATTTCTTGAAGAAGTTTCAGTAATGATGCAACATTCTATGAATTGATGCTAGGGTTCAATTGTCTGTTCAGAAAACTAAACAAAACATTTTTTCTTATTTAATTACTTGTTTCACTTCTGCTTTTCTCAATATTAAATGCAGTTCTTTTCAACTTTCTGTTTTGGTATTTCCTTGAAATTTACTTTCTAGCAAGTTAAATGTGACAGTGCTCAAAGCAGAAAGAATAATGCACTTTAGGTCAAAACAAATATTTAATTTATCCTGAAATCATGTTTCTCTAACCTTTTCATTTCACCAGCTACTTCCAGGTAACTTGAATAACCAGGACCTGCTTTCAGAGAAGATATTTTCATTACTGGTAATTTTACACAGAGATTCTTAACTTTCTGATAAAAGACATGGAAATATTTGAGCTGCTTCATCTTACTAATGAGCTGAATGCCAGCAGGCAGAAGATACTGTTTGTGATAAGTTCTACAGAAATGGCAGTTCCAGCATGTTATCTACAGCTGAGCCAGAAAGTAAAAGGACTTGAGAAGAGATGAGGCATCTTCAGACATGCATTCATTTCAGAACCAGCTTCAAAGCATTTTTGCTGTCAGTTGAAGAGTACTTTGTCCAGAAATCCTCAGGATATTAATTTTAGACATTCAGACTCTTGGCATTCTGTGTGCATTCAGTGGTTTGCTTATTTATCTTTTTTCCATGAGCTCAGTTCTTGTCACTAAGCAAGTCTGACACTCCAGGGCAAACCCCTCTAGCTGTTAAAAAAAAGCCCTGATAATCAGAGACCACACTGATATCTTCCTCATATGGCTCCCTTCTCCCATAAAGTTCCTTCCTATAGACCCCACCTCAAGCAGGCTCTGTTCTCTGCTACTTTAAGGGGCCATTATTTTGTGCAGAGGAGCACATGGAACATAAACTGTGGATGTCAGGGTGCATACTGTAGGCACTGGGTCTCCTTATTTGAGAGGTCAGGCACAGCACTTATTCTGGAAGACAGCACACTTTTAAGAAGAAAAAAAATATTATGATCAGAAAGGCACTGGTATAAAACCACTTTGCCAATACCAATTACACCTAAATATTCAATCTGAAAGAAGAAGAAAGGGATTGCTAGCTGAAAGGGTTTTACATCTGGAAGTGATTCTGAAAGCCAGCACATATGCCACAGACGTAAAAAGAAGCTAAAAAAAAAAAGGTAGACAGATGGTCAGTCACCAAATTAGATGTAATCAGAATATGGAAAAATAATTAATCATATTTCCTCTTCGCAGCTTTTCATGTAGATACTGGACTTGGCAAGCTGTTCATCTGCTCTGATGAGTGCTTACAATAGAGCTGGGAGGTCTGAGCACTGCCAGATTCAGCAGAACTTATATTCTGCTGCAGGCTTAGTCCTACCAGCCACTGTTCCTGAGGTGCTGAGTGCTTTGGCCTCACTCGGTTGTTTGCATCCCCCTTCTGTGCCCATGATTTCACAGTACAGCAAATGCAGCGTTAGGGCTCCTAGGTCAAAATTGCTGCAGCCACACAATATAAAGTGCTGACTTATGCTAAACTTCTGCTGCTGAGTCACATTTTTACAGCTCATTTGTTTTACTGGCAAGGTTGGAGGGGTTTTTATCTAAGAGATCTAGTATCATCTGTTTGTGCCACTTGAACTTCACCCTGGATCACCCATCATCTGCTACAGCCTACAGCCAGCCTAGAGGCAGCACAAATCCCAAGCCACCCTCTTCCTGACCCCATGGTGCCTGACCATGCGCCATTGCCTCATCCACATGATCTTTGGCCTGACATGTTCAATGCCAGATTATGACACGTTTCCTGCTGCGTGTGCATACCTCAAGAGTGAGTGCCTTTCAGTGACAAATGTTTCCTCTTGGTTCTTCATTTCACTTCTCTGAAAGGTTTTGGAGCAAACCAATCCATCCTACAGCATGAGGAAGGGGATGTAGTAACCAAAGCAGGATGTGGGGCTACTGGAACTGAACTGGGGAAAGCCTTCCTCTTCATTTCCCCTCCCTTTGCCCTTACTTTAATATCTTTGCTATCCTAGATTGTCACGTAACTTCACCCAAATCAGAGACGCTGTGAAACCTACCTTGCAGTGGCTCTTACAGCCTGTCCTGTCTAAACTGCCCTGCCTTACTGAAGGATGGAGCTGGAGACTCCAGGGTTTGGCAGCTGTACACAAGCCACAAGTAAGCTGGGTGCAATTAGACAAGACAGCTTACCTGCTCCAACAGCTCCTTGTTTCCAAAGGAGAGACCTGCCCCTTGCTTTCCCTGTTCTTCCCCGACATAAAATCCCTTCCTTACTGGCTATCCTTCCATTTAGCAAATGGACCCAGTTCCCTGCTACAGACACAGCAGTGATTTACTTTTTCTTTGTAGGGTTAGTTTTCTGCTATCTTAATGAGGTAACTCAGGTCAGAGAAGGATCAGTGAAGCACCAGTATCTGGCCAAACAACGTGGCAGTAGCAAATACTAGAGAGACTGGGGAAAGAAGGGAGCAGTGGGACTGGTGCAGCAGCATCTTCCTCGATATATTTAGCCTGAGCTGCCTAACCACACTTCCACCATGCTTCACCAGCAGTACAACTTCCTAAAATCGCTATGTCAGAAGTACCAGGGGCTCTCATGCTATGTGGTAAATATGGGCTAGCTATTAATCTGCTCTCTCTAACGAGTGCTTACAGCTGAGCTGGGAGGTCTAACCTAACCCAGGATGTAACCCTGGATCTTGTGAAAGGCAAAAGAAACACAAATTTGTGATCATTTGTCTGTGCTTGTCCTGGGACCTGTGCCACAGGCAAAGGAACCGTGTTAAGTTTTTAACTAGCGTGTTTTTCCAAGGGGCAGGATAGAAATTTTCAATGCACTCCAACTGCTCAAGACATTGGTTCTTTCTGCCAGTGGGGCCCTGGGTACAGCAGACCATTACAGTCTCTATCGTTTTGTCTGCCCCTTGTCCGAAGCTGTCTATCTCACTGGAAATCCAGGGAGGAGAGATTTCTTCCTGCCATGTTGTGACACTTCAAGTGTATATGCAAGTAATTAACTTCCTTGCTTTCAGAGATGTAATTTCCATGATGATGCAGGAGCCTGTACCGTAGATCTACAGCCACATGCCGGGAGACAGCTTTTTGTCAGGTTATTTCTGGGTCTTTGGTTTCCACAAATGAGCTGGAGAATCTGGCAGCCACTTTGATACCCAGGCAAAAAGGAAAATAGCACAACTGCCCTTCAGAACTACAGCAATCCCTTAGGCACTGCCAAGTTTTCCAGAGGTGCTTTGGCAGGGTTTTATCCTTCTTTAGAGCACCCTCAGCTTGGCCTGAATGCAGAGGCCATTGCCTCCAGGGTGACCGTGACGCTGCTGCACAGGCTGGGTTTCAGCTGGCCACGGGGCCCACAGGCTCTTACACCCACACACCACCACCACCGAGGGCTGGGTGCCACAGGCTCATCCCTTACCAGCTTGTGGGGATCACTTCGAATGAAAGTGTGCCCCCCTGCCCCCTTTCCCTGTGCGAGGAAGCTGGCTTGAGGGATAGTTGCCCTCCTCCCTGGTCTTCACTCAGAAGTGCAGTTGGGGAGGTATCTCCCCAGAGGTTCCTCCAAGGTTAATTAATATTTTACTCCCATTTTTTTGCAGACTTTGGCAGATCCCTGCCTTCTTTTCTGCAAAACTGCCTTGAGAGAGCCAGGTGTTTTCCTCTGTGGTTACAGGCAGGCCAATGCCCTACGATATCTAGTGCCAGGTGAATGTTTACCTCATGGCCATGAAATGGCAAAAGCAATTAAGGCAGATGTGAAGACCAAAGCCCTTCCTCTTGAACTTATTTCGGAGGGTACGTGCCCCAGTGAGGAGCTACCTCTACTGAAGCAGGCCATACCCTATGCAACCAGGCAGGCCATGGGGCTCCCTGTAGCTCCTTCCATCTACAGCTTCAGAAGATAACCACCCAACGCATGGTGCTGCAGGATACAGCTTAGCGGTAGAGTCTATCTGCTCCAGCCCAGCCTCCTGCTGATGGGCCAGGGGCCTTCGATAGCACAAGTTCTCCTAGATCATGTAACAAAGTAGGTCCTAGCCTGGCAAACTGCTTTTGAAGGTCCCAGAAGAGAGCTAGGAGAGCTTATCAAAACCACTTTCTACTTGGAATAAGGCAGTTCAATTTACTCGAGTACTTCTCTCCCTGATATACTGCATGCACTGTGAAGCTTCCCCTCAGATAAAAATAGACTGAAAAGGTAGGAAGTGCTTGAAGTGGTCTTAATCATCAGGATGAAAGCCAGGAGAAACAGATTGTCCCCTGTCTACTATTAACATAATTAAGGAGAAGTTTTACCCTGATTTGCTTGGGTTTCAGTTCCCTCCCACCTGGCAAACTTTACAGATGTATCTCCTTTGCTTCAGGGATGTCACTGCAGAGTGGCAGGGACACTTTGGTCCTACGCCAAGAACACAGCACAGGCTTATTGAGCTCAACAGCATTGTGTGAACAGTTTGAGTAGTGAAGACCTAAGTCTTAGAGCTAGGCTTGATACCTCTGCCACATTTTCTCATCCTGAGATTGCAAAATTAAATTATAGAAGTGAGATATTCTGTTGCTTTTTCCAAGGACTTGACACCAGCCTTCCAGCCCAATCAATCCCTTCTTTTTTTTGTCAAAGCAGGAGAAGCGATAAGGAAGAATAACAGCCGGCAGCAGTTAACCAGGCACCTCTGCTAAATACCCCCAGACCTGCACATATCCTGAGGTGCATAGAGAAGTGCTGCATAGGCATATACCAGTTCCCGCAGGTCTGCTTGCCACTCCTTTACTCATCTACTCCTAGCACTTTATATGGGTGAATTTTAGTGCACATAAAAGCAGTGATTTTGGCTAATTCACTCTTTGCAAAACACGTTGGCATCGTCACAAGAAGGGCACCTGGGAAGGGCTGCGAACAGCTTTGCCAGCTTTCTGTCAACACAGCAGGACCACAGAAAAGGTAGTGCTGCTTTTACCAAACATCTTGCACAGACACGTTCACATAGCAAACATGGCAAGAAAGCTGGATCCCCCCTTGAAACAATTCCCCACAGCTGAAGCATTACGGCTGGTCAACAGAGCAGCATCTATGGGCTCCACCGCTTGGGCTTCACGTTCACAAATACTTTAACTTCAGTCTGGGTATGGCCCTTTATACCCACAAGTGGGGTGAAATGGGGAAAACAGCAGAAAGTTGTGGACTTTTTAAATCGTAAACCTCAGAGCCCTCTGCAGAGGAACTCTTTAAGCAGAGCCAACCAAAACACAGCCAGAAAACATCCAGCTCCCATCAGTGCGTGTCACAGGGAGGTGAGGCTTCCTGTTCTGATTGAGCTTCAGTTGCCATCTGCCGCTTTTCCTCCTTCATCCTCTTCTCCGTTTGGGGCCATCTGAGCAGACGGCGCCCTTGGAGCAGCATAGGCAGGGGGGAGCACATGTGAGGGACAGAGTTCAGTGCTCCAGACTTTGCTGCTGGAAGCTTTTCCTCCTGCCCCAAGGTGTCCTGAAGTCCCCATCTGCTCCAGGCTGAACAGAACAGGGAATTACGAGTGAAACAGTTCCTGAAGGATACAGCTGAATGTGACTGTGGCACCTTTCACCTATTTGTCTGCCTGGTTCTTTGTGATGGGTCCATAGCGCAAACCCAAACCTGACTCAGAGCTGCTCCAAGAAATACCAGGAGGTTTTGCTCATCTGTGAAAAGGGAACAGCAGTTGGACCCTGGGAGCTTTGCAAATGGATAGCTGGCCTCTGAAACAGAGATGGGAACCACTCACCTTGCTGTCAACTACAGCTGGGGGAAAGAAAGTGATTGCCTTTATCCCTCCCTGTGGGCACACAGCAAAAGGAAAAGTCATCTAACCACCTGGAGAAGTTTTAATAAAGCAACTGATGGTGAAGGTTTAAAAGCCTGCTGCTTTCTGTCTTTTCCTGTCTTTCTTTCTTCTGTCTTCTGTGGCTGCGGCTGCCTGACTCCAAGGAAAAGGTGTCTGGTTGGTACTGACACTGACTGCTGTTTACTGCCAAGAAGAGGTGGTTGCCATCCCACAAAGGGAAAGCTGAAATCTTAGTGCTGGCAGTAAAAACTTGGAGGAACGCATTACTTTACCACACATGATGAATGGGAAAATGAGAAGGAAGTTGCCTCCCTCAGCTCTGGAGCTGAATTCCTAAGCAAATCAGCATGCAGGCATTTCTGGCCAGTGACTGAGTCACTTTAGAAGTCCCAGATTTGCTGGTACATGCCCATAGCAAACATCCACAATCTGATGGTAACTACTGGCCCATGTATCAAACAGTAGGTGAGGAGCTACTCAATCCATCTGTGTCATACTGAGATTGCTGGCTAATTAAAAATGGAAGCTCAACCCCAGATCTGCATGATAGTGTCAGATGAGGATATTGCTGGCATTAGTTTGCTTTCCTCTCAGCATCCCATCCCTTCCAGATGGGAATTATTTGTACTTGGATATGCACAAAGTCTTTAATTAGCATGTTCAGAAAGTTGTACAAAATGCAAAAATAGTAACAAGTATTATTCCTATGGTGATATTTTCCATTACTATTTAAAAATATGAATAATATGCTAAGTGTAGGTACTTATTACTTCCTCTGTGTAACTCTTCATTTTTTTAATTCTTTGCAATTTTGTTCTTAATTTTTTTTTTTTACTTCTTTTGTTTTAATTTCTTGATATCCTCATCGTGAGCTACCCCCTGTTGGGCTGTGATACACAGAAAAGGAGATAGCCACTGGCCCAGACCTTACAGCTTGATTGCAGTACAAAGAGACGAGATAGTGACCAAGTGCTGAGGCAGAACTAGTCAGAAGGAACTTAAAAAGGGGTTGTAAGAAGAATCAGGTCACTTTGATAATGCCTGCAGGGAAGTCTCAGTGCTCCTCTTCAAGGTGCTTCACAAGCAGAGCCACACAGGCAGGGGCTACAGCCACCCTGGCTTGTTTGTCACATCTGCTGCTGCTGCAAAGGGTCACATTTGCAATGCAGAAGAGACGCACACGCCTCGTGAGATGCTGTTTAGTTACCCTTTGTGTACAAAAAAAAAATCATAGGAACTGAGAGGTGTTTGTTGTTTCCAGTGCTCCTCAGCATCTGTAGTCAGAGGATCACAGAAGATCATTTGTACAGCAGTGCCACAAAGATTTGTATTTACAGCCACAAAAAAGGGCCAAAGTCTGAATGTTTGCCTCTCACTGCAACTTCTTTTTATTGTTGTTTGCTCGTGTAGGTGAGGAGCTGTACGGACAATTGTTACAAATGCCATTCTGCAGCCTTTTCCTAGATAACATTTCCATGTTTCATGGAGCCAGTCACAGGCCGGGGAACACCGATTTACCTATCCTTGTGCCTGGAAGTGGGGTCAACTGTACTTTAAATACCGGTTTTGATGTTACGCATACAAGCCTGAGCAGCTAGCAGCCAGCCTGGTCTACTGCCAACAGTGACAGAGCAAGGACAAAGGGAAGAGCAGGAAGATGATGAGTTCTGACAAAGTCTGCTTAATCAAACTACAGCCCAATGGCTAGAAAGCTCCACGAGCAAGTGGCATGGCAACAGGCCAAGACAGATGTCTTAGCAGGAGACAGGTTTTGTACACAGAAAGGTGTTCATGCAGTGATCGTTCAAACCGATCCCGCTCACTGTAGCTTTCTGTTCTGTGTAACTGTGCAGCATGGAACTACATCTCAGGTTATTTATTGCTTTGTATTAAAAAGGACAGGATTAAGGTTACAAAAGTTAGGAGGTGCTATTTCAAAACAAGTCACTAGTGGTGCAAGAAGGAAACGTAATGAAACCATATTAGAGGCGTCACGTTTTCTTAAAAGATTGATGCGTTTTGGCCATGTTCTCTGTGTGAAGAAAATGTTGAGGCATCAACACTCTTTTATTTTGCTAATTTTTACATTGTGTATGTCCTGCACTGAAAACAGATTCCTTCTAAAGAACATTATATTCTTTCCATAGTACATCCTGTGACTCAGATGTGGAAAATCTGTTGCTAAACCCTGCTGTCTATGCTACCTGCCAGGGTACTGGAAATGAATAACCCTCAAGAGGCAGAACAAACACCTTAAAAGGGAAAAAGGCCCCTCCTTTCCTAAGGAGGGAAAGTTCAGTAACAAACTAACAGTATTTAACAGACTTAGCTTATTCATACGAAAAGAAAAAAAGGGACATCCCAAGAGAAATACTACTAACATTAAGGGCTTTTTGAAAGTCAGGCTGGCATGCCAGAGTACTTCGGCATTAGGCAGATGCCCTGCTTGTGGAGGTGACATAAGGTAACTCCAACATTTCAAAGCCACAATACTACTCATATATTAATGTAACTAGCCAGACAAAAAAACATTCCTCTCCCTCTTCAGGAGGTTTGCACTTTTCAGATATTCCAGCACTGACAAAGACAAAACCCCAGCCCTTCCAGTGAAGGTGAAGGCTGACGAGTAGTAGTGGTTTGCTATCCATAGCTGGAGAACACAGCTGATGGCTGTCTTCCTAAGGGTGTGTCTCCCTTGTAGGCACACACAACTACGATGCCATTATCAAAGGTATTTTAATCTGTAGCTTTTAGCTGATTTTAAATAACCCTGTTTGTTTTAGTGTAACACCATCCTACCAACAAGCTGTTAGGCCAAGTGACTGTTTTGTCTACCCATCTCACCCTGTACAGTCAACTTTGCGCTTTCAAGTCTCTCTTCCATATCTTTTTGTCAGTTCAGCACCTCTTAGTTTCTCATCCTCGTCTGTCTTCCCAACACAACCTAAAAGAATGTAGTAAATGCTCCAGGAAAATAGGATGCGCAGCAGGTCATTGCCGGTAGAACAATAACTCAGGATTTTTTTGGTGGGACAAGAATTACAACCAAATCCCACTTGTCCTACATTGTACACACGGTTAATAGCAAAGGACATAGAGTAACATGTTAGACATTTTATTTGCTTGTATATAACACGTATCAGTCTTCTTCAGGCATGTTTCTGGAACAGATTTGGCTGCAATGCCAATGCACAAGAGAAGACACATTTTGGAGGGAAAGGGAGCCTTTGAGCAAAGTGAATAAAGACAGACAAAGCAGGTCTGAGAATTCAGACACGCAGCTGATGAGCCTGCTCGGTGGTAGCTATAGAGGCTGGGGGTGACGAGCTTGGCAGGAGCCCGGGCACTGCTGAAGATCAAAGCACAGTATTTCCCTTGATGCAGGTCAGCATAAGGCCTTGCCATCTGGCCCTGAACTACTGTCAATGAACAGCTGAGCCACGTTTGAATATGGACTCAACTGGAATGCTCCTACTAGGGCTAAACCATAAAACTGTGTTTCTTGCTGGAATGAATGCTAACCCTCACTGGCTGCACAAAACAGACTTTTTTCTTCCTGAGGAAAACTCCCAACACTCTGAGCCTAACCTTTAAGATTGACACCTCCTGAGATAGGAGTCATCAAGCAGATGACACATCTGAGTAGTGCTGCACTTCTTTAGGCAATGTGCTTGCAGAGATAGATAGGCCCAGTGAAACCACCTAGGAGAGGCTATTTTGTGTAAGAAAAGCTAATGACGTATCACAGTGGCAAGGAACAGTGATGCAGACGTAATAAAAAATATGGTGCATCCTGCAAAAATAATTCTGAGTCCCTGAAATAGAGCACCAGGATGTACTGCCAGTAATTCATGTACCCACCACATTTGGTAACAGGCGAGATGACAGAGAAACTACACACATGCATAGAGTCTTTCATCAGTCATAATGCTATAAGCATGGGCAGGTTACATGTGGGTGAGAGAGAATGATGCTGGGGTGGGTGGAATCAAATGAAAATGCAGAAATACTTCAAAAAGTTGATCTCCTTTCATGTCTTCAGAGAAATACAAGATTTATTTCTGAATATAGAGAGGTGGATGCATCTTGCTCAAGTACAGCCTTCTGAGAGCTCGATGATCTGATCCAAAAATGGTTGCTTAGGCTTCCTCTATGGAGGTGGGTGTCTGAAAGAAGACAGATTTAACATCTTCCGGAGATGCCTACATGCAGCTCTTGCTCCTTTACAGAATGAGTCCAGGCCCTTGGCTGGGAGGATGCAGCTAGCATTCAGATGGCCATGCTCAGATAATGTATCCCACAAAGAACAATTAATTGCTGTGGCATGTGCAGTGCTCAGAGCAGAACACCATATCCCAGCTTCTTTAAGGCAAATAGTCCTATGACTGCAAGAAACTCATTAAGAGCTCTCCAGGAGCAGGATCTGTTGGGAACTGCGTGTTACAGCTCCAGGGAGAGAGTGGCATCCAGCTAATCCCTCTGTGAGGTGCCAGCTCCCATTGAGTTCAAGAAACACACATTTCAACACACACGCTTTGAGTGGGTGACCCAACCACAAACATTTGCTCTGGGAGACTTCTTGGGGCAGCACAGGGCAAACCTTCATCTGTGGAAAAACTATGGGAGAGACACCATGTGAGAAAGACTCATGGGAATGGTGCTCTCCACATCTTCTGCCGTCAGCCTGGGCTTTTCTGCTCTCTCAGTGGAATGAATCACTATAGCAGCTTGATGAAGCAGCAAGCCGTGAACACATTTCCTTGTGTTATCTAATGGTGATACGCTGAGGATGTGGTTAATTAGGGAATCATCCTCACCATGCAGACTTTCTCAAACGGAAACAGGCTTTGAGGCTGGCTGACTCCTAGGGTGAAGCTGCTGAGCTGATAGCCACAGAAGCATTTAAATGTACGTACTCCGCTGCAGGTCACCTGTTAAGCAGCAATAGCCACAAATATGCAAAAAATGTAAAAAATGCCAAAGATAAAATATCCAACCCTGGGTTGGTTTTTTTTTTCAAATCTCCTTTTATGAGGGTTTGGAGACTCTGTGCTGTTAACTCTGATTGATTCAATCAGGGGCTTTGGGCAGGGGGGAAGGGTGTTTGTTTTCATGCCAGCTGTGGCAGATCAGGCACTGCAGAATTACACCAAAGTATTGTTTTTCACGTTAAAAACTATGTAAAGGTTGAAATGTCACCATCCTTGGGAGGAAAGAATTGCAGTTTGACATGAAATGTGCTTTTTCCTATTTTCAGGATACTGATGTCTGAAAAAATATACGTTGCATATGCTCAGGAAAGACATGCCAGTGACTTTTATTTCCTGAAAACATGGTGTGGCTTAGAGCTGAGTAGGCTCTTCTCTATAAACGCGCTCTCGAGCATTCAAGGTACAGGCAGAGGAACAGAGACTAGGAAGCCTTCCTCATCTGTGTTTTCAGTCCCCAAAAGAATGTGAGAATGAACCCTTCTCACCAAGCTTACCTTGGTTTTCTGTCTTTGATTGGAGAAAGTGCCAAATAATGCTGAATGGTCCCAAATGCTGGGTCTGTAATGTCTCAAGTAGGACACATGAAATAAACGACATGCACAACATGGACACTTCTGACACTGGCCTTAACTCCTGGGGAGATGATGCCACCTTCATGGCTTGCATAAGCTGTCAGATGGATGTCGATATAAGCCACACAGAAAGTCTTCTGAGAAAATAATTTTCTCCTCTGGGTAAAACTTGAGATGTTCAATAAACAGGGCTTGAGACCCCATGGGGAAAAACCAGATTATTGCAGAGCTGACAGTGAGTGTTACCCATGCAAGGATTGTTTGCTGTCCACTTGCACTGAAAGACAGTCCTGCAGAAAAAAAGTGTTATGTGTAAGGCATGTTTGCCGCCCAGCTCTGATTATATTTCCCTCCTCCACCAAACTACCCTGGCCAGAAAGACACAAGATTTACCCCTGGCATGTGACCATGCTACAGCTAGACTGGTATGTTTGTTTGCCACTTTAGAAAGCAAAAAAAATGTTCAAGAGAACTCAGATGGAGTTTGGCCTAAAATCCAAAATATTGGACTGGGAAGTCATGATAAAATTTTGAAAGTGCCGAAGTACCATGGCTTTGGTAGGTTTAGCTACGGTCTTAGGGAATCTCAACCTCATTTACAACACTGCTCTGGTGTGATCCCTTCCCTGTTCCTGCCTTTTCTGCAGCATGACTGTCCCAGTGCTGGTCTATGGGAGTGCTGGTTAACAGAGAACTCACCTGCTGACACACCCCTGTCTAACAGCAGTGGCAAATCCCTGCTGCCTCAAGTGTCTACCACTGCAGTGGGGAAGGAGACTGCATTTATGAGTGAAGATACATAAGGGCTTGTCCCAGCCAAACCAAACCAAACCAAACCAAGGAAACAAAAAACAACAAATAGAACCAAGACATTAAAGCAACAATATATAGTTATAATTGTGCTGCAATGGCTGGAATGCAACATAAAGATCTATCTAGAATCTACCTGGCAGTTGTATTGTAAAAGAAAACTGTCAACATATATCTAGTTGAAATAAGAGTAAATACATCATTTCCTTTACCTCCGTAATAAATGTTGCCCTGCTCTATTTGGATGGCATATAATACATTTTTGTTAAGACATAGTTGTGCCTCATTTTTTTTTAATATCCAACCGATGAGAAAGCTTTCTGGTTTATTAATGAACTTTAATTCCAGTAAGTTTGTTGCTTGAGTAAACACAGAAGATGACAGGATCCACAATAATATGTATCATTCACGTGGCCAAGGGAGCATGCATCTCCCCCCTGGGTAAACTGGTATTTCATTCTACCTGAATTTTCCTTCTCTGTGGCCATCAGAAGCAAATAGCTGAGTGTTCCTGCCAGAGCACGATGGGCAGGAGCAAAGACTGTATCACCAAGGCAGGAGTCATTCCTCACCAAAGTCAAAGAAAGAAGGAGTAGTTTTCCCATTTCTTCCTATGCATAGCCAAAATCTCTCAGGAACTCCTTCAAGATTTTACCCCCAAACCTACAAAATATGATCACTGGTGACTTCATGGGATTTCCAGGATTGGGAAAATGACACCAAAAAGTTTTGGAAAGTCGGAGTTATTAAACCAGGATTTGAACTTCAGGCAGAAAACTAATTCAAATGCAAACACTGTTTCCTTGGCAAATCCTACTCAGAAATCTTTTCTTAGTATAAGCTAAAAATAAATGTTAAACCCTCTCCTGTTTAGAGCAAAGCGATTTTAGAAGCTGTTATTGTACAGACTACATCCAAACAGCACTTAAAATATGGCAGAAGCTTTATTATGTATCTGTTAGCTTAACTGCACATTAAAGTGAAAAGACATCCAAGGGTTACAGAGCAGCTGGTGTTATTTCTAGTCACAGGAGGAAGCTTCCTTGTCTGTTAAAGTTCTCCCTCCTCTTTCTTGAGCAAGATCATCTGTGGGCAAACCAGGGCCTGAAGAGTCACCATTAAAACCAGTGGCGGCTTGTTCCTGTCCTCACTGTGAATCATATCAAACCCTGACACCTCACTTTTCCTGCCAACAGCACGTTAGGGTGGTAGCACAAACCCATGTGGGTTCATCGATTACTTGTCAAGGAACAAATTCTGTAATCAATTAACCCGACTTCTACAAGACAGAAGCTCTATGAGTGTCCTGAAAGAGTTTCAGTTTGAGTCAAGGTTACTCCTTCAAACCGGAGTTCATGTAGGGTATCTTTTGGTTTAGTGCTGTGTATGTTTGGAGAGGTGGGATTTTTTTAACTGCAACAGCTTGCTATGAGACAAAAAAACAGGCTGAAGGAAGACTTGCTTTTAATGTGTCTGTGGCAATAAAAGCATTCACATTTGTTCCAGTAAATTTAGCATCCAAACCAAAGCTCTAATCCTGTATTTTTTTCTATGGTGAACTCACATGGTCACCATTTTGAATTAAAAAAATCAAATTCCTCTCCTCTCCTCTTCTCTCCTCTCCTGTTTTCTCCTCTCCTCTGTTTTTACCTCTCATTACAGTGGAATGTGAATGCCTTCTAACCATGCATTAAATGATACCTCTAGGAGCTCTCATATCGGGTTTGCTGCCTTCCCTTATCATCTCCCCAGGGCAAGATGGGTATCTGCAATGTTTTGGTAGAGCCTTTTTTTAGATACACATGCTGCTCTGTGTTTATATTAGGTTAGACAGGTTGAAGAAGTACACTTGATACTCACCGTGGATGACAACACACTCGTGCAATTCCAAATGTCATGTTAGTTGTCTGCTTCATTTATTTCAGCACTTGTTTTTCACATTATTTATGGCGTCAACCCCCATGCTCCAACACAAGCTGCTTCATACTCCTCTTCCTTAGTTCTGTATGAACCACTTTTTTAATGATATACTAACAATTACAGTGCATTCCTGTGCCAATCAATCACGTCAGTGTCCCCCTTGCAATTCTGAGTGGTTTTTTTTTGTTGAAAATTACTTTTTAACATTGTTATTGCTCCAATCTGACTTACACTACCCGCATGCAAACAGTTGCATCAGCACAAACTAGAGACAGAGTTAGCAGCTGGGCTGGGGGACGAAGTGGGAAATTCTTCAGCTGCTTTCATTGCCAAAGGAAACACATTGTGTACCTCCACCATCAGCACATGGTGACCAAGCTTTTTTTGAAAAGAAAAACAAAGAAAATAGAAAAAAGGGACAAACAAAACCCCCACGATGCAAGAGATGTGTCACAGGCAGTAGTGTGTGGTAGAGAACAGCTACCCTGAGTCTGGCCCTGTGGTGAGGTTTCCGCACGATGAGTCCCTTGCATAAGCTTCTGTTTCTGGAACGTTTGCTGCACTAGGGCATGTGGCAAAGAACATGTTTTGTGCACCTGGTCATCTGGTGCGACATGAAACAGGGACATCATTCCCTGTGTTGTACTGTTCCCTGTTAGCAATTCTATGCTCACAGTCCACGCCCTTAATTCCCAGATCTGAATGGAAAGCAGAGGGAAAAACCTCATGTTCCCGGTGAACAAACAGCATGATGTCCAATTTCTTGTCCCATGAGCTCTTTCCAAAATCTCACTCACAGATTCCCAGAAGAAATGTCCTGAGAACGCTGGCACAGTGGTGGACGTTGCAGAACTGTCTCGGCCAGCCCAGGCCAGCCAGCCCGTGTACTCCAGTGCAGCTACTCTGGCATGGACTGCCTGTTACACCAAATTGATGCAGATGAGATGTGCTGATATAAGCGCTTTAACAAGAGTGTGGTTTCACCCATGCTTGGGGGCTGCTCTGCTTTGACTTCAACTTCTCTAATTGCACTGATGCGAGAACCATGTACAGATGAGCTCTAAGATCCTCAAATCCCAGGGACTTGGTTTTGACTCGTGGCCATGATGAAAAAAGGCAAGACTGTGCTTGTTTAGACAGCAGATGAAAGTTGTCATACTAGAAATACCATTATGGCAAGATTAGCAGCGTGTGGAACTTGTAATAATTAGTTACCATACCAGCACATAAATAAAAGACAAATTGCTGACAAAAAGCTTTTATATATTTGCTGTAAATAAAAGATGATTTCAAAACAAGGAGGAGGTGTGACACTTTTTGTTTGACCTATGACACATCCCATGGGATGAATATTTTTTCCTCAGGAGGATTATGATAAAATTCCCATGGTGGGTCGCTCTGGCTGTTTTATTAGAATTTAGACAAACATCTGCATCATATCAAACTTCAATGTATACAGATTAAATCAGTTCTGGAAAAGATAGCAGCAGTCTCCTGCAAAGCACTAAAAAGCAAGTGTCCTTTATGAGCTTGGCAAAAAAGCACAAAGTACTGAATTAATTCCTGTAATTTAGGGAAGGGGTGTGTGTATTATTTTTGTCAAAGAATTTAAAACAAGGTTGATCTGAAGAACAACAAATGCTCTCGGTAAACAGCACAAGGACAGTCCTAGACCCTGCTCAGGGTGGGTATTCAGCGGCTGGTGGGCATGGGGGGTACTTTGTCGTGCATGCCACAGTTTTACCCCAGTGCTGTGAGTGCCTACCCAAGGCGGCATGTTTGAAGCACGCAGCCCTGTCCCTCGCGGCTTGTGGCTGGCCCTGGAGCATGGCCCCATGCACCAGTGCTGGCCTGCAGAGCATCTGTTCCTCTCTCCTGCTGACAAACTTCATTTTAGATTGAAGCCAAAGGACACCAGAGGCCGCATTTCCTCCTTTGTTGTTCCTGCATAAATATTTCCTAAACCAGTAACTTGAAAAGTATTTCAGCCTCAACTAGCTGATTTGGC
The DNA here is from genome assembly GCF_028554395.1 of Pezoporus wallicus. NCBI lineage: Eukaryota > Metazoa > Chordata > Aves > Psittaciformes > Psittacidae > Pezoporus > Pezoporus wallicus. The sequence continues at coordinate 1,995,089 of NW_026641150.1, read as the reverse complement.
AGGCAGCCTCAGAGGTGTACATACATGATGCCGCAGTGGAGGGGCATGAGTGGAATCAAAACACAGCTGGCAAAAGTATGGCACGTGACAAACAACGCTTCTACGAGGACAAGAAAATTGGATGGCAGGTGGGAACTTCAGCATCATGACCACACATGTACTGCTCTTTCAGCTAACTACGCTGCCCATGAAAAGTCTCAGACGGGATGGGCCTTTCACCGTAACCTGTGGCTGTGCTCAATGCCTTGCATGTGTGTGCAGCAGGTCTGCTTTGCATGGATTATCTTCTACAGCCTGAAGACCGTAATCAGTGAGACAGGCTTCCTGCGAAGTTGCATATGAGTTTCCAAAAGACACACCCCACAAAGACTATCTGTCATGTCTCCACAAGATTTACAGATGTTTTCTACATGGCTATAACCTTCCAAGGTAGAGTCCCTGCATTCCCAAAGGCACACAGGGCTGCACACAACCACAAGTATAAATCATCTGTTCATTTTTTCCAGCTATTTTAAAAGGAAACAGACTCTAGAATTACTTTCAATGAAGCCGTAGGTTTGCAGAGTTTGAGCACCATGTGGTAAACGCAGCTGGTACAAACATCATGTTATAAAGATGCTGTAATTTTTATGAGTTTGCCATTATCCACTCTGGCTGTAAGGAGTTAAATCAGAGTGAGGTAACTGGAGGGAAAAAGGCAGGAAAGGCAATGATGGCAAGGCAAGGTGGAGTTCAGCTGACACCACAAGCCCACTGCAAAACAGTAGGAGAGCTGTGGGTGCAGAACGGCCTGGGGAATGAATACCCAGCTGTTGAGAACCCAGATCTGGAGCTAGGATAGAATAGGCCACCAAAACCCAAAAGGTGCTGACCTGCCAAAGAAGCCAGGTGGAGGTGGATGGTGTGTGTGTGTAAGGGGAATTGTCAACACTGCCTGTGTTGACTCCCTGAGAGAAACACCCACAATAAAGGGTGACTCTGAACTTGACAATGAGAGCAACCAAACCAAAAGTTATCTTGCCAAAGCCTCACAGGAGAGACTTAGTTAAGGAAATGCATGCATGGGCTTGACTCCATTCGTCCCCAGTTGTGCACTCCATGTCTGTTTGGATGAGTAAACAGTGCTTTATTACAATGAATTTTGAGTTTGGATCACTTTGGCTGGCAGTCATATCCTCCCCTTCCTTACACATTTGGGTTGGTTATTGGCTGGATGCCTGTGTCCCGTTCGCAGGTGGGAGAGGGAGGGCAGAGTTTCAGGGAGGAAGCAGCATCTCCAAGGCCTGCCCCAAGAGTGCCCAAGCTGTCTCCTGGTGGTACCTGACACTCTCCATCAAATGATGGAGCAACCTGGACAACAGGCTCAGGTCAGACAACTATAGCGAAACAAGATGTCATTTGTTCTCGGTATCAGCCAGACTCCCTGAAGACAGCAGCTGATGGCTGCCCAGAAGAGGTAGGCCTGTTAGATTGACAGCCCTGGTGAAGGGTGTGGGGAGGAGAGGCAGGAAAGTGCCCCAAAGGCACAAATCTACCCTGGTGGGACCCTCAAAGAGAAGCACTTGTGACGAGTGGTGGTGTCCCTGCACGAACCTTCTTCTAGTGCCTCAACTGGTTTTAGGAGAAATAAGTGACCATTTGAAATACACATTAAGCCATAAGCTAGTGAATACAGGGTTGGGTTTCTGATTTTTTTTTTTTTTTCTGACGAGTATGTTTTGCCGTGGTTTTGCATACACAAATAAATGCTACCTGAACCTTGTGTAAATTGGTGTTGCCTGCCGTGGATAAATTCGTTTGTCATCATTGTTCAAATGCCCATGCCACTATAATCAAATATGTACAATAATTCATAGAATCATAGAATGGTTTGGGTTGGCAAAGACCTTAAAATCATCTAGTTCCAACCCCCCTGCCATGGGCAGGGACACCTCACACTAAACCATCTCACCCAAGGCTCTGTCCAACCTGGCCTTGAAGACTGCCAGGGATGGAGCATTCACAGCTTCCCTGGGCAACCCATCCCAGTGCCTCACCACCCTCACAGTAAAAAATTTCCCCCTTATATCCAATCTAAACTTCCCCTGTTCAGGTTTTAACCCGTTACCCCTTGTCCTATCACTACAGTCTCTAATGAAGAGTCCCTCCCCAGCATCCCTATAGCCCCCTTCAGATACTGGAAGGCTGCTATGAGGTCTCCACGCAGCCTTCTCTTCTCCATGCTGAACAGCCTCAACTTTCTCAGCCCGTCTTCATACGGGAGGTGCTCCAGTTCCCTGATCATCCTCGTGGCCTCCTCTGGACTTGTTCCAACAGTTCCATGTCCTTTTGGTGTTGAGGACACCAGAACTGTACACAATACTCCAAGTGAGGAGTATTCATGTTAACTCAGACTGGTGAATTAAGAAAGCATCACAGTTTCCAAACACAGATTAGAGAGGCAGATGTGTTTTTTTCTAAAAAAATATTGCAATGTGGCAGGGAAAGCATACAAGTAGAATAATAAACCCAAAAGATTCTTGTGATTCTTCCTTGACAGAATCAATGCAATCAAACTGCTCACTGGTAAGTGCCTTTCCTTGGGCCCAGCTCAGCTGCACCCAAAACAAGACCTGGCTATGCGTGAGCAGGTTTGCCTAGGGACATACGGAGCTCTTTACTCAGAGCTCAGATCTAGGAGGAACTTGAGGATGGACTGAGCACTGCTCTCTTATGCTTGCATGGCTTATTATAGTTGAATAGCATGACTACACTCTGCATGACCACAGGATCTAGGGGCTTTGAGGAACCTGGTCTAGTGGAAGTGTCCCTGCCCAAGGCAGGGGGTTTGGACCCAGATGATCTTTAAGGTTCCTTTCAACCCAAACCATTCTATGACTAGGCATGCAGTACAGCACGAGTGAACAGAGAAAGTGTTTTGAACTTCTTCACCAGAGATCCACATTCCAGAGAACCGGTTTATCATAAGGACCCACCAATGTGTCAGCCTGACCGCTCCAGCCCACACCTCTCACATACTCAGTGCCTTGTATGCCACTGGTGACTCAGGGCAGGTGGCAGAGATAATACTATCAACCTCAACTGTTAATGTCAGAAATCATGTCCCACCAAAAATAATCTGAAAGTACAAGGACATTATGACTCAGCTGGCCTTCAGAGTTTTGAACTCCTCATGCATCATGTATGATGGCAAAACCAACAACTCTTAACTGTTTCTGTGACATTTGAGAACCGCCAGACACATTAACAATTGCATTTGGAGACCAGCAATTTTACTCTGCTCCACCCAAGAAACTGGAACAGCACTATTTGCAGTCATGATTATTCTTAGCTAAGTTGCCATGGAACAAAGCCTGGCTAATCCTAATGGACTGATTCAGGAACAATCTCTCTTTCTAATCTTATTGCCTAATTCTTCATTTCCATTAGGCTAGGATTTATCCAAGATATAAGAGCAGCAAGATTTTCAAGGAGTCATCATTTCACTGTGTGGAGAGGAACAGCACAGTCCTCTTACTAAGAATAATAAAGGATGTTTTTGTTTCTCTTTGACGGATGCAGAGCAAAGAATTTTTCCTTCCAGAAGCAGATTAAATCTACTTTCAATTTTCCTTAAATTCACAGGATCCAGTACACATGAACTCACATGTTCCTTTCAGCCTTGGAAATTACAAACATTCAGTCAGTGATACCTTCTCATTTGCCAGCCAAATTAATGTTTTGGAGAATGTGTGTGTAGTAAGACAGATGGGCTGTTAAAGGAAGTTATTGGGTTTCCCTGATGTCAGCTACACAGCACCTTGCCTCTATCACCTGAGCACTAATCTGACCTCTTCTATCTACCAATAGCAATACCTAACATCAATTTCAAACACCCCATAACCCCCCCAGAAACTAGTCAAGGACTGGAATGCAGGAAGCCCAGCAGTACAGCAGGAGTCTGTGACAAATAGTCCCATGCCACAACCAAGTTCGGGGGGTAAAAGCTCATGCTATGTCCACTCACTCAGTTCCTTCACGCTGTGTCATAGAAGTTTATTGCAAGATTCTCACAACAGCTAACTCATATATCGTGGCACAGCTCTTAAGAGCAAGATGTATGCACATGCATGTGTATATGTGCCTAAGCACCACAGGGAGAGGTGAATTCTTCCTGTTCTCTTTTGAGAATTAATACTGCAGGAATTAAATCATGGTCAGGTAGTGGAAAGGATCCTGGGGAAAAGAATGCCATTCATCCGTCTCATACAGAAATACATACACAAAGACCTCCTTGAATAAATCCCTGGAAAAAATCATGCAAGTTTCCTGCACACAGAGCTAAGCCTGTAGTAATTAAAGCCACAGCAATATTTCCTTTAAAAGAAATAGCACCATAAGGTCACTGCAGATACCACCACTCTGTTGTCTACTAGGGATTATGAGGAACAATGTAATTTAAAGTACCTCCTCACCGGAATAAATTTGAGAAAGATATCAAAGCCAGCGCTGATAACAGAGGTATTCGAAGAGACTGTTTTGATGAAACAGATGGTTACTGTAATTTACTTTGGCATTTTCTCCCATAAACCACATAGTTTTTACCTCAACTAGCTGGCCTTTTTTTTTAAACAAACCCACTTGCATCTATCTAATCAGCAACCACTTTATATCCAAATAATAAAACAGCCAGTTTTGAGCAATCTGAACAGGCTACAGCCCAGGCCAACAGCCATTGAAGGCTTCAGTGCCTGCTTTCTCCTTGCTGGGTGGCTCCAGCACAGGCTGTCCTGGTGCAGCCTGGTCTGCAAGACCCAGCTCCCTCGCACCCTGGGAGCCCTCCACTGTGCTGGAATCATATCTGTTTGTTTAAATTAAGTGTAAAGAATTCATCCTGCAGCTGCTGCAAACCAGTGTAAACTAGGCTGTGCAAGCCAGCGATTTGATTTTCTGTGTTATCAGCAAAACTGGAATCTTCACTTCAGCTACTAGGACATAAACGTGCCGAGAAAACCCGAGTAGATAAGCTATTCCAGTTCTGGTGTAAACGCGTATGTATTTGAATCCTTCCTTGCTGCTGCAAAAACACAATGAATGCTATGCCAGCAGTCCTGCCTAAGATCATTTATCACAGTTGTTGGTTTGTCTTGCAGCAGGAAATAATTACTCAAAAGTAGCATTTTCTTCCAAGTAACGTGACCGTGTCTAGGGACCATTTTTAATACAATTAAAACACCCCTGCAGCTGTACCTATGTTTCTTTAGGGGGAAGCTAAATTTCAAAGGATTTCTCACCGACAGGTTTGAAAGATCGAATCATGAGTCTTCTGACTTCTTTCACCTTAGTGTGTTTGTGCAGTACAGAAGTTTGAAAGTGAGGGAAATAAGGACATCTGATTGTTTTTTACTGTAAATGAAGCAGGAAAGTTCCCATGGCCAAGGCAGTACGTTTGTGTTTGCCCCTACATTCAATGACATTACAAATAAATCAAGGCCAAGCTGGTCCTTTGGCTTAACCAGTTTCATTGCTGCCTGGAGTAATAAGTGCAGTGAGAAAAAATGCTGGAGCGAGCCCAGACCACAGCAAGCCAATGTAAAATAATGAAGGACAGAAGTTTTAGGGTTTGTTTGTCTCTCGTATCTGTAAACAGCTTTTGCCTCAGTAAGTCAAATAGTACACGATTTCACTTGGGCAAAATTCCTGAGGATCTCAAGGGCAAAACTGACTGCAGATGAGCAGGCTGCATCTCAAGGCAGTGTCTGGAAGCACAGTCACTGTCTTGCTGCCCATCATTAGCCAAGAAAAGTGTTGTCAATGCTGGAAGTGGAAACACCCTAAATGAGGGTAGATCAGGCCAGCAGTACCACCACCTTGCAGGCAGATTTCCTACAGCAGCCAGCCACATCTGGGTTTGTATTTTCAGATTTCCCGCTTGGAGGCTGCGCCCCCCTCTGCTCAGACCTAAGGAAGCTTGACCTGGGTCTAAATTTGGCTTCTCACATGCATCTTTTCCACCTCGCTGGTTCCCTCCAGAGCATTTCTGTGTGACTGTGGAACATGCACTGCCCTCCCCTGTGTAGCTCTGTGTGAGAAGCTGTGCCAGGGTCTTTTGCAGAAGCAGCAGGGACTAGCTGCAAATGTTGTGCCATAAGGACTTGAGGGGACTGGTTGTGGCCCTGCTTTACCCTCTCAGCTTCTGGCTATCAACAGGTCTGAGATTTTAAACCCCCTCATAGCCAGAGGCTGCATCTCTGTTGTGTACACCAGCCGCTGCAGACTGTATGCAAATCCTCTTTGCACTTGCAGAGGTTACACCCAGCACAGGTCCCCTACATAGGCTGGCGTTAGGTGGTTTTGAGTGCAGCCCATCTCCTCAATACCACCATGAGAAGGGCAGGCTTCCTCTATAATTCCCTTAGCATTTTTTTTTCTGATCAAGATGAGAGAAACAGAGATCTAGGGAACAAAAGAGTGATTATTTTTTGTACATTAAATATTTTAAACAGTCTTGTAAATAATGCACATGCTACGGGAATGGGATAACTGCACAGCAGGGAGGGGTGTCAAAGAAAAGAAACAAGTGCTTTAAATAGAGGACTCCAGATACCAAGGAAATCAATCTTAGGAGGCCCAAAACTAATTCACCATAATAAGGAGAAAAGCCCGGAGCCATCTGTGAACCTATCATTGATGTATTACTATTCCATATGTGTATTTAACATTTAAAACCACGCCATAAGAAGGATCTACCAATAAATTGCTCTGTAGCTCCCTCTAATGGATAACTTTACCAAAACTGGGTTCGGGGAGCAGCAAACAGTAACGAGATTAAAACAGCACTTGAAATGTGAAATCAGGATTTTCGTGGTGGAACAGTTGTCATGTGCACAAAACCACAACGCTGCTATGATTCCCCACCCATCTGCTGTTTTAGTTTTATCCTGGTAGGTACTACAGCTCTTCTTAAAAGAGCTTAAAGGAATAGTGAACTAAGTCAAAACACAGAGGGCCCCATCGCCCCAGTGGGGTGGAAGAAGTAAAGCCAGGAAGGCTGCAGGAAGCTGCAGGGCAGCAGCTGCTCTGCATCCTGCGTCCCACATCCAATGGGAGGGTGCACTACCCAGGCACGGGCTGTGTCCAGAAACACGAGCTCTGCATGGGGCATACCACCATCTAGAGAGCCTAACCATGTTTTATTATCCTTCTGTTACTGTAAGAGCAAAGCATTAGCTCTAACAAGGCTTGTAGCCTAGGAGGTGGTGGGCACCTTCCATACTCCCTGCCTGGCTTCCCGGCACAAAGCCAGGCAGCTGGTGTTCTTGTGAACAGGCAGATGAACTCAACCTGCAGCCAAATTTCTTTGCAGCTACAGCAGAGGTACTGCCTACGTAAGAAATGTGTTGCTAAACCCACAGCAAATTAAAGGAACCTCATAACAAGGAGACTAAAAAATGAATGATGTGATCATAGTAATGCACAAGCAGCAAATACCAGAGTATAGGATCATTTTAAATATGACTGCATCCACACTGAATTAAGAGCTAAACAATTCATTACGAAAGTCTGTATACCACGATTCAAAGAGAAGCCAGAATTCCTGTGTAGATTAACATGTACACCAAAGCTTGCAACATGAGTGTGGATTTTCACACTAATCTTTTCTAACACTGCACTCCTACAGCTGTTCATTTTCTAGTTCTGAAAACTGTTTTAGCTCTGAGATCCTCAGGAAATCAGACATGAGAGAAAGCTGACACAAAACAATCTCTTACATATGAACAAGCGATACTAGTAAAAGCCACATTTTATTTGCACGCATATACTGATTTCTGTCCAACGCATATTTATCTCACATGCATCACACCAGGGCCATTTAGTTTGCTTAAGGGTTTATTTGTGTTGACTACAACCTGCAGTTAGCCATAACAATGTTGGGGTTTTTTTTAGAAGTTAATATTCCATATTGCCAATTATTTCTAATGCTGACTGAAACCAAGATGCTATTTAAGAAGCAAAGGAATAATAATGGACAGTAGGCTTGGTACAGAGGAAAATGGTATCTCATGGTCCTGATGTTGGGTTTAATCCCTCCAGAAAGAATTAATTTTTAGAGCAGAATATCTGAACTTTAAGGAACAGCATTTAGCATTCTAATACACGCTGATTTGCCCCACAGGATGTCACAGGCAACTCAGGCCTTAGAAACTCATATGGCTGTATGCATTGTGTTTGCATGGCAAGGTGTGTGTATGTGGAGGGCCTAAAGGGGTGGCTCCTATTAAAAGCTGCTAGAAGCTTATCCTGTCTGATGGAGCCAATGCCAGCCAGCTCCAAAACAGAACCACCACTGGTCAAGGTGGCCATCAGTGATGGTGACAGCACCTCTGGGATAACACACTTCAGAAAGGGGAAAAGTTGCCACACCACAGCAACTTCAGCAGAGAAAGGAGTGAGAACATACAAGATAAACAGCCCTGCAGACAGCAAGGTCAGCAAAGACGGACCTTCCATTGCATCTTCTCCATGAAAAGGACTAAAGCTCCACCCTACCAAGCACACAGAGAAGAGATTCCTCCCCAAGGATGGGGATCATATAAAAGGATGTGCAATTTTCACTGACATCTTGCCTGAAAGTTTATGCCTAGAAGCATGCTCTAAATCACACATATAATCTATTAAAGTAACATTCTTTAAAATTTCAGAGAATCTTAAAATTGATTATTATGTTATACCCAAGTATATAACAAGGATATAACGCAACGTCAGGAAATTATTTCACTATGCTGACTTCCATGAATACGTATTATTTGCTATTGCAAGAAATAATGTTTTCAACTACTTGGGAAGCAGAGAAAACCAATCTTCACAATCTCCTGTGCTGTCGTGAGTAAACTACTTCTCCTGGATTTTAGTTAAATTCACTCTTTCTACACTGAACTGAAGTGCCAGGAAAAAGTAGTAAGTATCAGAGTGCATTCAAGTTATTTACATCAACACAGGAGGAAGTTAACTCCTTCTTAAATCCCTTTCCAAAAAATAATGTTGAAAACCTAAATATGTATTTTATAGATGTTGCCCTTCGAAAACCTTCGCTCACGAAGCCAAGCCATCATAGCTTTATATGTTGATATTTTTATATTACATTATGTATTTTATATCTAATTTTTCATTGTTAATTATGCATAGGATGCTTACGTTTGTGATCCTTAGAGATAACTGATCAACATCCATGTGGCAACCCTGGCTGGGTAATATCATTAATTAAAAAGCAATTTTTTTTACTTCTCTTTTGACCAAGAAATCCGTAAGAAATTGGGGGAGGCGGGAAGGGGGGGGGAGCGAAGGTAGTGTTGGTCGGTTGTGATTTTTTCTTTAAATACAGGTTAAACTAAGTCATGAAAACCTACAGGAAAGAAAATGCAAAGTATTATATTGTGAAAGCTTCATATAATTCCATATTTTAAAAGCACACAATGACTCTTCTGAAGTCTATTACAAAGCACATACAGAAAGGTGAAACCCTACACCTTTATCTATTTGCTTTTCAGTTTCATACTCACTTTCCCAAATTTTGCATTATTCAAGTTCTAAATTGATTTATCTAGCTCTGATACTTTCCTGAGCAATATTTCTCATTCCCCATGGAAAGTAAGCAACAAAAATACACTCATATATGTTTATATATACATATATGCTTATATATGGCTACATATACTTCAGAAAAACAATTATTTGACCAAAACTTACTTAAAGGAAAATTTCTTCGGGACAGGTGGTAACAGCAGTATGGTAGGACACAGTTCAACTTCTTCCTCTCCTCCTTTTAAAAATACAAAAATATGAGCATAGCAACTTATGTAAGTAAGACAAGAGTAAGCTGATGTACATCACTAAATAGTCATGACTAAAAAACCCCTTCAAAGTACAAAACTCTGAATCTACAGGCAAACCTTCAATAATTATATTTTTTGACAAGATTTTCTGCTTCTAAAACGTCATGAGATTAAGAAAATAATATATTAATATACAAAAAGGAAATAAATTTTAAGTATTTGCCTGAGGAGAATGCAACTTTCGTTGTGCTGCTTCCACTTAAAATCTGTACTCCTGCTGAATTAGGAAGTACTTACAGTTTTTCAACAGTTAATACGCAAGTAGCACAAAGGCAAACATACTGAGTAACAGTGCACAAGTTCCTGTTTTCCATATTTTCCTTCATTTACATCCAAAGTGTTTTTCTGAAGCAGACAGAACATACAGACTAACCTTTCTTTCACAGGCTGATGACTGGAAAGCTGGATTATTCAGAGCAGAACTCCAGGATAATTTTGCATCTCCTGCTGCCAAAGATACTTAAAAGGCAGTATGTTCAACATGAAAGGTTTTGTTCTTGATTTCGTAAAAACCAAAAATGGCCCACGCCAGGTTGTGTTTCTTTTTATTGTTAAAACATTAAAGCATAACATTTCACCAAATACAAGAAATTTAGGGGGTTCTGACATTACAAACACCTGAATCATCAAGAGAAATTGTTGAGCTATACACAGTCTGACGTTAATCCATCAATTTAAGGTATATTAGTACATGCTTAAAACATGGCCAAAATACAGAATCACAAACTAAGTACCTTGATGCTTCTAAATCTGAGACAAGTAAGTCAGAGAATTGAGTGCAATAAATTTCCAAAAAAAAATTACACTCAATTACAACCTCAGAGAAGAATTATTCCAGAAGGAGTGATGGTTTCTCATGCCTGGCTCATTCACATTCAGTTTGGTAAGAATTTCAATCTTGACAATTTGATTAAAAACATTTTGAAAAATACAACATTTAACAAATGTGAAAAAACAAGTTCAGTCTTCACAGGAATATATGGATTGCTTGCCACTCCAGTCCTTAACTGCCTGTATGTTTTACAAATCTTTACAAAACTAATTTGTATCCATTTTGGTTTCAAAAACATAGTACATCTGAAAAATAAAATATGACTCTACTGATGGGTAATACAAAGACATGAACACGTATTTAAAATTACTTTCCAAAGTAAATCATTTCAGTAATACAGCTATAAGACAAGAAAGTACAATAAACCATGCATCTTCTGACTTGTCAGAACAGCTAAACTACTCAGTTAACATACAACAACACTTTTGAACACTTCTGTAAATTCAGCACAATTTCCCTTCTAGCACAAGGGAAAAAAAACAGATTAAATTTGTTCTTCAAGTGGCTCAAGGCTGTCCAAGTGTTTTTTAGGTGTATCATCGCTATGACGACTTTGGCAATGGGTTAAATGTTTCTTAAAGCCTCGGGGAAAATTAGATTCAAAATTACAACGTGGACACTTCAACAAACTTTGACCATGAGCAGCAACATGGTTTTTGAGGAGAGACTCCAAGAGAAAAGCTTTGCCACATATTTTACATTTGTAGGGGCTTTGAACATTATGCTTGTTAACTAAATGGTGCAAGACGGCACCTTTTTTCATTGCACGACAGCAACAAATCTTGCAATAATACTTTCCCTTGCCACGCTTCATGTATTTTGCTATTTCTTCCTCGGAGATGAAAGCCTCTTTCTCTTCAGTAAACTGCAGCACACACTGTGGCTGCATGGGAGGAGTTGCATCTATTTTGCTCTCTTTGCCATAATCAGATGACTCCATGTCATACTGCTCTTGGTCACTGTTGGATTCTTGCTCCTTTATGTCCATCGAGTCCATCTCTGCTTTTCCACACTCGCTGCTATTTAGTTCAGAATCTGAGTTCTCCTGGTTTTCCTTCTTGGGCTTCTTTTTGGGACATGAATATAACACGTCTTCTGGAGATTCTTTGGCTAATATTGATTGTTCATCCTGTGAGAACAAATCATCCAGAGGTTTCTGATCATCTAAACTGTGAGAAAGAAAGTCACTCTCACCAGACTCACTAGGTGTCTGGGACTCGGAGGAAAAACCGGAAGCAGATTTCTGAGGCTCGGAGAACAGGATGCTCTTCTGGATTTCAGAAGGTACAGTAGTTTCAGCATGTCTCTGGACATCAGAGGATAAAGCAGCAGCAGGCTTCTGCATCTCAGAAAATACAGCATGCTTTTGAACCTCAGGGGAAACAGCAGATTTCTGGGAGTCAGTAAAAACAGCTTGTTTGGGGGTCTCAGGAGAAACAGAAGGAGTAGGTTTCTGGCTCTCAGTAAAGAGGCCATGTTTCTGAATTTCAGGAGAAAGAGATTTCTGAGACTCTGGAAAGGAAGTAGGCTCCTGAACTTCAGAGGAAATGGGAGCGAGTTTCTGGGCTTCTGAGAACAGGGTGTGCTTTTGGACTTCAGAAGAAGCAAGAGCTGATTTCTGGGTTTCAGAACATAAGGCGTGTTTTTGGCCTTCAGTAGAAACAGCAGAAGTAGGCACCTGATTCTGGGGCTCAGAAAAGACAGCACGTTTCTGGACATCAGTAGAAACAGGAGGATTAGATTTACGAGACTCTGGGAACAGAGCTCTTTTCCGAGGTTCTGGGAAATGAGCCCGTTTCTGAACCTCAGATGAAGCAGCAGAAGTGGATTTCTGAGTTTCAGAAAAATACATAGATTTCCGGGACTCAGAGAGTTTCCAAGATTCAGGAGATACCGAAGCACCAGGCTTACGGACCTCAGGAAAGAAAGAAGTCTTCCAAGAGTCAGAGGAAATAGAGTGACTAGACTTTCGAAGCTCGGGAGAAACAGGGGGAGAATGCTTCCATGTGTCAGGGGACACAACAGGTTTCCAGCCTTCAGGGTAAACGGATGAGATGGGTTTCCACGGCTCAGAAGAAACAAGAGTAGACTTCTGGGATTCGGAAAAGGACGTAGATTTCCACGAGTCAGAAACAAGCCTCCTAGGTTCTGGTGACACAACTGGGCCAGGCCTTCGGGACTCGGGGGCAGACCTCCGGGATTCTACAGACGCTGACATGGCAGACTTTGGAGCCCAGGGAGAAACCGTGGAAGACTTCTGCACCTCGTGAGGCGTTGACCTCCAGGGCTCAGGGGAAACAGTTGGACCAGGTCTCCATGACTCTGGTGAAACTGCAGGAGCTGGCCTCCTGGTTTCAGGAGAAGCAGCAGAAGCAGGCCTACGCATTTGAGAAGGATGTCTCCTGGGCTCAGGAGACCCAGCTGGGGTATACCGTCGTGGTTCAGGGGATACTGCTGGAGTAGGTTTCTTTGGCTCTGGTGACACAGCTGGCGAGTATCTGCGCGGCTCTGGAGACACAGCGGGAGAATGGCGACGGGGCTCTGGCGATACAGCGGGGGAATGCCGACGGGGCTCCGGAGATATTGCTGGGGAATGACGACGAGGCTCTGGAGACACAGCTGGGGAATGACGACGAGGCTCTGGAGACAAAGCCGGCGCAGGCTTCTGTGGGTCAGGGGACACTGCAGGAGATAGCTTCTGTGGGTCAGGGGACACTGCAGGAGATGGCTTCTGTGGGTCAGGAGACAATGCAGGAGATGGTTTCTCTGAGTCTGGGGATAGAGCTGAGGCTGACTTCTCTGCATCTGGAGATGTGGCCTCCGCTGACTTTTCTGGGTCCGGGGACACGGTCTGGGCTGACTTCTCTGGCTCTGAGGAAGTTGCCTGAGCTGACTTCTGTGGCTCTGGAGACACTGACGATTTCTGAAGCTTGGGGGAAACAACAGGTTCAGATTTGGGTTGTTCGGGAGAAGAGGCAGGTTTGCGTGACTCAGGGGAAAGGGTAGGTTTCTGTGCCTCCACTGTGACACTTTTTTTGGAGGAATCTGCATCTCCTTCTACCTGTTCTTTCCGTTCTTTATTCCACTTCTCAGGTGCTGCATGCTGCGCTGTGATGTGATAATATACATTGCAATACATCTTACTGGTGAAGAAGCATTTGTGGCAGTGAAACAACTTTGCACTTTTTTGATAAAATATAAGTTTACCCAAACCAGCAGCATCCATTTCATCACAATACTCTGGGTGTATGGTACCCATATGAATCTGTATGCTTTCATAGTCCGTTCCTTTGAAGCTGCAGTGATCACACTCTAAGTGCTCTGTGGTTTTACGCAGTACCTGCAACACGTCCATTTTTCAATGGTCAGTAAGAGTTCTCACAGCACTGCACCTTTTAAAGAGGAAGCTTCAGTTCCTGCCATAAAGGAAAGAAAAAATAAGTCTGTATAATTAGCTGTCAATGTTAATTTAAATTCTTTGTCATTCCTAAATAAGTGCATGTGCTTTTCCCCCCACGCTCCGTTTTAGCAAGTGTAACTTCTGCACAGGTACCGCTTCACGAAGAAACCCAAATACAGGTGTCTTCAACTTCTGCAAGTCATTTTACATCAGTAAAACCTGAAAAACAAAGTTTATATTTAACAACAGGCCTTCCTAGCTATGTTAAAAAAAAATATGCAAGCAAACAATAAAAAAGAGCCCAGGTGATGAAGAGTGAAGTTTACGTTTCATTCAATAAACGTGACTTGCTTTCTCACTTTACTTCCCAGATTGGGTTGATTTACATTACACACATAAACTAAAAACAAAAGGTACTGTGAAACAGTGCCACTGAGATAAAGCCGTTTCAAAACTGCATCTTCATCATAAAATTTCAAAACAAATCAGCTGGTTTTAACAAAGACAAAAAATAATTTCAAGAAGAAAACAGCAGCCAGAAGCCTAGGCCCTGTTTTCATCTGTTAAGCACTGTTTTCCTTTCCCTAATTACATGAAAACCAAACGCTGCTGCTCATAAATACTTTTTCCATCATGAAAAGAATTTTTTCCATTCCACTATTTCATCTGCTGCCCTAGTAACAACAAAAATGCTGTTTAAAAAGCAGCCAGGATGTCTTTGTTTTCCAGTTGGTGTAGTTGACAGCCCTTTGCATTCACAACATCCTTTGCCTCACCCCAAAGAGAAAGATGGAAATGTCTCAAAATTATTGTTTTGGCAAGACTTAAAAAAAAAAAAAATCAAACAAACAAACAAACAAAAAAAAAAAAACAAGACCAAACCAAACAAACAAAACACAACCTCCCCAAACAAGAAACAGAGATGAAGCATCTGAAATGCAAGTAATTTTTAATGATCTGGCTAGATTCCACTATTGCCAACAGAATTTACCCAGATTAGCTACTACAATAAGCAAAATCCAAGCCTAATCAAATGCTGCAAGTAATTTTTGTGTAAATATGGGAAGGATTTCTATGGTGAAAAGAAACATTTGGATATTGAGGTGAAATGCACACGCTTTTTCCTTGTAGGTTCAAATTAAACAGATGTTGCATTATTATCATGCTAAGCTATGAACCAAATTTCAGGGGTCTTGTAAGACAGTGTTTCCCAGCATTATTAGCAGTCATACAAAAGAAACTCCAAAATGTGGTCCACACCACATTAAAGGTAGACCACAAAACACTTCCCAACACCTTATAACAAACTTTACACTCCTGAAAGATCCAAACAAAACAGAAAGATAGAGTAGTTTTCAGTGTCTGTATCTCTAAAATAGC
Organism: Pezoporus wallicus; assembly: GCF_028554395.1. Lineage (NCBI taxonomy): Eukaryota > Metazoa > Chordata > Aves > Psittaciformes > Psittacidae > Pezoporus > Pezoporus wallicus. Next base: position 1,979,605 of record NW_026641150.1, on the reverse strand, counting down.
CAACAACTTGTCAATAAAAAAACAATGAAGCAAGCCACATCTTAACACTCCAAAAGACTTAAAAGTCTTTATGAATAAAGATTTCTTTTTTTGTTGTGGGATTTGGGGTGATGGGAAGAAACAAAGATCATAGAATTATAGAACAGTTAGGGTTGGGAAGGACCTTAAGATCATCTAGTTCCAACCCCCCTGCCATGGGCAGGGACACCTCACACTAAACCATCTCACCCAAGGCTCTGTCCAACCTGGCCTTGAAGACCACCAGGGATGGAGCATTCACAACTTCCCTGGGCAACCCGTTCCAGTGCCTCACCACCCTTACAGTAAAGAACTTCCTCCTTATAGCCAATCTAAACTTCCCTGTTTAAGTTTGAACCCATTACCCCTTGTCCTGTCAATACAGTCCCTAATGAAGAGTCCCTCCCCAGCATCCCTGTAGCCCCCCTTCAGATACTGGAAGGCTGCTATGAGGTCTCCATGCAGCCTTCTCTTCTCCAGGCTGAACAGCCCCAACTTCCTCAGCCTGTCTTCATACAGGAGGTGCTCCAGTCCCCTGATCACCCTCGTGGCCCTTCTCTGGACTTTTTCCAACATTTCCATGTCCTTTTTATGTTGAGGACACCAGAACTGTACACAATACTCCAAGTGAGGTCTCACAAGAGCAGAGTAGAGGGGCAGGATCACCTCCTTCGACCTGCTGGTCACGCTCCTTTTGATGCAGCCCAGGATACAGTTGGCTTTCTGGGCTGCGAGCGCACACTGAAGCCGGCTCATGTTCATTTTCTCATCAACCAACACCCCCAAGTCCTTCTTTGCAGGGCTGCTCTGAATCTCTTCTCTGCCCAACCTGTAGCTGTGCCAGGGATTGCTCCGACCCAGGTGTAGGACCTTGTACTTAAAAGCCAGAAATTCTGAATTGATCATACAAGATAGAGAAAAAGAATCCTTTTTTACAAAACCACAGCAGAACCTCATTAGGACAGTAAGGACACTCTGCACTGATCGCATTTTCAGAACCTAAAGCGAATTTACCACTTCCAAAATTGGTGGGAATTCTAAACTGCTGTCCTGGGTTCAGCAGTAGCAGTCATTTTTCTCCTCCTTGGTAGCTGGTGCAGTGCAGTGTCTTGACTTTCGGCTTGGGAATAGAGCTGATAACAATGATGTTTTGGTTTGGCCAAGGACTTCGTGAGCCTCACGCTCTGCCAGGGAGGAGGGGAAGTTGGGAGGAAGCAGAGACAGGACACCTGACCCAAACTGACCAAAGAGGTATTCCATACCACAGCACGTCATGCCCAGGATGTAACTGCGAGCTACCCGGAAGGGCTGGGACTGCAGGGTTGGAGGAGGCATCAGTCAGAGCCTGGTCGGGCTGTGGGGGGCGAGTTATTGGTCAGCTGGTGGTGAGGTGTTGTAGTCTCTTCCCTTGTTATTTCCTTTATCATTGTTATTATTGATGGTAGCAGTAGTGATTTGTGTTATACCTTAGTTACTGAATTGTTCTTATCTCAACCCGTGGGAGTTGCACTCGTTTTGATTCTCCTCTCTGTCCCTCCAGGAGTAGGGGGAGGGAAAGAAGAGGGGGGGAGTGAGTGAACGAGCCCTCTGCCTGGTTTTAAACCACAACAACTGCCCATTTTCTTTTCTCTAGAAAACCAAAAAAGGTTTGTCCAAAGTTAGTTTATCATAGTTTACAACAAAGTTTACCAGACAATCTTTTCTACTCTTCTCATTTCCCTCCTCCTTACACATCACCTAAATGTTGCCCTTGCTGCAGATTTCTCTCATTCACTCCTCTCAACTACACATCACCCTACCTCCCATCCTTTCCTTTTATTCAATTCTATCTTATTTTACAATGGAAATTTCAATTTTCTTTCCAAATGCAGTGGTGAGAAAAGGTCTTGGCTCCCTTTCACAAATTGTCCAAGTTGCTGCTAAGTTGTTTTGACCAGGAGGTTATTCTGCAACTGGAGAAGTTACAGGCACTTCCTCATTTTCATCTCCAGACATCCAAAGGTTGACATTCAAGCCTTTGGCATAAGAAATAATGTGAAAGAGCTGGAGGCACTTTCTCCCACACTGCCATCACTCACCATTTTCAATTTTGTGACTTCAGCATGCACCAGCTGGCAGTCACTGATGAACCTGTCTCTTCTGCTGAAATCTCTTCTTAATTGAGGCATACTGCTAAGCAAGACAACTCTTTGGTATTGCAGCACCTTAGGCCACCTCACTGCATTCACCTTTTTTCATGCATGTCTAGAACCTACACACAGATTCCTACAACCAGCTCTCTGCTCTCTCCACAGAAATGCTTAAGATCCTGTCTCCAGCACTGTAGTTCTTGCCACAATCTCTTGCACCACAGGAAGAACAGACAGAGAGCAGGGGGAAAAGGGGGGGGGGGGAGAGAAGAAGGGGAAGAAAGAAGAGGGGAAAACTGGGCAAAAAGGGGGAAAGGGGGGTAACGGGGGAGAGAAAAAGTGGGGAAAGGGGGGGAATAAATGGAAGAAAGTAGAGAAAAGTAGAAAAAAGTGCACTCAAACCACATCAGCAATCTTTCTTGAGCTCCCATTAGACTAAACAATAGGAGTGGCCTAAGCTGAGGCACATAGCAGACAAATCTCTCCTGTTTATCTTCCCAGCCAGCACACACAGCGACTTCAGAGCCCGTTCTTAGATTGGGCATCCCATCATCAATGAGGATCCCACTACAGATGAAGTCTCTCAGAAGCCTCCCAGAGGCAGAAAAAAAATGCACAGGAGATACTGCGTGTAAGAAAGAATCCACCCAGGGGATGGCACAGCACTGACTCTGGCAGCTAACAAGATGTCTCCACTTCTAACCTCTATTCCAACATCAGAGTTGGACATCTACTCACCATTTCAGGTTATTTTAAATGTACACATTCTACACTCAGTGTTGCACCATTTAACAGATCCCTGCATTTTTCCTCTACAAAGGATAGGCTGCAACTGTCATAAGGCAGTGCCAGCGAGAAGCAGGGAAGGGCACAAACATCTAGACTGCCTGTGAGCACAGAAAACCCATCAATGATGTCAGCACATCTGGGAAAGCCCTCAAGAAGAAAACCCTCTATTTTGTCTGATGCCCTACAACCCCTTTGGATTCCCTCTATCAGCCACTGTGAAGGAAGAACGGCTGTTCATGTTCATCAGCCTTGGAATTCTCTTGCCCGCAAACAATTCAGCCATATCCTCTATCAATGAAGAGGGTCAATGGTGAAGTTTGCTGCCAGCACAAGAAAGCCAGATACAGCTGCATCGCTGCCTCTACTACCAGGTGCAGATCCAAACTATTGCAAAAGGAAAAACTGCATTTTTTTGCAGTACCAAGAAAAAGTAAATGGCAGCAACATGATGCTCCTCTTGAAGCTACATCCCTGTGTTGACTGACAAGCAGCACAAGTTGAGCTCCCAGAGGAAGCTTCACACAAACATCCCACAGTGCAGCAGAGCATACACTTCACAATGCCAACAGCAGGTAAGGGAGTCACTTCCAACACAACCACCCACAGCAGGTAAGGGAGTTACTTCCAATACACCACCCACAAGACGGGCAGCACTGCACTCCTGCTAATCCAGCAGCATCCACAGGAATCCAGCCACATCCTCACAACTGAACTCCCTGCTACCAGCCATTTACTTGGGCTAAGTTTCGTCAGCAACAATCTGATGGAACTGAACCACGTTTCTAAAATCACACACCTAAAAAAAAGCACAAGTACCCTGACCTGACCAGCTGCTGAAACAGTGAGATACGCTGTGAAAACACATGAGAGGGCGGATATGTGGTTCCATGTTTCCAGGAAAGGATCAAGTCAAAGGAGAGTTGCAAAGTGACCAGAACGTGATGCACATGCAGAAGACTTCAGAAACACAAAGGTATAAAACTGCACCTATTCTGCAAGGTTTCCACCTCTGCTAAGAGAATGACAAGTCTTGCACACCACCAGTAGTTCTTACTACAAGATCTGACACCAGTCTGCACTGTAGAGTAGTATGAATGTACCTATGAGTTGGGGCAGCAAAAATCAGTTCTTTAAGGTCCTGACATGGCTTTCTAACTGCAAATTTCCAGGTTGACAAAGACAGCTTCCAAAAATGGCCCCAGAAACCTTAGTTCTGCAGTGCTGAACCTAAGGTGCCACTGGACACACCATAGCACACAATCTGTTCAGGAATTGTGACAGGTTGTGTATCTTGATGACACTTGGGTGACATGGTTTAGTGTGAGGTGTCCCTGCCCATGGCAGGGGGGTTGGAACTAGATGATCTTAATGTCCTTTCCAACCCTAACTGTTCCATGATTCTATGAATAATTCTGTTTACGTTCTCCTGAAAGCAAGCATGGTTCAAGGGGAGATTATGGAAGAGAAAAGTGATGTCCCAGGTCTCTATATTCCTCACCTACAATTCGGGACAAGTCAAGCTGCCAGTTACTCCTCTTACTTCCAAGACTTCTGAGCCAGTATTAACAGCTCCTCTCTGCACAGTCACGCATCAAACCCTCCTGACAACCGCACCACCTACTACTGCTCCCCCAGCCCATCCCGAAGCTCCAGAAAGTGAGTGCAGGTGACACGAACGAGCCTCCGCCAGCTCACAAGCCGCTCCAAAACACCACCGCCACCTCGCTTCGCCCATCCCTAACGACGTGAGGCTGCGACCCAGCGACGTGGTCAGAGCCATCAGGTCTGCACCCGCTTCACGGGCGGCGCAGCGGCTCTGTCCCGAGTGATGAGGACGGTCCCGCCGAGACTCGGCGCGGACACAGGTCCTACCGCGGAGTCTAGCAGCGCCTCCCCACCGGAGCGGGACAGCGCCGCTCGGTCTGCGCCTCGCCGGCTCCTCGCTTCGCGGCCGCTGCTGCCGCTTTCCCTCTGGGGGAGCGAGTGCTGCGGGCCGGGCTTTCCCCAGGCACCGGCTTCGGTGAGACTCCACCTGCAGCGCTGCGGCTCAGTACAAGAGGGACGTGGGCCTGTTGGAGTGAGTCCAGGGGCCGCAAAGATGCTCCGAGGGCTGAAGCACCTCTCTGAGGAGAGAGGCTGAGAGCTGAGCTCGTTCAGGCTGGAGAAGGCTCTGAGGAGACCTTAGAGCAGCTTCCAGTACCTAAAGGGGCTACAAGAAATCTGCGGAGGGGCTTTTCACCAAGGGCTTGTTGTGGACAAGGGGGAATGGCTTTAGCTGAAAGAGTTAGACGTTAGTTCAGGTTAGACATTAGGAAAAAAATATTTACTGTGAGGGTGGTGAGACACTTTTATTTTTCTTCCCCTTTCTCTTTTCTCCTTTCCTCTTCCCTGTTTCTTAGTTCTTTTTTTTTTTTTCTTCTTCTTGATTTCTTTCTTTTTCGTTTTTCCTTTCATTTTTCTTTCTTTCTTCTTTTCTCTTTCTTCCTTCTCCGGTCTCCTTTCCTCTCATCTCCTTCTTACCTTTCCTGCCCTTCTCTTCCCTTTTCTGCTACTTTTATCCCACTTTTTTCCTACTTTCTCACTTTTTAGACCATTTTCACTTTTTCCACCTTTTCCCACTTTCTCACTTTTTCTATTTCCTCACTTTTTCCACTTTTCCCACATTTTTCACTTTTTTCCGCTTTTACCACTTTCTCACTTTTTCAACTTTTTCAACTTTTTCCCACTTTTCCAATTTTTTCCATTTTCCGCCTTTTTCACTTTTTCCACTTCTTTCCACTTTTCCACATTTTATGCATTCTCACTTCTTCCACTTCTTTCACTTTCTCATTTTTTCCACTTTTTTCACTTTCTCCATTTTTTCCCACTTTCTTCCTCTTTTCCACTTTCCACTTTTTCCACTGTTTCCTCTTTTTCCAGTTTCTCCACTTTCTTCCACTTCTTTCTACTTTTTTCCTCTTTTTTTCACTTGCAGCCCAGAGGCCACCCCATTACCCGTCCGCTTGTGGTATCTCACCTTGATAATCTGGCAGCACTTCTTAATGGTGTTGGGATCCAGAGATTTCAGAGAACATCCCCACAGCTGAACTAACGGGATGTGCTCACTTCCAGCATTAGCTACTTGTGTATCCCATTTTCTTTTTCTGAATGGGACAAGGAATGTATCTTCATATACTCCATATGGTGGAGACATCAGTGTTTTTCAGCTGGTAGGACTCTGCAAAGAAAGCCTGTGGTATTTTCCATTCAAATGTGTGTATACCTCTGTGTGCGTGTGAGCATGCATGCACACAGGTAAGTGTGTAACGCAGTGGAGGTCTGCAAGAACAAGCTGCCGTGAGCCTACCTCCGTAAGCCTGGAGCTGGGCAGTGAGAGCAGGAACCCTGTGCACGAACACATGCAAAGTATGTCATGCCTTTAAAGAATATTTTTTTAAAAAACAACCAACCTATGGATGGAAAAATGTCTCTGCTGTGGAAAGTTGGGATGTTACCTCTCAGATGTGGGAGAATGGATGCTGGTGCCTGCAGAGTAAAAGAGGTTGTTCAAGGAATTCCTTTGTTGGCATAGCCAAGCCATCAGGCAGCAGGGTCTCCTTGGAGGCAGCTCAGGATGCAGCCGTGGGACAGACGCTCACTAGTGCACTCTCTGCAGCTACATCCCAAAGGCCTGAATATTCCTTCCATGTGGATGCAGAAGGCAAAGGCCAAGCTCTCTGGCCCTGGTGCAGGAGGATGGCTTCATGGGAAAGCAAGAACAAGTGAATGGGCTGCAGAAATCCTAGTCAGTGAGGTCATGGCAGCTTGACGGGCTGGACATGAGTGTTTAAACCCTGACAGTTTTTACTGAGCTGGGGTCTGACACCCACCTTCTGGTAACCAGAAGGGATGGAAACTAAGAAGCCCCAAATATGAAATTATTGCTAAACAAGCTGCATTTGTTAATTACCTGTGATGCCACCAAGAGGTACCCATCACCTTGCACTCAGGGGAAGGTGGGGGAGCAGCCTGAAAGCCAAAAAGTACCAAGCTGGTGCAAAAATCACTGCTTCTGTGTGTCCACTGGGTCCCTCTCACAGGTGAAAGCCCTCCTGCAGCCTCCCCTGGGCATGCCAATGGGTGCGAAATACCTGCTTGTGAACAGACTCTCACCCAGTTAAGGTTCTGCCACTGAGTGAGGGGAAAGCCTGATCCATGCTAACGCCACCCTCCTCAGCCAGGCCACCAAGAAAACACCCTTTCTCTGCAGTAAGGATGAACTTGGCTTTAGATGGAGCTCAGCCCAAATGATTCTCTAGCAGCAGCTCTACTTAAGCTTGAAGTCATTTGAGCTGGCAGCTCACTAGCTTGATATTCAAGTTCTCAACTTATTTTTATATGCTTCTGAAGAATACAGAGTAGCATAGGATCATAATTGTTCTAGAGTAATAGATGGAAACATTGCAGATGATTACGCCTCCAAATCATAGTTAAAATCTTTTTGCTTTTTATTCTATTTAATGCTTAACATTTGGGAAAATTCAACCAATAATTTTTCAGTCTGGAACAATTGGATGTTGTGACAAATAATATAATGTTCAAAGAGGATGTAAAAATAAATTAATATCTTACTATTTAACTTCAACAAACAAAGCAGGTCTCAGTTTAAGACAACTGAGTCATTTTCAGCCATGAAAGATAAATGAACATTTTCTGCCCTTCCATTAAACACGATGCTATCATTGAAACCAATAGGGAGATACACACAGAGACATTATATATATATATACATATATATATATATATATATACACAGACACATATATGCCTGCATCAGAGGGCAGGATTTGGCCTAGATCTTACAAAATGGTAGTTTGCAGTTGACTTTCATGTGTGTTTATGTCTTTAACAAATAGAACTACAGAACATTCATGTGTCATACATGTTCAAATCTTGCAACTGCAGCATGTATGAAACATCAGCATATAAAAAGTCATCACTGTATAACCACCTTTTTTTTTGAAAAGTCAGTGTCAAAAACATAAAACCCAGTTGATTTATTAAAACCAGATACACTGTTTAAGTGCTGAGGTGGGCATTAGCTTTCTGCTGTTGTAAGCAAAAGAATCTATTAACACACAGAAGGTGAAAGTGGCTCAGAAAATGAGAAACTCTCTAATAAGGTACTTGAAGCTTTACTAATACTGTACCTGACACTACAGTTAACTGAACACCAATGTAAACACACCAAGGTACAGGTACCAACGGACACCTCTCACAGCTGTGCAAGCAGTGGGCCCCATCCTGCAAACACCCCTGGTTCCAGAGCTTCCTCTCAAGGCTGGTCCCACTCTGTCCTACTGCAGCACCCAGCAGCAGCCCCGACTTCTGCCAGCATTTGTAGGACAGGTGCCTCAGATTTCAAATGGATGAAAATCAACCCTTCATCTCTTTAGGCTTGAAAAGGTGGAATAGCTTCTGAAAAATCTTGTATAAATACTTCTCTAAAAGTATTAGAGGTTTTCAAATTAAATCTAATAAAATATTGAACTGCTTTTAAATTAGGCAAATAGTGTTTGCGCTGCTTTTTGTAAAAAAGTAACAATATTCCTTTGCAGTGAGTTAAACATTTCCAGTCACTCTTCCATTTACTTTACAGAAAGTAAGAGGCAGAACTATGCTGATTTTGTTGATGCAATCACCTGTGGAGTTCTGGAACTGCCCCATGGGTTTTTGTGTAGTGACACTGAATCTTAAGTTCATCCCTTTCCACAAGTCTTTCCTCCAGTTTGTTTTATTCTGGTTCTTCACTCTTCTCAGAACCCCCTCCAGCTGAATTATCTGCCTCATACCTTTTATCAAGAGCATCTTCAAAAGGTCTCCCACTGCAGTCATAGGTTTTACTTGTACATCCCGTATGTGTTCGAATGCGAGCTCCTGGCTGGTATAACTGCATGGCTGGGCGATCCTGGAAGAAAGGAGGCATGATTAACACTCTGAGAAACCTCTGAAGGATACATATGTGGGATTTTAAGTGATGAATGTTTGTGAAGAAAGCAGATGTTGTGTTAAATCATTTTACATATCCTAAACCCAGGAAAAAAAATGGAGTGTAATGAAAATTGACTGAGTCTTTAATATCTGTCTTGTTTGTAACGCTATTCTTGGGAGCCAGGCATTTTGAGTAAGTTAAGAAAGCTGTAAAATTTAAAAGATCCTATGATACATGATCCTGCCCCTCTACTCTGCTCTCGTAAGACCTCACTTGGATTATTGTGTGCAGTTCTGGTGTCCTCAACATAAACAGGACATGGAACTGTTGGAGCAAGTCCAGAGGAGGCTATAAAGATGATCAGGGGACTGGAGCACCTCCCGTATGAAGACAGGCTGAGCAAGTTGGGGCTGTTCAGCCTGGAGAAGAGAAGGCTGCGTGGAGACCTCATAGCAGCCTTCCAGTATCTGAAGGGGACCTACAAGGATGCTGGGGAGCAACTCTTCATCAGGGGCTGTAGCGACAGGACAAGGAGTAACGGGTTAAAACTTAAACAGGGGAAGTTCAGGTTAAATATAAGGAAGAAGTTCCTTACTGTGAGGGTGCTGAGGCACTGGAATGGGTTGCCCAGGGTAGTGGTGAACGCTCCATCTCTGGCAGTGTTCAAAGCCAGGTTGGACAGAACCTTGGGCAACATGGTCTAGGGTGAGGCGTCCGTGCCAATGGCAGGGGGTTGGAACTTGATGATTTTAAGGTCCTTTCCAACCCAAACCATTCTATGATTCTATGATTGGACATAAACAAGGAGAAATAGTGCTGACAATTATCAAACACAGTATTATGGGTGAAACTCTGAAAAATATTGCTACTTTCACTAACATCAAGAACAACAGCCTGTACACTTGCAACTCTGCAAATGAATGAAAAATACAAGCATAAAAAAAAAAAAAAGACAAACCAGAACAGTTTAGCAGGTAACAACTGGAAAATTATCCTATACTAAACTTCACCAGAGTTTGTTTTATTCTTGAAATTTCAATATGAAAACACACTGTTTAGAAACTCTGCTAAAGGAGTCTTTTCCTAAATAAGAATGTTTACTCTCACCAGTTTTTTAATGTTATTAAGTAACCCATTCACCAAAACCTGAGCTTTCAAACAGCGTATTTTAAGACAGTGGCAGAGCACTGAAACTGTTCTAAATCAAACCATACTAATTTTCAATTGCCTTCGTAATTTGAAGTCATTCTAGTCTGTTGTTCTTTCATTTTCTTATTCCCAGTATGCATTTTCCCTTTTTCTTTCCTTTTCCTTCACCTTTGTCTTTTTTCCTCCACTTTGTTTCTCCATCTCTTTAGAGCAGATAACGAGGTTCACTATTGGGCCATACAACCAGATTATTCTAGGTAGTACTCTGTAGTATGGTATGAAATGTCTGACATCCATCTTTCTGCATCACAAACAGCTGCATAAAGCTGGATCCTCTTGACAAGTAGTGCCCACTGAAAGTTTATGGTAAAGCGTCCAAATGATTTTTCATATCACAGTACCTTGTAGTTTGCATGAAAGCTAGCACAACTCAAGAATTTGTGCATTCTCACCCTCTCTACACAATGGTCTCTGAATTAGCTATTTACTTAAGTCCTTAGAGTTCCTTTACCAAGCAAGGCCTAGCCAATCCATAATTCCCTTACGAGCTGGGTAATCCAAGTAAATTTTTAAGACTAGCATGCCACTTTTTTAAAATTTCATTACAGATCAGGAGTATGACTCTTTTCAATATGCTTGTAAAATACAAGGCTTCCAAGAATAGCATTCTAAAAGTGCTAGGGTTGAAAGGAAGATAGACAGTCTTCCCTATATATTGTAAGTATGAATGAGCAACCTGTAACTTTATTTTAGCTGCTGTTGTCTTCTGATAACAACAGAAAGAAGTCTGTGTTTGAGTGAAAATGAAAGAATTACTTTTTTTGAAAAAGTATCTTCATGCTGAATTTGAAAAGTAAAACCTGTGATCTTGAAGCATATTTAACTAATGAAAGATTATCCTAAATGAATAAAAGAACCTTATTTCTTATGCGCTCCTTTGTGGATGCCATGTCATCACACTTGTCCTCTTTACCCAGTTTGTCTACTGCCTCCACAGTGAAGCTGTAGCTGTAGTTCCCTTTCTTTCCTCTGTCTTGATTGTATCCTTTCCCCCATTTCAGCTCTTCTTCATTCCTTCTCACAAACTTGTCAAACTCATAGTGAGCTCTATGCTTTCTGCCATCATCCAATCGATACCTTTGTCTCTCAGGTTCTTTTTCTCGAAATCTTCTCTCCAAATCTCTTTGCTCTTTGTCACTGTCATTTTGTGACCTATGAGTATGCATAAAAAGAGAGAAAATCCAAGCAATTAACAGAACAAAAACCAAACCTTTGGAAGATTATAATACAAAGCCTTCGTTTGACTTCAACAATGTTTAGATCAATTGCATGGAAAGGCTGTTTTCTTCTCATTAGAAAGGGGTTAGGTGCAATTTTCCTGCATTCATGTATGTCCAGCCCTAGATGATGCATTCAGTTCAAAATAGCAGACAAAGCTTTACAAGCAAAATTAGATGATGGTGCAACTGTTGTGGAAGGCCTGTTCTTCAACTTTTATTCTTTCTAGCAATCCCATAAATAGTTCCCCAATGCTCTGCACATAAACACATGCTTTATGATTAGCTCTCGTGGCCTGTTCTTGAGGTGACTCATGTATGAGTAAACCCTTGAATGGGAACATTCAGGGCCTGAAGGAACATATATCAATTTTTAAAGTTTCATGTCTCTATTTAACAGAATTTTTATTCGCCAACACTACAACCTGCAGAAGGCATTTGTGAAATTAATAGTTATGTTCCAGGACTTTGTTTATTACGGCTCCAAGTAATTTAGCCTACCTTTGCATATTTCATTTAGGCAAAAGACCATTACCTTACCACAACATAATACTTAATCTCTGCTATGCTGCAATGGATTTATATTATCAAGATTATTAGTCTGCAACATTCTGCTGCCTGTCTGATACAATTCTCAGCTCTCTCATTCACTTCTTTGTTCCTGTTCAGCAAGCAGGTGCTTCTTTCATACAGCCAAACTGCAAATAATGAAGAAAGATTACAGAATAGATTGAACTTTAAAAGGAGCATAGACACAGGCAGTTTCTTTTTATACATTACATATGGATAAATACTTAAAATTGAAACCGGAAAGTTGCTTTTGACAGTGTGCTCATGTTTTGGGAATCAGCCAACAGAATCAGGGAGAGTGGTGATTTTCTAAGGGTGCAGTGATCAAATAGTGATATGCTTCCCATTTAGAATGGTTTCATATCAATAAAATTGTATCTTTTTGTATCATCACTTTAAAAAAAAAAAAATTGTGAAAATTGTCAGCCTCTGCCATGAACTTGGGCATTATTGGGGCCACCAAGACAGGGGCCCCATCTCAGAAAAATCTGGAGGTCAGCAACAAAATCTGAATGACAGGTAAATTATTCAGCATCTCAGAAGTCTGTGCGTGTGTCAGTATTAACACATTCACCAAGTGGAAGCAACATCCCAGCTGTCACAGACATGTGAATCAACCACAGTTAGAGAGATACTGTACCTGTAGCATATATATATACATATATAAAAAATACTATGTTAGCTTTCAAGGGATATGTGGCTGTAAGTTATTTTGTTTCAGGTTTAAAAGGTTATTCTAGACACTAACTCCAAGTCCTAGCAAGGCTCAGAGCATAACTTTCCAAAAAGCCAGGATGACACATCTCAATGTGTTGCTGTAGCATTGGCTGGTACCTCTCTCTTCCTCTGCCTGTTACTGTGGGTGAGGAAGGAATGGATGCACCTGGAGATGGGCAGGTGACAGGGATACAAACTCCAGTTCAACAGTGGTTAAAGTACATTTCTAAAATTGAGTCATACCAAACAGGCAGGCAAGAGAGGAAACAGTGAGGAAAAGCAGCTACAAAGTAGAGACACAGGAGAAAGTTACACAGCCAGAGAAAGAGAAAGCAGAAATTAATGGAAGGGAATAGAAGCATACTTCTGCTTCGTAGAGTTTCAAATCCCTCTGTGTCCATGTACATTCACATACCTACTGAGGTTTTAATCTGTGGTAGAAAAATATTGTTACTGAGCTTTAAGATACGGTTTCAAACAGGTAATTCAGTCTTCTGAACACAGAGCTGGAAGTTAGTTTATTAAGTGATTTCTGAGTTAGTGACAAAATAGTTTCAATTTTAATTCTTGAGCCAGGTGAAATAGCTCACAGTTTGCAACCTAATCACATCCACTAATAATCATGATGAAATGAGGCCTTGGAGAGACAAGGTAGTACTTACTGTACCTGCACAGTCAAAAGGATACTGGTTTGCACCTGGGAAAGTAAGGCATCTTAGCTAATTTAGTCTGACATCAGTAATGGAAGGAAGGCCTTACCTGATGGGGAACAGGTGAAATAACAATGAAACTCTGAGTGCATTTCATGCAGAAATCCTTCCAATCTGGGATTTCAAAACATTTCACAAGTAACAAATTGCATCCACTAATACTGCCATCAGGTCAGCAAGCTGTTACTAAAAACCTTTTACAAAAAGGACAGTGAGAGATTTGATCACACACAGAATGAAACCAGTTCTTTGCTGACAAAACACCAGTCAGTGCATCAGTTATATCCTCTTGAAGCCTTGAGATGAAAGCATTTAGGATGTAAAGTGAAGCCTAAAAGAGAAATATTACTTACTTTTCTTTAAGGTCTTTTAGTGAACCCTCCAAAGACTTGGATCTTATACTCCCAGATCCAGGTGATTTTTCCCATTTGTTTTCCTCAATGTCAGCTTCTTCACCTTTTTCTTTGTGCTTTTCACTGGCCAGTTCATCTCCTTTTTCAGGCTTCTTGAGAAGCTAAGAGATGTTAATTTACATTATGAGGTAAAATTACTCTCCTCTGTTGTAGCAGACATTTTAAGAATGTATTAAATATACTGGTGGCATATTAAGTTTGAAAATATTTAAATGATAGGAATGTATTTTACAAAGTTTTATTTATTTATGAAATTTAAAGTTATTTAAAAATGGCAGTTTACTTTTGCTGAGGAATGAAAGTCATTACCAGGCATTCAACTGCACACTTTTAAATATGCTGAGAATACTGCAGAAAGCACTTATCTAGTCTCTCCTGACTTTTAAAGACATTAATATGGTCTTTGATTTCTTAGAAATCGGATAATAGAGCTCAATGTTACTGTTAATTAAATAAGAAGTAGAACTTCTACCATACTACAAAGAGATCAGTATTAATACTTCACTTCTTGAAATACTGTATATAAAATATGTGTCATGTGAACTACTTTGGATAGACTGGCATACAGAAGTATGTCCTTAGTATAAATACACCTTGACAGCAATACAGACTGAGGAAAATATCACATTAGAAGAAAAGACTGCATTGTATTTTCACCTTGGAGAGAAAGATTTTCAAGAAGCCTCTTCATTTCCTGACAAATAACCCACACAGGGCTTGAGCATATCTAGCATTATAGGAATAATCTTTACAGAAGGACCATATCTCTTAACATAGCAGGAATAAGCAGAGCTTCTCATGAGCCTTTTCATTTCACCAGTTTTTCTGAAATGAGCACAGGTTATTCTTCTCTGATATTTAGAAGTTCTCTAATATTTCCCTCTGGTAACATTTTCCTCTTCTGTCAGAGATAGAGCTAGCTTTCAAGGTTACCACAGATACATCATAAATACTGGGGGGTTTTGGACAGTCACTTTGAGGAATATATTTGAAGGAGTAAGTCTCTTTCTTCTGAACTTCTAGAGTGGTTTCTTATGCCCAGATATGAAAAAGCTCTAATTTGGCTTCAGAACTATTTTTATACATTTAGGTGAAGGAAACTGTTATCCAGAAGAAAAAAGAAATAGGTCTGTGGCTTCTCAACACGAGATCTGGAGTGAGTCTGTGTGTCCTTGCATTAAGCTACAGCCTCTAACACCAATTTTCCTCTTCAAAACAGCCTATAAAGCTTTTCTAATACCACAAAATTTAGTTCAGATGAATAGGCTGTATCTATATCATCTTATACAAACAAGGTTTTAAATGTCCAGAGTTAACAGCACAAAATACACCTGCCTAAGTGAAACCATTAAAACCATGTCCATTTAGACTGTTATTAAGGCAGCGCAGCCTGAAATTAGAAAGACTTTGTTAAAACTTGGTTAAAGCATGCTATTAAAATACATAAGTTCAGAGCATAAACACTAAAAACTCTCTGCAGATATGGCTAGAGGAAGATTTACATGACATGAAGTATTAAAGCCATATTTGCAATAATCTTCCTACATGCTGGCACAGAACAATCTGGTTATGTCAGGTTATGTCAGCATAGAAAGCAGCAGCGCTGTATAAAGATATCTGAGTTACCTGCCATGACTGCATCAGCACTTTATAGGCTGGTATCTAAGTAACTGATAGTACTAGTAACTAATACCTAAGGCAATCAGCTCCACTTTCAAACAATGTTACTTAGTCAAAGTCCTATGTTACTTTCCCTTCCAGTCAGAACTGGCCTGGTATCTCCACACTATACTGTAGCACACTGAATTAAACAGTGACATAGCAAAGGAAGTTCTGGATAATTTCAACAGAAGAACATTATGTTTTCATAAAGGTACCTTGATCCTTATTTCTTTTTCAGAGATTTTCTTCTGCTTCTCCACTTCCTTTCTTTTACGTCTTTCTTCTTCTCTGCGCTTCCTTTTCTCTTCCTCCCGCAGACGTTTCTTCTCCAGTTCTCTCCGCCTTCGTTCTTCTCTTTTCTCTTCTCGTATTCTCTGAAGAGTTCAAAATGATTAACTTTGAATTGTCCAACAGAAAACCATGTGAAACATAAATGTTGAACTTCAGGCAAAAGTCTGAACGTACCTGCTTTTCTAATTTTCTATTTTTAATATATTCCAAAAGGGGTGTTGTTCTTCTAGCTAAAACACAAAAAATTTGTGATGTAGTGTTCAACTCCTAAAAAATGTACTCATTACTTTAGTACTAACCCCTTTTTTATTAGCTTGACCTGCAAGGGAGCTAAATAATTAATAAACCTATTTGTTTTAAGTATTTTTGAAGGCATTCCTATCATTCTGCTTTAGAAACACGCTGTTGCCTTTTTGCTCTTAGGGTTAGAAGCAACAGAGATAAGTTGCATCATTAGTTAATGTTTAAGTAAAACTCATATCTTTTCAGTTCAAGATAATGGGCTTTTTTTTTTTCTCTTGCTCATCAAACAGTTATTCCACCAAAAAGGAAATAAATGTATTCAGAATCTGTTCCTACCATTTAATTTTGTACATCAAAACCCAGCTATATTGCTGTTCATATGTAGCCCATGTAATCTCACACAGCACTTTTCAATCCCAGGTTTCAAAGTACATCATGAAGGAAGCATTTTCGTTCTCATACAACATTTCCACTGAACTACCATTTAGCCTTCACCTCTCCGTGGGAAAACAGGATGAATAAGAGAGAAATGGTTTGTTCCAGTAACACAGCAAAGTATCAGCAGATTCAGTAAAACTCTGGCTTCCCAAATAGCAAATCAAATGCCTCATCTGCTGGATCACACAGCTAGTCTTATGTTGCAGAGCTGCCTCCGCACTCTGAAATCCAGCCTAGGTCACCTGCCTGAACCATCCCCAAATGCTACAAATACTCAGAGAACATCAACAAATTCTGTGTCATGTATAGCATTCATGATTTACAGCTGTTGTTAGTCACAACAAATTTTGTCAGTCTTAAGATGTCCCAGGATAGAGTTACAAAAAATGCTTACTACTAGAAGTTGCTCTACAGTTATGCATAGGATTCTTCCTCAAACCTGAAGAAAATTTCACAACTGAAATGCATGGCAGGATTTGGGAAAAAATAAAAATAAAAAAGGAAGAAATAATAATAATAAAAAAAAGTTTCAATAGATTTGAAATGGCATAGCTAAAATGTAGACACAATTCATTCCAAAACACCTAAGTGTTTTTCTCTTGAATGTGTGAATATTCTGAGAGCAACCCATTCATTAATGATAAAACCTTGTTACGCATTTATGAACGAGAAGGTTTGAAAGGACTCAGTATTTATTTTTAGAAAATATCAATGGTCAAAAGCAACAACAAAAACCTTCCCTACCAGGCCCTCAAGACCTGCATCTCTGCTTCTCTCTCTCCAGCTCCATTAAGTTCTCCTGTTTGAGCAGTGTCTGCTTCTGGGCACTTTTACATGATGAGAGTGATCACCATTTGTAATTGGAGGGCCTGGGGAAAAGGTAAGCTGCACTGGGAGTCCTGAACAACCCTAGCCATGACTAAGGCTGTGGTGCAAAAGGTTTACTCAGAAATTACAACTGTAAATTCAAGGGAGAGAGGCGGTGTGATAAGTACTGTCAGAAGAGGAGGGCAAAAAAGAATGTTTCTCAAACCTGATTTTTACCCATTTATGAGCCTTATTCCAAATAAAACTCTAACAGGTTTAACAGGTCTTTCTTAAAATATTTAAAAAATTTTAAAATAAAATAAATTACAAAATGAGGACCTCTGTCAGCAGCGACTTTTATACTTAATCCTGCTCTCTACAAACAAGCCAGAAGAATGAGCTTATTTTCATCTTGTTACAGAGAAAATCTGCTGTATCTCTCTCTGTCATGCAAAAACTGATGAGCTAATGTATCTAACATGATGCATGAAACATGCTGGTTTGCAGGAACACTACCTGGAAAAATCTTGAAAATGTGAGGCCCAATTCTGCCAACAAAGTCCTGGGCATATCTTTCATTGACTTCAGTAGGAGTTAACACCTTTACAACTGGACATACAACTAACCCTTCCCATAATTCTGCTATAAATTTGCTATCCACTGAAGTTTTATACTGCTAGCAAAAGCCATAGTTTTGAAGAGCAGAAAAAATAACTAATTTGATATCCCATGATTTAACAGAAACAAAAACCGAATACTCCTAATGTAAAGCTGCCTTCACCCAACATTCTTATTCAGAAATCTGCAACTCTCATGACCAATCATTTTTGCTGATATTTTTAAGTTTATAAATCTTTCTTGTAATTAACTGCAAACTTTCTGTGAATTGTAAACTTCTTGGAAAATTTTGACTGCTTTTACTCTGCTGTCAAATACTAGGGAAGATTTGGAGCAAATAAAAATTGTTGTGGAACTTCCCTATCTAGAACTGTAACAAACAAGTTCTACTGATAACAGGATTATTTAAATGTCCACACGTCTTACTTTTAAATTTCCTCTAAATTTAGTTCCAAAACTCTCCAGGCAACACTCAAACAACAGCAACAAGTGGTGAAACAGCTTCAAGTTATGGTACAGGAGGTTTAGACTGGATACTGGGAAAAATTTCTTCACCAAAAGGGCTGTTGAGCACTGAAACTTGCTGCCCAGGGAAGGTGGAGTCACCATCTCTGGAGGCAGTTAAAAGATGTTTTATGTGGCACTTAGGGTCATGTTTCAGTGGTTGACTTACAGTGCTAGGTTAATGGTTGCACTCAATGATCTTAAGGGTCTTTTCCAACCTAAGTGATTCTATGATTCTGTTCTTATGATTCTAATCAAAAGAGGTGGCTACTTTTACACTGTAAAAAAATAATATTGAAGGTTGTTTTTTCTTCCTATTCAATTGTCATACCTAGGGAAAGACTAAGTGTACTGCACATTGTCACAGATACAGCACATCACTATTCCATGTCATCCTGAAAGCTGCATAATAGCACTGAAGATTTCAATGTTGCTCGTACTAAAGATTCCCCCCAACACTGTGAAACTCATGCTGCATGCA
The DNA here is from genome assembly GCF_028554395.1 of Pezoporus wallicus. NCBI lineage: Eukaryota > Metazoa > Chordata > Aves > Psittaciformes > Psittacidae > Pezoporus > Pezoporus wallicus. The sequence continues at coordinate 1,960,818 of NW_026641150.1, read as the reverse complement.
TACATAAAACAAGGTGTTGCCTTACTTTCAAAGCTTTTGCAGAATCTTGAACATGAGAACAGGGATCTTTCCATGTTTCTCAATAAAAGCAGCTAGTACCAATGATCAATTGTTAAATAATCAGCTATTTTAGCTTTTAAAAATAAATCTTCTACCTTTTAATACATCTGAGAACATTCAGAATTATTAAGGACCTATTTCTCAAGCTACTGTGCATGCAAAACTTCCAGTAAAGTCAACTGATTCCATGCATAGAGACTTAATAGGTAGGGTGTTTCCTGCCACAACTTGGCTGGATAACAAAAATTTAACTGCGATAGTCCCAGTCTGTTAGACTGAGCAGGTCAGCTCTTGCAGGTAATATAATAAAGATATAAAAATAAGATACTTGAAATTCTCAATAGTAAGAAAAATCAAGAAAACAGACCAATGAGTTCCCTTGTTTTGGCCTCAATCTCTCCCAAAAGAATCTCAGGATTGGCACAGATTTTCTCTTCATCAGCACAATAACTCTCTAAAAATTTCCTATATTCTGGATCTGTGAAGAAAAATTTTTTGATTAATACTTTGCAGGGCATCACAGAAATGGAATCCACTGAACACCTAGAAAATATGTTTACCGTCTTCGATGCTCCCGGCTTTAGCATCTTTCTTCTTCAGCTTCTTTTTTGAAATCTTCTGGAATGGAGCAAATTCAACCACTGCAGGATACTCCAAACCTTAAAGGAGATCAGTGCTTAATTTTGTGAGAGGTAAACACTTTCCCCATATTCAAGTAAGATTTTCAAGTCTTGAAACTTGTGTTGGGCAGTCTAACTTGAAATCAAAGGTGAAGGCTTCTACAATCCCATCCAAACTTCTAATAAAATTATTTTATATTCAAACCAAAATACATTTGTATTTTAATTATATATAGCAACATTGAATAATTTTGGACATGCTAACAAAAACTTTCAAAATGATGTCTACTGCTGCACAATACATTTCTTGCATTACCATTTATAATTCATTTTTAATTCTTCATTGATTAGAAAAACTTACATAAAATCTCAGCCTGACAAGTGGTAAATACTGCTGGGATATGAATCTGAAAGAATTGAGTTGCTTCTGTAAAGTTTTGTTGCCAAAAAGCTAAAAAAGTAAATAAATGCTGGGTGATATGCAATAATAAAACATACCACCTTCTTTCAGAACCATAACTGTAAAACTCAACATGTAAAATTGTGTGAAACTTCATTTCTTTCTGTTTATGATGGACTACACAACTTCTTGACTGTGTTTACTGGCATGGATTCTGTTTTTAATTCTGCCTTAAAACACTGGATTCTTCTTTAGACTGGAGTCAGAACTGTGTGTAACTTCCGAATTTTGACTGGTTTCCACTTGCAGCAGGTCCAAGATTATACTTTGCTGAAGTCCACTGAAAACCAGGCTTAAATCTGTTAGAACATTTGTTAACCTTATTGAAGCTGGTAATCCTTGCTTTAATTTTAGCCTCATTAATGCAATGCTGACAGAAGCCTCACCAGAGGGCATATTTAATCAAAACCTGTGCTCTTTATTTGCACAATCAATCATGCCGAATTGGCCGGCTGTGTCCATGCTCAGTTTTGTAATATACAGAATATCCTGGATTCAGTAAAGCATAACACTGAAGAATGTGCTCAATCTGGGAAAAGTGAAGCCTTGGCAGAATCATAGTTTCTTTCTAATTTGTTTATCTAAAACACACAGAATTTGAAATCTGGGAATCACACACTGTGTGTACAGAGTAGACAATGCCTACAAAAGAAACCCACGTGCTTACTTCTGTTTCATACAATCCATGCTTTTTTTTTACAGAAGGTATGCATGAAGGAGGCAAGGAACTGCTAAAGGGAAAATGCCATTTCTTGGCTATGGCAGTTTCATTCATGGTACTGTTAAGAGACCTGGATTTATCCATACCTACATTACAGTTTTTCCTTACTATTGAGTAAACTTTTGCAGACTGAATGTTCTAAAAATGGCAACCAATTTTGTCGATCTTGTTCTTGGAACTCCAATCTAGATCCCTGCAAATGTGCTAAATCATCAGGCTGTACATACCTCAAAGTGGGCAACCAAAATTATGAAGTCTTCATCTTGCTTTTTCAAAATGGGAATAAGTGGCACAAATTTATCCCACAGAAGTACACTGCAGATGTAATGATTCATGCTTGCAATGTGTTCAGTTACTGTTGTAATGCATTGTGAAGTTCACATAAGGATCTTAGTAAGATGCTGACAGCATATTGTTTAAGGTATAAGAATGCACATAAAGCATGCACATCACACAGACAAGCAAGATTGCATGTCAAATATATTTTGCACTTCACCATTGCTCAAGTGCTAGATTTTAATATATGTTTAGGTAATTAGCTGTGTATCGAGGAAAAAAGCCATAACTAGCAAAAAGGAAGCAAATGAAAGTTCTATAATAGTGTATGTATATACGCACTTAACGTCTCACAAATAGTCCAACCTTTATTATCAATGAAGACATAGCCATCAAAGCGATCTCTAAAAAGAAGGATGTCCTCAGGATTTCTAAAGTTAATGTATGCTCTTGAGTAGAGATGAGGATAAAGGCTGCAACAAGAAAAAATTTTATTTTCTGTTATTTACTATTCTGTTCAGAACTACTAAGAAAGTAGAAGATCACACTGCAATTTTCATCTTCTTTGAGAAACAGCTACCTTAAACATGCATACTGAAGCCTTTACATATACAAATCTAATTTTATATATATATGTATGTATATAAAACAAAAAGCAACTGAACAACTGGGTTCCCAGATGCAACTGTGAAATTTATTCCGAACTGAAACTAATACTTCTAGTTTACTTTGTCTCCCTGAATTGCGGAGCATATGCTTCCATTGTGCAGGATCACATTTAATATATGATTATAAAATTAATCATATTTAATTTCATTTTAAATCTCATATTTAATGATTTAAGAAACAGGAATAACAGCAGTCCTTTTGGGGAACTTCTTGATCATGCTAAGGAAGTGTTTTGTCACTGAAACAGGAGAAAGCAAGTAAAAGCTCCTAGTGAAAGGGCAGTTGCCATGCTGTCACTGTATTTAAAGAGATTTCCACCTTTAAGAAAGATTAAATAACCCAGTAATTGGCAAAATAATCCACTGAATTACATACAAATAAATAAACTCAATCTGACATACACCTATATCAATAGATATGAAAAGTCTAGATGTGAAGAACAATTACTGTGAAAATCCAAAGCATTTCTAGCAAAACAACAGGTACTTACCTAAACTAATTCTGATTCTTCCAGAATTTATTGGCAGAGACCTCACTCTAAGGGTAAACATTTAATGTGCCTAATAAAAACCTCAGGGTTGGCACACCATCAGTGAAACTGAGTTCATGTAATTTAACGAATTATCACACATCAGCTAAGTTATTGTGAATCATGGCATGTATATGTTTTAAACCCCAGCAACTGTGATACAACGAAGTCTGGCTTGAACTACGTTCAGTGAATTCTGTGATGGCTTTGTATTAAGCCAGGTTTTTGAACACACCTCAACACAAGCCTCTAACTTTAACACCCTATGCTCATATGAACATGGCCAGTCTTCAGACAAACTGAAGACCAGCAGCAGGAGACAATAAACACACATAGTTGCAACTTCATTTCAATCCCATTGCTATTTCAGAGGAGATTTCCAATTTTATGTTTGATATTGTAGCCAGGAGGAATGTGTTAAAAACACCTAGGTGCTTTTTTTTTCATTTAGACGTAATTTTCATTTAGCTGCAAATACCAGCTATGGAGTGTTTGTACAGCATGCAGAGGATGTCTTCTAAGGAAGAGCTATTTCATCTATATATACTCTTCATATTTTTATATTCTAGGATGGGAATAGCATAATAGTGCAAGCAGGTACCCACAAAAATGCCTGCTAGGGCATGGCTGGGTCTATGCTCCTGACACAAATCAGACACTGCAGGCATGGCATGCTCCCTTATCCACCCAGTCTACACTAGTGCCATGCAGCTATGGGCCACTTGAAAGCATCCTTTGACAGCTTCACTAAGTGAGCATAGATGCACGTGGCTGTGCTTTGTCATGGGGTTCTGTAAACTGTTCAGAATTCTCTGGGATCAGATGTGCAAATCTCCAGTCTGCATATGCAACACAAGGTATCTCAAGAGTGGCTGCAGTTACCACCAAGATGCAAAGCAAAAAAAAGTTGGTTCTCATATGAGTCCAAGTTAGCTGTCAGGGTCCTTAGTGTATTAAAGCCTGATCACTGAGTGTTTCAGACCCCTGTCTTAGACTTCTGACCCAGCAATGTGCAGTGTGCCAAAAAAAAAATGCATAAAAGCCACTCTTGAAATGGGAAACTACTAAATCTAGCAGACTGAATGCTTGGCACTGGCTTGCATATTAAATACTGTCTCTTATTCCATGTTTCGGACATCTGACTTCCAAGTGCTGCTCCCCTCTCTGGATTTTACCGTCTATCCATGAAGGACTCACCAGTGTGGCTCACAGCAAAGGATGAATGGGGCTTCACAGGGCCACAGGCACTCTGTGGCTAATACCCTCTCCTACAAAGAAATACTCCTGCTCTACTCATGTACTTTGTGTTCAGCAGTTTCTGGATAAAACACAGCTTTTGCTCTTCAGTTTTCCTTCCAGCCAAGTCCCACAAAAGGGCTGCTGGGCTGTGTGTGCCTCCTCCTTTTTTCAAGGAGCACGAATTTCATTCAGGATTTGAATGTGGTTTGAGGTTGCGCAGTTATAATCAGGCAGCTGGTTTTATTTTGCCATGTTTGCTGTTTATAATGCTGCTTTCCATTCGTATCATGGTTTGGATAGATGCACTGCATGTGATGTTGGTACTCTGGGATATCACTTAGAGCAATCTGATGGCAATAACACAGATGGGTCTGACTGTATACACTTCTCCAGTACAACACAGTTTATTTGGGTTTTGCTGTACATTAAAGGGTATTCAATCTTTTAGGTTACATGGGTTTCCATAACACTATTATCTCTTTAAGCCCTTATTTTTATGACAATTTTAGTAACAAACACATTCTAATAGTTTGCTTCTACAAAATAAGTTTTAACACAACTGTGTAAAAAGCTTGGTATACACAAAAGCCATTTTAAATAGGTATTTATAATATAAATAGCAACACGCAAACTATAAAACCAGCCATCACATCTTAGTAAAAACACTTATCTATTTATCAATCATGGTGTATATAGACATATACATGTATAGATCTCCATGTGTAAATTTGGAGTGTTAAATAAACTCCTTCATCCATTTTTATATTACATAGTAAGTTCTGATCAAATGAGTGATTTATCATCTACATTGTCATACCAAGCTAAAATCCACTGGCCTTCATGCTTGTCTCTCACCTTCTGTGGTCACTCACACAGCTGATGGAACTGGAACAATTTTAAATTAGTCTTTCCTTTTTAAAAGTGAGCACAATTTGCCCAGCAAAGCAGCATCAGTTGTGATGACAGACTGTCACTCATTCCATCCAGAACTTAGTAGTGGTAGTTCCCTTGAAGATCTAAAAATGCTGCCCCTTCAGAGCTGCAGGTTCCCGGTGCCATCCTACAGTGTTAGTGCTATTTGCCTACAATAACCCTGAGCAAAACTTTGGGAAGAAGTTATGGAAGGAAAAGTTGTGCTGTCTGCAAGAAGCTTTATCACTGTCTGTGATGCGTGGCATGGCACTGACTATTTGACTAGCCTTCATGTAAACAAAGCTCCTGTTCAGATCCCATTACTTTTACCTCGCAACACTATTAATGAGTCCTAGCACTCAGCATCAGCACCAGTACCAAGGGATGACCCAAATCCTGCAGGGCCAGAACTCAATCGCTTGACTCAAGTTTTAAAAGACTCAGAAATATTTACATGCAGACAAAAAAAAGAAAGAGTATCTGGAAAACAAAAAAAAAAGTTAACATTTGGAGTCTGAGAACAAGATAGACTGTCAGGAAGGCAGAACCTTTATTATCAGCTATGGATAGTGTGCTTATTCAACAATCACCCCTAAAGGTCATAGAATCAGTGTTTTATTTGCACTTTGATGTCAATATACAAGAGAGAGTAAATGTAATGCAGTGAATCAGATGGATCTAAAAGAATGAACAAAACACAATGCAAGTTGCTTTCTGAATTGATTTTACTGAAATAGATATAACTGAGAAAGTGTGATACATTAATGACATTGCTTTATCAAATGAAACCTTAAAAAAATTTACAGCTTGCCTCTAATAAGACATTGTAAACTTAAAGATAACCTTTAAAGTGCAAAAACAGATAAACTGGAGTTGATATACATGTCTTTTTTGGTTTGTTCTCTAGGTGAAATGACCTTGGAAATAAGAATGTAGGAACAATTATACTCAAGACCTCTCTAGTTCTCTTTCCAGCAGCAACTAGTGGATGATGCTTACAAGTAGCTTGTTAAAAAGGAGAAACTGTACACTGACACTTCACCTAGTATATCATTTCAGTTACTTGCAGTCTGTGGACTTTGTAATACAGAACTTTTTCCTTGTGTTCAATCGGTTTTCATAAGTAAGTGCCTAACTGCTCCTCAACCATTTTCAACCTCCACAATTTCTGGCATCAACTTCTGGCAAGGGGCTGCGTGGTTTAACAAGGTGTTCTGAGAAAAAACCCAAACCAACAAGCAAACAAAATCAACACAAAAAACAAAACGCAACCGAACATCAAAACAAAAACCAAGTCTGTATTCCTCAGAAATCTGAAGGAGCTATTAGAAAATTCTGTTATCCAGAGTTTCACATGACAGGGTTACACTGAGACAATACAGCAAATCTGTCTGCTCCCACATCAAAACATTTGCAGGCCCTCTTCTCTTTCCAACAAATAGATCCTCTTCACTAAGTAGCTTCTCCAAATCATTCTCTTACTTGATAACATGAAATTTGCTTTTAATCGTCTCTTTTTTTCATTATCACTGCATTCCCTGGATTGGTTGCCACTATGCACATGGTACACAATCTAGAAAAAAGCTCATCAGTGAAAACCAGAGGACACTATAGAGAGAACATGTCCACCTTGTGCTGTAGCTCTTCCTGTCAGCTGAAATGGTGTGAAAACACATCTAGAGAGTCTTCTGAAATTCTGTGAACAGCTTACTGCAACACAATGCTTTATACTCAGAACAGAGTTCTCCAATGGATAAGAGAAGACTAAGACTCAGTGGAATAATCTTGTCTCTAAATTACAATTTGTAAAAGTTGACTTTATATTCTTGAGTGTATGAACATGTAAAGAGTTAAATCATAAACACATGCACAAGGCTGTGCGTCAGCATTCAAACAAATGGGGCAAAGTGATCCTGGGCCAGTCAAAGAACAAGTAACCACTCAAGCCAATACTCTGCAGAACCACAACTAAATGCCTATTGAAACTGTGTCGTTTGATGAAAGAAGTTGCAGCCACACAAACCTTGACAGATTAACCCATTCTGAAAAACCACACCTTTTGTATGAAAGTATAATTTTTAAGAAGCAAGATGAAAAAATATGAAGCAGTTCATGCTGAAAAGTTCAAACGTATATGAAAACACTTTTTTTGTAGAAAGTTTAAAGTTTTGAAGGCAGAAGAGAACATGAATCCAAAACTCAGGAGAGAGAGAACATTCTTCTCCCAGATCATTCTTTTATCATAGGGCTCATACACAAGACTAAAGGAAACTGAAAATCCAAGTAACACATATATAAGATTCCACTGTTAAAAAAAATTAAACATGTATATTCTTTGTTTGCTTGAAGTCAGGTAGTAAAACCATATAAGAAATACAGCTTTATTTTCTCCAGACTCTATACTTTGAATCACCAAGATCTGCTTTTCAAGGCAAATGAATTTTTCTACTGTTTTAAGCATGTCCTCATCCCTCTACCAGAATAAACTACTGTGTAATACAAGCAATCTAACAAGCTTTTTTATGCATACATACATTCTGCCCCTAGCTATATGAAAGCACATGACAACACAGCATGAGAGAAAAAAACAGTTTCATCAGTAACCTGACACGGGTGCAATTAAGTAAGTAGGCAGTAAGATTTTTGATACTCAAAAAAATCTTGTGACATAAAAGCAGAGAGAAAAGGAAACTTCATACAGACAGCTGTTGTCAGTGCCTTCTCTTTTCTACAATGGCTGACTCCCTAAATTCCTATGCCAACAACTGTTCTCGAAAACTGTAATCTTTTAAACTGTTTTCTGGCATTTGGGTAGCCAAACACACTCAGGACAGAGAGATGCTCTTCTTCAGAGAAATTTTGCTTTGCCTTTGATATTTTCCCCATATGAAATGAACAGCTGGGACAGAAGCATTAAAGAGACTCATTTGGAAGTACAGACGACAAACTTCAGAAGAAAAATGTAACTACGAAGACTTTCAATCATACTAAATGCTTCTCTTTCCTAACAGTGGTTCTACCAGGAAATCTGAAGCACCATTTTGTTTTTGTGCACTGGTGTAACTTTGTAAGTCACACAACTGCCATAAAGATTCGCTAAGTAAGACATGTTTCTTTCTGACTGTGGAACTGACTTTGACAGATTATCTAGTCAGACTTAACCACCTAATAACATAGCGGTGGCAAGAAGTGGCAGCACCTTTTCAAACAAAATCAACCCAGGAACCAGACTGTTCTAAGCAAAATTGGTCACAAGCAAATTCCTACACAGGAAAGGCTATCTGCTCTGGGTGGGGTCACCCCTACCTTTAAAAGTTGGTTAGCAATAAACACCCAAGATCCCTCTCATCAATCGAAAGAATCTTGTGCCAGTGGAGGGTGATTCAGTGCACGCTAAGGCTAAGAAGGGCAAGGAGGATCAGTTTTCCCGAACACATGTAGATGTAGCACACAGGGTATTTTGTTCATTTCAGTGGTTAAGTTCCTTCTCTTCTGAAATTGTGTTGTTTGAAAGGGAATTATATTTTACTATGGTGATACTGAATACATAAATATAGCAGCAATTTTATTTTAGTTTTGCTTGAGACAAAAATGAATAAAACTGAATTATTTGAAAACCACATAAAATAAATACACAAACAAGTAAGCAAACAAAGAAATTAAGCTGAAATGGCACTCATGAAAAGAATTCCGTGATGTCTGCCCTAGGTTGAATCTTTCTCACAGCCAATAAAACAGCCTGTTGCATTTTACCAATGAAGGTTAAAAGAGACGTCAGGGTTTCAAACCAAATTATGCCCTATTCATATACAGAAATATTCTGGTTTAAAAATCACCAGTGTAAAAGAAAAAGGCAGGAAGCACTGCCTCTGCATATGTAGCCAGCTTTTCAGAAATATTTTAAGTAACCTAACAGAACTAACAGAAAGGGAAAACCAGGTGATTCGGTATGTCCAAAATACCTTAATTTGGCTTTAAGCACCTGAAAACCTACATAAACAGCTCATCCTCACCTGGGATCAGCAGTGCAAAACTCAAAATAATCATGGGCAGGGAGAGGATGTAGCTGTTCCTCCAGCTGCTCCTTAGTTAGACAAGGAGGAAGGCGTCGAATAACTACCTGCACATATAAAAGAAAAAAGGAGATTTATCTTTGATCTAAATACTGTAGAAAGAGACTAAACAAATCATGTGACTCCTCCTTAAAAACTGTTCCCTGAATAGTAATTTACCTTGGACTTGCTGACAGGTGGAACAATTTCCCTATCTCAGTTTCTGCTAAGGCTGTAAAACTGTAGGGTAACTGAACTATTCTGATGAAGAGCTTGAGAACCACTGTAATTTAACCAGTAACAAAATATTTAACGGATGACCAAAAAAAAGAAATACATACTGACAACACAGCATCAGTATACCACTTATAGTATCTCTTAAACTAACTTTTAAGTCCTTTATTACAACACTAGCTTTGTGTATTAGGTTTATGTGTCCAGGTTCTGGCAGCAGGGGCTCCAGGGTGGTCATTGTGAGGAGAAACTGGGGCTAGCCTGTGCTGGACACAGAAGGTTCCAATGGACCCACCACAGGGCACAGCTCAGCCTCTGCCAAGACAGTGGCATCTCTGGAAAAGTATTTTAGATGGGACAGAAAAGGCTGCACAGCAGCAGAGGAGTAAGGGGAAAAAGCACAAGAAATGGCTTTGCAGACATCAAACTAAACGAGGGAGGGGAGGAGGTGCTCCAGGTGCCCTGAGATTACCATGGTGAGGACCCCCTGCCGCCCACGGAGGTCCACAGTAGAGCAGATAGCCACTTGCAGCCTGTGGAGAGCCCCATGCCACAGCAGCTGGACATGCCCTGAAGGGAGTTTCAGCCTGTGAGAACCCGTGCAAGAGCATGTTTTCTGGCAGGACCTGTGGCCCACAGAGAAGGAACCCAAGCTGAAGAAGGCTTATCCTGAAAGACTGCAGCCCATGGAGAAGACACATGCTGCAGTAGCTCATGAACAACTGCAGCGGGTGGCAGGGACCCCCGCTGGAGCAGTTCATGAAGGACTGTATCCCATGGCACGGGCCTCAAGGTGGAGCTGGGAATGGGTGTGAGAAGGAAGGGGCAGCAGAAAGGAGCTGTTATGTTCTATCTACAACCCTCATTTCCCACCCTCCTGCACTGCCTGGGGGCAGGGGAGGGAGAGCCTAGGAAGGAAGAGGCCAGAAGGTGTTTTAATCTTTGATTTCTTCTCTTTTACTTAGCAATAAAATAAATTTTCTTCAAGTTACATCTGTTATGCCCGTGACAACACTTTGTAAATCATCTCTCTGCTTCTACCTTAACCCATGTGTTTTTCTAAACTTATTTTCTTCCCCTGACCTGCTGAGGAAGGCATGAAGGAGCGGCTGGCTAGGGATCTGACAGGCATTAAGTCAACCCACCACATTCAGGTAAAATGGCCAGTAATAAAGGCCAGCAAACTAAATGAAAACCTTTGGGACACAATGATGGCAGCACAGACATCAGTAAAATGGCCATCAAACTTCAGGCAATCTATTTCCATTTCCCAGCAATACCTGGGTTTAACTCAACTTTTAAGCTATGGTGATTTTCAGTTTTTCAATTTAGAAAACGAGAATAAATCTAATCTCGTACTACTCTACGCAACGCATTCTTTGAAAAGTGCTAGAATAAAGCAAAGGCGAGAGAAGCGCCCTGGTCCATGCAGACGCTGCTTTGCTACAGCAAGTGCCAATCTCGATTTCTGAAGCGCTAAAGGCGACGAGGAACGCTGCCGGGGATCTCGAACACCTGAATTAACAGGCACCCTCATTCTTCAGACGAGCCAACATCCGTTTAAACATCTGAATCGCCTGAAATTAAGCCTCGCTCTGTCGAATCAGGCCTACCTGCGACGTGCTCCCCGCTGCAAACTTCCTCTGGTCCTGCGGGATCTCCCACCGCAGACGCTCCGCTCCCGCCTCCCTCCCCACCAGGGGCGAGCCCCGGCACCGCCCCCCCGCCCCGCCCCGCCCCGCCCCGGTCCCTCCGCCCGCCCGGAGCTGCGCCCGCGCCCCCTCACTTTGCTCAGAGCCGTTTTTTTCTCATCTCGCTGTCTACCCGGCGCCGGGTGAAGCGGCGGCGGCGGCGGCAGCAGCGGGGAGGGCGGGGAAGGTGGTGCTGGCGGCGGTAGCTGGTTTGGCGGAGCCTCTGTGTCGCGACGCGGAGACTCCCGCCGCAGCGGGATGTCCATGGACCACTTCTCGCGGCCGCCACCCCTCATGAACCCCGGCCCGGGCTCCCGCTCCGACCGCACGGAGACCCCACTACCGCCCGCAGCCGAGCGGAAACCTCGCGAGAACCGGCCGGTAGCACGGGGGAATCTCGCGAGGCTTCACTGGGGGAGAGCGGAGCTCCGCTGCCCCACCCGGTCGGCGGTCGAGGCTGTGAGAGGGGCGTGCCGCTGCCGTTGGTGTCTTCATCCGCATCCTCCCGGCTGCTGGGGAAAGGCGGTTTCATGCACCCCGCTGTGCCCGTGGGGGAAAGGACAGTTAAATTTGCCCATTTCTCTCTTGTCATGGAGATCTGAGCTGTCATACCATCAGGTCATAACTGGAAGAAATAGTAAATTTTATCAATCTTTTAAACTATTCTGTCAATTAAAATTGCTCTATAAAAGGTAAAAGGAAACAACCTAAGGCTTATATTCATGACTGATGTTAGACAGAAGACCCAGCGTGCAGCAGCAAGCTTTTGCTGTTACTTTATCCATCTGATGGCCTTGTTGGTTACAGTCGTTCATGATCCATAAGGACAGATGTAATAGTAGCCTCAGAGCGGATCCTTTAAAGGATGAGACTTGCCTAATCAGTAGCTGTTAAGACACACTCTTTACAGAGTTTTGTGAAATAGGCGCTCACTCCTCTAATAGAGATAACAGGGTTTTACTGAGGGTCAAAGTCAAGAAAGCAAAAGCAACAGCGCTGGGCGTGTGACCATAGCCAGAGGCACACTGATTAATATTCGTTACAGGTTTATATACTTTCAGTATTGCAATAGCCATATACATATTCATAATTCCCGAGTATAGGCAGGGAATATTATAACTAGCTCCAGGAAATTGTTATCATAAGTCTCCTCCTCTTGGTGTCTGCACACTGCTCTCCGGTGATCGTGAGCAGGGGTCTTGAGGATGAAGTAGGCAGTCTTCCTCATGCTGGCAGGGGTCTTCAAGATGAAGTCAGCAGTCTTCCTCACTGTACTTTTCACCTTTGGCACAGTTGGATGCCCCAATAATCACACAACTAGCTGAAACCAGCCATATCTGTAAGGTTCTGATAGCTGCCAAAGATTTAGAACAGCGTGACCTTCCTGCAAAATTTATTGCAAGCAAAACAGGACGGGCAGACAAGGAGCATCCAAAGCTAGCAGATGTTCGGGAGACACCCTCTCCAATCTAACTGATAAGTAGGATGGTGTGAAATAACTCAGTTATGTTTAGTGGGGCCACTAAATCCTGTTATCTTACCACAGACTTACAACACAAACATTGTTCTTTATCTTTGACTTAAGCTAGAAGTACTTTAAACCTGTTTTCCAGGCACTAGTTTACTTCGTATCAAGTCATCGTGTCCCGTCCCCCCACCTCCCTTTTACCTTTACAAATTCTTTTGCTATGTGACCCATTTTTCTCAAGAGTTCTGGCCATTTTCAACTTGTCTAATCTTGTGGCTCTAGTGAGCTTTGTTTCTGTTATTGCAAACTCAGAGTTATATCCACATAGCAACACTTGTGATTTGCAAAAGCCAATACATTTATGTGTTTATCACAGTTTCAACTGGCCAGTCTTTTAGCGTGCCCAGGAAAAGTCTTCAGTTTACTTCAAACATAAGAAGCCACCTGAACCACACACAAACTACGAGATACCAAAAACCAAGGAAATCCCTCACTGTGACCTTCTCAGTGACCTTTTCCACTTAAAGACTGACAGCTCATCCCGTTTTTCAGGAGAATGTGCAACTTCAGTGAATGTTTTAGAATTGGGAAGTTAAACATTTTCATTCACCTTAACTTTCTAATGGCTAAGAAAATATGGGATTGGTACTGAATTCTGCACTGGACACATGCTCCAGTCCTTATGTTCCAATGTGTGGAATGGTAATGAGCATCCATAATTTCTTCTGTGGAGCCACAGAACAGTTCCTGCTGTCACTGGGACAGAACCAGATTTCTCTACAATACCGTGTTGGTGCTCATAGGAGTGAGGGGAGCTCCTGCACCCCGCCCAGTTTCATTGCTATTAAAACACAGACTCATCCCCTGGCTTTTCCTCACTCACTACCTGTAAACTGTGAAGTGCAGGTGGCTCTAGAACTTGAACTCATATTCAGCAATGCATGGGCAGGTGGAAAACAGCCAATACTCTGGATACAATGCACATGGCCTACATCAACATGATGAAGCATCCCTGATCCAGATGGGGATTCATGAGACTGCCATTAGGAAGAGTCAAAGAATGAAGACATAGTCACAGCAAATAAGTCTGTCAGCACAGCAAGCAAATAAGATGGCAAAAACAGGAAAAAGAGAAATTAATATTTTGATTCACTAGCAGGTATCTCAGATTGGCTAATGAGAGTCCTTGGATAAATGAAGGCCTTCCCACCTAGCAATTTCTTCCAAGTAGTGGTCTCTACTAACCTTAGGATTCAGAACCTGGCCACTGAGAACTCAAGGAGCCATGAGACAGATGTAGCAGAATGAAAAGTAGTAGTTTATATTTTCCAGCTTATGCAAGATGCTATTAAAACAAAAAAAAAGAAGAAAAAAATCACTCCAAAGTTTATCGTTTCAGACCATCCTTTGATACCTACTTCATGGCAAAAGTAAATATTGTGTTAAAGTTAAAAGACCATTAATCAAGAAAGATGGACTGCTGGAAAGTAAGAATGACAGCAAGGATTCAATAGAGGTACTTGTCTTCATCCCTTGTCTCAGTTACATAAAGTGCCATAAAAAGGTATAGGGAATCTTCCATGATCCACACTAATACGTCAGGGGTTTTTATACCTTGCCCCAGTAAAGTGGACTAAAATTATATTACAATATCCAAACATTCATGTTGTGCTAAAAGTGTAAAACTGAAAATACATATGTATGAAAATACACAAGTATACTGTGATACAGTGTAGAAATTACATTTTAGACCAGTGATTTTACTTTGCTGACTAAAATAATCTTTGTATTTCATGAAAAATCTTTAACTACAGAAAAACTGCTAGTTCTTGAGTTCTGAAGTACTTCACACTGAAGCCTGGCCTGCTTCTAAACATTAAGTGCCAATACTTCACTGAAGTCACAGAATATGACAGCTTGTAGCATTAAGTTTTTAATTATAAGCCAAACAGTCACATAGGTGGAAAAGGCAACAAAGGAAAAGAATTACACAGAATACATTCAACATTCATGCTAAGGCAGCAGACAGACCTGTCCTGTTTAGTAGACAGACAATTCACTGCTGCTGTTTCAGAGGTGTATGTTTTACTTCTTCATTTTTTCAGTGAACCAGTGACTTTAAAAATACCACACTTTTAGAGGCTTGTAAAAAGAGTGTATGCGTATTACTCAGTTAATCCTTTGCATTGACAAAACAACTGTGTGAAGAGAGGGAGCTTGGTCCCTATGGTAGTACACTGTGGCTTACAACTTTCTTATGACACTAATTGTAAGACTGATTGATCTTAATGTTTACACCACTCATGTCTGTGGTGTAGTCAGCTTCCCCCAAAAAGTTTTCAAGTGATCTTTCAGTTATACAATAGATAAAGAATTGAAATTAGTAACTGGGAGAACATATAACAAAGTACATACTTTGTCACCAGTTTAACGTATGCCAAATTAAGAGTCAAATGATGGAAACCCACTGCAATTGCTCCTTAAATAAATACATATTTATGAAGTAGCATGTATAAAACTTCAGGGAATTCTGTTTATTTACTGAGAAGGCATTCCACACAGACAGAATGAAAACTCAGAAGCCACAATACTACTATATTAGACTGGCTATTCAATTTAACAACACTCTGAACAGTTCCACGTGAAGTACTATTTTTAAGCCTTCAGGGTCTTACTGATGTCAGACGGGTCAGTAAACAGTTAAAAAAAAAAGTGAATTTATTTTTTACTTCATCTTGTATGATTAATTTTGTAGAAACAGTCCACCACCTCTACTTTTTAACCATCCTTAAGGCAAGCATTATTTCTCTGGTTTTAAGTACAGAGTAGTAGTTTGAATTCATAGAAAAATAGTAAATTCTTGAAAGTAGAACACCATAACAAAAATGCTAAACCAAACGTATTATACTTCAACAAAATGAGCTCTCTATCGGCATTTATGGTCATGTGCTATGGTCGGACATTGATGTTTCTAGCATCATGTCACTTTCATTCATTTCAATCTCAAATGTTTCTTCCAGTGGGCGGCTGGTATCTGTACTTTTTCTTTGATGTGATGTCTCTAATGTTACTATACCACTTTCATCCAGAGTTTGTCTTTCTATGTCGAATTCTCTGAAATCCCAGGGAGGTGAAATTATGTTCTTTAATGTCTTCATTGTGTGTACATCAAAGTCATAACATCTTAATTTGTCTTTGATCTCTGTTCCTAGGAAAACAAACCGTTAGTTTATTCTAAATGAGCATTCCCAAAAATGTATGCCAAAGAAGCTATCATCCAGAAACTACTGACTTTCTGCTTTCAAACCAACAGGGAGCTCTCACTGCTTAATGACTGAAGTTGATAGAGCTGTTCTGAAAAAAGCACAATGTAAGAGGTGCAACTCTGATTCAGATTTCTGTTATGACAAGTAATTGCCAATTTGCTTCCCAATCCTCTGAGAGGCTTTTTTTCTGACTTTAGTTGCAGACGGCATGGTTTGAATTAACGCATATCCCATCAGCACAGTTCATCCAGATGTGTTAACTGACTACATATTGATAATATCGAGGAGAAACATACACTTCCAATTGTGCAAAAAATCTGCCGGTAAAGCAATAGATCACACAGATGGCTTTTACTGGCTTCAGCCACGTCAACATGCTGGACAGTACATCAACTGCATTCAGTACAGATAAATCACTAAGTTCAATGAAGCACAAGTAGTTTTTTAGGGGGAGAGAAGGCTTTCAAAGAATATTTCCAACTGTGGCAATATGTCATATTACTGTTAGGAAGCACTTTTTTTTTCTTCCCACATATAAAGCTGTGTTTTTGGAGGCAGAAAAATTTATCCTGTCTCCACAGAGCAGAGTTTTGACACAATGAAAATGCCTTGCCCATATCTCTTTACAGCAGTGTTAGCATTAGTGCTCCAATTTTTAACTCCAAATTTCTATTTTATTTCACACCCCCCTTTTAGTTTCTAAGCTGCCATAAATCAGTATCTCCTATAAAACAAACCCATCACCAACTTCCATGGCAAGGTGATTCCTTTCTTTATTCTGTTAAGAATTTACTGTCATAGTGCTCACAAAAAACAGCGGTCTGCTGCAATTGCTGATGAGTTTTGACTCAATTAGCCGTTAAAAACCCAACCAACTAACCAACAAAAAACCCCCAACCAAACAAAAACATACTCTACTTTGTAAGTTAACTAGGTAATGGTAGACAGTCTTTCTTGACTAAAAATAAGACTCCTCTCAAAGGACTTGATGACTTTAAAAGTCACATAAGTGAGACTTACCAATGTAGGCTTCAGAATCACCAATATACATTTCTATGCAATGTCCAAGCATTGTGACTGAAAATGTGTCATCCCTCCTAAGACCAAGGGCCTATTAAAAACACAGTTGAAAGCATTCAGTACCAAATAACATCATTTACATCTTCAGTCCACAATGGTGCTAAGTTTGTTGTCTTATTGCTCAACAATGCTATCACAGCAGTGTCTTCATTGTACAAGCAAAACATTGCATAAAGAAAGTAATATTATTCTGTGAACTGTCTGAAGCAGTAATCAAGAAAAGCACAAAAACAAAACCAGAAACAAATACAGAATCATAGAATCACAGAATGGTTTGGGTTGGAAAGGACCTTAAAGATCATCTAGTTCAAACCCCCTGCCATGGGCAGGGAAACCTTCCACTACACCAGGCTGCTCAAAGCCCTGTCCAACCTGGCCTTAAACAATTCCATATCCTTGGAAGTGTTCAAGACAAGGTATGTATGTGTGTACAGAGAGAGAATCATTTACAAACCATGAAGCATAACATATGTTGCACTTTAAAATATCTACTTTAAGGCATAGGTTGGAAGTATTTTAAGTTATTTCAGCTGCATGAGAAGTTTATGCACATAAAATGTATATGACAATTACGATATTCAGTTGATTTGTAACAAAGAAGGATCCAAGTACTAAGTTTTCCAAAATGGCCAGCTTTTACTTCATCAATAGAAAACTTCAGAAGATTTTTATGAAAAGTATGTAACAGAATCTGTGACCAGCACTTTAATTTAAACCCGCTACATACCGTATGAAAATAGTCGATGGCACTTTCAAAATTGCCCATTAGACTGTGTATGTAGCCAATGGCAGAGTAAGTAGAAGCGTTTTGAGGAATTAATACTAGAGCCTGGCGATGGTATTCCAGTGCTTCTTCATATTTCCTGTTCAATACAGAAGATCTGTTAGCAAGCTGCAGGGTGAAAGGTGTCTTTCTAGTATTGTACTGGTATTTTCCTTATCTCACTGGCACATGGCCCTGCAAGAACTTCAAAATCATTGCTTCATACTCTGAACATAATAGAATACGCTAAAGACTTGTGGATATTGACAATTTTCCCCCTCAATATAACTGAGAAATCGTTGTTCCCTTATGCAGCAAAACAGCTGCCTACAGCCAGGCCCCATTTGGAGATGATGTTAGCAATCTGATATGGTAAGTTGCTTTAGAAGTTTAATGCAGCTCACTGTAACATTAGCTTTCCTTCTATAGCTTTTATTTTCCTCCCCTGGGGAGCAGACGAGCAATACAAGACTAAATCACTTATTCTGCAAAGTGAGAGAAGCTCTCTGGGCAGAAATTTCACAACCTTTGTGCTGCATGTACTTGTACTTTTGTCACTTCTATTTTGCTAGTCTCTATCAGAAGAAAGGTTTACACATACCCACATTCATTCTTCCCAACACCAGCCACCCTTTCTTTGAAAATTATCCATTAATGAGACTGCTTATTGCATTTGTTATTTTATAAAAAAAAGCATTAAATGTACATTATGGCATTACTCTGAGAAACTGACACATTTGACAGACACATCTGACTTGTTAAAGGTAGCAATTGTCTATTCAGAAGAAATTTTAATGTCTATAGTTAGACTAAAATTATGCAAACAGCAACACATGAAGTTGTCAGACAGCATTAAGTAACAACTGAGGCAGAAAAATTACGCAACTTTGCTTGCAGCACAAACCTTTCACATGATTTGAATGTTATTTACCTGTCCAATTAACTACCACTGTATTTTAATATGCTGCTTTCAAATTTCAACCACAGAATACTAGTGAGTACATATATCCAGTATGTTTTTTATATAACAGTATCATATATTATAAATACTAATAGTTACCAGAGAATTTTTTAAGTTCTCAAAGCACATGTACAGCTGCCTGAATTCTGAATTTGCTTGAAAGACACTTTACAATGATGTAGAAATACATTAGGTTGGGTTTCTGAACCTGAACAAATAACACGATGCAAGTTGTCCTAATTGTGATGTAAGCAGTTACCAACTTACTGTGAAAATTAAAAAAAAAAAAACAAAACAACCAAAAAACCAAAACAAATGAAAGGAATAATAACTGAAACAAGTATTTGAAAAAACACAAACCCCCTGCAATTATACTCATGAATAGACTGCAGCAGCAGTGCCTTTTGTTTGATCTTGGCAGAAGAGGTAACTATTATACATCCGTATTTCATAATGAAAATGAAGACTAATTGGCAACTCAAACAAAACAATTACTACCAAAACATAAGTACAGCTTGTATCTACCATAATCACATTCTCATTAGGCGATTTGAAACAAAAATTACAGTATGCACCAATTTGACAATTAAAACCATGACACTAAGAAGAAAGACGTGGTACTGATTAAGTAAAACACTAGCTAAAATCAGACAAAGGTAATTAAGGAGAAAACAGTTCTCTATGTTAAAACTGTTACATCTTGTGCATGCACTTTGCACTTTCTTTTTCTCTTCATTAAATGGAAATATGAAACAGTTCTGTTCTCACAAGCCATAAAGTAATACTTTGTTGCTGTGTTTATGTCACTGAGGCTTCTGCTTCAATAAAAACCCCACAAGCACTGATCCAAGCAATTAATCAGCACAAAACCCATTTTCTGTTAATTAAATCACTGGACATACTCAAGTGTGTCAGGCCTGGTACAGCAGCCAGTTAGAATTCACACCCATACAAGGATCTAAAAGCTCTATCAAAAAATAACCGATAGTTAAGGAAAGGCTTTTACATTAAGTACTTTACGTTGCATGTAGTAAACTGGATATAAGGGGCAATTAACATATTTATCTTCAAAAGCTGATTTAGGGAATTTTGTTCCTATAGCGTACTTCCACTCTGCTCTCATGTGGTATGGAATTTTGATATAAATAAGAAGCAGGCCTAGAGAAAACATTTCTGCAGTATTTGAGCTAAATGAAGCTCTAGTACTCTCTGCTTACTTGAGTTTTCTGCAGACATGTCCCAAGTTGTTCAATAAAGGCTCCCACTTATCCACTGTCACCTGCAAAATAACACAGCAATTCAAGTTACTGCAGCTTCCAAGACTGTAACTGAATGTTATTCTGAATTTATTTTTATTTCATATAGAAAAATACTTTTTTTTGCCTTTTCCTGTAGCACTGAAGATAAAGTGTGATGGCTCTCATCTAAAACCCCAACATACTCCATTACAAATAAATGGTCCAACTTTTAAAGTCAAATTTATATTTTATTGCTTCTATCCTAAAATAAGCATAGCATATTTTGTCACAAGATATTGCAAAATTTCCCAGAGTTTTACACATTCAGGATTGTGAATGTTATTAGGAAAAATACCTCATTTCCGATAGCTTTGATTTTTTCCAGTGCATCAAGAAACCACTTTTCTGCAGTTTTCCAGCTAAGAATTGAGGGGTGGAGGAAACAAAAGTAAATTAGTGAAGAGTTTTCATTAGTGGCATAAGAAAACTGTATTACAAGAGCAGTTCTTTAACATTATTTCATCATGAGTGAAATTAGATGTATAAAATAATTTACGTGCATATGCTCCTAAGTGCTGACAAGTCAAAGTTAAAACTGAGAATGTTCACTAAATACATATTATATCCTTTAGGTTTTTTTTTCCAGACTATTTCAGGAGATTTGGAATCTTCCAAGATAGCAAAACATTTTGCTGTACAGAATTTTATAGCATGTGTCTGCACTGCACACTTGTGTGTGCAGACAGGTGACAGATGCCTTTTCAAGGCATGCAGCTACACAATGAAAGGCACATACAAGATGATAATCATAGAATGGGTTGGAAATGACCTTAAAGATCATCTAGTTCCAACCCCCTACCTCACACTAGACCGGGTTGCTCAAAGCCCCATCCAGCCTGCCCGTGAACACTGCCAGGGATGGGGCAGCCACAACTTCTGTGGACAACCTGTGCCAGTGCCTCACCACCCTCACAGTAAAGAACTTCTTCATAATACCTAATCTAAATCTATCCTCTATTAAAGCCATTCCCCTTGTCCTGTCACTACATGCCCCTGGAAAAAGTCCCTCTCCGGGTTTCTTGTAGGCCTCTTTAAGTATTGGAAGTTACTAGGTACTGGTAATCAATTTCTGCATGTTCCTCAAGCATTAAATTCTTCTGTCACTAAACCTTAAACAACAAATAACCACGTAGAAATCAAGGGTTTAGGATAAACACTATCTAAACTAGAACCAAAAGAAACTATAGTTCAATGTAAGTACTTTAGCAGATATGTTGGCACATTACACTTCAGGATAATCCGTATTTAAGATTTTATTAAATAGTATTTTGTGGGCTTACTCTCCATTTTGAAATGCAACCACTCCAACTTCATGCATAACAAAAGGATCTTCAGGTGCAATACTTAAAGCTTGACTGAAAAACCTTTCAGCTAACTTTGAGTTGTTGGTCAAACCATATTCCAGTCCAATATAGAGCATTGGCAAATGACACCTAAAAAAAAAGAACCAAAATCAAAACAAAAACATAAACCACAATAAAACAAACATCCACTTATCAGGAATGGCATCAAAAGCTATAAAGAAATGTTGTGTTTGCGTATCTTTATGTACATCCAAGTAAAAGCTGTTTTAAGTGGACTGTTAACCTAAGGTGCAATTTAAAAGACTTTACATCTTTGTTAATTATAGATTAACTCTAACGAAAAATTTGAACTCCAATATGTAATTGTAACCTGCATCTAGAATCACGTTTTCTCAATACTTGTTAGTTCTGAGCATTTTTTTCCTAGTTTCCCTCATATATTTAATTTACAAATAGAATATGAAAGAAGTAGTAACTAAAGGGATTACATTTACCATTAACTACAATGAAAGACAGTAGTTTTATATGCAGCATGCCCGTGATTAGTCTGCAATTCATTTTACAACCTTCTCCACAGCATGAAACAGCTGTTCAAGATATTACGATACAGCAGTTTATGACCTGGTACAACAAACGTGATTCACAAATTTCAGAGAGCTTTCAGGCAGAACACAAGCTGCCTGAATATAAAGCTTTACTTTAGAGCTTACAAAAATCACAACAGTAATCACAAATAATACAGTTAAATGCAGATGATGAAATTATTTGGGTTTTTTTTCCTCCTTTGTTCTCTACCAGACAACTGTTGCAAATGTATTCCTACTGTTTAAAGGGATATAGATGAATATTCTACACTATTTATAGATTAATTTTTGTATTCCTAAATATGACATTTTTGACATACCCTTTCATAAGCTGTGCAGCTGTGAAGTATGCAGCCATTGCTTGGTCATGCTCACTCTCAACTGCAAATGAATGTCCATAAGCTATCCACGCAGGCCCGTAGGTTCGCTCAAGTGTAGTAGCTTTGCTAACAACAAGAGCAAGTCACAAGCAAACACATCTGAAATTAAACTTCATCTGCTTCAGGTGACTACTTACATAGCAATGGTAGGCCACATAGTTAGGTACCTATTAAAATAATCTGTTTTGACCAGTGGTAAACAAAGTTAATTTTAAAAGTTCAAACTACTTAGCACTTGAAAGTATCAAGCATTTTCAAGAATTCACTGTATTATTTCTGTTGCTGTTCATGGACAGCAGGGATTATTTGATAGTACCTAACATAATAATATAATAGGTGAATTGGGCAAGTTACAAAAAGCATTTCTAGCTATACATTTTAAAAAAAATATATTCTATCACATAGATGTAAATATATAAATATCACATCAAAAGACTTACAGGAAAGGGTGTTGGACTGACTGACCAACTAGCCCAAGGCTGCTTGTGCAAAGAAGGAATGACAGCCAAATGTCAGAATTTTCTAATTCATCCCTTTAAGACCTGAATCTGGGAGACCACCTGAGTATCCTTAAGCTAAGAACTAAGGCTTTATTACCCAGCTGTAGTTAGCTTGGCAGCATGAGCGAATGCAGGGAATACACCTGCCCGTAACAGGAATGGGGCTGCCAAAAGAGATTCCACATAAGAATGTCATTTTAAAAGTATCTAGACAGATGTGATCTAAATTACTGTAACAAGAAAAGGGTATCAACAAAGGGACTATTTTAGTAGTAATCAATTTATTGAGGTTACCATTTATTTTATGAGTTTTCAATCAATGGTGAACCTTAAATATTTATTTAGCAAGTGAGCAACAGATTCGCTAAGGAAAAACAGAAAAAAAAATTTACCTGAGATATCTTCTGGCATGCTCATTTTTGTGGCCAACCATGAGGTAGTAGCATCCTACTGCAAACCATGACACCTGTGCATTAAAATCAAAATAGATTATTATTAGACGTATCACATTGATTTTAGTGAAATATCACCATAAGTGACACAAAACAGAGAAACAGATTATAATTAGAAAACTTAGAAACTTTTCACTGAAATCACAGCCAGCTCTTTGAGTTATTTATTACCGACAAACTAAAACTGTTGGCATGTGCATCTCTAAGCAGGTTTGTTCTGCCTCATAAAGAGAGCCCTAAGTGGAAAGCTTACTGCTGTCTTCAATTATCTAATGGTAGGGGACACACACAGCAGAGGAAGACTGTGAGGTGCAGTGATAGGATGGGAGGCAATGGGTACAAGTTGCAAAACTAAGAATTCAGACCGAGTAAAAGGAAAATAATGTTCACTGTGAAGCTGATTAAACAGTGGAAAAGGTTGCCCAGGGAGCCACAGACATTACGGAATTCTGTAGCATTTGTTTTAAATTATTATTCAAAGTAAGTACTTCACATTGAGTACTTTCTTTTAAAGAAAGAACCCTGGTATAAGAAAATTTCAATGCACAGAAAATAAAAGGTGTAAACCCTTTTTACTAGCTCCACCCACAAACAGATTTTAAATTTTTGTCAGATTGACTGTTGTATTACAAGTTTTATCTGCTTTTACCTAGAAAAAAGCTACCTGGCAGTGAAGGCTTAGAACAACTTACAGGATTATTTGGGTACAAATCCACCAGTTTGTGAGAAAGATAGAAAAGCTCTACATAGTGGGAAGAAAAGAGAAAAGAAAATTAAAATGTGCTGAAACATTAAGATATTGCAAGCCCTTTAGCCTTCTGTATAAAATGTCTAGACCATTCAATGTTATTAATACAAAAGTGAACAAAAGTGCTTTCTGTTGCATGGTAATGCTTCAAGCTGCTTCAGTTAACTAAAACCAAATAAACCAACCCTGTTAAGTCTTTACAGCACATAAATAAGCAGCTATACATCCCATCCCTTTAAGAACTCCACAACAACTTAGGTCATGTGTATATATTAAAATAAATGCATGCAGTATTACTATTGAATATATCTTGACAAAACAGTATTGAAATTCCTAGATTCAAAAGGTATAACATACTGGCTAGATCAATTTCAAAGTAGAATCCCATGCATTAATATGCTGAATATAAGACAAAAGCAAGTAAGTTGTTATATTGTTTGGAATATTTCTCCATGAGTACTTTTCTAATTATTCTAATAACTAGAGTTATTATTTTAACTTACTACAGATTTTGTATTAACAGCAGAAGCAATCAGATACAGGATTACAATTCTGGTGCCTATGCAATTTCGTAAGAAACAGCATTATGGGACAGTCTTCCTTTAGTCCCTGGGAAGGTTATCGAATGAATCCTCCTAGGGGCTATCACAAGACAAATGAAGCACACAACTGGGAAAAGCCAGCACGGTTTCAACAGAAGCAAATCATGCTTGACAAACGTGACTACCTTCTATGACAAAGTAACCTGCTTAGTTGATGCAGAGCAAGTGCTGGACGCTGTCTACCTGGATTTCTCCAAGGCTTTCGATACAGTTTCCCATAGCCTCTGCCTAGAAGCTGTGATGTGTCACAGTCTTGACAAGGAGTCTGTGTGGCAGGTGAGGAACTGGCTGACCTGCTGCAACCAGAGGGTGGTGGTAAATAGCTTCTTTTCAAACTACTCACTAGTGGGGTTCTCCAGGGATTGGGCCCAAACTGTTCAGTGTCTTCACTGAACTACATGATGGGATCAATCATATCCTGATGAAGTTTGCCAATGATACCAAACTGAGTGGGGAAGTGGACACTTCGGAAGGGAGAGTCATTCTGCAGGAAGACCTGCACAGGCTGGAAAAACAGGCTAACAGGAACCTTATGAAGTTCAACAAGAATAAATGTAACATCTTGCACCTACGTAAATGCAATCTAGGAGCGCAGCACAGCCTGGGATCTACCCAGCTAGCAAGAAGCTCTGTGAAAGGGACCTCAGTGTTCTGGTGGACAGCAAGCTTAATATTAATCAACAGTGTGCTCCTGCAGCAAAGAAAGCCATGGGGAAGCTGGGTTCCATCAACAAGGGCTTCATAAGCAGAGATAAAGATGTCATTGTCCCAACCAGTGCTTTTCAGGCCACACCTGGAATACCATGTTCAGTTTTAGTCCCCACTATGCAAAAAACGATGTGGACAAGCTGGAGAGGGTCCAGAGAAAGGCCAAAAACATGACCAAAGGACTGGGAAGCATGCCATGAGGAAAGGCTAAGAGAAGTGGGTCTGTTCAGCCTTGAGAAAAGGCGGCTCAGGGGAGACCTTATCACCATGTTCCAGTATTCAAAAGGTGGCTACAAAGAAGATGGAGGCTCCCTTTTTACAAGGAGTCACATGGAAAAAGAGGAGGGGCAATGGCTAAAAGTTACTCCTGAGAAGATTACAGTTGGACACAAGAAAATTTTTTTACAGTGGGAACAATCAGCCATTGGAATAATCCCCCAGGAAAGTGGTAGATTTCCCAACACTGGGCACTTTTGAGATTTGTCTGGACAGGGTGGTGGGACATCTTGTCTACACTGTGATCCTGCCAAGAAAGGTTGAACCAGATGATCACTGGGGTCCCTTCCAACCTGGTATTCTATGATTCTATGACAAAATTTCTGTTTCTTCAGAGTACAGTACTCTTAAATTGATGCCCTTGTCCTGGAATACTTTGCATAAATTCTTGGCTTCAGAAAAAATCAAACATGAAAACTGGCTTACGAAATACCAACTTATTTACAAGATGATTCTCAAGGCAGACTTAGAAGAAAAAAAATCAGTACTGGCCACATTTTCAGATGTAGCTAACTGTAACTGAAAAGTACATTAGCTAAACATTGAGAATTACTAGTACACCTAATGACCTATTTGTGTACATACAATGAACCATCCTTTGAAATACTGTAAATCATGTGAGCTCCTTTACTCTATTTTCCAGTTGGTTTTAAAGACATTCAAGCTCCTCACATGATTTGGGTGACTTTATGCATTCTGAAGTGAGAAAAAGCTATGGCAGCTGCAAGTAAGCTATTCTTGTAATTCCAGCAAAGGTGCGGCATGATTATTAACTTCTTTGAACTAAAAAGAGGCCCTCACAACAACAATCTAGAATTTTTTCTAATATCGAATAAGCATATCTAACTAAGCATACACACTGCTAAAAAGGTCCCTCTAGTTTAAATTAATATATTTTATTGTTGAGAACAAAATTACACCTGTATACTCTATAAAGATCACCACAAACCAGAAAACAAACAATAAAAAATCTCTGTTGCTCAGAGAGGCTGTGGCTGCCCCATCCCTGGCAGTGTTCAAAGACAGGTTGGACGGGGCTTTGAGCAACTTGGTTTAGTGGAAGATGTCCCTCCCCATGGCAGGGGGCTGGGTCCCTTCCAATCCAAACCATTCTACGATATGAAGCAGTGTAGCTCACTAATTGTCTGGCTACACAGCCCAGTAGTTAAAAGATAGCGACACTCAATTAAAGGCTCTGCGCTACTGCTCCCCTCAACCAGCTCTAAAAGTCCTTTCTTTTCCAGGTACCCCTGTTCTGAAACTGCAGGTAGGAGTTAAAATATATGCAATTTTTAAAATGGTATCTAAGGGGGTTTCTTGCAATCCTTAATTATTTTTTAAAACTGAAGATTTACAACCTTCTTTTGACCCATATTAAATGTTATGTTTCTTACCATTTGCTTTGTTAAGTTCCACAAGCGTCCCTATATGAACAGGTAAACAATTTGCATGGAAAGGATCTTTTTCCATTACTCTAAAAAAAAAAAACAAAACAACAAACAAATGAACAAAAAAAAAAATTAAAAAATCTGCAATGCACATTTCCAAAATTTTAATGTGTTACAAGTAAACTCCTTTTATAGTATGTAATTTTCCAGTTAACTACCACTTCAGGCATTGGGAAACTATTTGTGACTAGAAAGTAACTATTAACAGCATAATAAAAGCTATCTTAAGACCAGAAAAATAACTATTAATATAGCTTAATGAAAGAGAGTAACAGAATTGTCTGGCAAGCTGAATATACAATCAGAAAAACAGAATACAGCGCACATTGGTTTGCGGGTCACTTCACATTTAACCAGCAAATAGCGAACAACAACATTTCTGGTCATCTTTTCCATGCATTTGACAGAAACTTTCAAGCAGTAGTCCTCAACTTTCTGAGCTTAACACTAAGCAGTATGCCTTAGGAAATGTATTTAGCTCAGTTCTAATTTTTTTATTTCCGGTGGCATTTAGAAATGGAAGATAGTCTCACAGACAAGACTGTATGCAAGACATGGTATGTAGGCCTGTGCCCTTCCTGTAAGCATTTGGTGAACTAAGCAGAAAAAAATGGATGTCTTGATCTCTCAAAGAATCTCTTAAATCAGAGGTAGAACATCACAACTCTATTCTCTGAGAAGTACACCCTGGAATAGTTAAAAGTTTAGTTGACATTTTTAAATAGTTCAAAGTACTTCAAATGAAAAGTATAAAAGAACATATGAACAAGTATATTAAATCCTCTCTTGAAGGGAGTCTAAAACTTTGAAGTTATATGGAATTCTCAGACTCGTTTCCAAGCTCTGGCTTCTGGGACAGCCTTCTCTACGAGATATTTACTCTTGCCACTTTCTGCTAGATAGGATGCGGCATTTAAGTTTCAGAAACAAAGATGCAATAGTATAATTTTATTTACTTAACTGGAGTAATTTATTTCAACAGGACCACAATTTTACTCAGATGCTTAAATTCACCCTAGCAGTCAGCATTGCCTACAGCCTTCCCAAAAATCTTGCCTGTACTGGTCTCCTTGGGATATTCTACATAGTCGTGACTTGTTTCAACGAAGAAAAAGCTGTACTACTAAAAACAACCCAACCCCCTTCTATTTTATTACACTAATATTTTGAGACTATGCATTACATAAACAAAAATACAGTTTTCTTAAAAAGGTAGTTGCCAGGCCAGCAGGAAAAATAACTCCACAACCATATGTTCAGATTTACAGTAGTTGAGAAGCAATCCATGTTGTTCTGACCCATCTGGCAACCAAGCAGCAACCCCAACCTGGGCTACTTAACAACTGAGGCACAAAACCTGGCATATTAGAATGAACATAACTTTTAATCAGCCAGAGAAATTGTACTTCCTAACTAACCAACTGATCCAAACCTCTTCACTCTCAAGGCCAAACAAGAAGCAGGTACAGAGTACACAGAACTGAAGGTACAGGAGTAAGGATGGATGAAGGGAAGTGCAGCACACTGCTGACTAACTGGAGTTTTATAGTTTGGATACTTCTGTTACATACCACAAAAATAATGTGTCTTCCCAGACACAAACTATACATTTTAAGTACCTGAAACTTTCTATCAAATTGCAATGCATATCAAGCGCACTGAACAACAATACTCAATGTAAATCCAGGCCTAACTATTATACTTCACCATATGAGGAAAAAAAAAACCTCGAAGTTGCTTTGTATACTTACACTGAAGTAAGCTTGTAACACATTTTGAAGTCACAGTTATAATAATGTCTTTCAGCTAAGGATACTACCACATCCAGGTTTTCCTGGAGACCATCTACTGATTCAGGAATCAGTGTTTCACTGGGTTTATTATACTGAAAGACAAAAGAAACAACATGTGAAACAACCACCAATCTAAAATCACAAGGTATATAAGTATTAATATTCGTAGTTCTAGAAGAATATTTAAGAAGTATTAAGCTTCTTAAAATTCTTAGTTTTAAACTGAAAGTCCATAAAACACACATTGTGTAAAATGCTTCTTTATAATGTACTTGAAAGCTCATTTGGAATGTGAAAGATGCTTGCCAGTGTCAGTAGTGCAAGTGTAGGCTGTAGAAATGAATACTGAGCAATTTACAGCTGACTCTCAGTGCTCTCATTATCTTTGGAAAAAGGTAGTCTCGAATAATGTTGGTATATCCTAGTATTTTCAGGTATCTGACACATTGACTACATTATTGATGTTCTTTTTCCTCACTTAGAAGTTTTTCATGAAATAAAGCTAAAAATCAGAATTTCAAGTTGTCACCACACCAGAAAGTACACTGTTATACTACCCCCATAAAGTGATATCTACTGCATCATAAATTTTGAAGTAACCAAAACTACAAAGCCCTTATTTATTCCAATGTTTACAATAGGCTGAAGCCAAGAAAATTTACACCTGAAGTCAAGACTTCCAATCAATTCTCCAGCTTTTCAGTCAGTTTGGAGTTTACCTTTTTCAATTTATTCTCAAATAAAAAGTGAAGCAATTCTTGTTCTTCTTCTGTACACTGTCTACTAAGAGGTAGAGATTCAAGAAGCTCTTTTTCTATGGGAATTAAAAAAGAAATTTAAGTGATCATATTACAGAAAAAAATTGCAAGATCCAACATTTTAAGGACTTAAGAAATGCAAATAATTTTGATGCTTATCCTGAATCAAGAAAGATTACAGTTCAGATACAGTAAACCAGATAATGCTAGTAATTATGGAAATAAATTACTTAATTCTTAGTTTTTCCTTCTACACTTTTATGTTTAATTAAGATGACTCTAACACACCACTATTTTCAATTTACTCTGCATGTCAAATTTTATCACTCGGAATGCTATATTAACCACTGCCTCCTACAACTAAGCAAACACCAGTAGGGTTTTGTGATTTCAAAGCCTCTGAAATTGAGAACACAGGAAAAATGTTTAGGCCGAGCAGAGAGCATAGGAGCTTCCAGAGCTAACAAACAGGACAGCTGGGTTACTTTGTTTCTTTTAATTTTTAGCTCTGCAAGATTGGAAAATACAGTTCAAATGTAAATCTGAGTGGCTTATAGTTTTCATTTATTTCATACATTTTCTATTCATTTTTATTAATATTCTATACATTCTAAAGTCTGTTCCTTATAGTATTGCTTTAATTTTTATCCAGGAAAAAGGCATATTGAGAAGTCAGCTAAATTTTACTTGTATTTGAAAAATACTGCTATCCAGACCTTCTTGTGCCGTCAGCATATGGTGCGATGTTAAAAGATCAAATGCTTCAAAGCAGTAAACATCAAGCTTCAAGGCTTCTTTGTAGCTGTATGTTGCTAGGGTTCTGTTATCCAAAGCATCATAGATCTTTCCTCGCAAAAGGCATATAGAGCTCTTGATCTGGTGGAAAAGCAGGGCTGGAGGTCAAAGACTGAATCAATGTTTGTAATTTGGTTTTGAGCACAAATCAAATGGGCTCCCTGAAAAGTAAAAAGCATTTCATGTACGACAGAACCTGGTTTTCTAGTGCTGTCTGTAAATAAAATATTGTCTCTATCATCTCAGAAAAGTCAAATGAATGCTCTGTCAGGTTAACTACTGCCAAACAAACACATGCTTGAAATAAATAGGAGGATAGATATTTTCTACTTCTGGCATCCAGCTCTCTGATATTGAGTTGTAAGCTAATTAGAGTAAATTCTCTTCATACTCAATACAGGGAAATAGTCACTTCCAAAGGTGACTCACTTCTTTGTTGACTGTGAAACCACGTATTTCATGGAAGACAAGAATGACTGCAGTACAGATGAGTAAGGTCAAATGGACTCAATTACTTTGAGCAGAAAAATACATCCAGAAAAATACATCCAGAAAAATACATCCAGAAAAATACATCCAGAAAAATACATCCAAGTCAATCCAAGACATAGATGCTTTAAGAAATAAAAGTAGTGAAAGATCATTATTACCATAGTTAAGTTTGTGTTATGATGTCTAATAACTATGATCTTTCAAAACTCCCGAGATGAGGAACCCCAGGTTCCAGTATAGGTTGGGGAACGACCTGTTAGAGAGCAGTGTAGGGGAGAGGGACCTGGGGGTCCTAGTGGATGACAGGATGACCATGAGCCAACACTGTGCCCTTGTGGCCAAGAAGGCCAATGGCATCCTGGGGTGTATTAGAAGGGGGTGGTTAGTAGGTCGAGAGAGGTCCTCCTTCCCCTCTACTCTGCCCTGGTGAGACCACATCTGGAATATTGTGTCCAGTTCTGGGCCCCTCAGTTCAAGAAGGACAGGGAGCTGCTGGAGAGAGTCCAGCGCAGGGCAACAAAGATGATTAAGGGAGTGGAGCATCTCCCTTACGAGGAAAGACTGAGGGAGCTGGGTCTCTATAGTTTGGAGGAGACTGAG
Organism: Pezoporus wallicus; assembly: GCF_028554395.1. Taxonomy (NCBI): domain Eukaryota; kingdom Metazoa; phylum Chordata; class Aves; order Psittaciformes; family Psittacidae; genus Pezoporus; species Pezoporus wallicus. The sequence goes on along the minus strand of NW_026641150.1, from coordinate 1,929,079 downwards.
GGGTGACCTTATAAGTGTCTATAAATATATAAAGGGGGAGTGTCACCAGGATGGAGCCAGGCTCTACTCAGTGGCAAACAATGATAGGACAAGGGGTAATGGGTACAAACTGGAACACAAGAGGTTCCACTTAAACTTGAGAAGAAACTTCTTCTCAGTGAGGGTGATGGAACACTGGAACAGGCTGCCCAGGGAGGTTGTGGAGTCTCCTTTCCTGGAGACATTCAAAACCCGCCTGGACGCATTCCTGTGTAACATTATCTAGGTGTTCCTGCTCCGGCAGGGGGATTGGACTAGATGATCTTTCAAGGTCCCTTCCAATCTCTAGCATACTGTGTGATACTGTGTGTATGAGTGTTCAATTAAGTCAGAAGGCCACAGAAGTGACTTGGAGAAAGTTAACACATTAGGTATCTGTATCATTAGACTAACCAGACAGACCAACTCCCTCAGGAACTCACACATCAGGAACAGGATAGCTGCCTTAATGACCAAGCAACCCCAGGGGGCTGCTGAAGTGGTAATATTATTACCAGCTCAGAGAGCAGTCATTCCTACTCTGGAGCTAGTGTCTGTGCAGACTGATCAAATCAAGACTGAAAAAGCTACAGTCCTAAAGAGATTTAAAATTTCTTGTAGCAGCACCCACTTCAGCAGTTTTCTCCTTTGGCAAACCAAACCCACCCTTGCATTAGTGAACTACACTATCACAAGCATTTGTGAAGGTAAGGGCTGATGAAGTTGGGTTTTTTGGCTGGGTTATTTTGCAGTCAAAATAGATTCCCAGATTAGTTCAATAATCAGCCACCCAAACACCTGGGCCAGAGTACCAAGAATGAACAGCCAAAGCTGAAGACTTCTTCCTTTGCTTGCAGTTGTAACTTAAATGTTCACATTAAGGTGCACCACAGTCTGTTTAATCCACTTCTCCCTTAAGCACATTAATACCAGCATTCAAAAATCAGTTCACATGGATGATTTAACCCATTTTGCTACTTCAGTCTTACAGGTAAAAGGGCATCTGTCAGTCACCTTCACTATAGTTTCAGCTAATAAACTTCAGGTCATAACTCCAAAGGCTTTTCACATACTTTTCAGCCTGTACATGATACCAATCCCTTTTAACTTTGCGCCTATGGAGACTTTTTTAATCAAGCTTCAGAAATCTCACCTTCACGTCTCGTAATTTTCAAGCGTGATCAAAAAATGTCCCACTGAGAATACACTTGAGTGATTAAGAAAGTATTTAATTAAAAATAACTGGAGAAGAAGAAAATTTGCTTTATCCCTCAGAACGTGCAGCCCAGTTGAAAGAAACCTCAGTTTACAGTTTCAAGTGTGAAACAGCAGCATAGAGCTTAAAGACTAAAAACCAATGCTAGATCATGAACTTCTGCAAAGCACCTGCAAATAATTTAGGGGAAATTGTTGAAAAGCACTCTTTATCTCTGAAAACCAAGCATTTTACATATGGGCAAGTGTCCTGGGTTCAGCAGTAGGAGTCATTTTTTTTCTTCTTAGTAGCTGGTGCAGTGCTGTGGTTTTTTGACTTTCAGCCTGGGAACAGCGCTGATAACACCGACATTTTTAGTTACTGCTCAAATGTTTAGTCAGACCAAGGACTTTGTGAGTCTCGTGCTCTGCCAGGGAGGAGGGGAAGCCAGGAATCAGAGAGAGGACACCTGACCCAAACTAGCCAGAGGTATTCCGTATCACAGCACGTCATGCCCGAGATGTAACTGGGAGTTACACAGAAGGGGTGGCTCACTGCTTGACTGGGCTACGTGTTGACAGGTGGTATTGTATTCTCTTCCCTTGTTACTTCCCTTATCAGTATTATTATTGGTGGCAGCAGCAGTGGTTTGTGTTATACCTTAGTTACTGGGCTGTTCTTATTTCAACCTGTGGGATTTACATTCTTTCAATTCTCGTGCCCGTCCCTTTAGGAGCCAGGGCGGGAAGGGGGGGGGAAGTGAGCGAGAGGGCTGCATGGTTCTGATTCACAGCCTGAGCTTAAACCAGCTACTATGTGTCTTCTGACTGAAAAGAGAACTATACAGCATTTTTTAAAACTATGTTATCCAAAAAGAAAGCTTAAACACAGAGTTTCAGATTCATACAGCTGTAAAATCACTTTCTGACTTCACACATTTTGTTTCTCAGCTATTTGTTTAAAAACATCACTTACAGAGCGACTTCACACATTTTGTTTCTCAGCTATTTGTTTAAAAACATCACTTACAGAGGACTGTGACATCTCCCAGTCTGTGGTAGAGTCTTTCAATCCACTTTCATCCTTCAAGTACTTTTCAAAAAGCCTTTTGTTGATTGGCTCTTCCATATCAAGAATATCCAGGGCCTGTTGATGTTCTTTTGCAGCATACTAGCCAAACACGTGCAAAAAACAAGGTTGGGATTTGAAACGTCTGTACATAAAGCACCAATAATCACAGTGTCACATTTCAAAGGCACAGATTATAACAACCAGTGCTCATCAGTAGGTTTTTTGTGCATGCATATTCTTATTTGGACATGTGTCATTTCACAACTGCAGTCAATTATTTTACTAGTCATTTATAATACGCAGAAAGTAATAAAATTAACACCTACAGAAAAATCTGTTATTCAGCATTCTGCACCTACAGAATCAGATAGGCTTCTAAAAACAGTTTATAGAACCACCTCATTCTACAAGCAGCACATTGTTCTATTTACAATATCTACATTTAATCTACAATTTAACACATAAGACAAAAATAGTTCATGGTCTTTCCCCACAAAACATTAGGGGAGTATTTTCTTTCCTGGAAAAAAGGTCAGTTGGATTTTTTCAGAATAGTACTACAATGGGTAGTTTAGTGGCCATACTGAAGGTTTAAGAATGAAATTAACTGTCACAAAATTTCAACCTGTTATTCCAATGAACATAGATATCTACATTGCCTGTTAGGCACCTAATCTTCCCAAGATGCATCTTTTATTTAGTTAGAATTGTTTCCAGTAGTGGTTAAAATGTGTACTCACATGACACCTAGCTGCAAGGTAGCGACATGCTTCATATAACTGAAAGAGAAGTTTCATATGTATTAGTTATAAAGAACATGTTTACTTACACTGCTAAATTCCATTCTGCTCTCTCCTTTCTCAGTTTTATGGCTTCTTCATCCCTTTCACCTCCAAAAATCTTTCCTGACCAAAACAGCTAAGTCTGTAACACTTACTATTAAACTCTCAAAGGTCGCTTCCTTCAGTCTTGCCTTTACCACTCATGAGCAGAGCTGAAAGACAATTTAAACTACACCTGAAGTGACACTCCACCTTCCTATACCTGCTGCAGTTATGCCCTTGGACCCCATCTCTTTTCTGTGACCCTATCTGGGAACAACAGTTTCAGTCTGGCCAATTGAACACTGGGTTGTACTTGTTTTTAAATTACTCTTCCCATAAATATTATCTGATAGTGAATAAGTCACTGTAGTTAGCAAAAGAAGTTTAAAAGTGGAATAAGAGTAATAAATTGTTGACTGAAATAGCTTACCTTATCCAATTTACGTGATCGAAGGGCATGCGCTGCCCTATGATACTGAGCTGTCAGGTAAAGACATTGGGCCAACCAGTAGATATCTTGTGGTTCCTCTAAAATAAAAGAACAAATTATAAATCTTTAAATATACAGAATACTCACTTTTGCTTCACTAGGAAAGTATTTTTTCCCCTATTCTAGCATCCTATTGAGTTACAAAGTTTGGGGGGCTTTGGGGTGTGTGTATATATATATCTGTATGCACACTGTATAATATCTATCAGTGAGAGATTAAAATGAAAAAGTAATTAGATTTTAACTTTAAAGAAATGGGATAGTGAGTGCACTGGACAGTGAACACCATAAACCTCATGCTAGAGGTTTGTCATGAGAAGGAGACAACAGTGATACAGAGGTAAAAAAAGCAGCAGTTGTGGGTTACCCTGCCCTTGGACACAGGGCAGAAAAAAAAAACAACCCAGAATTATCTCTCAAAAATATCAGTAAGAACTTAACAACAGCAAAACTGAAAGCACTAGACTTTTGCAGCTTGAAGTTACGATTGCAGAAGCACAGCTTAGTACTCTCCTTGTTTAATGGCAACTAAAGCTTTTGTGGGATTGAGCACCTATAATGATTTAAAGAAGTGTAAATGCACCATGGCAGTAGGCAGACATAGGCTACTGTCACCAACTCACTCTGTAAACCTGCATTCTACTTGTCATCCAGAGCAACAGTCAATCCTGTAGGAAATCACCACTGTCACTTGTAGCTCTCGGGATTTTTCATTTGTTTCTTAAGGCAGGCAAACCTTAACGTTTGGCCAAACATTAATGTTAACACAAAAGTTCAAAAGGGAAGGAAGATTGGCCCTGCTCTATTGGGAAAAATGGCGTTCCAAGGATCACAGAAAAGTACTCACATAGAAAAGACTCAAAACTTCAACATTTAGCCAAACAGCTTTAAAAAAAAAACCACCAGAAAAGAACACTGTCAGAAGTTAATCAAAACCAATGTAAAAAGCACCTACTTACCATGAGACAGTGAAGCTACTTTGTCTGCCCAAAACAGGGCACTTTGATACTGCTGCTGTAAAAGCATGATGGAAATAATTAGTATTTATTTGGAATTAGCTTTCCTGGATTATTCTGAAATACACTGTACATATTTATGTTATGCATGTAGTCTCTAATGAACTGGGATTTACATTTGAGATCTTCAGAAGTTCAAAAAATAATTTAAAAGGTCCAGCTCTGTAACTTCTAAAGGATATCAAAAAGTAATTTGAGGTGGGATTATTTACTTTAAATAAAATGCAGACACCTTTGGCCAAAAGGTATGGGCTACATACATATGGCAACAGATCATACATATGGCACCAATCTGCAATCACTGAAAAAGTAGCAAGAATCTTCCCCTTCCAGATAAAATAAATGCTAATTTTTTTTTAAAAAAGAGAATACTATATATAAAAAAGGACATATAAATTACTCCAGGAAACTTTAGCAGCACTACCTCTAACTAACAGATATTCATTCGCCAGTCAAATGCTTTCACCTCACACCAATCACAGTCCCTGTGTGAATTTCCCCTTACTCTTGGATACACAATTTCACTGGGAACTTTGCAGTTCAGGCGAAGTGGGTGAAATAGAAAAGACTGGTGGCTACTACAGATCCTACAGAAGCAGAGTTTGCAGGTATATCCCATTAACTCAGCTAAGGTTGCCATCCAATTTGGGCTGCTAGGCAAAACCTCATAGAATTGGCTGGGATTATTCTCTGAGAAGATTGGCAGGAGGCTTCTGTTGTTCTTTTTTATCCTTCTCCATGCTATGGGGCATAAAATGCTTCCCAGGAGCTGCTAGACATTTAACAAATACCCTGCAACTGCAAGGACCTGCAACACTAGAAAAGCCTGGATCACTTCTGCTCTTTCCTCACAACATTACAGTTGTGGAGTTTGCTTACAATCTTAGAGATTGTTTTATGCTTTTGGAGTAGCAGTTTGGCAGCCTTTCCAAAACACAGTGATGGTGTTCAGTACTCACAAAGCATTACGCTCCCTGACCTAAGTGGTCTCTTTTATCCTGTGTTCCCACATTCCCTAGTCATGTAGATTAAGAGCAAATTTGCCAAGAGAATAGTTTAATCTGCACTTCCCCCAACCCTCCCGCCGCCGCCGCCCCCCCCCCACCCCCCAGAAAAGAAATCCGCAAAAAAATCCCAAACGAAAATGAGGTTTAAATAACTCTGTCACCACAAGAGAACAGCACAATCCAGGCCCACAAGGCACTATATAACTTCTGTTCAGTAGTTTTACAATAAACGGACTACATTTATATCACATAAAGCAGCAGCCCCATGTTCCTCCTGATGCCCCTTCCCCAGAACTGCACAGGTGTCTATACAGCTGCCTTACACAGTGGCTTGCTGAAGTAATTTAATTCAAATTAATACAGCAAAACAGAACAGTAAAATACACCAAATTCACTTAGGTCCCCTATCAATCTTTCTGTCAGACTTGCTGGCCAAGCACACAAATGTCTGTGCTAACTAAAGAGAAGGATTTCCCTCACTAGAGATAACAGTACCAAGTCTCTGAACTAGAAACAGAGCAGCGTAGCTTCATGCTATACTTAATCTAATTTATTAATGCGTATTTCCGGTTGTGTTTTTGTTTGCCCTGCAGCAACATAAATGCTGAATCCATCAGAAAATGAAAACAAACCTGCCCTTCTAACAGCAGTCTGCAGCTTCGCAGGGCATCTCCACGTACGATGGACAGCTATAATGGCCAGGTAAGAATGGCCGAACCTGCACAGCCAGCGAGGGAGGGATCCCGCAAAGCGGCCCTACCGCTTTCACAGGGGGTTTTCCTCTTCCTGCGAACGAGGAAGTTGCTTTGGACCACACACACACCCGCTGGAATATGCCACCCGCTCCAGCCCCCGCCGCTTCCGGCCCACCGCGCTCTGCTCCCAACTTAACCCCCTCGCCGCGGCTACAGAGCCTGGAGCTTGCTTATCCTTCCCCGCAGGAGGCTGGGGGAACGCCAGCGGGCCAGCCGCCCCTTCCCTAGCATCTCCTACCCGCCTCACCTGGTCGATGTACTGCCGCACCCGCTTCCTCAGCCGCTCCAGGTTCATCCTCCCGCAGGGGCTGGGGGAAGCTGACGTGGGGCAGCCTAAGCGCCGAGCCCACCGCGCTGCAAGCTGACCTCCCGCCTGGCGAGGCGTCCTGCCCGCCGGTACCACGCTCAAACCCGCCCCCCGTCCTTCCCTTCCTGCTTCCCTTCGCTCCCTCCAAGAAACAGCGCCCCGAGCGCATCGTTCCGGGAGCGCGCCACTTCCCCCGCCCCCGCCCCATAACTTCGTTCCGAGACGTTTCTCTGCAGTCCACCCCACGATGAATTTCTTATGGGGCTCTTCACCGGAGTTCTGAGGAGAAAGGTTGTCTCTTTGTTTCTATAAGGGCCCCTATAGACCCCACTGCCTTGAGATTTCCCCCTTCAGCTGCTGTGGCCTTGAGGTGAAAATATTCCCTCAAGACGCTGCAGCGATGGCGGATGGCATGTCAGAAGGCTTTCTATGAGTCTTTCATTGTCCAGTCATTTCTGGTATCCCACAAGTTAGAGAATCATTATCCACTAGGATACTGGTGAAAAAATGCCAGCTTTTACTACTGAGAAACAGATGATGTGAGCCATTAAAATGCCTGATTTAAAATAGTTTGGATGGTGGACGATACATCTTGGAGCGCGTATGTCTGTTACAAGAATAGCAACTATATTTGATGGAGAAGGAAAAGCTGTGACAGAGTCACAGCGTGGATAAGCCCAGAAATACGGCAACTGGTCATGACTGACTGTTGGGTTAAAATCTCTTTGAAATCAGTACAGTTAACAGCATAGGTATTTGTCAGTTTGTGGATCTTTCCATGTGCAATACAAGATGTTTGAATGAGAGTCTGATACCATTTAGAAACTGCTGAGTGGTGGAGCCCACAATCTACTTCTAAGTGGCATGTTTCTCTCTTAGACCAGGTGTAATGATAACTCACCAGAGCCCAGTGGCTTCTATTCAGCATTAGACATCGGGGCAACAAACTGCAGGAACTCAGAGAGAATGAGATGAATTTAAATATCATAAAATCATAGAATAGTTTGGGTTGAAAGAGACCTCCAAAGATCATATAGTGCAACGCCCCTGCAGTGAGCAGGCACATCTTCAACTAGATCAGGTTGCCCAGAACCACAACCAGGCTGGCATTTAATGTCTCCAGGAATGGCATATCCATCACATCTCTGGGCAACCTGTGCCAGTATTGTGCCACCCTCACTGTAAAATATGTCTTCCTTACATCTATTCTGAACCTACCCTCTTTTAGTTTAAACATCACAGTAGTGGGCTGAGTTTGAAACATTATGAAATGAACAAAAAGTGAAATAAAATATAGAAATTCAGAGTTTATGCTAATGTCTAAGATAAAAGTCTAGGCTGGGGAAGAAAAAAAAGATGCACAGGAAGTGTGGGGGTTGGAAGAGAAGAAAACTCTCTTGCTGGGGATGGGTGATGGTTAAGAGCAGCCATAGTCACAGTGAGATGGTCTGAAGTGTAGAGAGGATCTGTGATCTGCAGGATCTTGGAGAGGCCCAGGGAATGCTCTGTGAAGGTGAGAAAGCAGAAATGTGCATAGATTATGTTTTTACTTTGTTAACATCTGTCTAGTTCTTACGTTGTCAAAGCAGAGTGCATCATCTCACGTTGCTCTGTAACATTTGTGTGTAATGTGCTGCTCTCTTGTGTCCATCTATTTCTGGGGCTGAAGCAATAAGAAATGGTTGCTTGAGCTTTGCTGGGAGGCTGTAGCAGTGCTACTCCAGTGGCTTTGCTCAGGTGAGCTCTACTGTTTTTGCAATGGGAAGATGCTCTGACATCACTGCTCATGAAATAGCTGATCATTCAAAGAGAGTGTCCCTTTTGGATAGATTCTAAAGTTTTGCTGCTTCAGTGGGAGTCATGTAGGCATCTGGGCAAAGAGATAGGGCTGACACCTGGTGCTTGAACACCAAGATCTTTGTGAACTGGCGGGTGAGGCTTAAAAAATATTTTAGGTGTGAACAGAGGAAAAATTGAATTCTAAGTAGTTTCAAGTAATACAAAGTTTCTCTTTCAAATTCAAAACCAGTAATGAGCAAAACTGCTCTAGTGATTGAATAGTGTTGATATACCTACTGCTTTGCCAATAGTATTTGTAACAGTTGAGAAGATATGAAGGGATGGTTAAAAAACCCCGCTTTATGAACCTGCACTTCAGTATCTTAAATCTTGAGAGGAAGGGGAGGGCTCCACAGTCATATTAAAACTGCCTCACTTTGTGGAACTTTCTGGGTTTTTTTTGTCTGCATTGAGAGCCTTCTTTCTTTCTTTTGTTCTAAAAATACCTATAGGTACATTCTGCTGGTGCTAGCACATAGCTTCCTCCTGCTGCTTTTAAATAACTGTTTCTGAGTTAGCTTGATGTTTGCACATGTATCATACTCATAGAATGGTTTGGGTTGGAAGGGACCTTAAAGATCAGCTAGTTCCAAACCCCTGCCACATCCAGGGACACCTTGCACTACACCAGGTTGCTCAAAGCCCCATCCTGGAATCCTAGAATCATTTGGAAGGGACCTTAAAGATCATCTGGTTCCACCCAACAAGCTAGGGCTTGGCAAGCCATCTCTGGGGGCACATCCACAAGAAACCAGCCTTTTTTGGGTCTGCTGCTTGCAGAACACTCTTCTTCCTGTGGTTATCTGGATGATATAAACCTATTGCTGTTTGGGTCTCTTTTTTTTTTAAAATAAAGAATCTTGGAATTTATATTTCTTTTCTGCAGCAGTTTTTAATTCTTTGCAATAGTGAGGAGCGAGTCCTGTTGATCATATAGATTAACGAAGATCATGTTCGGCTTTGGTTTTTCCAAGAGTTTAATTTTGGAAGAGTGGTCTCTTTCATGTTGATTTCTCTTTCCTACATTTTGTATTCATCCATTATGGCTATTGGAGGTGCCAAGGTTGTACTTAAGGACATTTAATCCTTCTTGCTCAGAAGCAAAGAGAATCTTGCTTTAAGGAAATGAAGAAAATAATTTTTTTCTTTCACCTCTTGCTGCTCACAATAAAATGTAAATCCTTCAGGATAAATTTTAATACTGAGAAGTAAATAAATATTTGCACCACAAAAGGCAACTTCTATTACAAAGCTACTGACTACAATTATGCTTCTCTTTATGGAAGTTAAAAGAAATTGTGTGAGGATGGGTAAAAGCGAGACAGCCCTAGGAGCTATTTTCTGCTTCATTCAGATTTTATTTTAAATCTTATATCCCTTAGATTTCTTTTGAGAAGCACTTGAATGCATTATGTTTGCCAGTATGAAAAGTAATATTCCTCTGTTTTTCTTGGGTGTATGTAGCCATAGTCCAAAAATAATAAAGGTGGTGCTCCAGGCTAGATGTAGTGGGGGGCAAATGAGATGCTCTTGGCTTGCTTTGCTTTGCCATCAGTCTGAATTTTGCCATTTAATTGGAAGCTTCTGTTGTTAGTGGAGCAAAACAGTAATTCAGCTGACCAAACATAGGTGTCTGCATTAGGGGGAGCTGACTGGCTTTCTGGACCAGAAAACCACTGGTTGTGTTAATTAGATTTCTACTGACTAGAATGAGAGCTTAAGCACCTATCTCATATGTCCAAGCACAAAATGTATGTGTCTTACTGGAGCCTACCCTAGGACCAAAATTAATTTCTCCACATGTAGGGGTGTAGCTAAATTTGAGTATTACCTCAGTTGCTGTAGAGTGTCTCACACATGCATGGGACTAATGTGCTGAAGAGCTTTGCCCTCCCAGTCTGGTGTTGGGAGGCCAGATGAGTTCACAGCATTATCTAAACTGAGACTATATGCCCATGTTTAGGAAGGTGAGTCCTGTCCCATGTGTCTACATGTGCGCAGGGCATTAGGTTCCCAAAGCAGTACGTAAAGTCCTTATGGTAGTGGGACTTAGTGGCCTGAACTTTTTGAAATGTTTTCTCCCTCTACCCTTCCACTTCTCAGAACTGAAACATGTGGAGGGGTAGCTCAGGTGGGTATGTTTTCATGCTCAGGGCTGCAGCACAGCTATCTGCAACCAAAAACTTATTTTGCATGCCATAACAGTAGCTCTTACTGTTTGACACAGCACAGGTATGGGAGCAGAAGGTGGTCATGTAGTTGAATGCAGAGAGAAGGGAGAAAGCAGACCATGCTTGTGAACCATAAATAATGCAACATGCACATGCTCCAATATTTTAAGAACTTTGGGGCTTGGGGGATAATTTTGATTAGTTTGATATTTTATTTGAAGTAAAAACACTGATGTTTACTTGAAATGTACATGCTGTGTATTATAGGAATGTACATGCTGTGTATTATAGGAATGTGCCTGCTTGGTTGAGTTTGCTTTCTGGGTTTTGGAACAGTGAAGTAGTGAGTAATGTGAAAACTTTGTGTGTTGACTATGAGACTTAGTGTGTATTGCACAAACTGCAGCTTGAGCAGATGTACAACTTGTTACTCATCTCCCTTAACTGTGAAGTGGACGGCTCACTGCTGCAGTTCATCACCAGCACGGACAAGCAAATCCATTATGGGTTATCTGGTTAGCTAACGTGAAACCCAGTTTGTTGGCATTTCCTCTTAAAGAAATATGGACTTTGCTTATTCTGTTATGCAATGTATAAAACAGCCATATACAGAAAACAGCTTTACTTTTCTCAGGTCACTGTACCAGACAGATGCAGCCTTCTTAAACCAAGAAATTATACCTTGGCACTTGTATCCTTCAGTTCCATAGAGAAATGGAATCAATGGCTGCATTAGATGCAACGTGTGTGAAACAGAAAATAGCTAAAATTAATGTAAGTATGTATGCTTAAACTTTTGATTTCCTTGAAAAGTAGTTTTGTAACATCTTTGGAATGAGTTTTTGTTGTATTTTTTCCCCTCCCCATGTTTATAGTTGTCACTGTCGTTACCATCTGAAGGCTCTTTTAACGCCTATCATTGCTGTTGCTCTAAAGCTAATCGGTTTTCAAAGGCATGAAGGTAACAGTATATGCAGATTCTATTTTCTTGTATGTTTTTGTTGTTCTGCTGAAATGGATGAGAATTTAATTTCAGAGGATGAGAACAGTATTTTTGACTAATCATCCCCTCTCCTGAGATGCTGAACTTAATCCCTTGAATCTATTGCCAGGACTTTTATTTATTTAGCTTCCAAAATTAAAAGCTGCTTTAATCCCTTTGCAGTCCTTTTGCTGAACCTTGTGTACTGAACCATGCGTCAGCATGCATTGCATGCATCAGAGCAGCACATCACCATTTAATGGAACTCTTTAGTAGCAAATGGCAAATAGACAAAAACTTATGTTACCTTAATATTCGATAGACAGCAACAACTGTTCTTGCAGGTGTGCTTGGTATTTTGCGTAATCACATTTTCATTTTGACAGATTTGTGCTCATGGTGTGAATCCCCTCTTCATTTTGCATCCCTAGACACTTGTGTTGTGTAGTTGTGAGAACTGAGCATGCTTGTGACTAACTGTAGAGCCTGTGATTTGTACATAGGAGGCCTATGTACTCCCATTTTAAGATAGCACTGGCACTGGCTACTGCAGAAGTTCATAACCTGAGGTTCCAAACTGGTTTTGTTTTCTTTGTTTTAGTGCCAACTTTCAGATTTAAAAATGCTGTGATGTAACAGATAATTATGCACATCTCTGAGTAAATATTGTGGTCACTGGTGCCCAGTGACAGGACCAGAGGCAACGTGCACAACCTGAAACACACGGGCTCCATCTGAACGTTAGGAAATGGTTTTTCACTGTGAGGATGACGAAGCACTGGCACAGGGTAGCCAGGGAGGTTGTCCATCCTTGGAGATATTCCACAGCTGTCTGGACATGGTCCTGTGCAACAAGCTCTCTCTGGGTGGCCCTGCTTGAGCAGGAGGTTGGTCCAGAGTACTGCTAGAGGTGCCTGCTTCCCTTGACCTGTGATTCTGTGAAATACTGTGTTTGGTCAGAGACACTGATTCTCACTGAGGTTAAATCAGATCATGTCTTCTTTGTACAGCAGTCAGAAATGCTTTTGACTCAGGAGTGGCTGTTCCTATTTTTATCAAGGAAATTAGTTGTGACACCAGAACCTGACAGTCCTCAGCACGTGGATAGGTAAGGAAGCCCAGTGAATCTGAAGGCCACTTTACAATTGACTATATCAAATAATATGTAAAATTCCTTTTCAGGAAGAGAAGCCTAACAGAACATGAGCTAAATCTGCCAGTAAATACTACATGAGTGAAATAAGTGACTGGAGGGATGCTGCTTGTATTTTGGAAAACTGAAAACTTAGCAATGGCTCTTTAGTGTAAGTGGAAAATGACACTGGGAGATCAAGGGTTTTCAGTAGTTATCTGCAGAGTTAAAACACTTTCCTTTTTCACACCAGCCATTACTGCATATTCTCTTTTTCCTTTTTCCTTTTTTTTTTTCCCCTTTTCCTCTCCTGCTCCAGTTTCTAGATATGTCTCTGTCTCTCCCTTTATGGTAGTCCGACATAGCTCTCATCACAAATAGCTAGCCAGCCTTTAATATCCTTTGAAATCCCCAGACATAGACCCTAGCTATTGCCAAAATAGATAGACTGCCATGACATATTGCACTATATAAATAATGAGAACATATGAATAATAAGAACAAACATTAATCATGTTTGTAACTATACAATGGACTGCAAAAAGAAGAGAGTTCCTTAGTGAGATGTTTTTAAAATAAGAAGTCAATAAATTTGTTATCTAGAGCTCCATAATAGGTACCGGTGGAAGTTTTCATGATTTTTTTTTTTTATTATTTATTTTTGATAAATTGTGAAATAATTCTCCAGTCCTCAGCCAGACATTGGATACTTGGTCTTTACAATACTAAGGCTAAAGAGAAAGGCTAACCAGTGCACAGTAACATAGTGTTGCTCTCTCAGCTGGATTTTTGTGGACCCTTGTGAGGCTGTGATGGATACACTTGACCTCCAGCCGTAGTTCAGGCTGACTAAGGAGCAACAGGCCTCACAACCTATGGTGAACCTGCAAGCTGGGAAGCCCCTGGCTCACATACAAGGTAATGAAGGTGCTCATGCCCCTTGGTGAACCTGCAACTTGGAAAGCTCATGCACAAGGGAGTGAAGGTGCCTTGGAAAAATATTTCAAAAGGTGATTTCAAAGCCCAGAAATGTAAGATAACTGAAGTACAGAACAAGATACCAGCTCTAAAATGAAGACATGTGTCTTGTGTATACTTCACTCTATAAATACCGCAATCAGGATGGACCCAGTTTGAGATCTGCCAGAGTTGCCACTGGACTGCACACCAGGAAACTCCCTTTTAGCAGGGATGCCTGTCAAGGCTTGAGGTTCCTTACCTGAGACTAAGAGATCCATCCTTACCCAAGGTGGAAATATGCCTTACTCATGACAGATACTTGGTAAGTAACTGATAGCATGCTGAATTAATATTAATGAAACATCACTACTCAAAGTAACTACTCAATATTATAAATATTACATAAATAAATATTATATAAATTATTATATGAACATTATAGAATACATATTAGATAATGTATATTGTACTATATAATTACATAATATAATTATATATTATATAAATACATTATAATTATATTATAATTTTATCTTGTATATCTAAACATTATATAAATATTACACAAATATTATCGATATTATTGTTATAAACTTGATATAGATAATTCCAGTAGGCATAATCTGTTGTCCAAATTTAAGACTAAGTTTGGACCTAGCTGCACCCAGGCTCCGTAAGTTTAGAAAGCAAGGAGGTCCACTCTGAACTTCATAACTCAATGGGAGGGTCCTCCTTACTCTTTGTTTCTTCTGTTCGACATAAGCCATTGACCAAGTCTGAGACTAAGATTGGATCCAGCTGTGCCTAGGGTCCATAAGGAATTTAGAAAGCAAGGGGTCTGCTGTCAACCTTGTGATTCCATAGGAGTTACACTTTTGCGCCTTCAGTCTCTGTGTGAATTATTCCAACTCTGTTCTATTTTCCCTTGTGTGTTTAATCCATGCAGTAATTAATAAGGTGAACCTTGCCATCAAAGTTACTGAACTTTGTTCAAATACTGCTAAACTTTGTGAAATTCCATCAAATTATTAAACTCTGCCACATTAGTATTTTACCTAAATAAAAGATGTTGCTGCTTCTCTCTTTTGACTGAGGTGCATTCTGCTCATCTGTGCCAGTGGCTGAGCATTGATATGGTCCTGAAGTATAAAGGCAGGTTCATTTTAGTCTGGTTGGTTTGTTTTCCTTGCCTAACACCCAAGCAAAAGCAAAGCTGCTGCCGAGCAACACTAGGGGTCACTGTTAAACATGATTATAATGAGTCTTGGGGCAATTTATTTGCAAACTGAACCTGTATTCCTCACCATCTATACATTGACCATTCCAAGACATGGCCGTGGTTTATTTCTCTGGCTTTTTTATTTCATCTGGAAGTACAATAAACAAATGGATACCAAGATTTAATTAAGGGGGCACAGCGTGGACTTGTCTTACACGTAGTTTTAGTCTTTTTGTGATGAGCAAACTGAGATAAATGCTCTGTCTCAGTCTAGATTCATGGAACCAAACAACAACCGCTCCACAGTATCTGACATGTCACAGGATCATATTAGTCAGCAGTGGCTGAGGATGCCCCTTTGCAGAACTGGTAACCTTTAGCTCCTGTTCAGCATGGCTAAGCAGACAGAGGCCTGTTCCCTGGCTATTTTATTTTAAAGAGCAATTAATGAAGTCCACACACATATTTTAAGTTTGAAAATAATATCTCCTTGTTTTTTAGATTAATGAGAGTTTCATCAGCCTCAAGTCCTTGTCCTGATTGCATGGGAAATTAAGAAGCTTTATGTAGCCTTTGCTAATTTCAACTTGTTCAGTGTGTGAAGCTGCAGGCACTGGCTTGTACTGTGAGGGCACACCTCTTTGGGTTGTATGTCTTTCCTCAGCAATATCATATTAAGTGATCAAGATGTACTGCAGGGCAAGGCTGCAACTCTAGTAAGCGTTTCTTCTAGCATAGGTCCTTTTTGTTTGTGCATTGGAGGAAGGGAAGGAAAAGAGTTGGTGGGAAGCACAGCCTTTGTGGCTTTACAGTGCAACCCCCTCTCTTCTGTTCCAGAACCACAGGTCTGGAGTAGGTGACTTGCTGGTACCACTGTGATTCAGAGGTCAGCTGAATGAGTTTTATGCATGAGACTTGACAGGTCTGCTTACAGTTCACAGGAGTATGTGCTTGCTGCACTTGTCAGGCAAGTGGCTCCTAATGTTCAGTTCCTATTCAGCACTGGGGAGAATCAAAGAATGACATTTTGTATAAATGCCAATATGGGAAGATTCAGGTGGTCCTGGCATTTTTCAGCCTTGAGAGCTGAAATGTTGACTGATTTGTTTGGGATTTTTTTTTTTTTCCTGATTTTAGAGATCTTCAAACTGAAAAATAAATAAACAGGGAAAACAAAGAAGCCTTGCCCCAAAGTATACACAGTCTATGATTGTTAGGGAAGCTGAAACTGTGGCAAACTAGTTTTAGCGAGGTTTTGCTATCATGCCTCTATTTTGTTTGCTGGTCAAGGTTGTGAGGCCACACAGTTCTTATCATCTGTCTGTCAGCTTGGATGTATTAGTTTTTAAAAGCTATGTCTAATCAATGCAATTGTTTTAGGGAATGCTTTAGGCATCAGTGGGCAGAACTGTAATGGTTTGGACATTCGAGACTGGAAGTGAGAGGCCATCACAGCTTCAACCACTGCAGAGCTGTCTGCAGAGCAAAAACCTGTTTTTCATGAACAGTTTATAGGACCTGTAACTCATCTGTGCTTAGAATTTTATGTGGTAACACTGCGAATTACTTATCTTCAGACAGGAAGGAAACAACATTTGGGAGATATAAACATGACAAGGAAGAGGGAGAAATACACTGAGTTCTCACTATAGATAGGAGAGAGATGTAAGAATTGCCCAGGGACCTTCTAGAGTGAATGTATGCGTGATGAATTTAGTCCTAAAAATGCTGCTAGACTGCAATCCCATGGCAATTTAATTCACTGCGCTCACAGAACCTGGGGATACTTGCTCACTGCTTTTAGGAAACAGAGAAGTAACATTATTGCAGCTGTGGTGACTGGCTGCCTGTACCACAGGAATGATTTAGGTTGTCTTGTTAGAGTCTGCCTATGAGCTGCTGAAGAAAATGTCAGACTGCTTCACTGCTCATCTTGATAATAAAAGAGCTTGTACCACAGGCAGATTTTTTCCTGGGCTATGAATAAGCACCATGTTCTTGTACAGCATATTCTTTCAAAGCAGGTCTCATGATCATTGTGTTAACACACTTTTAAAATTGTTTCATTTTATTTATGCCTGTGGTATTTCTCAGTTTATCCTAGCTCCCAGTACTTGCAAGGAGCTATGAATGTGTGTATACATACCTGTTCATCCCTCTACCAAAATAAATCAATAAAGAGAGACCCTGAGCTGCATTCCTCAGTATATTAACCTAGACCAGCCTGCCTGTCCTTCAAAGGCCAGAGAGGTAAATCCTGTCTGGATCTTCTGGGTTGTGCCTTGCTACAGTTCAATAAATTTTACAGAAAAGTAACAAATTCCATAGAATAATCTGCCTTCCTAATACACATCTCACCAAAAAATATGGCAGGAACTGGAATGTTGCCTGTCAAGTTCAGGCTTAATATCCCATTTGTTCCCATTTGGTTCCTTAGTAGATTTTGTGCTTGCCCTGGGCAATAGCAACATGTTTCTTCGTGATGAAATATGATCAGTTATTTGTATGCTAGCTGTAAGAAGGTAAGTGGCATTTCTGTTGGCTTGGCATGAGTCTTATGAAGTACTTTTTTTTTCACCCACTAGCTTGATTGTTCTAGCCTCTAGATTAATGTGCTCTTTTAGTAGCACAGCAAACTGGCCTCGGTGACTGTTATATATGTTATGATTTTTGCTAACTGACTCACCTTTGGCATGCATTATGCCTCCCATTGGCTCTGGCAAAGCCAATATCTATTGACTCCTTGATTGAACACCATTCGACTGACCTCATGGTTCATACAGATCTTCATATCTACCTGGACCTTGATCAAAACCTGCTTGGAGACATTATAGACCCCAAAGGCTGTGGCTGGAAGGAGAATGTGTGCAGCTGGGGAATGGCTTGCAGAAAGGTCCCAGGTTCTGTCTCTCATCACCAGCTTTCTCTAGTTTATCAGATTTCATTTTTCAGGTGATGCGGGGGATTGAATTGTGCTTGCAAATGGCCAGTAAGGAATTCCCCTGGAGGAGGAAAGATCCCAGCTGCCACAGAGCCAGTTTCTGCATGCTATTCTGTTTCCACTCCTCCTGCCTGGCAGAGCTGATAGGAAGGGACTGAGGCTGAGAAATGAGATCTGACTGAGCTTTGTGTGGACCATTGGACCAAATTCCAAGTTACTTTCTCCTGCACTGGAGTTATCACAATCTGACCCAAAGGTGTGGGAGGCAGGACCTGCTCAGATATGCTCCATTTTCTTGTGCTCATTGTTAGGAGGGAGAGCCTGACCCGCAGCACCTCTGGCAGCGTTTTCTTTGGGCATCTTGGACACCCAGAACACAGGCGTAGCTGACAGCTTGCTTATGCTCTTGTTCAACGGTGCAGTAGGAACTTGTGAGGCTTATTGCACTTTTGATGTTGATTGTAGATGGGCATTAGGCCTTATGCATGTTCAAGCTTACTGCTCAAGGATATACATTTGCTCTGAGTAAGCATGGTAAGTCCAGGTGTCCAAAATATGGCAGTTACCATGGGTGAGTAGAGTCTGATGTGCCTGCGATAACAGTTTTGTTGTTCATACAGAACAGGGTTGCTCTGCACAAGAATTGTAGGTGATGGTCACTGCATGTGTGCAGTGGTAGCTTAATTTCCAAAGCAGCAGGGTGAGAGATGAAAGGAATAACGTTGGGGGCAGTTTTAACAGCCTGTGCTCTCTTCTGAATGAGCTCATTCTGGTGTCTGGGCTTTCAGTCTTAATGGACTCAGTTAAGCTGAGTTTTTTTGTCTTCTGGAAACTGAGGATTTGAAAACCACTTCCTAGAACATCACGTTTTGCCACAGTCAATTAACATGGTCACCCTCTGCAAGAGAGACACAAGTGGCCGGCCTTTAGGAGCGCTATGCATTTCACTTCTGTGGGATAAAATTTCATCATTGGAAGCTTTGAAAGAACATATTTCTGTGGTGTAAAAAGAAAACTGTCTTTTTCTCCATATATAAAGATACACTTAATATCTTTATCAGTATGTTTGCAGACAACATGAAGTTGGGTGGGAATTTGCTTGAGGATAGGAAAGCTCTACAGAGGGATCTAGACAGGCTGGATCCAATGGACAAGGCCGATTGTATGAGGTTCAACAAAGCAAAGTGCCGCATCATACATTTGGGTCACAACAATCCTCTGCAATGCTCCAGGCTTGGGGAAAAGTGGCTGGAAAGCTGCTTGGCTGAAAAGGACCTGAGGGTGCTGGTTAACAGCCAGCTGAACATGAGCCAGCTTGTGCCCAGAAATAAGTTTATTTCTTCAATTGCATAATTGAGTGAAATTGTATCTGAGTAAGATACATATCTCTATCTCTGTGTCTGGCTATGTATATCTATATGTTGACTCGACCATTCATAGTTTAGAAGTTTCATCTTAAAAGTTTAACCCAAAATATGCTTGGGAGCAGTGATTTGGATAAAGCCTTATCCAGGCCGTTCAGGTTGAAGAGTAAATGCTAGAGCTGAAAAGTTGGGACATGACATGTACTCAGATGTGTGGACTCTCTACGAGCTTTTGTTTAGATTAATTAATATGCAAAATATGCTAGGTATGTTTAGATGAATTAATTGCCTCCTCTAATTGTTAATCACACATGTGCCAGTATGTTTGCTTGAGTTTATTTTGTGCAGCTGCTGCAAGCCCGTGCCAGATGGCAACCTACCTCTTCCAGCATGAAAAAAAGAACTGAAAGAAATAGGAAGGTCTTGGATACCCATGTAAGGCCTGATCCTGTAGGCAGTGGGAGTTTTGTATATGAAGGGCTTGTAAAGTCAAGTCCTTTGCATGCTTTAACCTAATACAATTAGCCTAACTTTTGATTTTAGTGGCTTGAGCTGTTTGCCTTTATAAGTGTTGTCAGATGAACAACATTTTTAAAATGGAGGCAAACATCTTAATTCAAATTTGATTATCTAATTAAGATAGAGAACCATATTTGGACAGCCAGCAAAAGAAGGCTCAATTTTTTTGGTTTGCTTTCCCTCTGAAAATGCTGGGTGCCTTTGAACGCAGGATATTGTATTTGGACAACTGCTTTTAAAGTTACAAATCTGAGATATTTTTCTCCCCAACTTTCAGGTGGGTTTAGCATGTAGCCCATGTACCATATAGTGAGAATGTTCACATCACAGAACATGCAGACCAAGTATGTTGAACTCTAATATCTAACTCTGGTATAGGGGGTAATATAGCATGCAAAATATACTTCTTATAGTAGGAGTGAATTACACAGGAGATTTAAAAAAAAGTGTATACATTTACAAATTCAGTAGCAGAAAGTGGTTCTCATTTTGAGAAATGATAAGCATAAAAATAAAATTGTGTTTACAGTGTAGTAATTAGTTGCAGCAGGATAATATATGGTGGAAAAAATGTGCCAGTGTGCATCTATGCCAGCCTTGGTCCTGTTCTCAGAAAGGTCAGAGGATAGAAGTATTATGCCCTGTCAGGCAGCCAACACCATTTTATAGCTGTTATCAGTTGCTCTCAGCATAGAGGAAATGGGCTCTTGCTTCAGCTCACAAAATCAGAGCCTGAAGCTAGTTGTGCAAAACATTCAGGTTGTATCTCTAATGTATTTGAAATCAATCTTGATTCAAGTCCAGACTAGCTCCACGCATTTGCACCCGTTTGCTGGAATTTTGCCTGATGTTTTCCGGCAAAGGTGATTATGAATCTTTCCCAGTGATTATGAATCTTTTCCCCCCATATCTGAAGATTTGTAAACTTTTGCAGGTTTTCATGATTAGCACTAATGTGATCTGTATTTTATACTTTTTTAGCTGATGCTGTCAAGGGTTTGCAAATATTCCTTGATTCTTCACAGTTGAGGTAAGGCTCACTTCAGCTGATGTTCTAATATAATCTGATAGACAGAGATCTGCCTCCATGTTTATCTGCACCAACAATGAATTTGAACCAGTCAGGTGGTCTGTACCCTTATCCTGTGTCTGCCAACCTCTGTGTCTTTTCATGTTGCTTAATCTTACCAGTCACGTTTGTCTAGCCTAGGATGGATCTGTGATATCGAAATGCTTTAGCTATAGCTAATGGCTGCTAATATGTTCTAGAAGTGTGAAATAGGATGTAGTACTACAAAACACCATTAAGAAGTCTAAGCTTTAGCTCAGATCAGTTAACCAAAGCTAACTAACTCAGAATAGCAGCAAAGGTGAAGTAATGTGAATTTTAACTTCTCACAAGAAGCTTGCATTCAAGGCTGCACAAACATGCTTAGCAAAAAGGAGGTGAAACTGCTGCAAAAGACACAAAGTAGAAAAAAGCTGTAGGTACTCATATGAGTGGGTAACTAGTATTTCCTGAGGAGTTATACCCTCTTTGCTTGTCTTACAGATGTAAGTGCATCCAAGCTACAGCTGCACCCCTTTTGCTACGTAGCAGCTGGCCAAAAATCCGAAGTGTGCTGTCCTCTGGAAGATGTGAGCTATGCCTGGGTAAGACCACGCTTTCTTGCACTGTAACCTGTTAGGATATATTCTAATTCACGATAAGCTTCAATCTAAGGAGTCT
The DNA here is from genome assembly GCF_028554395.1 of Pezoporus wallicus. NCBI lineage: Eukaryota > Metazoa > Chordata > Aves > Psittaciformes > Psittacidae > Pezoporus > Pezoporus wallicus. The sequence continues at coordinate 1,907,540 of NW_026641150.1, read as the reverse complement.
AGAAGTGAAATGAAGCTTGTGCTATGTTGACTGTTAAAAGAGCTCGTTCAGGTTTGCTTTGCATGCTTCTGTTGCATAGAAGCCTGGCAGAGACGGGGAGACCAAATTAAACTAATTATCAATAACATGCTGTTCAGCAAATGCTTCTGTTTCTGATGGCATTAGCAAAGTGGCAGGAGTAATTCAAAGGCTGCAGTCTCTGCAGCAAAGTGCTGGCACCGCACAAACAATGCAGCAAGCGGATCCATGAAGGACAACTAGGGGGTGGGAAAGGCAGAGGCAAGAAGTGATTGTCTGTCTCCTGATAATGGGACCAATTTTCACTGCAGCTATGCCAGCTGAGCTCCAGGGACACACCAGGGAATCCAGCTCAATGGGCTTTAATTTGGGCGAATGTGTATAGATTACATATGGCAGGCACGATTCCACATGCCTTCCAAATCACAGCACTGTACTTAAACCCTGATACACAGATAACACAGATGCAAGATAATCAAAGCACCCTTTGTCATACTGAAAACTGAAGCCCTTGAGCACAGAGTTTAATCAATGTATCATTGGAACAAAAATTCCAGCCTTCCTGTAGTGATTGTATTACTAGGTGCCATATTTAATTCATGAAGAAAATGAGTTTTAAAATTGAAATGAGACTCAAAATTTGCTAGTTGATGCAGAATGTAAAATTAATTTTCTGTTGGTCATGGGCATCAAAGAAATAGATAGGAAAGAGCAAAAAATCTTTCTTGTCTGTTTCTGGATTCCTTTTATCAGATTCTTGACAGTCTCAAAAATGTTACAGGAAAACACTGCAGAAAGGTAGCCATGATTCACCCTCACAAGTTGCATCTCTGCTTTTACCGAATCAATTTTTTCTTGTGTTCCTTTAACAATGTATGTAAATCTCAAGCTTCTGTAGGCTGAAGAAAGATTTCAGCATTATTTAAATATATATTTAGAAGAAAGTTATTGCTTCCCTATGATTTTGGTAATACTACCTCCTTTTTGTTTTTTTTTTTTTTTGTTGTTTTTCAGACAGGTGAATTGCTAGGAGGTGGTAATGTATCACTTCTACATAAATACATAATGGCAGTAATCATTGCCCTTGTGTATTTTCCCACAGCTTTGGCAAGATTTGATTTAACAAAAAAAAAAAAAAAAAAAGCTAAAGAATCTGCTGATTCAAAAGAAAATACCACAGTGCAATAAATCTGGGTTATATTTGGCTAATAAGGAAGCAGAGGATGATGCCGGATGTGGAGGTGACCAGGATGTTCCATTGTAGCTTTCCTTCCTCATTTAACTTTTCTTTGGCTGCTGCAGCTAGAAATGATGCATGAGGGCTGGAACAACAGCAGCATGGAAGTTTTTCATTACCTGCCCGTCTGACACAGGAGCACAGCCATCACCACACCTCCATCTTCCTTCCTGTAGGCTCCTTCTTTCCCACCCTGGGGATATTCTTTCTCCTGATATCCTGTATCTTCCCATGTGTATGGTTTTATAAATACTGTTTGCAAAGTCCCAGTAAAAGTTTGCTTGTAGAGCTGTAACAGTACTTCAGGATGACAAATTATGAGTGTCTTCCTGTAACCCAACAAACTCTAATGCTTCCACACACTGTGGTTCATATGTTTGTTCAGATGCTGGCTTTTCATTTATAGAAAAGCAAAAGAATAACTGGACCTCTTGTTGGCAAGGAAGTTACAGCCACACATGATATTTTGAGCACCAGCCTCTCACTGACGTGAACCTGAAGCTCGAACTCTGTGGTCATCTGTGCACAGACTGAAGTAAATGTGCTTGAATTTTCAGAAGTGGCTGGGAACAGTTGAATTTATATTATGTTTAAGAGTACAGTTCAGACCTTTCTTGTATGTGAACTGCTTTGCATGGTGATCTATCTGGTTTATCTACCTATCTGAACGGTGAGTTTGGAGTCAAGTGCAAATATGACCATCTGACTAATGTGACAGTAGCCTTTATGCCAGACCCTTGTATCTGTGATGGAGGTAGCATTTCCATCCTTCACAGGATGTATGGAGGGATAAAGCCATGTTAATGCCAATGCAACAAATCAATAGGGTAAACCGCAGATTTAAAGAAACCACCATGCTGTACTCTGCCCTGGTAATCTCCAGCTGCATGCTGCTGCTGCTTTCTTAGCACTTCTTTTGTGCTGATTTATTTTTCAACCACATTCATGTTAAGAGTGTTAATCCACCTACTACCTCCCTTCTTAAATAAACTTTCCCATTTATTTTTAGAAACACATTTAAAACATAAAGCAATTAAACTGACATCAGTGAGGGTAGCAAGGAGAGTCAAACATGAGTGTTGGGAAGGAACAGATCTTCACAGTTAAATTTTATTACAGCTTTTGTGATATCTCGCTGGTTTAGGTTCTTTGCATTCAAGTTCCTGCTGGGCAGTCAAGTGAAAACCCTTCAAAAGAAGGTTTCTTAGCTTCTTCAAAGCACAGGAAAACTTGAAAACATGAAATCTGCATGTCCTGTAACTACAAAGCAAGTAAAAAAAATCACAATTCAGGTTTCAGTTTCACGATTTTTAATGCAGTAATACAAGTGCAATATTTTTGGGAGGCATTATTTTTAACTGCAGGCAGTATAGTTTCAAATTATCCTTGCTAAAACTCAGGGCCTGGAAATCCAGGTGAATAATTTTCTCCTAAAATTATAAAAGCTACCTGTTAAAAAAAATTTAAAAATCAGGAATATTTAAGTACTATTCCTTTTATTGTGGTAAATATAAAGAAATAATAAAATGAATACACTCATACTTGGTGTTTGTCCAGTTAAAATGGGGGTGGTGGTGAGTACCGCATTGGTCACTCCTAACTTGGACAAACCCTGATTGTGTCTATATTCATAATTTTTCCATGGTAACCAACATGGATTATTGAGTTGTGACATTTTGCTGTGCTCCATGTGTTTCTACTGACCCTTAGGAGAGCTGTTTTGGTGTTAAATACTGCCAGGCAGTGAGTAACCATTTTTCCACTTTACTGGAGGAACATGTAGCTTTACTACTTTCTTGCATTAGCTATGGCCTTAATCTTAAATTCATCTTCAATGAACTGATTGAACTCATTAAACCACTGGAAAACTATTCTCCTTCCTGAAAAAGAAAAGTTTTCCTTTGTGACTTCTGTCCTGGAGCTGACCTTGCTCAGAATTTATAGAGACAAACAGAATGGAAAAAGGGCACAAGGAGGGGGAAGAAATGGGAGAATGACCTCTTGTTTCCCATGGCAGTGAGCTGGTAGTTTAGCTCAGCACAGCCATCTTTAAAAGTTCATCATGAGTTTTCTTTTCATAGAATCACAGACTGGTTTGGGTTAGAAGTGACCTTAAAGCTCATCCGGTTCCAACCTCCTGCCATGGGCAGGGACACCTTCCACTAGACGAGGTTGCTCAAAGCCCCATCCAGCCTGGCCTTGAACGCTGCCAGGGATGGGCAGCCAAAAGTTCTCTGGGTTTGACATGGTTTCTTAGTGTATAGTAGTTATATCCACAGCAATTGCAGTAGATTCACAGCTGCTAGCCTGGACTTACAATAGTGAAAATGGAAGCCCTCAGATTAACATTTCCTGTAACTTTTAACACTTTTTTATACTTTAGTTCTCTCTTGTTTCAAGTATTTAGCTTGTAATCATACCAGTGTTTCACTAGCAAAGTGTTTTAATTTTGGAGCCAGGGATTTGGAATAACACTTCTATTTAGTTATAAAGCAAGAAGCATTTGGTCAAACGTTTTAGGTTATCATCATCCCAATCTGAAGCTCTTAAAGAAGAAAGGGAAACAAAAATCTTGTTTGGTTCAGTGATGTAACTTGTTAGAGGACAGCTGGCCCCTTACGGAGTGCCCTAGTGATCCAGTCTGGAACCACATGAAGTGGGGGCTTCAGGGGTTTTTGTCTTGAGCTGTAACTGCATGGGACATTTTAATTAAGAAATAGAATTGCTATTAAAGCCAAGGTGGCACCTTCCTTCTGATAGTAAGGGAAGTTTTGATTCACTAAATTACTGTCTTTTTCACTTTTGTTTAAAGGGTGCATAATCTTTCTTTTAGAAATAAGCTGCTGCTGAAGTCAACAGTTGATGTACGCTTGCTCAGTGTGATTGCTGTAAGAGATGTGCACACCAAAGCTGAGTTTGTCTATCCTGGCACTGTCCCATCACTGCTGGTGGCTTGAGATAACCTCCATGCAGCCATGTAGTCCTGTGGCTGACCACTGCATAGGGGTCACCCCCTCTGTGCTGGGCCTGGGCATACTCAATGCTCTCTAGGATGCATATTGCCAGTCCCACTATTCCTTTAGGCAAATGGGCATCCTTCCTTTCTAGCATGGTGGGTTTGGGGATGTTGTCTGAGAAGCTGTGAATTTTCTGAGTCAAGGAGTTCACAGTTATATGTACAGTTCCTGAAGTACTGGAGAGTTGGAGGTTATGGTAGCTGTTATTTCTGTTCTCAGTTCAGTACTGTAAAGACCTATTCATGTATTTTAGAGTTACTGTGCTTCAGGAAATGTGTTTTCATAATCAACACTTCAAACATTATTCACTAAACCATATTGTAAATGAGAAAGGAGAAAATGTCTTAGAAAGCATTTCTAAGTGCCAGGAAGTAAATAGCTATTGCTGGGGTGTCCGCTTGAAAAGCTGGCAGCCTCCAAAATGATTACCAATGAAATTCTACTTTAGGTAAAGCATGAACTGATACTGGTTTGATGCTTGGTTTTGATTGATACTCCTTCTGAGAGAACTGCTGCTACCCTGCTTGGCTATGCTAAGATCAGTATGGGATTTTAATACATACTTTCTTTTGAAGAAGTGTAATTAAAAAACAAGAAATGGAGAATATGTGTTTCAGAACAGAAATGTCTGTCCCCTGAGCTGTAGATCAATGACGGTCTAAAAGAGTGGTAGATTATACCAGGCCGAGCCGGTGGAACATGTGGTGATGTTTTGCCTTGCTTAAAGCTGCTAAATCCCATTAAAAGGAAAGCTAGAAACAAATTTTATGAATTTTCAGTATTTTCACTCTGTGAATGCAATTACTGTGACTGACACAAAAGCTGCAGAAAGTCATGAGTAAAGAAGGAAGTGTTGCTGTAGTGGGAGGACATTGGTCCACCAAGCACACCCCCTTGTTTGCAGGAAGTGGCTCAGGGGCTTCAGAGAGCTTCTGAAGACTTTCCAGACCCTTCACTCTGAAGTATTTACTGTCAGCCAACTGGGCCCTCACTGGAGAGACTTTGGATACTGAGATGAAAATTGTCATATGGGATAAAGCCCAAATCTTAATTAGATCAATTAGTTATGCTGCAGTTGCTCGCTTACAGTCCTTTTCCCAGTTAGGCTCCTTCTTTGCTAGCTGTTATAAACTCAAAGCAGTTTTGTTGGTAATTATGAAGGAAATGGTTTTTATGCCATTTTGCTTCATGTTTTCTTCACTATACTGAAGACACAGTGTCTTTAATATCTACACTCTTTCAGAATATATAAACCCCGAATACCCTAAACTATGTGAATCCTTCCACCTTATTCTCCCAGGCACCCCAGTTCATTCTGAACTTCTGCTTACAATTTTTAGCTGTTTAATTGAAAAAGTTGCCAAAAAGATTGCCAACCTCACAAATTCCCATCTTTCCTGAAGCTGGAAGTTGTAATCCACATAGGAACAGCCGTATTTTAACTTAAACTACAGAAATCAAAGTATGTTGATGCACAGTGTCGCAATCACAAAATGAGCTCTCAAACCCCTGTTCTGCTGGTCCACCATGCCAGGAAAGGAGTGACTTTCAGAATAAAGGCAATGCAGAGGGCTGAGGACAGTGAAATTTCCAAATGCTATCATTATCCAGAGCCAGTGAGAGCCTTTTGCTACTTTCACAGGAGACTACTGGAATAGTGCTATTCCTGGAACTCTTGTCTTGTTCTAGTTGTTTCTTCCCTTTCCATGATGGACATCATCTCTTTCTTTTTCCTTCATCATACTTTTCACATCTTCTTGTTTTAGTTTCTTTTCTCTTTTTCTGTCTTGTTCAGGTGTTTGGTTTTTAAATTGTTCTTCCTAGAAAAGAGAAATCAATATAGATGTATGTAAAATAAAGAACCTGTCACTGCCTTGATTTGCTAACCTTCTGTGATTTATTTTCAGGATTATTCCCTTGGCACCAAAGCTCAGTTAGAAAAGAAAGGGACAACTGTTTTCTGGTGATACTGCTGCTGTCCCCTTCCAGAACAAAGGAAGAGAATTTTCCCTTTCTTTCATTCATTAGAACTGCCTGAGCCACCAGAGTCAGAACAATTTCCATTAGGCAGGCCAGCCGGTAGGCTGGTTCAGATAAATTGTTTCTCCAACTGATATAACAACATGTAAAACTTGCCTTTATATAAAAAGGTTCTCGCTTTCTCCTGCTGTTATAGCATATCAGTGACCAATAAAAAGCTTTAAATTGCAACAGAGGGAAAGCAGAAGAATGCTTGATGAGAAGCATGACTTGTCCTTTATTAAAGGTTGACCGTGGACTGATGTCCGGTGAACTGTAAAAGCACAGAGGGATCACCCAGTAGCACAGGTTATTGCACGGGGGTTGGAAGGACCCTTAAGGACACTTAAGGTCCTTCCCAACCCTAACTATTCTATGATTCTACGATTTTGCCAAATACTTCCACTGATCCTAATTTCAGCTGTAACTTTACTGGATTTCCTCCATTCACCTGAAGAAATCTGTGGCAGGTATCCATACCAGATTTGCTTATTTATCTTTTAAAGTTCCTTCAAAATGGCTTAACCATTTCTGAAATGGGGACTGGCAAAAGGTGTTTCCTAGTGACTACTTCTCACAGATGTTCTAGTACCTATCAATCGCAGAGCCAGGACTTAACAGTTGATATGGGAAAAATTGCAGGATGTGTTTTCTTTGCCATAATTCTGGAATTAGAACTGGGATCAGAGACGTGGAACAAGGATAGTCCTTGGATAAAAGAAATACCACTTACGTGTCCTCCAAAGACTTGGACAGATTTGGGTGAGCTACACCCTTCAAAATCTTTTTACATAGGTTCATAAACTACAGGCTTAAGAAAGATTTATTTCAGTGGCCTTAGGCTAGAGATAATGGTAAGGTAGTGAATATAGTGAATGTATCTATAGTGAATATGAACCACATCCATATATATTGACTCAGACTCGCATGACAGAGGACAGTCCTCTCAAATCAAGACACATGGGAAATCTTGCTAACACCTCATGTAGCTGTTTTGTTGTTTTCTTTACCTCTGTTATTAACAAAACCAAGAATGGCACAGAATTGCCACTGCAGGTTTTAGAGCCATCCATGCATGTGCCCATTTGATCACCTTAAATGTTGCTGCAGTGTTTGGTTGTTTCTCTCAGGGAACTGTTAAGCCATTGCTTCTTTTTTAAAGCTTATTTTTAGATCTATTTCTTGGAGCACCATCTATCCGTGGTGGATAGTCTGATTGTACAAACGACAGCACTTACAAATCACCTAATGAAGGCTAAAGAGCGCTCTGGGATTCATTTGGTAAGAGTGGCTGTATAAATGAACGGCTGTTAATTGTGCAGCTGGCTGACACGTGCAGTTAATCTCAAGTGCAAAAGCACAGAGAAATGTGCTCTGTGAGCAGTTCTGATCCAGAAATACCCGTGAAGGAAAGAACAGAAGCTCAGGGCTACCTTTTGGCTCTGTGATTTATACCGCCCGTGAGGATATCTTGCAATGTTGGCCATGTGTTTTTCAGCTCGATGCCAATCCTCATGCCATCGCTGAACTTGATACTGAGGCTGGGACTTTGTAATTCTATCCAGAATGGCGCGGTTCTCCTGGTTCATTTTCTGCATCTCCAGCCTTTGTTTTGTTCCATTTCAACTAAAAGGGAAAACCACATAAGCAGAATCAAACTTCTCCAAGCTTGTTCATGTTCCCACACCCGGTAACATAGAATGTGAAATGTCTGTCAGTCTTGTGTCAAGGAAAAATAGGTCTTATATCTCTTTTATAAGGTTTTATATCTCTTCTATGGAGACTTGCTCCTCCATGATCATCATTAACTGGGCCTTGCAGCCCAGTCCTTTTGTCTTTCTTAAGAGGATAGTCTCTGCCATTCAGAGGGACCTTGACATTCTTATGAGGTGGGCTGATGCCAACCTCATGAAGTTTAACCATGCCAAGTGGAAGGTCCTAGACCTGGGTTGAAGCAACCCCAGGCACAGCTACAGGTTGGGCAGAGAAGAGATTCAGAGCAGCCCTGCAAAGAAGGACTTGGGGGTGTCGGTTGATGAGAAAATGAACATGAGCCGGCTTCAGTGTGCGCTTGCAGCCCAGAAAGCCAACCGTATCCTGGGCTGCATCAAAAGGAGCGTGACCAGCAGGTCAAAGGAGGTGATCCTGCCCCTCTACTCTGCTCTTGTGAGACCTCACCTGGAGCATTGTGTGCAGTTCTGGTGTCCTCAACATAAAAAGGACATGGAACTGTTGGAACAAGTCCAGAGAAGGGCCACCAGGATGATCAGGGGACTGGAGCACCTCCCGTATGAAGACAGGCTGAGGAAGTTGGGGCTGTTCAGCCTGGAGAAGAGAAGGCTGCGTGGAGACCTCATAGCAGCCTTCCAGTATCTGAAGGGGGGGCTATAAGAATGCTGGGGAAGGACTCTTCATTAGGGACTGTAGTGATGGGACAAGGGGTAACGGGTTCAAACTTAAACAGGGGAAGTTTAGATTGGATATAAGGAGGAAGTTCTTTACTGTTAGGGTGGTGAGGCACTGGAATGGGTTGCCCAGCGAAGCTGTGAATGCTCCATCCCTGGCGGTGTTCAAGGCCAGGCTGGACAAAACCTTGGTTTAGTGTGAGGTGTCCCTGCCCATGGCAGGGGGGTTGGAACTAGATGATCTTGTCGTCCTTTCCAACCCTAACTATTCTATGATTCTATGATTCTGTCTTTGTTCAGTATCTTCCAAATGCAGCCCTGCTTATAGGGAGGTTGGGTACATTTTGTAGGAGGAAAAACACTACTTTTTAATGCCAACCCTCCAATCCTGGAATTGCTGTAGTGCAGTACTGAGGGGAGGGCATGGCCATTGTCTGAGGTGCTTAACAGTCAGTTTCAGTTACTCTGATTTATATGTTTGTGTACAAACCTGATGTGCCGAGTTAGGAAGCATGAAGATAATGTATTGCCTCAGACATCTTGGAAACTTCCTGTGATTTCTTAGACTCTAATTTCCCAGGCAGCTGATCTGATCTCGTAGCACTCTCCTGCCACCAAAAAAGGGAAGGCCTTGCTCTTTTCCTTCCCCTGCTCATCTCCCCACTGCTCCCATCTGTGTGGTCTTCTACGCCTTTGCACCAGCCCTGGAATTCATCACTTTGCAGAAGGTGGCAGAAAAAGCATCCAGGTTGTATTGTTTTTGTTGGGTCAGTTTTCTGCTGCTGTCTCGAGTTTAATTAGCTAATGGAAAGGTTTGATGAAAACCAGAGTTGGTCCAAAGAAAACAACAAGATTTGGCCACTTGAATCAGGAAGGTAGAGAGGGAATGAAAGGGAGGCAGATGCACTTCTCTTTCCATATCTTTTGGAATCACACCTTGAGCTGTGGAGTTAACTGTTGCTTGTTGATGCCTGCACTGATCTGGGTATTATTCACTAATGACAAGCCATAAGTTCTATGATGTGATTTTGCATGCTGTGGATATGACCAACTCTCTTTCAGATAATTTCTGTCTTCCCAAGGAAGAATGTCAGGATATTCAGGACAGTGATGTGTAGTGAGTTCTACCTAGGTCACTTGCTCCTGAGCTGCATTTTGCTGTCTGGAGGCACTTTAGGGCTTGATGAGCAGTCTGTCTGTCATGAAGTAGTCTGTCTGTAAATGAGTCACAGGAGATAACAACTGCCACCACAGTTATACAAACCATTCTCTTCAAAAGCCTGTCCCTGTGGCTGACTGATTTGCTGTGCCCTATTCAGGGTGTGAATTTCCTCCTGAATCAAAAATACGTAAGGTGATTCTCTACAGTTATAAATTCTCAAGGCCTATTTTGCTTTGTCTCCTTTGAGGAGTGAATTTTATCTTCACTCCTGCCTGCTTCCTGCTCTACTTTTCTTTTCCATTTTAATTCTATTTTTCGCTCTGTTTTTATTTCATATCTAAGCTTTGCATCTCCCTTTTTCTGGTGGTGTCTGTAGGAACAGCTGGCAAAGTCAGCAGCAATGACTCACTTAGCAGGAACAACAGCTTTACTGAGACATAATAGGTTTGCTTCATTTATTTCCTTAAAGTAGGGCAATCTTCTCCCTCTTTTTATTTTTTTTTTTTCATTCCCACAGTTATTAAACTTAAAAACTAATTTAAAGCCATCTTCTCTTCAACGGAGGGTAGGAGGAAAATAACCCAGCATTGGATTTCATGTGACAGGGCAAGCAAATGGCTTTCTGAAGTGCTGATTATACCTTAGCCTGCCTTTTAAAATGCATGTCCTCAACAGAGCAGTTTATCCTTAGCTATGTTTGTCACTGGGAAGGTAATTTGATAACTACACAGAAATAGTGCTGCTGCTGCTGCCTTATAGTCATTTTTGTTATCAGTTTGTCCCTTTGTTCTCTTGATGCAGGACATCTTCTCCAGCAGCAAACGCTTGTCTCTTTTGATGACAGAAAGTCGATCTTCCTCCAACTTTGTGTACAGGAGGGATAAAGAAATGCTTTTTTTCTTTACAAGGCCATAGCAAACAGCAGTGATGTACCATGAATACCTAACAAGGTGTTCAAAATTGCTGTCCCCTTCTCTACACTGGGTGTAACAGACACTGGCCAGGTAAAGCTCTGTGCTAGTGTTGAGAGAACCCTTTGTGTCACCATTTTATTGCTGACACAGGGAGAGAAAGGCCTTTGCAAGGCAGCACATTTGACCCTGTAGCACTCTCCTGCAACCACAGCAGCAGCCTGCATGATTATCAAATGCACTTCATCAGTGTAAGCAGAACTTCTATAAATATTTGTTGATGTGTTTTCCAGGATCATCATTATCATTTGTGTCTCTAGCAGCCCTCAAAGACTCTTGTCAAAATCTAGGACTGTGATGGACAGTGTACAAACACATGATGGGACTTATCCAGACTCCTCTGAAGTCAGTGGGGCTCTTTCCATTATCTTTGGTGGACTCTGGATCAAATGGTAATTTTTCCATTGACTTCAGTGAGGTTTGGATTGGGTCCAGCTGCAAGCCATTTTTGTCCTGGAGTGGTTGCAAGCTAGTGTAAGAAGAGAAGCAACAACTGGGTGTAATGAACAAATGGAGAGAGGTGTAAGAGGCAGTATAAGCCATTTCTCTTCACTGTTAGCATGATTTTAAGCCTCTTTAAGTTTGATTTTAAAATGGAAGATATTAATAATCTCAGTTTCTGAAGTTAGCTGCGTCAAAAGGGGGATGAAAACTGAAAGAGTCCACTAGAGGAAGGAGAATCCCTTTGGATATCCTGTGGGCATTGTCTGATTTGTAAAAAATGTTACCATATTGTTTTTCAAACAACACAGATCCATTATAAAAGTGGTTTGGGGGGATTGGGAAGGAATGGAGAAGAGGTGAAGGGAAAAACTCATTTTCCAGGTTATCTGAGTCCCAGGTATGCCTTCTTCAGCAGGGCTGAGCTGGAGATAACCAGAGAGAGGCTGGATGGAGGAAAGCACACTTTTCATAGCTGACTTCAACATCTCATTCCCAGAAGCCTCTCAGAACAGAATCACTGAAGAAATAGTCTTGTTTTGAGCATACTAATTCACTCTTCTCCTTTCTCCACTTTTTCCCCCATATTTGATTCTAGGCACTCCAAAGACATTGCAAGTCCTCTATAAAATGAAAAGGAAATCCTGCTCATCCTGCTCTAGTAGTTTGGAGTGGTTAGAGTAACAGGTTTTTGTAGAGAGTCCAGTGCATCTGCCTTGTTACCTCAGGTTTATAATCAAAGAAGGTCAGATACTGGTCACAGTGTAGTACAAAGGTACCAAAAACTGGTGTGTTTAGTAATCCCATCAGGCTCTGAATAACCTCAAGGAGAATGGTTGTAAGGAAGAACTAGTTAGTAGAAGATTGCAACATCAGACTTTCTCTGTCTCCTTCCTTTTTTACTTCCTTCTTTCTTTTCTTCTTTCCCTCCTTCTTTCCTTCCTTCTTTCTCTTCCTTTCTTCCTCTATTTCTTTCTCTTTCCCTCTTTCCCTCTGTAACAGTATGGGAAGGAGGAGGATGAGAAACTAGGACTAGGATCACAGTCTCACTTCTGCAGTTCAAATGAACATGCCTGAGAGTAGTGGGCTCCTGCTGTTGGGTTTTTTGTTAACCTCTGTGTGTGTTGGGGGGGGGGGGGGTGTTATGCGATGTTTCATTTCCAGAGGAACTTTGTCAATGTTATTTTTGCAGAAATAGGAAAGAATTAACAAGCAATTGAATCCCCATCCTAATACAGCATATGATTTTATGCACAGAGGAGAAATGAATTGTTTTGCTAATGAAGTGATTTTAAGGTGCCTGGGGATTATTGTGTGGCATAGTGAGATGATAAACAATTTTAAGGGAATTAATTCTGAGTCTTTACATGGGCTACACTCCCATTGCCCGGGGGGTACTGCTTTGGAGATTAAACCTTTGACAGGGCTGAGCTGCACCCATTTTCTACTGTGCTCATGTTTGGGGTTTTTTAATTGTTGTTGTTGTTTCCTTTTAGTGAGCAGAGTTAATCAGGTAACAATTTATTTTCCACTCTCATCTTCTAATAAAATTTGCCTCTTGGGAGCAGTAAGATTTTGAAGGATGACTGCCAGTCGAGGCTACCCATTGTTATTTCTTGTGCTTTGAATATGCTAACATCCTATTATTCAGTTCATTGCTCAGTGTGTATCTTGATGATTGTGCTATTCTTATTATTTGTGATGTTTTTTTCATGGTTCTACAGAAGTACCCTTTAGGAGGCTATTTGAACACCTTAGCATTTGTTAATCTGAAGCAATCCGATTTCATCAATAAGTGTAAAGATAAAATAAGTTATTTAATGCTGCTGGGAGTCTGCTATTCATGGATCCTGATAGTCCTGTTGCAACAATCAGTGCACTGAGGGGAAAAAAAGGCCCTGAAATTGTGACCATCTGGTCACCTCTTTATTTTCTTTGAGAGGAGATGTGAAGGTAAGCATGCTAGTGCTCAGTGAAAAAAACAATACTGTACCTTCATCTTTCTCTAACTTCAGATGATGGTGGCTGTATATTGCAGGGGCATTTGTGTCCATTAATGGTTTTGCTGTCTGGATCTGCAACAGAAATGAAATGTTTATCCCCTTTGTATTGGAAAAACCCTTGCATATCATTACGGGAAATCTTTAAATTCTTGTGATCTGTTTTGTTAGCCAGCAGTAGCGCTATTAAATATATGATTCATTGTATCAGCAAAGCCAGACTTGCCCAGAAGAAAAGTAGTGGAAAATGAAAATGTTAAAGGCAATTGTTCTAAAGTCTGCTTGAGATTCAAAGTGCTCTTATTGTTGGAGAAATGTAAAAACACATACAGTCCATTTACAGCTGTGTTGAAGTTACGATATAGGAAAGACTGTTTAAGATAAGTCAGCAAGCCTTTATTAGGCATCCAGCAGGAATAAAAAGACTAGTGTAAGAAAGCCTTAGGTACTCCTAAGCTGTACAGGTTTTCCAAAGTGCTGCACATTTAGGATGCTGCCAGAATAAGATAAGAATGCTGGAAAAGGACTTCTTGTGTTGAAAGGATTCCCAGGCCTCTTCTTATTAGCACATTAGAATGATCATCAAAAGCAAATTGTTAATCTAATTATTCTGAGTTGACAGTGCAGTGGCACAACAATATTTATCCCCACCTTGGCCTAAATAGCCATGCAATATATGAGAAAGAAGAATAATCTGTGAGATGTCTTGCACTGAATATATCCCGTGGAAGAAAAGCGGGTAATGGAGACTGGAGTGAGACAGGATTTAGAGGTGAGACCACTCTCTCTAATCCTGGAGATTGAAGGGAGTGAGAGCGGATCAGTTAAAACAATGATACCATGATCACTTTTTTTTCCCCAAAAAATAGATGCGATAAACAATCTCCCTCTGTCATACCTCAGACTTGAACTGTTCCATCTCAGGCAGACTCAGCCTATTTAGAACCATTTTTCAGTGATATATAAAGAAGATATACTTGCAATTTAGAAACCAAGAGGCTGCCAAGAGCAGCAGGTATGGCACCAACACAAGCCCTTCACAGAAAGACATGACCAAAGCACTGCCTGAGTGCAGCAGGAGTTTTCCACATCTTTCTGTAGCAGCTATGTGATGAGCCAAGGACCAGGCTTGCAAATTTGATGGCAGACCTGTCATACATACTACCAGGACAGGTTCCTTGCTTTTATAACAGGTTCCTTGCTTTTTATATCCCTGCCCCTCTACTCTGCTCTCGTGAGACCGTACTTGGAGCATTGTGTACAGTCCTGGTGTCCTCAACATAAGGAGGACATGGAGCTGTTGGACCAAGTCCAGAGGAGAGCCACGAGGATGATCAGGGGACTGGAGCACCTCCCATGTGAAGACAGGCTGAGAAAGTTGGGGCTGTTCAGCCTGGAGAAGAGAAGGCTGTGTGGAGACCTCATAGCAGCCTTCCAGTATCTGAAAGGGGCCTATAAGGACTCTTCATTAGGGACTGTAGTGATAGGACAAGGGGTAATGAGTTAAAACGTAAACAGGGGAAGTTTAGATTGTCTATAAGGAGGAAATTCTTCACTGTGAGCATGGTGAGGCACTGGAATGGGTTGCCCAGGGAAGCTGTGAATGCTCCATCCCTGGTGGCATTCAAGGCCAGGTTGGTCAGAGCCTTGGGTGACATGGTTTAGTGTGAGGTGTCCCTGCCCATGGCAGGGGCGTTGGAACTAGATGATCTTAAGGTCCTTTCCAACCCAAACCATTCTATGATTCTATGATTCTATGAATAATTTACACCATTGATTGGGACAATGCTGAGCAGTTTCTAGCTTTGTCTGAATTCACTTGAACTGTTTGGCTTCTTGTGAAAACACTCAGCTGCTTTTTTGTGGCAATTATTTCTGAGGAGGTGGGATCCCAGGAGGGGCTAACTGCTCTCAGGCCACCTGATTTCAAGGGGGAGACAAGAGTACTCATCTTAATCTTTTCTAGAACCCCCCCATGGTAAGTAGCTGAATTTTCCTGAGTAACAGAACTAAACTTGGTAAATCTCTGAGGGTTTTAGTGATTTTGGCTTCCTCTTGCTGCTACCTCCTCTGTTTCTTCAGGTGCTTTAAATTATTATGCTATTATTTTAAAACTAACTTTAAGAAGAGATACAATTTGTAAAAGAGAATTGTTAGTGCATCAATCAGTGGAAACCAGCAGTGGGAAGAATGTGATATTTATGTGAACTCTGATATAAGTTTATAGGTATGCGAACTGTATCAAAAGTGAAACAACAAAAGGTGGGTTTTGAAACAAGATTTCTTCTATGGAATTTGTATCAATATAATTTCATTTTCTGGAAAGTGTTATAATTAATTTCTGTCTTGTCCTTACATGCACAACTGTAAAACGTAAAACCTGGTATTTTTTAACCCACCCTAATCTCTGTTGTGGCACTTTCCAGAGCCATGGTGATTTTCAAGCTTTCTTATATTTCATTCCATGCAAAATGTTGCAGAGAGGAGATATAAATCTGTTTTTCCCCCCTGTTCCTTTCTTCCATTAAGAAAATGACAAAATTATTCAGACTGGAAGTGTTTGGTCTTGTGTACATAAAAACATGCTGGCAGCTTTTGTACTTTGCATCATGGAGAAAATCATAATGTATCCCTAAACTTTGCCATCTTTATAATGGTCCTCTCCAAGAAGTGTACCTATTATTATTACTTTTTTTAACGTTACCTTTTTTCTTCCTTGCTCCTTATCTTCCCCCTTTCACTCTTGCTCTGGTTTATTTTTTTGTGAGCTCCACCAATAGAAAGCCTGCACCTCACCAAGCAGAAGCCCTTATATTTTCTCAGAGCAATTCCTGTCTCTCTTGGCAGAGCAAAAGCCTGTGCTGCAGGGGGCTGTGTTGAGGACAGCCTGCTGCCTTCAGGTGCCCCAGCCCAGGGGCACTACTCCTCTGGTTGCTGGCATTCACGGCAGCAAGCCTGAGTTCATGCCAGCAAAGGCATGCTGGAATTTCTGGGCAACTAGCGTGGGAATTTAGGAGCACGCCAGCATGTCAACACAGGGGCACTTGAAGAGGCCGCTCTTTGGCCATTGGAGACCTTGTTAGTCACTGCTTGATCTGGGTGTGAACCCTGTAATAAGGAACAAAATGCTGTACCTCCTAAGCTGTCCTTTACCCAGCATGATAGTTACTCTTTCTCTTTGCTCGCACTCAGAAATTCACACTCATGTTTAATCCAAGAGCAGCTGAGTTGTGGGAAATATTTTGTTCTCTATAAATACATTTCTCCACTATATTATCTTGATGATATCTAACCTCTGTTCTTGGCTTCTGAATGCCTTCATGCATATATGAAGTGCTCTGTTTGCTGAACAAAAGGGAGTTCTGTATGCACAGTGGATGCCCAGAGTATTTCAGTTACACTAATATAATTTTGCTGCTTTAAAAAAGCCACTGTTTAAATATCCATGGCTATATACACTAGTAACCCTCTCGAGATTAATTCAGACAAAAGGCTATTTATTTATTTATTTATTTCAATATTGTTAATTTGGTTAGAAAAATATGTCAAATTCAGTTCTCTACTTCATCTTTAACTGTTTTCCACCTGCAAGTCAAATTATAGGAACAATGGAAGGAAGGAAGGAAGGAAGATATTTTTATACAGTTAATGAAACAGACCCGGTCTGGAAATAATGAAGAACTATTTCTTCGTATTTAAGCTAATTATATTGTGATACAATCTTCCAAAGGTAGCAATACAGTTGAATCACTGCTGATGGTATTCACTATTTTCAAGAGGGAGCAGTACTGCATTATTACTGATTTAAAGCCAGTGACTAACTGAATCTATTTTACATCTAAATTTGGTGAACATCATTATGGTAACTCTAATGGACACAAAAGCTATGCCTAATTTGCTGATTATTCTTAAAACATGTCTCTTGTACCTGGCTGCTGATCAGCAGCTTTCACAACAGTATTAAGAATGAGAAAAGAGCTGCTGTTGTTTTTTTTTGGGTAAGGTTATTCTTTCATAAAGGCCTACGCTCCTTATCAAACAGCTGTACCTACCCTTTTCTTGTGTTCTTCGTACTTTGCTTTGTCCCATTTTAGCTGAAGATATTTGTTGCCACATGGTAAAATTGTCTGATAGGCTTGATGCACAAAATAAAGCACCTCTGAATACGGGCTTTTAGGGGGGGGAGAGAAAAAGAGGAAAAAAAGTATGAGTAATACCAGTCTAAGCCTTTCCTATAGCAAAGCCCTGGAGACTTGTGGTATGTTTGCAGCTGGTCACGTGGGGGTTGTCATGGCATCGCTGCTCAGAAAAAGAATGAATAGCTGGTGGTAGCATTTCAAACAATACATTTAATGAGCAGCAAACAGGAACTGAATGTTATAGCACAGCATTCCAAAAAGTATTTTATTTGTATATAAAATAGATTACCAATTATACTTCACTATCCAGATCTACCTCCCACTGGTGAAGAAAAGATGGTGTTAAGTTATTAGTCAGATTAGATATAAGGAAGAAATTCTTTACTATGACAGTGGTGAGGCACAGGCTGCCCAGAGAAGCTGTGGCTGCCCCATCCCTGGCAGTGTGCAAGGCCAGGCTGGATGGGGCTTGGAGCAACCTGGTCTAGTGGAAGGTGTCCCTGCCTGTGGCAGGGGGGTTGGAACTGGATGGTCTTTAAGGTCCATTCCAACCCAAACCATTCTTTGATTCTATAAGCAATGCTTTACACACTACCATAAATATGTAAAGAACTGTATAATGGGCTATATTTGCCAAGCCTTGAACAGTATGCCTCAGTAATGCTCTGAGCAAACCACAGTGGGATGTGTCACGTTTTGCACTGCAGTAACTTGTTTCAAACAGGTTTTTTTTCATCGATAAATATGCACTTTTCAAAAGCCACAGCAAATGTGTTCATAGTGAAACAGTTCTGGTTTTTAAGAGCCTTTTCACCTTTCTTTGTCTGCATGCCATCTGATTGCTAACAATTACAGAAAGCTCAGACAGATTTCCAAATGCTAACTATTTACGAAGCTGACCACTGGCTCTCACTCAGGGCCACCTTGGCTTGCTTTCTTTGTAGGCAATATTTGGCAAGGAGATACATGGGCAAACACGTTTTTTCAGGCCCACCCAAAAATGGAAAAGGTGCTTCTGCTCATTTAAGTGTGGCTTGGTCTCCTCCAAAGCTGGGCTTTAGGTGGCACAGTTCATTTGATGTTTCTGTCCCCATGGTGTGGAGCACCCTGAAGCTGGGTCTGGCAGTCTGCTGAAAAGCACTGCTTTTGGCTTATGCATTTTCATGGTAAGGTCTGTAGTTCCTAAGGAGAAGACTTGAATTACAGCTTGCAGCTGTCATGGGTCTTTTAAAATAGGTAGGGTAATACATGCTGTATAGAAGCACTGGGAAGTAAGGAACCTTTGACTGACAGTACCAAAATTCACTAGCCAGAAAGGGTCTGTACAAGGATGTACCAGGGGATATTCCATTTTAGCACGAGGCTGTTCGTCTAGGTTGTTCTTATACAGCATCTCCTCTGGGTGCAGGAGAACAGCAACACACTGTCACATCTACCCAACACAGAATCAGAGCTACTGCACTCTTGAATCTTTATCTTGGTTAACTTTTGCATTTCAGTAGCAATGTGCAGTCGGGTATAGGGGTTGTGATTTTTATTCTAGTCGCTGTGAAATGGCACTTACTTAAACAATGAAAGCAGATAAATTTAAAACCTTGATACGTGCTAACTTTGAACTGTAAAGCAAGTACTCTGATTTTCAGACAAATGATGGAAGCAATTGAAAAGTGTCTCTTCAGCTGCTTGGGTTCTTACTATTTTTCTGTTAATGTAACAGGAAGATGTGGAAAATGTCAGTAAACATAAAAAAAGAGCTGAAATGCATTTCTTCAAATACATGTAAAATCTATCTAGGCACATAATAGCATTACATTTTGCTCCTGAACAAATAGAAATGCTTGTCCCTCATTTGCTTGGCAGTGTCTTGGCCTCAGTCTTTTAAATGCTACATGTGTAATGATCTGTTATGGACAGATCCCAAAGGCACTGTTTTCATTATGATTTCATTGACTTTGATGAAGTCCTGAAAATATAAGGAAAATATAGCCTCTTACATTGATGGAAACATGGCCAAACTGCTTCTCAATTAAAGTTTGTGAAAGAAAGGAAGTGGCTTTAAACCTCCTCTGTGGTTGCCTGTTCTCTCTCTGCCCTTAGAAACTGTGGACCAGATATGCTTTCATTCTCAGCTGGGTTTTGGGTGGGTTTTTGTTGTTTCTGTGTTTTTTTTGTTTTGTTTTCTGGTAAGGAAAGTAGAACTCAACAGTTTCAAAATTGGCTGTCTTTGTGTTGAGCTACCTAAGGTCCAGCAGGTCCTTTCTAATAGAAGATGGTGCTGGAAGACAGCAGGTCCTACCTCTCCTAATTTCACAGCCTAAGCTTACAGCCACAACAGGAGCTCTTCAGAGTGGCATTTCACTGCTTAGTCAAAGCAGTCATGTGAAGTATCCTTAACAAGTTAGAGGACTGGACCTACTACCTCTGCAAGATAAAGCAGATATTTATGAAACTTTTATTCTGTATACAATTTTATGAAGTGACAGCCATGGGAATTTCCATGTTATGTGCAGAAAGACTTGCGTATAATTCCTTCATAGCAAAAGGTATTACCTGCTGATAAAGAAATGAGAAATAAGTAGATAATGAACATCAGATGATTTTGGAAAAAAATGCATTTTCCACTATACATCCACTTTCCAATGTATACATGTCTACATTTAGTTTTCACATAAAGCAAAGAGAACACTGTTTTCTGCAGCATAAAACCAAGGTCATTAATAATAAATACCAAGCTACTTTTCTAATAGGACAATCTTGGAGTGTGCTGAGCTTCTTTTCTGAGATCTTAGCACCCTATGGATCATGTAGATTTCTGGGTATGTTTTTTAGTCTCTTTTTGCTTTTGGTCTGATTTTTAAGAAAACCTATACATATAAAATATAAGGCTGGAAGCTCTGTGGGTGGTATCGCTGATAGGAATTTGAATCTTGGGTTACTTCCCCCTTGAACTATGTTGCAAAATTAGTGAGTTACTGCCCTTTCCTCTCCCACTGTCTGCCAGAAGAGCTTGGGATGGCTTAGGAACTACCAGCTACAGTAGCTGCTTATGCTTACAGCCCAGTTACGGAGTAAGTCAGAGAATATGCTGCTTCTCCCACTGCACACCTAATATAGATCAATGTCTTTGGAGGTACTGTTGCTCACCATGACCAGAAGTACCTTTTCCATGGTTTGCTTTTGCTGAGAACTTTGTGTATATATATATATATATATATATATAGTAAGAAAATATAAGAAGCTGGGTGTACATGTCCTAAAGCTTTAAGGGATCTCTGTATGTGTGACAAGGAAAGTGAGTCCTGTTTTTTGTTGACAACTTTCCTGGTTATTTTAAAGTTATGGCAATTTCTCGCTTTATTTTATGAAGTGTTTTTCTGTGGCTGACTTTGAGTGCATGCACAGGCTGAACTGCAGGACTGGAGTCACTTGTGGGTGTGTTTGAGGATCAGGCCCAGTCTCCCATCATTCACTGCCTGTCCCTGCATGGGCAATTGGAGATGCTGTGAGAAGCCAATATTGTTTTGGTCAGTTCGGTATGATACATGGTAGGATCCAATGCTGTGACTTTAACCCTGCAAGTACACACCCTTATCATGTAACTCACCAGCAAACCACTCCACTGAGTAGCTGAAGAGTCCATCTGTAGTCAGGGGGATAAAAAAAGCAACTGGAAAACCTGCTGGGATGAGTGGGGCCGGCTCTCCCTGTGCATGCAGCATACCTAGCTGCTTCCATCTAAGGGCTGCCTGCATTCAGGCAGGCTCTGGCTTTGTGCATACATGTGTAGTGGAGCAAACTTTTCCCAGTGTGGCATGAGTGCTTGCTGCGCTGAGTGGTGCAAAGGGAAGGGGACGTGAGGGCTATGGCTCCCACTGCAATACAAAAGCAGATTTACCAGATGCTTCCTTTAGACTTGACCCTTTTTGGAATCTTTGAGTGGGAATTAATTTTTGGCTGGGAAAAAAAAAAAGAAAAAAGGTTGTTTCTTGTTTCCCACTTATTGTCTGAGAAATTTAGGGAAGGGAAAGGGGGTGGGAAGAGAGGAAGAGGAAGGGAAAACATTGCCATAATTATAAGGAGTTTTATTTATCTATACATCTATCTACATACACAATTTAAAATCTTTTGGACAATGTTTGGTAAGATCCAGGATTTCCTTGGTCTACAGCAAAAAGCCAAGTAGATTAGTGCTGATAAGTGATTTTCCTCAGTGGTTTTAACATGGGAGGAGGGTACAGAGGGAGAGGAGAGAACTCTTGGATGATTGACTGAGCTTCTGCGTTGAGGTCTGTTTGCTCGTGCAGTATACTCCTTAGCTTTTTGAGGAAGGCTGGTCTTACAGTGTGGGTGCTAGGGAGTGTGTACACAGAGAAGAGGCCAGGGCCCTGTCCTCCACCTTTGCCTGAGGAGGGGATCCCTTTCAAGGTAACCCCAGAAGGTCCTGTAACTGTTGAAAAGCCTGTCTGTAGCCAGAGGCCAGCATATCCTGGCACAGAGGGGTGGGTGAATTGGCCCAGGAGGCCCATCCGCTCCAAGGTGAGCATTTTCATTCAGCTATGTGCTCTCCTGGACACAATGATCACTGCAGCAATGGCTGCAGCAAAGATGGTAAGTTGTCTGCTGTGTGCAGGCTGGGGGTGTTGCCGAGTCTTTGTCTGGCAGCGTTCTACTTTGTGAGTCTTTCCCTTGTCTGGCTTTACGAGAGCAAACCTCTGCCTACTTGTCAGCATGAGGCGTAGCTAAATTTGTGGCTGGAATGAGGGCAATTTGCCAGTGCAGACAAGGTCTACATTGCTGGAAGAGAGGTGGTAGCCTCCTAAGAGCAGCACAGAGGAGAAAACTTGGAGGCGCCTGAAGTATAGCAGCCTCCTAAAAACTGAAAAAGCACAATGAAGCAGTAAAGGTTTTTGGCTAAGAGCAGGTGCCAAGAGAAGCATTGTTTTGTGTGTTTGTAGGTGGTGCACATGTGTTACGGGAATAGACTGTGATATTGCTCATGTTAATGCTGTACACTGCAGTAGGACACACGTGCCTCTGTGTGCACACCTCAGGCAGGCCTGGCCCTTTCACTGTGTAGGAGGCATGTGATAGCAGGTGCCAGTATTAATTCTTGCTAATGTGCTGCTTAGTGTTTTAGATTTGTGACATTGCTTTCAGGGCTTATATTAATTTTTACTGCTATAAATATCTGATTGCTTATAATGGCTAAAACAAGTTAGTGCAGAAAATGAGGAACTAGTTACAGTTTTGTTAGGTCCTTGGGTGTGTGTTTTCCTTTTATCTATCTTTCTCTACTCCATCCCACAGACCTGGATAACCTTCAAAAATCATTTGTATCCCATCTTCATTTTTGAGTCTCCTGCTTTAAAAGGTACTCAGAGAAAGGCACTGTTTTTCTGAATGCAAGCACTATCTAAACATAAACCCTCTGCTGTTCTAAACCTGTTGGGCACACAGAAGTCATCTGCTTAAGGGTATGGGTGTGATTTTGGGGAGAAAAAAGGTCTGAAGCATTAATCTAGTTGTACCTGTCTCTCTCTCCCCACTGGCTTGGGGATACCTGCCAACTGCAAAATTACACCAGTACAATTAGTCCTGTCATAGGCCAGTCAGACACAAGAATCCATCACACTGACAAGTACTCCTAGTCTTACCTGTGCATCCTGCTACTATTCAGACTGTTCCACACAAGGAAGAGAAGAAGGTGAGTCTTGCACTGCTGCCTTTGGATTTACCCTCTGGCTTACTTGAATTACTTACTTTGGTTTGCTGGCACGGAGGCAGCAAGTTGCAAGGTTCTAGCGCTCCTCATCCAAACCCTCTCCCTTCTTTTTGAGTGAGAGCAGATATCTTGGACAGGCAGGTTTTGTTCTCCTCGGGGGTTTTATGGACCACCATGAAGCCAGAATGGTCAGGCTCTTCAAATGAGGTTCAAATACAGTGCTAGACTATACTGTGTAGAGGAAGAGCTCCTTTATGAGGATGGCATGCGGGGACCTGTAATTGTGCCATTTCCAGTGGACTGTCAAAAACGCATGGAAACACCCCATGTGCAAGGTAAACTTTCCTAGTGCATTGGGTGCAAGAGGAATAAGTTCCTGTGTACAAGAAGCATATTTTGCCTTTTGACATTTCTGCTTGTTCGATGAGTGACCAGACCTTCCATCTGTGGAACTTCGTTGAGATATCACAGCTATTTCCAGCAGGTGGCAGATGATAATCACACTAGTCACCAAATCTGGGTACAAATGATGTGTTTTCCAGACTGTTTATTCAAATATTGACTTAAATATACACATTATATAGTAGCTATAAATGTGTTTCCAACAGCAATAAAATAAGATTGCATAATTGGAGCCGATTAGTAGTTACCCATGATAATATGTAATTAAATACTTGGGAATCAAGTGTGGTATGATTTACTTTTTCTTTAAAAATTCAGCTTTGATTTTCTTTTTTTTTCTTTTTTTCTTTTTTTTTTTTTTATCTCTCAGATTAGAGAAATTGCTTCTATTCCAAAAACCTCCAAATAACCATCTGGCTAATTGTGTTTCATGGTATAAGATTATCTTTGTTCATGTACTGTGATGGGAGAGAGCTCCTTCATGCAGTCATGCCTGGATAATCAAAAAAACCCCACATGCTTTAAAGAATTACATGCTAAAACTATCGTGCCAAATTGTGCACATTGCCTTTTCTAGGTAGCATCTCATTGGCAGAGTAGCTCTGGCTAAGTGGTACTACTGACGGAGAGAGGGTTTATTTCAGATTAGCAGTCCCTAGTAAGGACCAGATTTAGTTCCTTTTGCTCTCATTAGTCGTTACTCAAACACATGAGTAATGCCAGTGGGTTCAATGGGAGCTATTCACCATGCAGAGAGAGGGTGGCATTCGCAAGCTGACCCGCCAGCACTGGCCTCAATGGGATTTTTGAGCAAATGGAAGACCACAGGATCTGACCCATAGTAAATGCGTGACTACATGGAAAAGTCTCGTCAGGGTTTATAGCTGCGTATGGGATAGCTGTGTCACTCACAGCACTGGCTGTGGATGAATTATTCCCAAAGCTTCCCAAAGTCAATGTAAACTTTGTAGCATCTGTCATATACATCTTGCTTATAGCACAAATCTGGGACATATCTCAGAGGCAGAAAAGTGTTTGTTTTATGGGTGTTTTTGGGTAAATGTTGGTAGCATAATCCTAGCGGCTTCCCTCTGGGGGACTGTACACCCCCATCCGGGGGGGGATATGAAGGAGAAGATGGGGTAAGAGCTCTCCTTGCAGTCTCACCAGAAGAGATACTATCGGTGCTGCTAAACTGAGGGGGGTTGCGGCTTTGCCTTGGAGCTGGAGAGCAAGGATGGAGCCCTGTGTTGTCAAATTAATTCTCGTAAGGAACAGAGAAGACTGCAGATGAGCTGGTGACATAGAAGCAAAGAAGACATGAAGATGACTATGGCTGCCAATATGCAGTTACTTGTGAAATACAGGTGTTTATATGCCTGCCTGCATAACCATGTATTTATTGTAAACAGCATTACCCAGTATTTTAAAAAAAAGTAAAAAGCCCCACTGCTGCTCCATTTTTCTTTCTCAAGATTATTTGCTGTTTTCACTTAGTTACAGCAGTTCCACAGAAGCCTGATGTGGGAGAGATGAGGATGGATGAATACTTATTAAACTGCAGTAAAATTCACCACATTTCATTCTTGTACATAATCACTGGTTTTGTTTTGAGTTTGTTTTTCTTTTTTTTCCATGTAAGATCTTAATGCAGTTTTATTACATTATAATCTTTTATGGGAGGGTAAAGGGATTTGTTCCTTAACAGGAAAGCAAAATTTATAGGCTCAAGTAAAGCAGATAGGACCCAGAACACAATGCTTCTACGAGTTTAGCCTGAAGGTATTTCATGTTGGTAAACTTAATCGGAATCCTGAATGTTCTGTGCTTGCTGCTGAAATGACTTGGATTTTAACAAAATTACATAATTTAGGAGGATGCTAGGTGGGCAGATTTTTAGAAGTGATGAACAAGAATTAAGAGAGCAAAGTGTTCTTTTTTATTTTTTTTTAATAAAGATTAAAAAAACATACAACAAGAAAATTAATTGTATTGTCTCAGCTATTGTAACAGCCAGTTCTCACTGGCTGCTTTTTCCTGTAATTAAAGCCATTTTTCTTTTCCCCATTCTGGCCTCTTCCTGGCCCAGAGTTCCAGCGACAACCGGCAAAAATGTGAGATGTTCTGAAAAGCCAAGCAGTAAGAAAGTAGACATGCTTTTCTGCCTCTACTCTGGGGTCACAGTGGAGATCTTTGCTTTCTTTCAGTGTAGTAACTGCAGAGTAATCCCTGGTTTTCCTGTTTCTGATGCACAGATCTATTTTTATCCAGTGTGTGAGTGCACTGTACATGTATATTCTACTGGTACATGCACGCAGAGTTCAGCAACAGCCATCTCAGTAGTGTCCGCTCTTTCTAATGTTTCTTCTTCAATTAAACTTCAGTTAAATTTTTGGGAAATCTGTACTTTCTTGTCACTGTTGCTGACATTTTGCTAATTAAAACCTTCTTCTTGTCATCATTCTCTTTCTTTCCTTCTCTCATGTAATGTAATGGCCACAGTGTTTTCCTGCCAGACTCATCATACAAGCAATTTCATTAGTTTGTTCATTCCTCTGTAGCTACATCAGATGGAGGCTCTTAGCCTTCAGAGACGCAAGGTAATCAGAGACTCATTCTTCAGTTTCCTGCTTACACAGATTATTTCTGCCATACCTCACTTCATGGAGGCTGGGGAAAGAACTGCAGTCTTTTCCTGGCCAGTTCTGGTTCTAGGACTTCAGGGCAGCCACTCGCCCACCCCTCCATTTACTATATTACTATGAAAGGTATCACTGCATGGGCTGAATTTACCACTTAGTCAGGGCATAAGATTCAGAGGCACTACTGAAGACATCTTTGCTTCTCCACTCACTTTGCCAGGGAAAAATATTTATTGGGTCACCATGGTCAGAGTAATGATATCACACAGCATCTCTATATGGATAGTAGCTGCCTTTAAGCCTCATATAAATATTATTAGTTGAAATTATCTATGTCTTCCTAAAACTCAATCACAATATCTTGCTCAGTCATCAGATCATAGTCTTGCTTTGTGTCACAGTGATATTTCCTTAGCTTTATCTTAACTATGTTGTTCCTCTACATAAATATAGGTAGCAGCTTCACGCTACCCAGGGGATAGTAGGTTCATATTTTGTTAGTTACTTGCATAATGCAAAAGGAGATTAGAAAGCTTCTTATATTCTGTTTCCTCCCGAGAGAAAGCTATCATGTAGATCAAGAGAGGAAATTATTTCCTTGCTTGGCACAAATGAGTCACAGAAAATGACCTTCTTTGTAGTCTAATTTAGACCCAAGAATCCTCTGAAGAGCTGGTAATATAAACCCATATGGCTTGGATGAAGAAAGTTGGAAAAGATATTGTCATTAACAGACTCATCCACATCTTAAAAAGCAGCATTTTACTTTGCCTAGGTTTTTTGATCAGACTGCTAGCAGCTGCAACCCTCATGTTGCCTGCACATGTTATCTATAGTACACACACACACATGCTATACGCTGCTACTGAAAAAGCAATGCACAGTTCTGTGGCTGTTTCTTATAATGCATTTAACATCTTTAAAATACATATTCATGTGAGTTTTGAAACTTTGCTTTCATTTACATTGTTGGACTGCATGTCATGTCGATTTGGAGACAGATGTTTATTAGAGAGGAAGCAAAAAGCTATTAGCCTTATGTCAAGAAAACAAGAGGCAAGAGAAAATAAACTGGCACACTGACGCTGAATACATGAAAGCACTGTCAAAGAGCTTCAGCAGAACAGGGCTGGTGGGAAACCAGCAGAGTAGCTGGGAAGCACAGTGAGCTGCAAGTAACTATTTGCAGATTCTCATGTGAGGAAGATCGATTTATTCCATGGCAAAGAGTGTAAGAAGAAGCCAGCTTTTTTTTTTTTTTTTTCCCCTTTCTTTCTCTTTTCCTTGCTATAAGGGTTCTTGGTTTCGTTTTGTTTCGTTTTGTTTTGTCTTTAATTACTAGTTTGGGTTTGTTTGTTTGTTTTTTTTTCTGTTTTGGGCTTTTGTTCTTAACACTGGTCTGTTCTGATTGTTGCTAATCTCAGTTCCCTAGGTATCTTGGTAGTTTCTTTTATGCTTAAGTACAGAAGTTGGTGATGCTTAAGTACATTTTAAAGGAAAGGCTGGGTTTATGGTTGAATTTTGCCACAGCCTTCCTGGACATATCCATGCTCTTGGTAAAGCTAGGCCATCCTGAAAAACAGTCTGGAAGTATGGTGGTGTGTAAGCATGTACTCCTAAAGCTGCCCAGCATGCCAGCGTCCCCCAGTCACACCTTTGGACTGGGATTCTTTCTGCTCAGGTTGCTTATGATCCTGGGCAAAGGATTTTAAAGCATCATGGGTCTCTTGTTTTTCATAATATACAAGTGGGAATCATGTCAGTGTACTTTTTTTTTCCAACCAGCAAATGTGGTACACCACACACCCTCATGAACAGCCATGCTAGCACAGGGAGAGGTTGCAAGCGATAGCTGAGGTTAGGACGTGGGGGGCAACCATCACCTTAGATAACAGCATGCATTTGTGCTAGTTCCAATAAAACTAAATTTAAGAGTGGCGGGCTCTGACTGCAAACTTGGGTGCACAAAAAGGAATGGGGAATTCATGCATAGTCTCATTTTGTGAACATACAACAACTGGTTTATAGGTAGATACCTTGTTTTGTTTCATGGGCATAAAGGAAATAGAAGTGCCATGGCTGTGTGAAAAGAACACAACTGCAGATTGGGAAGCACAGTCTGCGTCTGCTGAGAGTAACTCTTACAGCTGCAAATGCTGGGAAGAGAAGTGATAAATTGATTTTGGTTTTTTTAATTAATATGTTGGGGTCAACTTTCTGCAGATGAGAAAAGCTTCAGAGGGGGAAATGAGGTCAACTGAAGTCTTTATGTACCAAAGGCAAACACAGGAAACAGAGAGAAGTACAGTATTTTATCTGAGATGTCTATATTTAGAGCATGGAAGCAGGTTTCTCCCTGTTGCTGTTGGGGAAGATTTATCAGTTCCCAGCATCAGTGTGTAGAAGTTTCTTTGGTCACTGAATCACAGGTACAAAGATAACATGTTTTAAAAAAGATTTGTGAACTCATTTGGGGTCAACTTATAGGGATCCCAACAATAGTACCCATTGTCCTTTGCTTAGAGCTAAACTTTATCCATTTGTTTATGGCTGTTGTTTCTGCCTGTGTACTGCATTGTGTATAACAATTGTTTGCCATTCTTCTTCAGTGATGCGACTCAGTGGGCCTGTATTTATTTTGTGCAAGTATGTTCAAGGTGTGTTGTGTGGCAAAGGAGCACAAGCAACAGCTGTTGTATATTCCTTTTGTATCTGTGAGCATGTACAGAGTTTCAAAATAGGGACAGGGAGCACTGAAGGTATCACAGGGGATGCAAATGACCAGCGGGGAGAGGGGCTGAAGTATTGCAGTGAGCTGGGAGCATTATGGAGGAGAGATGACACACAGTAGGTGGAACGGGGATAATGCAATGAGGCTACAGAGGACACTGGGCATATCGTAGTGAGGAGGATGGAATTATGGCATGGATGCTGGTAAATGGAAGCCTATGCTTTACAAAATCCTTCAGAGTCTTGTGCTATAGAAGTATTTTTATCAAATTACCTATGTCACTTGGCTATGCAGACAAGGAGAACACAGTAATGCAGCTCCTTAAGATAACTCACTGCTTCCTTTTTTTGGCTGCAAGCTTGCCAGTTTCCTTCAGATTTAGGCCCATACCTGTGTTGGAAAACCCAGATGCCCCAGGCTGTCCTGACTTCCCAAGTATCTCCTTCTTGAGTTTTCATTTGCTCTTATGTATTTCAATGTCTCACTTTTTTTCTTAAATAAAGGGAATTCGTTCTGTGTTGTACCTGCCATGATCCAAGCAATGATGGACTGCCAGCTATATTCCTTTGGCTAGCCTGGACAACATTTTGCCTACAGACTTCATGCTGCATGTGACTGACTTAGTATTTGCCTTGTGATTTCTTGCTGTCCTTTAATACTTGCTTCTTAATCTATGTATAGCTTGTTCTTGGTGTGCCTCTTACTTCAGAAATTATAGCT
Source organism: Pezoporus wallicus (assembly GCF_028554395.1). Taxonomy (NCBI): domain Eukaryota; kingdom Metazoa; phylum Chordata; class Aves; order Psittaciformes; family Psittacidae; genus Pezoporus; species Pezoporus wallicus. The sequence continues at coordinate 1,877,914 of NW_026641150.1, read as the reverse complement.
GAAAAGGGAAAGCATTGTATTCTAAGTTTTTTTTTTAACTTTTTTTTTTCTTTTTTATTTTCTTTTTAGCTGCAGGCTTGAGAAGGGACATTTTGTTGTGCTTCCGGCCATGATGGACTGTGATGTGCCTAGGTTGTTCTACATAGGGATGGTCCAAGCCCCTTCGGGGGGTGGGGGGGGTATGGGGGGTGGGTTGTGACTGTCTGCACCAAAGGTAATCTGATTTTTTGCTTTATGAAGTAATCTGTAGGGTCCTATTGAACTTTGTGTTCTGCTTTTGCCAGACCTCCAGGGGAGGAGTATTTCAATTACTGACTTTACAAGACCCAAAGCTTGGCGCTGAATGCTGACACAGGTCCTATTTCTTGCTGTTTAACTTATAATCATGCAAGACTGAAATTTGAATTCGCTGCTCTTCCCATGCCATCAGGCAGAGCAAGCTTTGCTGCTGATCTAATGGAGCCAGGAGACAGACTGGCCTGCTCCCAGCGCCCAGACAGGTTTGCTTATTTACCACGGGACTTCTTTTCCCCACTAATGAATGGGTTTCATCCTGGGGCATCGCAAGTGCCCTTTCTTTATGGCTCTGTGGGAAAGAGGACTTGAACATCCCTCCCTCCCTCCCTCCCTCCCTCCCTTTCGCCAAGCCGCGCAGGCCCCGCGGCCGTTCCCCGTCGGCGGGCCGGTGGGCGCCGTACACGGTCAGTGCAGTGCAGTTGGTCAGCCCGCCTCCCGCCGCTGCCTCGCCGCTGTCCTCTCACACCCCCCGCCTTGCCCTGACGGTGGCGGGACAGGGCAGAGGGCGGGGGTGGGAGCGGCCGCCCCGCGCTGCACATCTGGGCGGGCGGCCGGCGCGAGGCGCGCTCCAGCTGTTGCAAAGCACAGCAGCACCCCCCCATCGCCTCATCTCCCTGGCACCCCGCTCCCCCCTCCCACCACCCCTGGCGAGCAGCGGACCAATGAGCACCACGGCCGGCTGCCCCGCTGGCCAATGAGGGGGTGGCGGCGGGGCGAGGGCGGGAGTTGCCAGCGTCAGGGGGGAGAGCCGGACGCTGTGCTCCGCTTCGCTTGGTTGCACGGTCGTGGCAGCCGGATCGGAGCGCGTTGCGAGACCTCCGCTCGCCCGCCCGCCGTTTCGCCTTCCCATCGCGGCGGAGCAGCTCGTCTGTCTCCTCCTCCCCGACCCAGCCTGTGCATCTCCGCGGCGGCGGCGTTCGAGCGCTGCCGATCGCCAGGCGCGGCGGCGGCACCACCACCACCACCACCATGGCGGTGGAGGAAGAGGGGCTGCGGGTCTTCCAAAGCGTCAGGATTAAAATAGGTGAGGGCAAGGGGTGTGGGCGCCTGGCAGCTCGGGGAGCCCCCTCTGGAGCGGGCCCCGCTGGGCAGAGCCGGTGCGGCGAGGCACCCGCGGCCGGACGCTCTGTTGCGCTCCCCTGAGCTGCGCGTCCCGCCGGGGCAGCGGTTGGGGGTGGCGGAGGGCGGGCGGTGCCCGGGGGGTCGGCGGTGCGGGGCTGGTTCCTGTGAGGCGGCCGGGTGCTGCGGTGAGAAGCCGGCAGCGCGGAGCGCGTCCGGCGGGCGAGCGGCGCCGGCGGGAGTCCGGGCGGCGCAGGGTATCAGGCGGATTTCGAGATTTTTTAAATTATTTTTTTTTTCCTTTTAGTCGCTAAGCAACGCGCTAAAAGTTTGGAGGCGGTCGCCGAGTCTCAGTACTTTATGTCGCTGGCAGAGCTGGTGCGAAATCGGCCAAAAAGCGGCGGTGGGAAGGAGCGTCTGCCTCAGCCCCTTCCCTCAGCGAGCGGGACGGGCTGCGGCTGCTGCTTCACGGCTGCCTCCGACTCGCGTTGCTGTTGATTGAGTTCCAAACCACATTATTAGAAAGTAAGCGACAGATGTCGCCGTGCAGATTAAACTCTCCCTGTTAGAGCTCAGAGCGTGCCGGCTGGGAGGGAAAATCCCTCGTTTCCGTAACAGCGGCAAACGCGGAGTGAGCGGTTTGCCTCCCTTCGATGAGGCATGGTGGCGGGGAGCTTTAAGGGGAAGTAGAGAAGTTTAGCGCTGGACTCGCAGTGATGGGTACTGAAGGAGTTGTTGGACTGGTAGCTTCCTATTAACGCAGAGATCTTGAAAGATCTCTTCTCTTGCATGTCCGTGCACGCGAAAGCAGATTTGCAACCACCAGTTGTCATGTTAGATAAAACTGAGAGTTGAGTTTGCTAGGAAATCTCATTATTTGCGTAGTGGTGTTAGCATTTCAATGAGACAATTGCTAGGATCGTTTCCTTCTTAACTGCTAGCAGGTGGTTTAGTAATAGTAGATTTTAAGAAGTAAAATTTCATAACATAAACTAAAAAATTGTATGTTGATTCTGTATTCTTTTATACATGCAGAAAATAGATTTAGTAAGACTATAAAGTGTCGCCAGACTTGGTTTTTGTCCCTTTTCAAAGGGGGGGGTGGGGGGAAGTCTTTCTGCAAGGGAGCGATTCAGACAGCATGCAGGTGATGCTGTTGCAGGTTGTTCCTATCTGGTGATTTTCAGTGAAAGGAGTAAGAATACACCTCACATGATGGAGGATGATGACTCTTGGGTATTTTTTTACAACAAACAGTGATGTTATTTTACCCAAATGACTGATGTCACTGGAGTGTGGGAATTTCTTTGAGTGGTAGAAGAGATCAAAGATATTAATGGCAGCAAAAGACTTGAGATTAATCCCATTAAATCATGGATTGAAGTTAATCCTGCTGCTGGCTTCAGTTATTGGAGCCCTCATCAGAACTAAGCATTTGATTAACGTGCAATACTGCAGCCAGGTTTCCCGCTGCCTTTTAGTGTGGATAGTAGGTAGGAAAAGCTGTGTGCCTCACTGGTACACCAGTGCTTCGTTTCTGCATTCTAAGCAGAAGGCCTTTAGTCAATGAACTGCAAGAATGATGCCAGGCGCCTTCTGGGGCACTGCAGTACTCTGGTTTTCTGCTGTACCTCGGCAGAGGGCGGTAACAAGTACACACAAAAGCGAGTGCTTTTCTTCTGTTCACTAGAAAGTGTCAGAAGGCAGAGCCATCAGCTTTCGTGGCAGGAGAGTGAGTTTCTGAGATTTGCTTTTGAAATAAATACCTTTCTGCAGCTGGCTGTCTTTCATGAACTTGGTCAGACAATTAGAAGTGGCAGGATTGCTCTGATGGGTTGAGGGAGTATTTCTAATCTTGCAAACCCTGCAAAGCAATCCTAATCTTGACGAAATCGTATATTGAATCTTGTAAGCTCCCTGCAAAAAAATGCTGTGAGTGAATTTGAAAGGAGGTAATGAACATTGACCCCCCCAAAAAAAAAGTAGTGTCCCTCCGGTTATTTCCAAGAGTAAATTTGTATGTTAGCAGTTCCCATTTGCTAGTATCTTGTAGGTTTCTGTTTTCTAGGGACAGGATGCTGAATCTTTTCATGGGTTAAGTGATAAGTTATTTGAGGACAAAGGGATAGGTCATTTCCCATCCTGATTTGCTGGTATTTTTCATGCTTGAGAAGTGATCAGTCCTGTTCTTTAGGAACTTGCTTCATGGCCAAGCTCTGTCTAATCTCTGACTTTCAGATATTCTGTGCCTGATCTGGCAAGATGTCTTCTCCTCTGTAGTACCTTTGCTGGCAAATCATGAATGGGGGCACTGCTATACAAATATGCCTCAGTGTAAGTCTGACAAAATATAGGACCGCAGCTCTGAACAATCAGTGCAAACACACTGTGAGATCAGCATGGGACACCCATGGTGGTGTGCCTTTCTTAGTAGAGAGGCTGATGCAGTCTGGAGATTTCAAACTGCGCAAAACATGTATAACCTAGAGATGTTTGAATGCCTTAATGTGAAGTATTGCATGGCTGGGTCTTGTCCTGTATTTCCAAGAAGCTTCAGGTAAATTAAGGCATTTTCTACTGCTGGTATAAGTTGTTCAGTTGGGAGCTGGTGGGTTGCATAGAGCCACATTTAGCTAGATGGCTAATTATATTGCAGACCTAAATGCTTCCCCATTGGGAGTAATGTTGTTCTAGTCATGTTTGGATTTGGCTTGAGGCATCTCTTTCGTATGTTGAAAATGTGAACCCTTGAGCTTTTTAGGAACCTGTTTCCCTCATACGGCTGCTGTGCCAATGGTGTGCCATTTCCAGAAGGTGTCTTGTTGAGATCCTGAAGTTGTGGAGCAATGATATGAACTCTGCCGTTGTGGGTAGTAGTGTTAAGAGGAATTGTTGCTGTGCTACCTCTTGCCCAGTTTCTGGTTTCTTTTGTGGTTTGTCGAATTGAAAGAACTCAATGCCTGGCTACTTCCATTCATGTCTGTTGCAAGGAAGGAACACACAGTAAAAAGAAAAACAGTAGGATCTGTGCTAATGAATGCACTGTTGAAATGTCTATTTGAAATTGTTTTATTTTGGCTTCCTATAACTGCAACTGTTGTCCTCTTGTTTTTTTTCCTTCACTGAAAATTATTTTTACCAGAATCCCTTGTACATAAACAAAACAATGTGTCATGTAAGACTAAACAAACACTTCCTATAAGATTGCCACTTTGAGGAAGTGTGCACTGCTGATATTTCCATGACTCAGTGTTTCAAAACCTGAAAGGAAACAACATAAGGCTCTATGGCTGATGATTGGCTGGAAAAACTACAAAGAGTCCTTCTGCTTGACAACATGACTTGTGTTGTACTGTTAATAATGTTTAATAAATATACTGTACTTAATTGCTATTTCTTTTCTCCTTAAATGGCATCAACTATTAAGGTTTCAGCTGAGAAAAGAAAAGCTCATATTCAGCACTTCTGCTGTGGAAGGCTGTATAGTGGTTAGCAGAGAACTTTCTGCCAGATTTTACTTTGTGAAATTATTTATACTTGAAAAATATAGAGGAACAGCTCATCTGTGAATTTTCACTGTAAAGTAACAAGCTTTCTAGGTCCCTGAAAGTTAGTGCTCTTTTATTTAGCTCTGAAATTGTGTGTTTTTCTAGATGTAGCAGTGCTTGCTGTACAGGTTAAACTGTCTCACAGTTTTGAAATAATAAATGGAACAGGAGGCTGCTGCATGTGAAGAGGCTACTGGGGCCATACTATAACAAGGAGGACCCTTTGCTCATTGTTCTGTTGACTTCAGAAATCATAATGGTCCACTGTGAGGGCTTGTTGCAATTCAAGACATGAATAAATTTCTAAAACTCTTTTATTGTTTTTAGAAAGGGCGAGGTATTGACCTTTTCTGAATACAGGTGCTGAGGTCAGAGTCTGAAATGTGGGTCTTGTGGCAGCGTAGTCTCTCTTTGGTGCTGCTTTGTGATCAGAAGCATGAAGCTGTGTAATTTTTGTGATGAAGGTTGAGTACTACCTGATGTGGGCTGGTGCTCCACTCGCAGCTCACCTTGTTCAAAGGTAAACCCACCATTTTCTTAAAATTCGAAGCCCTGTTTTACACTGTGATGATCCAGTTGACTAGATGGAGGATTGTTGGTCTGTAGCCTGTGCTGTCTTTCTGACTCCTCGTTTTCTGTACCTTCTTTACTGATTCGTACAGAGCTATGTAGTTTAGGACGTTGCAAAAGCAATTGAACTTTTTTTTGGTAAACTGAGAGTCTTGAGTGAAGCCAGGCAGAGTATTTGCTTAAGTGGTAGTATACTAGGTTTACTCAGGTTGATTGACAAGAGAAGGTATTTACTGCCCTTCTGCCATTAAACTTGACATGAAATAAATGTTTGAAAGATGCCTCTCTGCATTTCTGTAAGGTTAAGAAGGAACTACCTTGTCTCTGACAAACTTAAGGCCTCTCCTAAATCTAATAATCCTAAGGTTGATCAGAGAAATCCATTTTACCTTGAGAAGATGTTCCTTTCAGTGCTGTCTGTTGGGATCTAGTGCCTCGTCTTAAGTGGTAACTTGTAAAAGTAAGTATGAATAAATATGCTCCCTGCATAATAGTGTAAAAGGATTTATCCCCATTTAAGTGGGGCATAAGGTTGTTGAATAGGTATTTTTAAAATATTTTCCCAGCTACCTATACATACAAACCAAAAAATTAATATTTAGGAAATGTGAAATATTTCTTATAAAGATAACTGATTTTTCTACTGCTTCAAAGTTAGTGGACCAACAAGTAAAGAAAGGAAGAGGAATTATTTACATCTCACCCTGAATATATTCTCAAAATCACTTTCTACAGCTTAAAAATTTGGCAAGTACAGCTTAAACTGAAGTAGCGACTTACGTTGTTATGGATTGACTGCAACGCTATTTGAGGCTAGAGTCTGACAGGGTGTGGAGGGTGCAGAATAGATTATACAGATCTTTCACCACTGGTTCAGTATTTCATATTGTGCTAAATTTGGTGGTGGTTGTGTTCTGACTGACTTGTGTTCAGTGTGCTGAATGGAAAAGATGTGGGACCAGTGCTGTTTCTAGAGGAGTACTGTGATTGTTCATGGAGCATCAGGAACAGCTGTAACTGGGGAAAAAATGGAGACCAAAGCATAGTTAATACAAGTGAGAGAAGGAAATGAAGGTAGCAGTGAAAAAATGCTTCAGTGAACTTAGTTTGAAGACATAGAAGATATTTGTGTTTGGGGCTGCCAGCCTGACATCAAATTATCCATAACTTAATGTAAAAAATTGTTCATATATGAGAGTGGAAGCCAATGTGACTTGGCTTTTAGATTGTGTAGAGGTAAATTCAGAGGAGTGAAGCCATTAAACAGATCTGCTCAGAGCCTCTGATGTCAGGAAGCAAATTCTGTAGGCTTTTTTGTCCTCTTTTGGAATTAGAACATTTGAAAAAAGTGTTCTCTAATCTCTCTCATGAGAATGAATAGTGTTTTCTTGTCTTCCCATTGAGGTGATTATGTGCTGGTCAAAGTACCAAATGCTCTTATATGAGGACATTATGTAAGTGCTGGGTAACTTAGTTCTGGAGTTTCCCAGAAAATTTGTTGCATTGATTTACTCTTCAGACTGGTTAGTGGGCTGTTTTGTGTGGTGTCTGGTTTTTGGTGTTTGATTTTGGTTTTGTTATTATTTTTTTTATTTTTTGTTTTTTTTTACTTATTATTGGTAGAAAACAGTTTTCAGTCTTCTATTTCTGAAATTAGTGGGTTAGGTAGATCTGAATATTAGCTTCTCCCCCTGTGTTCTTATGTCTCTCTTCTGCTTGGTGCTGTTCTCCATGTTTCATACATGGCTTTGTGATTCTGTTCTTGCAGATGAAGTCCAAGGTGCTGTGTGATATGTTAACCCAAATTAGTAGGCTGTTGCTGCTGAAAAGGCAGGTCTTGCTTTTTCCTTTCCTACTCATTTTGCTTTAAGTTATGAAATGCTCTTTCCCTTCTCCACCCTACACACCTGCTGTAGACTGCTTTTCAGCTAACAAAAAAAATCCAGTTCAATTTGCAAAGTAGGTCCAAAGAATGCAACTTATTTTTCTTGTCAGGGTTAGTTTTCTTCTATTTGAGTGAGCTGAATCAAGTGAATGTCAGAGCTGTCTCTGGACAAGTGTCGGGAGCTTGACTGGGCGTGTGAGTGTGGGAAATCAGATGGAGGAGACAGCAGGTGCATCCCCTGCTTTCATGTCTGTATCCTGGCAGCGTCACGAGACTGACTGAATCTTTCTATACTCTTCAGACTGCTCCCCTTCCATAGTACATGTTTTCTTGATGATGCCGTATTTTTTAGCTTCCGATATTACCAGCTTGGCCAGCTGCTCTGGAGAACAAATGTGAGACGGCCAGGAGGATTGACAGACTGAGTTATCTGTATCTCTGATCATCCTTCTGCCTGAGAGATACTTGCATCTCACACTCAGTTCAGTAGCCTTAGCTGCTCCTGAAAGTGTAGGTGTTTTAGTTGGTATTAACTGATTAATACTTACATGCTGGTCTTCTAAAGCTGAGGCACCTAATGTTGTATATGCTTAAACAGAATCCCCTCATTCCCCCTTCTTTGTATCACAGCAAGATTTCTACTTATGCAGATAACGCTGTCAAAAATTGTTAGGTATGAAGCCATTTATTGCACTGGTGCTTCCACTGAAGGGTGCTACTTACAGCAAGATTAGCAAATAGAGTTAAAAAAAAAACCTTCTAAAATACCTTTAATAGTGTTATATTAGGTTAAAATTCTTAGAGCAGATAAACAGTACAGACTGCAAATAGACCTTCAGGTATTCCTCTATCCTCTTAGTCTCTGACTGATGAAGGGCTGACTGATCTCCATTACAGGAGTGTAAATTGTGAATAATTCTGTTGAAGCCAATGGTTACACTTCCGAATTAAGTCTTTGAGTAGCTCATGTAGTAGTTTTTCTCTTGAAGGAGGTGGAGGAAAGATGAGGCAAAATCCAGTTGGTGTTGTCAAGGAGTACTTAATACCTCTCGTGACAACTTTCTCTGCAGACTGTTGTGTTTGGAGAATACATGTTATGGTTTCCCCTTGTAAGAGCAAGAAGCCTACAATAAAGACAGAGGGTTATAGTCTTTGCTGAATACTGTAGAAAATGTAAATATCGGACTTTTATATTACTCATGATTTCAGATCAACAAATGGTCAGTCAAACATGTAGAAGAAAAATAAATGTTTGTGTGTGCCAGTGGACTATTAATGTGTCTGGGCAGCAAGTCACTGAAGGCTTATATTAATGGTTAAAGATGTACTAGTATGTCTTAATGTTATGGTTTTAAACCTCCTAGTACCAGAGGTTGAGTCAGGGAGAAGCTTGGGAGATGCTTGGAGTTAATAACAGGCTCTATTTTATTAAACTGAAAAGCTGACGTTCTGAACAGCTCTCTGATTTTAGCAACATTTATTAAACCTTATAAAGTACCTGTTCTTTAGCAGTGCCCATTTGATTTTTTTCAGCATGGTGGGCTGGTGACTGAATTTAGGATCCAACTAAAAGCTTTGTTTTGGAATAAAAACTAAACAAAACTAACTTCCTTCCTCCCTCATCCTAACCTCTACCAAGGGAAAGCAACTTCCCTGAAACTTCACGTTGTTTTCCTCCTATAGTAGACTTTTTGGGTGACAGTTTTGCAAAATGAGATGTGAAGCTTCAAAATTATGAAGAACTGGACTTTTTCCCCTTATTTTGTTTTTTGGAATTTTTCATGGATCACTGCCAAATGCGAAACGATTTAAATATTCAGTGGAAAGGTTGAGAGGTTTGAGGTTTTCTTTTTCCCTTTTCTGTGTATAAGGGGTGAAACGTGGTATATCTTTATTGCTGGGACCGAAGGAAAGCACGCAAATGTTGAAGACTTACAGCCTGGTTGATTTGCCCAACTTTGGAGAGTTCTGGTCTTCAGTTTTCATTCCAGACCTCAGAAATCTTATCTTTTTTCTACCTGACTAGAGACTCATGCATTTGCCTTTTGTCACCTCTCAGGGAGCACTGAGGCAAAATAAAGATCCCTTCGTTAGCCCAGTAGCCCAACAATGGAATTTTACTGTTCCCTACCCTGCTGGGTTTTACAACTGTATGGCCATTAACTCAAATGGATTAGTGTGATGTGATAGTAAGAGGGAGAATGTTACACTTATGAATGGCTGGTAGATTTGAGCAGGTAGCGTTTGATGTGATGTTTAATTTGCATAAATATAAATGTGCTTTAGTTTTGTAAGCTGGTAGTAGGTAGATGAACATTAGATGAAGCATCTCAATTCTGCCACTTGCAACAAATTCCTGAAAAGCCTTGAAACTGGGAAAAGTATCTATTTCTGCAATAATGGGAAGAGGGGAAATTTTCTATTAATGCAGGTCTGTGTTCCCTAAAATGCATACTTAAGCTTTTTTTACAGTGCTGTTTTACAGTGACCTTAGGAGGAAATACATTTGTCTGTTTGTCACTGTACTTCTAACAAATTTCAACAGATTTCAAAATCCATTTAAAATAAGTTTGTGTTGAAAGGCCTAAGTTGTGTTTCAGAAAAGGAGTGTAAAACGTTGGAGACACTGGGTATCATGGGGAGCAGAAGGGTATTTGAACTTGAGAAGGAGTTCTGTTTCCAGGATTTTTAACCTTGAGTGGTTAATTTTATAATTTATAGCTGTAGGAATGAAGTTTTTGAGTGACTGATAACTTGACTTTTAGCAATTTGCAGATTTAAATTCCCATTCAATTCCAGTTACACAGAACGCATGTAGCATGAATCAGCTTTACTGTTTTTGATTTTTCTTGCTTTCAAGTTTCATTCCGCTTTAATGTTCCAAGTACTGAAAAATTGACAACTTGAAATACTTTATTTACAGTTGTGCTTCTGTTATGGCTGCTTATACAGAGTTCTTAATTCCAAAAAAGCAGATGCACTGATGGCTGAGTTGTAAGCTCCTTAAAAAAGGGAGAGAGGGGAAGAAGTTTATTTTTACTACTGTTTTCAGTTTCTTCTAAAAATATTTCTGTTTACAAATTGTTTACAGCTACTTACTTTTTGTTCAAAAACTCTAGAAGAAAACAGTTAGTGGTAGGCTTTTACAAGGCTTTAGTTGATTCTTGCTTGTATTTCCCAGCTGGTGTTAGAGTACATCTGGAATCTATGAAATTCCTTTCTTTGTTACTCATTTCCTGTTCCATTCAGTACTATAGTGTGGCATTCTGAAAGCTCTTTCTCTTGGTATTTTCTTCTAAGATGCATGTTTTAAAGCATTTAGTGAGTTCTTAAAGGTGGTTATATGTTCCTTGTGCTTAACAGTGTAATTGGACTGTATCATGCAACTTCTCAGATGTTCTGTTTCGGTATTTCAATGAGAAATAGTTTTGTTGATTTTTCTGGCAGTCATTCAGCTTGTAGAATTGTAGGAAGGAGGGTGGTAGAAAGAGAAGAAAAATCTGGTAGATAGTACAAAAGGTCCCTTTCTTAGCCTCCCTCTCTCCCTCCCTCCTCCCCCTGCCCAGGAACAATCACCAGTTTGTAATGGAAAATTAGATCTATTTTGCAGGAGACACAGGGTGTGACATCCTACAGTTGCTTTTAGATTTTAGTTTGGAAAGCTGGTTGCTGCTACAGAACACGTGAACACAACCTTGGAAAACTGAGCTCTGACAGTATGATATGGTGTGAGAGTTGTGTGTCTAAACCAAAACCAATCTGTCCCCTCCAAACGAGCACTGTTTAAGTTAGATTTACTGGCTGGGACTGCATTGTTGCAGATCCCTAATAGTCACTAAAAAAGAGAGGGGATCCTGGAGTCTAACAGAATTGCTCTTACTTATTGCAAGGATGTGTTTCGGGGTTTTTTCCTAAGAACAAAACTTGTGAAGGAATTGTGCTTTTATGAATACTTACATATATCTGAGTGGCTGGCCCAAGCTTTCCAGAAAGAATGGAAGTTCTTCATTGCCTGGTGGCTGGCTCTTCAATTGTTGTCATTTGCCAACTGTAAGTGTTGTTTCCAAGATTGGAACTTTGCTCTCTACATGCTCTCTGTAGTCATGAAAGATCTGTAGTGCTACAATACATATTGAAAAGCTTCTTCACAAAGCACCTGCTTTTGAGATCAGGCTTTGCATCACAAACATTGTTTCTCTGTTTATAAATGCACTAGCAATTTTTGAATTGCGGAATATCTCTGAAAAAGCAGCATTTGCTCTCATGGAGAACTTAATATTGGGGAAATACTTATTTTTATCTGCCTCTGAATGCAGTTCAGCAGAGAGAAGCAGGGAATGCTGCTGTGGGACCTGTCACTGCTCTACAGGTCAGACTTTCAGATCTGCTGATTCCAGTTGCTTATCTTTTTACTCTTATTCAGATGTCCCTAACAGAAACTGTATAATTGATTACACTAAAGGGGTTGTACATATGGGTAATTGTACATTATATTTATTCAATGTATTATAAGAAAATCAGGGGTGGTGCTATTTGTTTCTATAAGGTATGCAAAAATAATGGCAGAACTGTGAAACTCCTGAAATTTTTGCATCAGTTGTTGCAAATTGGCAGTTGTCTGAAATCTTTCAGCAGATCATGTGGCTGCAATATAAGAGAAATCACATTTTGTAGAGTAGATATTTGATGTTTGGGACTCTGGCTGATGTTGCACAATACTCAAATGTCAAGCTGTTATGGTACCTGAAAAAGCACATTTGTGCTCTGTTAGCATCTGTTGCCCCGAACGTAAGGTAGGAGGTGATCAACACCACTCTTATTTCTGTAAACATTAGTCTTATCCTGTGTTTGTGGATTGTTCCAGGTAGTTAATTTTTCTGCATGCTGTCAGCCAGCAGCCCTTGGATGATTCTGCTTGATTTGCCACTAACAGTGTACGGTACTCTAAGACAGGAGCTCCAGGTAGTTGCTGCAGAATAGGCTTAGGCTATCAGTGCTTCAGAGATGACAGTGGAAGAAGGAAGTCATGGTTGGTGGTCATAAATCCACCCATGACAAAAGCTAGGGGAACTGCTTATGCCTCTTCCCTCTCATATTAGAATAAAGATCCAGCCTCTCTAATCTCTGGGATGATGTCTGCAGTGGACTTGAGGACACTGGTGTTGCATGTTGGGGTTGGAAGGAGCTAGATTTCAGGACAGAGTGGGTGGTATACTTATTCTCTCCCTATTCCCCTCTGGCTTTTTATTTTTTAGGCCTACTAAGCAAAATTGCCTGAGAGGAAAAAAAAAAAAAAAAAGCAAGCTAATTCTTATTCAGACCAATGCTCCTGACTGTCTGTTTTTGAGTGGTGAGGCAGAAGTTTTTGACAAGGAATAAAAAGTGCCTGGGGGAATTTAGGATCTTGCAATAGAGCAAAATAGCTTCAGCAAAAGAAAAGCTCTAACAGGCCGATAATTAGCTTGTTTTGACACCTGCTTCTGTGACAGTGTTCCTGAAAGTTGTGGGTTTGAAAGTAAAAAAAAAATCAACTGAATTACTTTTAAAGTCAGCTTCAGAATTAAATGTAACCATTCTCTGTAACAGTCTAGCAGGAATGTTGTCATTATTAGAATTTCCTCATAACACCTGCAAATATTTGGTATGTTGATGCCTTGGTAATGGGAATTTGTAATGTAGTCCTGCAGCTAACTTGTACTTGATGCTCTTGAATATGGACATTACTTTCTTGTGCAAAGTGCATCTCAGGAACTGAAAACATACTTTTCTCTGAGTCCTTTGAAATCTTACTCTGGTATAGTTGCACCATGTCAAACTCCATGTGTTTTTTCAGTATGGTGGCTGTTTGATTTTGGCAATAACTGGAAGTGCCAAACGCTTGTAAGAAGGGGTCCCTACTTTAGCAGTACCATGCACACTGCATTGGCAACTGAGTAGAAGCAAATATGGTGCTTAACAGACCATGCACAGGGTCAGAATGAAATGGAATCATGCATTACTATCTTTTTAAAGAAGGGCTTAGAACCAAGTAAGAGCTTACTTGTCTGTGAGTTAATGTTGGGCTGCAGGTATACCAAAACTACTGCTGTACTGTGTGGGGTTAACTAGGTGCTTAAGAATGTGATCTGAAAAGCCCACTACTTGTGAGGTGACTTGTCTGGAGAAAATAACTGGGAATGGGGCTAGGTCTGATCCCTTGTTGTTCTCCAGAGCTCCAACATGTGAGATGGGGACAGAAGCTTCCACCTACTCCCTTCAGAGGGTAGAGTCAGTCACAAGGCAGGACCTTGTAGCTATGCTTTAAAGGTAGGAATTTGTGCTTTTGGAGGAGGTGGCGGTGGTGGCGATATATCGGTGCCTTTATTGTATACTAGGTAAAGCATCTGGTAGTCTTCTGTCTCATTATGAGAATGCTAATGTATTTTCCAGTGTACATATCATCCTAGTGTGTCAGGCTGTGGGAGATCGAGCTGGGGATATTTGTTTTGCAGCAGGTTGGCTTGGACGGAAGCAACGCATTATGGAGCATATTGGTCTAGTACAGGTGTTGTGTGCTTACTTGACTGGCTCAGGTTGCCCAGAGAACTTGTAGCTCCCACACCCTTGGCAGTGTTCAAGGCTGGGTTGTATGGGGCCTTGCCAGGAGCAACCTGGTCTGGTGGAGTGTCCCTGCCCAGGGCAGGGGGGAGAAACTGGATGGTCTTTAAGGTCCCTTCCAATCCAAACCATTTGTGATTCTATGGTTCTTTTTGTCATTGTTTTGGACATGGATGCATGTTTCATTTTTTTGGTGTCTGACTATTTCCCTGCAAAGTTAGAATTTGTATAATGAGTGAAGCTGGGCATTGCAGGCAGAGAAGAGTGTCTTAGGGTGAACATGTCTAGAAAACTACAAGTGGGGTGCATGCAGCTCACCCGTTGCAGACATCCATTAAGAGGAGAGCCAGTCTTTTTGTGTAGCCCCTGCCAAGGTGCTTGTTTTTTTCTCTGTCCCCTATGGTACACCTGAAGCAGCTCTGCTGCTGTGGGGAGCCTTCACAGCCACAGTTTGAGCAAGGTGTTGGGAAGGATGAGCGATGGTCCAGCCAGTGCCTGCTAGTTTTTTTTGCCTTGTTTGCTGAATGATAGCTGTCTTTGGAGAACCATGAGTTTAACACTAAAATAGGCCAGCAGAGGATGAAGGTGACGACAATATAAAGCTTCAAAATGTCATTTTTGAGCCAGTGGGTTGGCTTTATTTTAATCAAGATTTTAAATGTTGTTGGTTGTTGGTTTTTTTGCTCCTTTTTTTTTCTTCCTCTCTCTCTTTATCTCTCTCTTTTTTTTTTTTTTTTTAAGACATTGAAGTACCATTCTTGGACCATAATAGCTTATTTTCAAGAGTATTCTTGAGTATTTCTTTGGGAAGTGGAGCATTTACTCAGCTTTTGATGGGCAGTAAGGTGAATTCTGTTGTAGGACTGTGATTCAGAGCTTTTGGGCTAGAAAGGGAAGGAGGTTGAAGTTTTGAAAATTAAAACTAACTCAAGAGGATGCTGCTGTAGTTTCCTGTGGTATTAATGGTGCCTCTGAAAGGTCTTTAATTATGCCCAGGCTTCAGAATCATATTGGCAGTTACAGCTTAGCTGTAGACAGTGTAATCATGTTGCTATTGGTTTGTACTCTTGTAATAATTCACATTGGATAGTTCAGCCCCAGCCCTTCAAGACAGTAAGTTTGACCTGGCCCACTTAGTTCATTTCACAGTCTCCTCAGGTGTATTTTTCTTTTCAGTTCATTACTTGCCTAATTAACCTTACTGATAAATGAGCTGCTATACTAATTATTTGAAAGACAGCCTGATTTCACTGAAATGCATAGCTGCTGTTCTGCCTGTAGGACAGCATGCATACTTGTCTCACTGTGACGTTATAGTATGAGACATACGTCTGCATTCACGTTCCTGCCAGGGGAACGTGAATCTATCTAGGTGACTTGTGTTGTCTACCCCTGCGTCAACTAAGCACCAGTGAGCTTTCAGAATCAAATCCTTGAAACGGAGGGTTACCATCATGAGGGTTGTCCATTGGTCTGATCCCTTTGTGGACATAAAATTCCTCCTGCTAATGGAATATATACTTGCCTATAAAGGGAAAGCACTGTGCTGCTTCCTTTCCGTGGGATGGGTGGTACTTGTGTAACAAGCAGTTATTCTGTTCCTGTAGTGGAATATGTGGCTTCCTGCACATACGTTCAGTTCAAAACCTGCCCCAGCACTGTTGATGGGCTTTCATTGCCTTCCTTACCCTACAATGGAATTCTTTATCTTCCGGCCTTTTCCAAGGCAGAGATGACTCTCTGAAGTGGGTAGAAAATGGTATCTACCAGCCTAATTCTTTTGGTCTAATTCTAGATTTTTCTGGAAGGCAGTTTTGTAGAAGTGGCAAGGATCTCAGTGCCTAGTGTGCTATTCAGATCTGTTATTCCACTGTGGCAGTCGTCTTTCTTCCTGCTTACTTCATTCACGATGTGCCTTCCCCCTGCTGAGACATACAGGGCAGGTGCTTCACAGGCAACTCTCCCAGCTGTATATAGAGATGGAATAAGTTGCTTTACATAAGCAGTGCCCAGGGTGGTGAGAGCCCTGCTAGGTGAAGGGACAGGGGAGGACTGTTCTCTTTCTCTGCCCAGCCAAGTCTTGTTTCCTTCCTTTCAAGGTGCTGTTCTTGTCAATCTGTGCTTTGAGTCAAATACCTTCTGCGTCCTCCTGGACACAGTATTGCTCTTGCAGTGAAGGTCCTGCCTGCATATCCAGTCCTAAGGAAATGAAATGTGATACCAGAGCAAATAGCTCTCACAAGGGTCAGAGAAGATGCTGATTTCTGTTTTCTGGGGATTTAGGGGACTTTGTTTTAATTGTTTGAGTTCCCATTCTAAAGGCAAGGGATGCTTAATATGTAAGCTGCACATCTGCAGGACAAGCTGATTTTTCCTGACTCCATGTTAAGTTGTTTTAGGTAAAACACTCGAGGGGAGCAGAAAGAGTTTAGCAGAAAAGAGTTTAGGTGACTGTTTGGGTCTAGAGAATAGAAACTAAGGAGGAAGATGCTATTAAGAAACTGGCACTAAATTGTTGATTTCCCCTTTCTTCCCGCTGTGTGCCCCTCCTTCTCCTGCTGCTCCCCAGCAGAACTTGTCCAAACTCTTCCTGTTCTTCTGCAGGGTTTGACACTAGTTTTTGACTTTCTGTAAGCTGGCAGTAATGGAAGTTTTAGCATTGTGTGACTGCATAAAGGTCCCAGGCCTGGTGTAGAGCATTATTTTGTTCAAGAAGCTTCTGTTCTAGTTGCTTGAAGACTAAACAATGTAGTCAGCTATAGCTTGAATAATAAATCCCGTCTTGTATTCTAGCTGCTTACCTTTCTGAAGAGCTGCTGGTCACTTATGTTTCAGATATAACCTTTTGCTTAGCTTTCTGTAGCCCTGTTTTGTATAGCAATAATTACTTAAATACCCCAGTGGCCTTTGAGATCTTAGTAAGAGAAGTCCCAGTGCCCTGCTGGTGTGTGTGGGTTGGTAATATTTAGAGCAGAACTTAATAAACAAAAGATAAATGTAGTGTGGCTCTGTTAAGCCGTCAGTCCATCCTACCACACTTGTCAGGGAGCACAAAGTGCATTAGTTGGTAAAGAGAGGCAAGCTGGAAACTGAGTGTGACAGCAAAGCGGTAGGGGAGTGATCTTGCCAATGAAGTGGGGAGTCCTGTGGTAGCCAAACAAGAGTAGAGCAGGTCCATTATGTTAACCAGGGTCTACCAAGAGCCTCATGATCACCAGACAGGTCTGTCATGATGGGTATGTCTAAGGTAACACCAGGAGATTAAGTCAGCAGTTCAGGGTCAAGATCTATAATGCAAACAGACAGGCACAGATAAACCTGCTGCATAGCTCTGGTAAGGACAAGGGCAAGTGTCTGAGCTGGAATACAGCTCTGAGGTGGAGAAAAGTGCCCAGTGAGGCTTGCTCCGGTGCTTTCTCCCCCAGCTCTCTTCCCAGCAGCCTGGTCCAAGCTTACACGACAGCACCATGTCCCAGCTGGGCTTGAGGCAAGGCATTCAAGCCCATGAGGGGTGGGAGAGAGGCTGATCTCATGGACCTGCACCACTGGTGTTCTGGTAAGATCTTATCTGGACTCGCCTTTATCTCATAAAATCTGTAGTTCCTGATCTTGGGGTAGCCATGGTGGGAATCCTAAATGGTGAAAAGAGGAAGCGCACATGCAGTAACAGAAAATAGGGCTGCATGTTTTGTAACACTAACTGTGGCAATAAAATGCATCCTGTGTGCTAGGGGAGCCAACTGCTGTCATTCACTATGACTAACATTGGAAGGTGAGTATTTCCACAGCTCTTTGTGGATAAGGACAAGTATGTGGGAGACACTAAGTATTAGGTAGCTATTGCTGCACTATGGAACAGTTATTGTTAATTGGTCTGGGGATGGAAGGAAAGTAGATTCTCTTGAAGCCTCTTTAACCTTCTGCAGCTGTGTTTTGTCTCTGTATTCATCTGTGTATTTTGGCTAATATCTTGCTCTCATTCTGTGACAGTTTTTAGTGATTTATTGTTCTTCCTTCTTTCTGTGGTTTGAAAACCATGACTGATTTTTGTGAAGTTCCTTGTGCACGTTCTTACTTCTCTCCAGGCTGTGGCAAGCTTGATCTTACATCAAGTCAGCACTATTGTATTGATTAGAAGAAGAGAACTATTAGTGTAATGTTCCTTTATTTCCTGTGTCTTTCACCCTTCCCCAGAAGCATTTTTTTTTTTTAGACTTCTCCGTGCTATTTCTGTGGGAGCTGTACTGAAGGAGTTTTTGCAATGGAGGGTTGTGTAAAAATTAGCTGATGAGCTCAACCAGTGGCTCTCCCTGCAGACCTGGACTCGAGATGAAAGGGTTTGGTTTGCGATCGAGTTTCCTGCAGCTTTGAAAGATGATGATGTGTCTTGTAACAGCAATACTTCCAATGTGGTTTTCCACAGAAGGGAGAGTAATGACCGGTGTTTTGTAGTAAGACATGTGGTGCCTCAGTCTTCTTTAATTCTCTCTGGTTGAAAGAGCTAGAAAAAGTTATCAGTGTTAAATCTTTTTTTCAGAAAGATGAAGGATAACTCATTCAAAATATTTTGAATTGTAGTCTGAAATATGTTTCATGGAGGATTCACTTTAGAAAATACTAGAGAATACTCTTAAATGTATCGGAGTCTTTTTCTACATAATCAAAGTGCTCTGAGATTTTTATCTTCACTTAAGATGCCCATGAATCTTAAAATCACAGAATGGTTTGTGTTGGAAGTGACCTTAAAGATCATCTAGTTCCAACTCCCTTGCCATGGGCAGGGACACCTTCCACTAGACCAGGCTGCTCAAAGCCCCATCCAACCTGGCCTTGAACACTGCCAGGGATGGGGCAGCCACAACGTCTCTGGGCAACCTGTGCCAGTGCCTCACCACTCTTATGGTGAAGAATTTCTTCAGAAGAATTTTCCCTTGTCCTGTCACATCCCCCCCAAAAAGTCCCTTTCCGTATTCCTTGTTAGACCTCTTTTAGGTATTGAAAGGCTGCTACAAGTTCTCTCCAGAGCCTTCTCTTCTCCAGGCCAAAAAGCCCCGGCTCTCAGCTTGTCTTCATAGCAGAGGTGCTCCAGCCCTTGGAGCATCATGAAGCTTGTACTGTTTGAGATTAGTAATGCTTTGACACAGGACAGCAAGCATTCCAGTATGTTTAAAGTTATCTTGCTTGTGTAAGAGTAGGGAGATGGCATGCAATCTCCTTAAGCAAAGATGTAAAGAGACAGCAGTTGCAGAGTGGTGGGGGAGGAAAATTCTTCACAACTGTCATGTAAAGAAAGTAGGAGAGGATCTTCCTAAACCAAGAAGCAGAGAGAGCTCACAAGAAGTGTAGAATAGGTATGGAGCGTTCCTTTATAGCATTGCTTTACCATTAGTCCTGGTGTTTTATGTGAGTGGTGTTGGTTCTGGCACTGTCTAGGTTAGAGTACTTCTTTGAACTGAAGGGTACAGCAGGGAGGTGGAAGTGCAAAGAAGTTGAAAGGACAGCTTATCTGGTTAAGTGGCTTTTTCCTCCCTGCTGGGAAGACCACAGAGCTGTACTATCTATTCAGTAGATATCTTCTGGATGTGAGCTGTTGGTAGTTTGCACCTCTTACTGATAACAAGTGAGAGAACTTTATTTTAGATAACCAGCAGAAATAAGTAGTTGTCATAAAGCATTTTTAATGGGGATCCGTCAGGGTGAGGAAGGAAGCTTGCTAAATGGGTATCTTACTCGTTCCTGCAAGTACACAGTAACTGGTTAAAGCTCAATGATGTAATTGAATTCCTTGGCAGATTTATTTTAGCTGGTTACTTTTCAGTTATCTACTGTACATGTACCTCATCTCTTCCCTTTTGAATGTAAGCTTGACTGACAGCATTTATTATCTCTCACTGCTGAAGAAAACAAGGCAGGGTCTGTGTTTAAGATTAGAATTACATCTTCTAATCTGCAAGACAAATTTTGGATATATGTCTTTACATCTACTTTGCCTTTATAAAAGGGAGCAAACTAATGGAAGAGGTACCATTTAAACAAATTTGGGTGTGGGTCTGCTAATGGGGAATGGCAGTTTCAAAATCACTTACTTAATTTTATGATTCTCAAGAGAATAAAGATTTGTGGGTTGTTTTTCCTCTGCAATATGGGCATCTGTCAACTTTGGTTAGCCATGCCAGCAAGAGTTACACAACTTAGTTGGAATAGTAGACTGTGCTGGGGAAAGGATATCCCATGAATTTGAGAATGAAGCTTGTAGACGATAAATGCCAAGGCAAGAGTTAATTTAATACCTACTTTCCATAAATAGAGGAAGTTGATTCATAGAGTCACAGCTAGAGAGTACATGAGCATGTCTGAGTCTTCACTGTCTTGCTTGAGATCAGAAATACACTGAATAACATGGAGGTCAAGTTGCAAAGTCCGATCTTCTTCTGCCCTTAGAATGGGGGTCAGAAAGACAAAATGGCATGGAAGGAAACATATTTTTTTTTTCTGTAATTGTTCTCTTCACTCTTTGGGTACTTAACACTCCAAGCCATGTCACTATTCCAAACTCTTCAGATGTACTTATGATCTAGTTAAAGATCAGCATTGTGTGATACTTGATTATGCTTGTGGAAGAAAATCTATCTATTCTGTCAGTCGGATAAAGCTGTATCAAAACCCAGCAGAACAAGCACTGTCAGAAATGAAATCAAAATATTTTAAATGTCAGCTGAACAGAGCTTCAAATTTAGAAGTTATTTGAAAGTTGTGTACTGTTTTCATATAACTCCATGTAACATATGGTTGTACAATATAAAATATATATAATGTATTATAATTGCATAATTATGGCAGTGTATATTATACAGGTAATGACAATATTATGTGTAGTGTATTTTGTTATGATATGCTATACATTTGTTATATATTATTACGGAGAACAGTGTTTTAGTGTGTATATGTACTTTACTGACCACAAGGTCTGTAATTTTGAGGCACGTTGGCTACAGATTACTACAATTAAACATTATAGGTGAAGGAATCACAGGGGACCGTAGCTTGTGTTATGCTGTCAATGATATGGTTGAGTTTATCCAGAGCTGAGTTTAGGACCATCTCTGTTTCTAAATGTGCTAGTCATCTGGCACAACTTACGTGTGTGGTTTGGGTTTTGGTTAGGGTTTTCTTGGGTGGTGGTGCTGGGAATAGACACACAAATGTAGAATGTAAATTCTCTTTTGAACTCGTTTTGCTGTTGCTGTAAAGCTGATGTCTAACTGCTCTGGTTATTTAATTTCTAGTTATTTAGATGGTGGAGGCTTGTACCTGGCCTGTTAATTGAACAGGAGAGCAGAAGTGGAAATATTTCTCTGCAGATCTTCAGTGGAGTTTGAATTGGCAGAGAATACTTCATTATTTTTTAAAATAAATACATTGTTCTGCCTGTAAAAAAAGATACACGTTCTAAGTTCTTCAGTGTATATGGAGCAGAGCAGTCACATCCAGGAGGAGTCTGCCCAGAAAGTGGTGAGATATAGCATTGTTTTCACTACTGTAAATATGAGTCTGTTAGACATTAGTAGATCCTGAAACCTAGGCTGGTAGCTCAGCGGTTTGCTGCATTACCACATTTCAGCTCTAAGCATATTAGAAAAAAAGAAACTCTTCACTTACCCTAAACTTCATGTTTCCTTAAAGTAGGTGGTCAGAAGCATAGCTTTCATTCCTGTCCAGCCATTTTCCTTCTGCTCTAAATTGGTCCTGTAGAAGAAACAGCCCACTGAGTATTCATTGCTGGCTGTCCAAAAATACTGCTGTTTTGGTAGGAATTCTTGGAAACTTTTAAACAGTTGTTTGTACATGCGGTAGCTCAAGAATACATGGTCTCCCATGTTTAAACCTATGTTTAAAATGCTGCAGTGATGTATTTATAGTTTCTTAAATTCTACTCTTAAGTGCATGGAATGTGCATGACATGCAATAGATAGGCTGCAGTTGATGCCAGACCAACACAAATAACATCCCCTCATTATGTTCACAGGGATAATTAGTATGACTTTAAATATTTCTCTTGCTGTTTTCCACCCCTGTGAATCTTGATTGAAGTTGCTAATTAATATTAAAAAGAATACATTACCACACCTGTAATTGCACTATCTTGTTGCTGTCAGGCTTTATAGGTGTTTAAGAGGAGATAAACTGTACTCTGAATGTTTTTGTAGGGAACCTACAGCAACAAACAGCTCTGTGATGTAGTGTTTTATGCAACCTGCAGTTTTCCTGTGCAATTTGATGTATTCTTTGTTCTGCCCTTGTTTTCATTATGTTAAGTATGCTGTGTTCTACTAGCAAAATAACATTTGGCATGGATTTCTTTTTTTTTGACTATCCCATTTGGAGATGCACGAGTGGAAGACATCCTGTACAAGTGTCATGTTTTAGAGTTAATTTTTAAAAATTATCTAGCTCTTGTTATGTTGCCATCTGTTTTCCTCTCACTTGAAGAGGAAGCAGCTGTTGTGAATAATCTCAAGACAGTATTTTTAATAAAGTCTGCCTACCTTCAGCTTGTGTGTGCATCAGAGTGAATAAATGTGCCATTTAGGAAGAGAAATGTGGTTTTATGGTAGAAACTGTAATGAGCTTGTTTGGTAATACAGTGATTCTGGTATGTCTCCTCCATAGCTGGGTTTGAACATAGCTGGGGATATCTGTGTTAATAAGCACACTTTGCTTGCTCAAACTGTAATGTCTTGCAGAGTGGCTCCTCTCTGCTGCTTCTGCCCTCCATGTGCACTGGTTGACATGCAGCTGGGCAGCTGACTGAACCCGATGATCTAATGTAGACACTAACGCATGGCCCCACCATGCCAAACTTCAGTTCTGCTGCTCAAGTGGAGTTGATAACTATATTTGACCTCAGGGAAAGCATTGGAGATGGAGAGCCAGTGACACAATGTCTTCAGCTGACAGCATGCAGTTGTACAGAATTAGATGCAACATGTACACTGGGAAACTTACAGGATTTCGTAGAAAATACTTGACTCTCATCTGGAGAATAAATGTTATTGACAGTGAGCAGGACATGGATGCACTTCATGTGTCTAGTGGGGTTCTTGATTGTGTTTTAGTCTTCACTTTGGTAAGGAGTGCAGGACCTCATGAAGGAAATTACGTACAATATAAGCTTCAATCACAGTGGTGATTCAGCTGAATTAAAGGGAAGGATAAATGAAAGCAGACAAGTTGACTGTCAAAGAATGCATTGAAAAAAGTTAAAATTATTTAAGCTTAAACATTGCAGAATGGACAAGGTTTAGTATTGTACACTGGCTGGCTTTCTTCACTGCTTTCTGTCTAAATCATAGATATCTTGTTAGGTCTCAGACTTTGCTGGATGAAAGTTACTTGAAGTAAGAGGCCTCAGTGGTAAAATGAGTGGAAGAGACACTGGCAGTGGCAGTCAGGGAGTGCAGAGCTGAAGAAAGAATGATGACTTGGATTTTCCAGTAAGTAGTGTGGCTTCTTTTTGTCAGAGGCTTTGTTTCTTTTGAGCAAGTCTTTAGATGATGGCATTCTAGAACAACAATAGTAAGAGTAGCCTTGGAAAGTGAGCCTGTAGTCCACATACTTGTGAGGCTGGAGCCTCAAATTTTCCAAGAACATGCTTGGAAATACATGTTTGAAATACATGTCTAACACCATGCAGTTGCACAAGTTCTGTGCTCTTTGCTCTCATGCTGCCCCATCTCTTGAAACAAGACAAATGTATGCTTAAAAACTGCCTCTTAACTTTTTTGTCTTTTGGAGGACAGTGAGTGTGTTGGAATTCAAGAAAGTAAGAGACACCAACTTGCAATTCATTTAATATTAAAAATTAAATACAATACTTCTTTTGAGCTTTCCTACCAATTTTATGCTATTAGTGTTTGCTGTCTTTCTCTGGAAGAATAGCCTAAATGTGCTAAGAACATACTACAGCAGAAACCTGTTTTAGATCTGGCTCTCAAAGGAGAGAAGCTCTGATTAATGACTGCAAAAACTCTCGGGGAAATAAGCAAGTAACAGTGACCCAGAATGTTGTCACTTAAATAGCTATTTCTTTTAAAAAGTAATATTTTAGCTTAGCTTTGTGGGCAATTTCATTGGTTGAATAATAAACTTCGTTTGTTTTCCCACTCACAGGTGTATCCACTGCTTCACTTCTGAATTCGTAATGGGAGTACTTTGATTTCAGACTAAGTTAGAGCTGGAGATAAGAAACAAACTTTGCGTTGCAGAAGCCCCCACTAGGCAAATATTTCAAAAGATATGCAAAAGTCAGAACAGATGCTTCACTGTACTGAATATTTTTAGCATATTCACAAATGGTTCATCTTCTGGGAAGGCAGTGTCTTTCTTCAGATCTCGTGAATCAATAGCTGGCAGCAGGGTAGTGGTTATGGTGTGGTTATTTGGGATATAATGGTGCCAGATTACGGAGAGGTGAATTTACACCTCGGAGGGAGCGCTTCTAGGGCTTGTGTCTCTGTTACTCTGCACTTCTGTTCAGTGTGCCTACCTTCTGGCTTCCTCTGCCTCTCTCTTTTGGTACAGTGTACCTGAAGCTGCTTCGCATGAAGAGTGTCTTTCCTATCAAAGTAATTTCAGTTATGCAGCATTTTTGCCAGATTGTTTTGCAGCTATTACAGTACCTTTTTCATGCCCAAATTGGTGTTCTTTCCACAGTAAAGCCTCTGGGAGTCATTTTTTCTCTCTCTTTATGTACATTACAGTACTGCTGCAGTATACCCTGCAACAATAAGGTATTTCCTGTCATGGTTACTAGGAGTTGTTTGTCTGACTTAGCTTTTTGTTAAAAGGTTGAAAGGACCAGGTGCTTTGTCTTCTACTTTGTGTTGCTAAATCCTGCTTTCACCCCCCCCCAACTTGTGCGGTTAAATAAGTAGGCAAGAGGCTCCCAACACCACGAGGATGTTGATCTTGCTGTGCAAGAGAATCTTTTGGTGCAAGGTGTGTTGGTCAGGCTGGGTTGGCTTTGCTGGTCTCTTTGTGGCTAGCTTTCAAATACAGTTTCTGAAAAGTCTCATGTATTAGGAAATACTGTAATGCAATATTCCAATGTGGTCTTTTCATTTAAAGGTTGGACTTGATGATCTTAAAGGTCTTTCCCAACCTGGTTATTCTGTGATTCATCTGAGGGATCTGAAGTCGCATTTTGAATGCGAAGTACTAGAGAAGGAGGTAGGGCAACTGTGAAAGTTAGCTGCCTGGCTTATTATGCACAGTCACAGATGGAGTCTGCAACAGAACTGGGATGGAATCCAGATCTTCAACCAAAAAAGCTAGCTTCTTGCATGGGATTACAAACTTCTTGCACAGAATAGCTCTGCTGTGTGGAAGGGCTTTGTAGAAACAAATAGACCATTTTTGAAACTACATGGGATGAGTAAGGAGTTAACCAAAGCTGAATGGCTTTCCATTCTTGGGTGACCTTTTTAAAGACACATTGGGTAGCCAGATGTCTGGTATATTCATCCCCAGCCCCCCAGTATTAAAAATAATGACTACAGCATGCATGTGGACTTGCGTAACTTGTGTTCTACCCTAAAAGGTAAAAATGGGTATCTTTTGATCCAGTAAATAGTCTTTGGATAGGCATGTCTATTTACATGCTTTAGGTTTTGCAGCTGCTTATTGTAAATGTCAGTGAGGAACTTTCTTACCGTCTGTGAAAGTGTGTGATATAATCCAGAAATCAACTTCATTTTACACATGATTATCAGAAGCGTTCCCTGACTTCAGTCTGCTGTTCTTTTGTAAGCCATGAATTTGCACAGGAGTTTCAGGAGATTAGTTGAAGACAAGAGGGCATTGCACAGGTATAGCTTGGCCTATAGCTACTTCCTGACACTGGCTGCATGTGATATCATAGCTTCACTTGACCCTCTGAAGAAATAAGAAGGGACTTCTTGCTTTTTATGTTTAAATTTGTGATTAAACTAGTACATAGTATATCTGCAAGAGGAACATGATGTGCATTATATATTTTCTGTTGGACTCTGCATAGTTGAGCCCAAAACCGTAAATTGACATATGTGTGGGTAAGTTATCACTCTTTGCCTGCTTGATGTGTTCTGTAAACTGCTGAGGACAGGGCTGACCCAGGTTTTTTGTATTTTGGGCTTTTGATGACTAAATAATTGCAGTACATAACTGTGGATTTGAAGCTGTGAGTTTAAATTTATGTGGCTCTGTTGTACTTATTGGTCATTGGGTTGAGGAATAAGCTTGGTTGCTATGCTGGCTCCGCCTGTGTGTTGTTAAAGCAAACTATGGTCACTCAGGCTTACGACTGTGAAGTCAGACCTTGGTTTGGTTTGGAAAGTTTTCAGTATAAGACTTTAAAGATTAACATCATATTTTTATATATTTTGTATTGCATTGTTTGGGAATGCTGTGCCTTTGTACTTCCATCCTGTCAAATATCTTTCAACTTGCCCTTCCCTTTTTAAAGCTTGATCCTCCCTTTTCATATATGAACGTTTGTGTAGGCTTAAGCATTTCAAGAAAGACAATGTCTTCTGTGTTGGTACAGCTCTCACTACAGTTAGACCTCAGCTACTGAAAGCAAGTCAGAGCAGGTTTGTGCTTGGTTAGACAGGTTTGTGGAACTGAATGTGCTTTAAAAAATAATGCTTTGTGAATGTATTCCAGAGCAGTTGCCAGTTGTCCCTCTTGCTGATGTTTTTGAATTCTCACACTTCTGCATAGGTAAATGAATTCTGCTTTGTCACTAGTAGTAAGTATGCAAACTACTAAGCATTTCCAGAATGCTTTACAGGCAGTATGTCTTGCTCACCTCCTTTTCTGCAGCTGATATGACTAAATTGTAAACTGAAACTAGAAGAATAAAAGAAAAGTGACATTGATGGAGTTTCATTATATTAACGCTTTGCATAGTTTAGAAAAGGAAAGTAGGTCACTTTCCATTTTTAATACCCAGCTTTGTACTTTGCATAAAAGCCTAACAGCTGGATTACAGACATTTCATGGAAAGTTATACATTTCTCTGTAAATACAGATTTTAATCATAGGAGCATTTATATAAATTACAAGAGAATATTGAATTTTGGCTCAGTTGCCTCTTCAAAATCTCAGCTGCTTATACCAGTGATCTGTTTTAGGTGCCCACAGCTACACTAACTTCCGAACTCTGTGGTTGTGACCATTGCTTATAAATAAATGACTGTGCTCAGCTTCTTGCTTCTTTTTCTGCAGTGTTATCATGGAATGGTTAGGTTTGGAAAGGACATTAACATCATCTAGTTCCAACCCTCAACCCCTGTTGTGCCAGTGTTATCTATGCTCAGTGCTGAGGAGAGAAGTAGAAGATGTTTTGGGTTCTTTTTTCTCTTCCTGTAGTTACTGAAGTTGGATAATCTAGCATTTGGTTCTCATTACGTTGCCTGCACAATGAGTCATTCCTTCTTGGTTAAGTTTGTTCCTCAGGCCGAGATTCATGTGGTGTTCCCCCTCTCAGTGCGATCACATTAATCACTGTTTGAATCTTGTTTAAAAATAAATGGCACTGCAGGTTGATGCCTTGCTTACCAGTTACATGCTTCCCAACCCCCTCCACTTGCTGTTCTGAGTTCAGTAGCATCATTATATTGAAATGTGTTTTATAGTCATGGTAACTGATACGTTATTGGAGTCCAACTGAAATGAGTATATTAAATTCAGAACTCTGGGTACTAGCAGGTGAATTTAAAGTAGTTCAGTGTGCTGAAGTACGTCTTGATTAAACTTGGGCTTTTTTCTTTGTGCTGCTAAAACCAAAACCTACTTTACAATTTTAGTAGTAGCTTGAACTTTGTGAAACAAGTTTAAAAAAACAGTGGTAATAACAGATGCTTGAATCAGACCTGAACTATTAGTGGCAGAAACTCTCCTTGCAGAATTATCTCTACCTGGAAATGTTCAGTGCAGTTGAGATCTGGTGGAGGTTTCAAACAGCGATGGACAGTGGCAGTTTCCAGTTCCTCTTGTGCAATATGTTATTATGAAAGCTCTTGAAGTTCTTTATCTTGGTATTAGAAGACTTTAGGGGTCTTGTTCATTGTGAGAAATATCAGTCTGAAAGTCCAGCCTTACAGAAAATGTGAGGTATCTAGATCAGCAGTAGGGAAAGCGTGTGCTTCATGGTTGTAAACGCTTAACCTGGACACTGATATTAGCAGGCTAGGCTCTCTATCTAGTCAATGGACAGCAAGGGGAACTGATTCAAATTATGACTTAGAAAACCAATTATCTTTGTTCCTCAAAGCCTCTTCTGCAGGAGTCTATGTGAACAGTAGATGCAAATGCAGGTTCCTAAATCATGCAGAATGTTGAATTCTATGAATATCCATGGGAGCAATGTCTGGTTTGTGCCTTGAGAGCGAGTCAGGCTTAAGATAGGGTGGAGGATTGCAAGTTGCTGAAATAAACTGTTATAAACTATGTCATGGTTCATAGATGAAAGCTTGAGTAGAAGGAAAGATGTATTAATGTTCCACATTAAACTTTGTTTCTGGCTTTTTTGAACAGCATTATTTTCCATCTTGAAAGTTAACAGCATTTTGGTGGGAAAATGTTCATGAGGTAGGTGAAGGTGCAGACCAGTGGGATAGAAAATGAGATTGCTTGTAGAAAGTTCAAATAGTGAGGGTTTTCTTTGTGAAGCTTTTTGTGGTGGTCTTGTTCTGCCTTCAGTTTTAAGTGGATCCTTACAGATACCAGGCACTCAAAACTGTTAAAAGTATTAGTTCAGGTTGTTAGTTTTCCTTTCATTCTGTGTGAGACAGATGCATGTAGTGTCTAAAGAGGTGTATTAAAAATTCAACTTTGGATGAACTCTGTGGGTGTGGATCAGCAGCTCACAGGGAATGAATGCCCAGCTTCCAAAAGTCATTGGCAGTTTTGAAGAATGCTCAGCCTCTGGGTGATGACCTACAATCTAAATTTATTTTTGAATCTTGCTCCCATTTCTATAAGAATAACCACTGAAGCAACAGACGTGTTTCTTTGGGGTTTGTCGGCTTCTACTGCATTGGCTTCCTCTGGAAGGCAACAGACCCTGTATTTTGGCAGTTAATTCTTTGGTACAGAGATGAGTATGTTGGGTTAAAGCTTCAGCTGAAGTGAATTGGCTTCTATGCAGTGAGGTGGGGACCTGACCCTGTGACTTCAGGCCAAGCAAGAAGAAGTGAATGCTTAGGTATTCTTTCCTACATGTGAACAACATTTACTTTAAAGTTTCTTCCCCTGGCCACCACTGTGCAGGAGACTGGGAACTTGGATGGGGGATTTCTTGTTTGTGTTTTACAGTTTGTTTTGCTCAGCACTGGTCAGTCAGTCCCACATAGAGCCCTAGATTTGTGGGTAGAACTTGACAGCTCATATTTTAAAATAACCTGGTACACTGTCAGTTTGCAACTGGGGAACTCTCAAAGACTTAAGGTTGTTCATATACATGTATATTAGACTTGCATGAACTTTAGCACTGTGAAGAATGGCCACTGTTGGGAAAGGGGAAAGACTATGATTACTATTACACTGTAACTCATAAACAAAGAGTTTAATAATAATTTTTAATTTGTATGAAACTGAAAGAAACAATTTTAACATTTTAATTTCTGTTTTTTCCTCTCGGTTCAGAATGAAGTGGCATATTTGAATCCAAAATTTTCTTCACTTCTTCAGTACTTCTTTATTTTTCCTGTGACATATACTAGCTAACTGTTCCTTTGTTATTCTGTGTCAACAGGTCTGAAAGTATTTTAGGTGTTCTTAAAACTTCTCTTGCTAAACACTGTTTCTAGCCCTCACTGTATTCTTCTAACATCATCATCTCTTTATCCTTGTGAAGAAGTCTTTGGTCTCAGCAAAAGTGCCTTGAGAGGATGGAAACATAGCTTGTCCAATATAGCTCAGCTTGCTAGTCGAGGAGTCTGCTGTTGACTCTGTTAAATGACCACTGTAACAATAGAGGGTGTTGAACAAGCCCAAATCAGAAGGGGGGGGGAATGAATATGTTTAAGCTGATTGTCTAAATAAATAAATAAAGTCTATATAATGGTAAGAATGCTAAATTTGAATCTAAAAATATTGAGAGGTTAGCTGAATGTTTTATGTATGTTTTATGTTCTTATAAGGAGGGATAGCACATATTTTGTTTTTAGAGAGACCTTTTAGCTGCTTTTGCTTTACTAAGAAGAGGTACTTTCATGAAGTCATACCAAATTATACCCCAAAAACATATATTACTTGAAATGTACTTAATATTTGAGTGGGAAAAACACTTCTATATTTTCTTGGTAAAAATGAAGAAACTGAGCAGATAGAGTTACATAGAATTGCCTGTACTTTGGTGATAAATTATTGCCTGGGTTGATGTCAGTATACTCTATGTTCATGCCATCCAGGCAGAGGGACTTGTAGCATGTCTCTGCTGAGCCCCATTAGCCCTATGGGTCTGTGGAACTGTGCTGGTGGGCTTTCATTGTGGCCAAGTGGGGGTGACAGCTCAGCATGTCAGAGCGTTCAGAAGTCTGCAGTGAGCAAACACAGCAGACGGTGATAGCTGACACTGTCCTTTCCTCCCTGTACCTAGGTCAGTTTGTCTTCAACTGTATTTTCTAATAGAAAATTTTATTTCAGCATTGAGTCAGGAATCCTATGCTAATATGTTAAAAAAAAAAAAGAGAAATAATTCTTTAGTAAACCCACTGACATGGGCAAATTGAATATTCAGGATCTTGAATGTTTAGGATCCCAGTCCAGGTTTGTCCGTGTGTGAATGTTCTGAAACTAGCTGTTCATGAGGAAACTTTGTGGTGCAGTAGTTAAGGTAGTCTGGGCTTCAGCATACAGGCATGCTGTCATCTTTCTTTCCTCAAAGAAATCAGTAGGTCTGTAGATCAGTTACAGTGTGTCTTTTCTCATCTGCACAGTTTTAATTGCACAGCACTGCAAACTGACAAGTAAGCACTTTGTTAGTCAAGCTCAAATACTTCAAAGCATCTTAAAATATCATGAGGAGAGATGCTGTTTTTTTACTTAATTAGAGTGCAACTAGCAACAAAAAATTAGGAGCATCTATGTAAAATCTTGTTCATTGTCAGCATACATCTGTGCAATACAGGCTACTCAACAGGGAGATAAATCTCTCTGTGATAATTTAAAATACTTTAGAAGTCCACCAGCATGGAAGAGTCACCTATAGGTCATACAAGGCAACAATCTTCGGAATGAGCAAGTGGGATTTAGTTTTGTTTCACTCTGCTGGAAAAAGTGCTGTGTAAATGAAGACCCAGTAGCTAAAGCAGAACAAGTATTGTGGTGTAATTTCAGTAATGTCCTAATCTGAGCCTTCTGTTCCAAACAGAGGTGTGTTCACAACATAGCATTTGTCAGCCACCGAAGAAATGTAACAATTTTCCTTAAATTGTTTTCATTCCAAAACTATCTATAACTACATGTCTGAGACCTGGTTATGATCATTCTTTTCTTAAAATAAAGGATTTCCTATGGCATTGTTCCTTAGTGTATACGATGCTCTTCGTGTATGAAGGAACACATGAGGAATATGTGGGCTAATAAAATATCAAGACCATGTCAAGTTTGACATAGTTATAGTCTTGCCTGTTACTGGCTCTAAGGGAAGCTGCTAATTACTTACTGCAAGTTTGGAGGAGACTGTTTCTAAGTTTGGATCTTTATATGGAAGAATGGATTTGGTCATCTTGTAGGAAAGCACCTATTTTCACTGGTTTTGAAGAAAGGTTAAAGCAAAGCAAGTTGGACAGATTTCGAAACCTCTTTCTCTCCCTTATGATGATTAGTTTCATAATAAGAAGGGTGTTCTAGATATGGAGGAAGACACTCTGCTCAGTTAATTCCTAAATCTGAGGTGGTTTCAAGACTGCCTTGAACTGCTGCATTGTGAGTCACCCTGTTTCTCAATAGCTGGTGTTGAGTTTAGTTTTGAACACTTCAGGGCCACAGGGCCAACATGAACTTGATCTAAACTTGATCCTGTGAACTCTGGTTAGTGAAGATATTTCTAAATAAGCAATTCTAAAGCAAGAGCAATAGTGGACAGCAGAATCATTAGAGGAAACAGTCACTGTTTTTTGACATTGCCGGTAAAGCTTCATCTCTTCAGCAATCGCTCCTTTTGTTACTAGTTTGTAATCTAAGCAAAACACAGCCTTTAGCAGATTTGTATTTTTCAGATTATTGAAAAGTTCTTCATGTCACTTATTGTGGTAAGTGATAAATGCTGTGGAAGAGAGAAGGCATCATGTCTTTTTCATTACTGGTGGGTTGTTTGGGTTTTTTTCCTACAGCTATAGCTTTTTGATATACACTGAAAAAGAAATTGAATATACATAGATAGAAAATTGCCTTTTTTTGTTTGTTTTTTGTTTGTTTTTTTTTAACCTGGGGTTTGTTTTTGTGTGTGAATAACATAAATAAAGGCAGGTAAAAAGAGAATTATTTTCACACTGACTTCTTTTTGCTTATGCTGATGTTTTCGAGAGCATTACTTTTGTTCTTTAGCAATGATTAAGCTCCTGTAAGGAGCTTAACTACCTTAAAGAGAAACTACCATAAATTATCCTAAAGCACAAAAACTCTCAAAAGGGAGTTGTTGGATTTTGGTCACGTTTTGTTTGGTGTTGTAAATCATTTGCATGTATTTCCTGTCTAATACTGTTCTTCTAAAAATAGCTGGAACTGCTCGCTGTTTGCCCATAGTGGAATAGCCTGTTTAAAGTTACTTCCTCTCAGCTCCTCTGGCCCTCCTGTAGCCTGAATCCTCTCCCTCATGGCTGAGAGAAGGTCCTCAGACTTTGCTGAGAGAAGGTCTTCTATAACTTTAGGAAGCTGATTTTTCTAAAACCAGCAACAACCGAAGACGAGACCACCCCCCCCCCAACAACTAAAAAACTGCAAATAACCTCCACAAGCCACCAGTCTAAACAGAGGTCACAATTCAGAGGTCCTGTAGCCAGTCCCTACATTACTGAAACTGGTAGGGAAAACCTCAAGGACCTCTGTCAAACATGAGGTGTGCCATGATGCAAGTGTCATCTTCAGAGTACAAACTGGATTGAAAAATAGTAAATGGGGAGCTGAGTCTAACATTGTATCAACACAGCTAGAGGCAGTTTGGTTAATTCACCAGTTTTTCTGCATAAATAGGAGGGAGTCACATCAAAGAACCTTGGAATGCTAACCCCAGAATGCCACAGGAAAGCTGAATCTGAATGAAAGCTCCTTGAGAACACCTTTTTCCTGGCAGTATCCTACTTGAAAATGATCTCTTCAAAGTATCCTTTTACACAAAATAGCTTCAGTCTTGTTAAAAAGCAGCTGCATTGTACATTTTTTTTATTTTGTGGGATTAAGTTACCATCCTAAGAGAATCTTCAGAGAAACCCGATTCCTGCTGTTAGACCATGATATTGGCAAGCAGCATGCAACCAGTAACATTAATGACTTGTGGAGAATTATGCTTCTCCTCTTATACAAACTAAAATCTTAATTTTACAAGCAGCTCTCATGGAACTTGCTGGACAAACCTCTTTCCTGTCAGCCCTGGGATTTGATTAACAGTCAGTGTGCTGGGAGCACTTAAGTACTTGAGATCATGACAGTATCTCTTGAGCCTCCTCAATGTTCGTTGCCTCTTAAAAGAGAAGTAAGGCTGTTAGCCTGCAGCTTCTCATTGCTCTCCAGTGGAAACATCCTCAGCTGCTTCTGTTAGGCCCAGAACAGTACAGGCAAGATATTTGGACAGTTTATTAGGCCTTCAGGGCGGCAAAAGAACTGGGATGTCTGAGTACGCATGTATAGGAAAGAAGGAATTTGGCTACTAGCCATTTTGAGTGATAGGTCCTAGGCTATGCACCATGCAGGCTATACCTGATTAAGTTTAGCTGTTGTTACAGCTGATAGAAGGGCCTGTCACTTGCTGTCTCAGAGCAGGTTTCAGATCACAGGAAGGTCTATATGAAGGTTTCTAACTGGTATAGAATAAGTTTAATCGTGAGTGGAAAGGGAAGTAGTGTGGTAGTATGCCATGCACACTAATGAAGTGGATTGTTCAGAAGGGATTTTGGTGGATGCCGAGTGTTCCTGTCACTAGGCTGTAAAGGGAGTAAAACCCCACTAGAAGAACTAGGTCTAAGTAGATATAAGTAGTTTTTGGCACAGAGGTATCAGCTGGTGGTGGTCTTCAGTTTAATGCCAAGGGATTTGGGGTTGATGCTGCCCCTAAGCCAAGGGTGTCCATATGATGCTTATGTCTAAAAAGTTGTAGTTAATGTACTGTGCTCCGTTTCCCTTCTAGTTGCTTGCTGAGGGAGCACTAGCTGTGGTATCAGGTTGTTCTGGGGTTGTTGCTAAGGCCCAGGTGGTCAGTATTGTTTTGTTGAGGAAGTGTTTTTCCTGAGTCTTCCAATGTGATGATCGCTTCACGTGGAAGGAGGCTGGCAGGCAAGGACTTAGATTAAGAGCAGGTCATCTAAAAATCTCATTTTCCAGATCAGCAAAATCTGTTCACAGATGGCCGTTTTTTGACCTGGTTTAGAAATCTAATGCAATCTGTCTCTCCATGAGAGCAAAGTGTGCATGTGTGTATGCGCACATAAATACCTATGGTTAAAACAAAGAGAGATTGTTGGGCAAATACTGTTTCTAGTCCCATCTGTTTTAAGAGGGTTGTTGTTTTTTTTTATGCATCAATTTTCTTTATTCAGATATTTACAGATTCCACGTGTTTTTCTTATTTTCAGGCTGTGTGACTTATATGCATAGGTAGAGGAGAGAGAACATTTTTGACACTTGGCATATATTACCTAAAAGGTGTTACTTGTTTTTAGCTTACTACAAAAATACGTGAGAATATTACACTACTTACATAACCCCGTGGTTTCACATTGGGTGCACTGGTTCTTGAAACCTTTCATTTTTATAGCTTTTTCATATTTGGAAAGGCAAAAATGAACTGAATCCTTATTCTTCTGAGAGGTACACACAGTGTATCTACAGATAGGAATTATATACAAATATAACTGTATATCCACATATTCTGTTTTCAAACATTATGTTAATTTCACATAATTATCACACTGGCCGTGTAGTAGCAAAACTGTTTTCTGATGTGAATAGAGTTTTTTTAACAATGACCGAATGACTGTTTTAATATTAAAAGGGATTATTTTCTGTGTATATCCCCCTTGAGGTACTGCAGTCATACCACTCCCTTAACCCCACCTCACCACCAGAAAGCACACCTTGCAAGAAAATGAACTGCTTTCTAAGTCTTCAGCATTAATGCAGCTGTTTCAGTTCAGTTTGAATTCATGCATAGGCACAAAAGTTAATATGCCTCTAGGTATTTCTGCATGTTTTAATCAACATTGAGTGTTATTATATTTCTGTTGATTATAATTTTGATGGCATCTTCATATTTTACGTATATGCTGGGTTTTGTGTATGAGGAGCTTTATAAGCATAAATGGTGATAGAGAGTTGGAGGTCTGTACAAACATTTTTCTTTCTCTGTTTTTGCTTGACCTATGGATGTTGGGGGAATAATGTTTTCAGAAGAAAGAAAACTTGAAAGGAGTGCTTGAGAGAATTTTTTTCTTCATTTTTTTTTTTTTTCTGATTCCAGCATCTCTAATTGGTATTGAGAGCTTAAGGGAGAACAGAAGCTTTTCATTCTTGACAGACATTGCTGCTCTGTTCTCGAGGTGCTTGCCTATGAGATTCTCTGGAGTGTATTTTCCTGAATATGGTAGAAACAATGTGGATTGTTGTTGGTTTGGATATGTTGCCCTTTTCAGATTTTAGGTATTTTGTTTCTCTACTCAAGTCTTTCTCAGCATAATCCCTGAAGTCAAATGCTGTGGCATTGAGAGCTTGTCTGCTTTTATTTGGTTTATTTTTTAGAGGTAGTTTTTTGTTTGCTTATTTGTATTCTGGAATAGTTTGGGAAATGATTCTCCCATGACATCTTGATAAAAATCAAATATGCTGCTGCTAGAAGACAGCAAGCTGTATTTGTTGATACATTACTAAGCTTTCATGCACTCATATCAGCAGATGTGTGGTGGTGACCCAATACTTGGAAGCACAGGAGCAACAAATCCTTTTCCAAAAGGTAGAAATAGTGCCTGGCTGTTGTGCGTTCTCTGCTTTTCAGAAAGCTGTATCTGGGGAAGCATGTCAAAAGCAAAGGTAATGCGATGTCAAGTATCTAAATTCAATTAAAAGCACTAGATGCTTCAGAATATTAAAGTGGCAAAACCTTAAGGAAATGTATACATGTCCATATTTGTTTATTCTTAGAAACATCTTCAAAGTTTTTCTTGTTTTCACCACTTATGCCCCCAGGCGTCTAAGCAGTGCTGTTCTCTGCCGTATATGCCGGCGAGCCCTTTTTTCCTGCTTCCCCTTTATTGCCAGTATCTTAGCAAGGCAGGAACGTATAACATTGGAAAGAACACGGAAGATGAAAATGGTTCTAAGTTTTTTCTTCCTCTTTATCCAGCCTGTTGCATTTGCTGTGGCTAGCTCAAGCTATCTGTTTGCCGTGGTAGCCTGTTTTTAAACTGTAGTAACCTAGTATTTGCAGGGAGAAGAAAGCAAGCCAGTGAGGTGTTCAGAATTGTATGGTTTATTTTTTAAGACTTGCCCAAAATAGCTAATGATAACTTTTCCATAGCTGAAATCAGCATTTCTAGGTTTAAGTACTCGGTACTAAGTTGAGTGATTTAACTCCATTAAGTTCAGACCCATGTATATTAGAAGTGCAGGGACAGAAAGAAAAGCTATTGCCAACTTGAACTGATTATTCTGCCACTGTGGCTCCAAATGGAAGCCTTTTGCACAAAATCAAAGTGCTTGTGTTTTTGAAATTGTCAAGGTCATAGACATCTTAGTAAACATTCTGTTTCTTCTTAGCAGTTAAGTGGAAAACTAAAGGTGAGTGTGTTGACCTTTTGCCTGCAAACCCTTCCCAAATTCTCTAGCATTCAGGCACTTCACAAATATGAAGGGGATGGGGGTAGGAAGTGCAAGGCTGTCTCTTGAAAATACAGTTGATGAAGATGCCTCTTTTATGCAGCTAGGCTAAATGATAAAATCTCACCCAAATTAAATGATCTCATAGCTCTGGTTCTTGAGAATGTGGAAATGGTGCATGACTCTATCAAGTATTTTGGGCTTTCTGTTTTCATTTCAGTAGTAGCAGAACACAAAAAATCCCGAGCAAATTGTTCAGCTTCATTGTAGATGGCAAAACGGTGCCACAGAGGGAACGTTTTTGTCTTGGAGGAATCTAAAGAGCAACTGAAACGCTAACAGAGTGCATTTGTTGACATAGAATGTCTGGCTAGAGAGCAGAGTCTTTAGCTATGCTTGAAAGCTTGACAGATTTTTCTTTCTGAACCGCTCAGTGCTGGAGGAATCTAAACAGCCATTAGCTGCTGCCAGCATTGGGAAGAAAACCCATGTTTTTTATTTTTCATAAGCTCCTACTTGAGTCAGTAACATGATTAATATGCTGGGTTGGTCAGTTAATCCCTTGTTCTAGTCTCAGTGGTTTTGCAGGGCCTTTTTCCAGTTTGAAGAAAGATATTACTGTAATATGCCTTCTCCCTCTATCTTCCCTGTGTGCCTCACTTTCCAGTATTATGATGGTGAGCCTTAATTTGCTGTATGGGCTGCAGGCAGTCATTTTCTTGCAATCCTAAATGGTGTCTTCCTGTACCCTGCCCTGAAGTTTTAATACTGTGGGCTTTCCTACTGCAAGTCTGTTTAACAAAGAGAACTGAGTTTTCAAAATACAGTTTTTACAGTGTGCTCTGATATGACTAAATATCAACTTTAAGTGCTTAACTGAATATTGTGCACATCAGAAAACTGGAAATCAAGATCACAGAATCCAGAATTGGGTTCATATGTGTGTGTGCGTGTTGAAGTAGGAAGTGGAATTGTGCAGAAAAAGGGAAACTGTGTAAATTTTTGATTTAATTTTGAGCTTGAAAAGTTCTGTCCTGTTCCCTTGGAAGAACCATGAGAATGGTGTGCCATCCCCAGAGGAAGACTTCCTTATCATTCTGCTGTTAAAACTCTTCCTGTTGACATGCATGCTCTCTGTCTCTGGGGACCTTTACCTGGTTAGCCAAAAAAAGAGGCTGGCTTCACATGATTTTAATGTGAAAATAGATAAGAGAAATTGGATGCTTGGGACTTGGAGAGAGGATACAAACTCTGCAACCTCAGTTTACGTGAGGCCAGTCTACGTGAGGCTACATTTGATTTGCGACTTGCTTGAACTTAGAGTAACAAGAGTAAAAGTAAGGTTTACTATGGCAGAATAGACCTCAATGCAGCCCAAGCAAGCTGTCAGTAATCCTCAGTATATATTTGGTTGTTGCAGTTAAACTATTGCTAAGGCTTCAGCTTGGTTTAAAGCCACATTGGGCATGCCAACAGATGTTCCAGTCACACCTCCCAGTTACAGCAGAGACAGCTTCTTTTTTATATACAATGTCTCACAACTCTGAAGGAAGTGCGAAGAATGCTACTCAGTTGCATCAGCTGAGCTGAGAGCAAACTTTATTTCGAAGCACTCTGTAATAAGATGTTTTCATGTCCTTTTTCAATGCCTCCTTATATGTTCTCTGATTAGCTTTAGAAAACGTATGCACGTATGGTCACCCATATATATATATATGGGCCATTTGTGTGGACGTGTGGCATTTCCAAGGGCATGTCGTGTCAGTTAGCAAAAGCGTGCAAACAGTGTGCCAGAAAGAGATCACAGGCAGGAAGCCATGGAGTCTTGTGTCACTTTATGTTTTTCCTTTAAAGCTGAGGATGCAGGTTGGCTTAATCTTTCCTTGCTGTAGTTCTTCAGTATTTACATGCACATACATCAGAGTTCTGTTGAACAAATCTATAGTAAAGGAAAAAGTGTGTCTTTACTGAAGACAGGGTTGAAAGAAGCAAGGTGATTCTGTTAATAGTCTGGAGCTGTTTGGGAGTTGGAGATTGGGAAAGCATGTGTCTAGTACAATGTACTTAAGCTAAGCTGCAGACATCTGATAAAACGTTATGTTTGTTACTGTCATTTAGAGTTCTCTTCTCCATTGGCAAACAAACCTGTGTTCTCTTGGTCTGTGCATTTTTAGTTTTAGTTTTATTCCTTGTATTTTTTACCAGGAGAGAATGGTCTAGTTCCCATGGTATGTGCTAATAATCTCTGGGTACTGGAAGAGTTGAGGTAAATAAGAGCACGTGCATTGTAGACTTACACTTGGTCATTCCTTGAGAGTTCTGAGTTTTGTCTTTAGAGTTAAATCACTCATCCACAGAGTGCTTATGTGCTTTAGCAAAGCCATGAGGAGCATTACTGAGTTTCCTGTCTGTGAGTTTTGATTTTATCAGTCTGCCAAGGAAATTTAGTGCTCAGCTTTGGTTATTAATGGATAGGTAGAGGGAAAAGCTGTGGGCTTATTCTTGTTTCATGCTTGTGCTCTCGTGTTTCATAGTCTCTTGGTTACCCTTAGTTCCTCAATCCTGTCTTTTTCTTCTTTTTCTTCTGTAAGTCTAGGATACATACATGTTTCTCACAGTTTTGAAACAAATGTTTATTATGAGGAATATTCATGGCTTGCATGGCACCTTAGTGCAAGTATCTTCGGCAGCTTCCCAAATGCTAATTGCCTCATCACAGTGCTTTTGAAGTCCAGTGTGTGATGTGAGGCTGTTGGCTGTAACTAAAGTGACTGTTTTCCATCCCCACATCCATGGAGAGTGGTGGAGCTGGGGTCAGTTCTCATTTGCTGTGTTCTGGTGATACCTTTAGCATAAAATCAGTGGGCTGTAATGGAAAGCTTTATTACCACCATGTTGTATTGTGTTTCTGGTACCTTACAGGGTGTTGTATGGTGTTTCTGGTATCTTTCAGGAGGACTGATCAAAACAAACACAAATTTGAAAGGAAGCAGTGTGCACTCAAATACATGTGAATAAATCTGACACAATGAACTGTTGAGTTGTTGCTGGCTACTGCTGAGCTCTAAATGTGGCAATGGTCAGGAGCTGCTGCCTTGGAAAGAGAGTACTGCTGTGAAGTTTATAATAGAGACTTCACTCTTGGGAGGAAAAAGACAACGCAATTTAGCCATGTTACTGGCACTGCATTAGTTGACAGATGACTGATTTATGGATAATATTTTAATATGTAATCCTGTTTGTTTTTTTTTCCTTTCTTGTCTTTAGGTGAAGCCAAAAATCTTCCTACATATCCGGGGCCAAACAAGATGAGGGATTGCTATTGTACAGTAAACCTGGACCAGGAGGAGGTTTTTAGGACCAAAATAGTGGAGAAGTCATTATGGTAATGAATACTTGTATATATGTTCTGTTAACTCTTATTCTTTGCTATGTTTGTTTAATGTTCCAAAGATACTTTCTTAAGGGGAGGAGGGAGGATGAATATGATCCTTTTTCCAGTTTTAAGAACACCAGTGGTGGAACTATTCATGTCATGATTCCTGTCTGTATATATGGGAAAAAGTCTTCTCCAAGGCAAGCCATATTAACTATTTTCCTAAGAATGTATGGCCAATGCTCCTTTGTTTCTACAACATTTGTTTTGAACTCCCCTAAGCTTTTCAGATCTCAACTTAGAAGGGAGCACTGAACTCCATTTCATGTCTATGCTTAGTATTTTGCATTGATTTAGCTACCCTAAAGGATGAAGTTAGGAATTCGTGTCGTTTCCCCCCCCCCCCATCATGAGGCTGCAACTGAAGGAAGAGGTTTGAACATGAGATGCCTGTCTGATTATCTTGGAAACTTCCTGTGAGACTGTAGAAGCCAAATGTAGAATGAATGAGAAACACGCAGGAAAACTTAAAATGCTTTCTCCTGGAAATCCCCAAACATCAAAAAGTAAAGGGAACAAGGCTGTGCATATATATATATATATATATACACTCTGGCAAGCTAGGCTTTTTTTAGAATTGAGGGGAAAGTAGCAGCAAGGAACAGTCAAGTTTCTAACTTTTATCTTAAGATATGAAATGGGGAAAGACAGTTGAGTAATACAGTTAGGAATTTGCTATTTGTCTTGTTATTGCAAGTAATTTACTTTGGGAA
Organism: Pezoporus wallicus; assembly: GCF_028554395.1. NCBI lineage: Eukaryota > Metazoa > Chordata > Aves > Psittaciformes > Psittacidae > Pezoporus > Pezoporus wallicus. Next base: position 1,836,739 of record NW_026641150.1, on the reverse strand, counting down.
GTAGCTCTAGACCTCACTCCCAACCTCTCAGAAGTACCTAATGCATTTAAGAATGTGAGTCTCAGTAGCTTGAAGTGGGTTTTATTCTCTTAAGTTACTTTAATTGTTCTCTTACCATACTTTTTGTTGTCTGCATCTTCATTTCTCATCTTATATTCTGATATGGTATACTGGGGTCCATCATGGAGGCTTCTGTTTCTTGAGGTATTTAAATTGACTGAACATATAGTGCTTTCGAATGGTGATGCTGATGCTTTCCTGCTTGTAGTATACTGTATATTTTACAATAACTGACATGCAGTGTCCCTAAGCAAGTTGTCCCTGAACCAGCTGTTTCCCTATAAGTAACTTTGTAACTCATTTCAAGTCATTCCTGGGTCAAATAGCTGTAGCCCTCCTGCACACAACTAGAAGTTGCACATTTTTTTTCTGGATTATCATTAGTGTTTTGGAGGGAAACAGAAGCTGGGGAGTGAAGATGTATGAGAATAGTTGGAGTAATTTCCTTGTACTAATACATGTATTTTTCTATCAAGAAAATAAACTCTTAGTAGTAGGAATAAGCAACAAGTCTAATTCGTTTAGTCAGAAAGATTCCACCTGTCTTTGGATACCATTATAAAGCAGAAGAGGTACAATGAGGCTGTGCAGAACTGGAAGGTTTCTGGTTTCTTGCAGAACTAAGTTCTTTTTGTTAAATTCAGGTGAATTCAGAGCAGAGCAACAAAATGATCAGAGGTCTGGAAAACAACCACTGAGGAAAGGTTACAATCTTGGAATTCTTTAACCTAGAAAAGAGAGATGAGAGTAGATATAACTGTGTAAATATGCTAAAGAAAAAAAAACAACCAAAAAAGAGAAACACTACCACTACACTCTTCCCTCCCCCCAAAAAGAAAACAAACTTCAGAGGGAGAGAATTACTCTGTATGTCCAGTATTATTATTGCAAATAATAATAAACTTAAATTGCAGTGGGGAAGGAACTTTAGGCTGAAACTTACTGTGAAGAAAAATCTTCCTGTTGTTAAAGAAACTCGAGTGGTAGTTTGCCTTCTCCCTCTGTAATCTTCTATTTGCAAAGTATTATTTTGAAAAACTTACTTCTTCACAGCCCCTGAATATTCACTTACAGACAATGATGTCAAATGAGTATTGCATTTATCTGTGTAGGTTTTTCCTCTGCCCTTGTTTTTCTGTTTCATAGAAGAAAAACAGACAAAAATCCCAAATACATGAATGGTAAAACTGGGATGTCTTCCCAATCTGTGACTAAGAATTGCTCTTATTTAGTGAGGCACACACACACAGCTACTTAATCTTTTATGACTGTGTTTACATCTATTAAAACAAGTGCATAGACTTCCAGAGGAAGATGTTTTTCAAATGATTTCAGACTGTAATGCAGTCGCCTGTTGTTTTTTGTAAGGCTGAGATGAACATACAGCTGAGGAGCCAGTCATGCAGTTACATTCTTTAATGCTTGTTTGTAGATTGATTCAACCCATTGACTGAATTATTGGGCAGGCGATGCTTATGTGCCCTAAGGCCCACGTAATGTGTATGTAGCAGAGAAATACCTCCTTTCATGTATGGTGCTTCTTTGCCAGGCATTTCCCAATGTAATAGCAAAGCACATGTTGGGTCCCTTTTTCTGGGGTATCACTGCTGCATTAGGCGACTTCAGATGGGAGGAGGGATGTGAAACTGGGCCAACACATGACTAAAATAATTGAATCCTGTCTGAACATCTGTGTGGCTGGCACTCAAGTGGGTAACACAGCCTTCAACTAGAGCTTGAAGGGGAGAGCACTGGCTCCGCTCTGTTGTTCAACCCTATTTTCTGTTTCTGATCACTTCACGGCTGACACAGGGCTGGTTTGCTCTAAAGTAAGCTTTAAGAATTGCCTGTATTTTCACTCATACTGGTAACTCCCCATCTTCCAGTAAGCTCAAAAAATGACTGTCATGTAGTCTATGAAAAATAAGATGCTTTATGTGAATGTCTGAATTGAAAGATGTTCCATATGCAGCCCTAGCACTACTGACTCTGAAGTGATATCTTCTCATTCAGATTTTCCTGGGGAAGCCTATCTTTTCCAACGTATCTGCATAAATGACTTTTTCATCTGCATGAAAAGGCTTACAATTACAGTCATGCTGAAAACATCATCTTGTATATTTGGGAATTCAAGGAGTGCTTGCTTCCCTCCCCCCCCCCTTTTTGCTCAGTTGAGCTTCATTAAGCTTCTACTAAGCACTGCAGAAATGTATACTTTTTCCAGGCAAGCCTTCTCCTGATGTAAAGTTTAAACAGAACTGCTAAGTGAGAAAAAAGAAGGAGTTATCTCTCCTTCCCAGAGGAACTTGGATGAATGTGCAGTTCTGACTTGCTTGGGATATCTGTGGCAGAGCCTTCAGACTCTGACTCATGATCTCCTGTGTTTTGTACTGGGGCAGTGTAAGAAGTTGCCTCCCTGAGCTCTGTCTAAACTTCTGCAACAGATTTTTATTTTATTGGGCTGTGGTAGAGGCACAAGGAGACAGCTGAGAACAGTAACCTCTTAAATCAACAAAGCATGAATCATTCAGAACTCTAAGAACTGAACCAGCACATCCTATTGCGCAGTCCAGTGCCCTTTCCAGTGCTCTGAAGAGAATCTCTGTGAGCCTGATGCCCTGTATCTAAGTTTGCATCTCAAAAATGCAGCCATCATGGCAAACCTTAACTTCTTCGTTCAGAAGTCAGGTGGGACTCATAAATTACAATCAGGAACTTCAATCAGTCCTGCCATCCTACCTCTACTGGCTTCTGTTAAACTGGATGGTAGCACTGCTGCCTCGTGCTAGAGGTTTTGAGGGCTGCTGTGAGGCTATCTTGGTAGTGTCTGATTGAAACAAGTCAAGGGTTACAACATGGGCAGTCCTTTCTATGAAACCACGGAGCAGTGTGAAAGTACTGTTTATGTGGGGCAGTTGGGGTCATCTGACTTCTCTGGGGATCTTTGGACAAGCACAGGGAACCCTTGGGTTGGTCAGAGCAAGTTCTCTAGGTTCCCAGGAAGAGAATCTTGAACTCCTCAAGCAGCACTGTTTTCATAAACTCCTTGGCACAAGCTTTTAGTAAATTCTAAGAAGGTCACATGCAAGTCATAAGATATGAGGGAGAGGTCAGTTAGAGCCAGGATTTAACACGCTCCTCTGTTTTGTGTTTGTTGTTCAATATTTACACTACCATCATCTGCAAAGGCACTGGATAGAATTGGATCCACTCCATATAACCTACCAGAGAGGCATGTGAAGGGACTAATTTATTTTACATCCTAAGGAACGTGTGAGAATTTACTGTTCTTTTAAATGCAGAGGTCTATAACTTTTCTTGAATTCCTAGTTGCCAGTAGAAAGCCTGATAAGAATTTTGCCAATTAATTTCCTCTGTTGAACCAACTACTTGTCTTCCTCCATGAATAATTTCAAACTTAGAATCACCAAATGGTTTGGGTTGGAAGGGACCTTAAAGATCTAGCTCCAACCTCCCTGCCACAGGCAGGGACACCTTCCACTAGGCCAGGCTGCTCAAAGCCCTGTCCAGCTCGGCCTTGAGCACTGCCAGGGATGGGGCAGCCACAGCTGCTCTGAGCAACCTGTCCCATTGCCTCACTGCCCTCACAGTAAAGAGCTTCTTCCTAATGCCTAATCTAAATCTACCCTCCTTCAGTTTAAGACTATTCCCCCTTGTCCTGTCACTACACACCCTTGTATAAATTCCTTCTTCAAGATCCCTCGTAGTCCCCTTTAGATACTGGAAGCTGCTCTAAGATCTCCCCAGAGCTGTCTCTTCTCCAGGCTGAACAAGCCCAGCTCTCTCAGCCTGTCTTCATAGGAGAGGTGCTCCAGCCTCTGATCATCTTCATGGCCTCCTCTGCACTCACTCCACCAGGTCCATGTCCTTCTCATGCTGGGGGCCCCAGAGCTGGATGCAGTACTCCAGGTGGAGTCTCACTAGAGCAGAGTAGAGGGGTGGGATCACCTCCTTTGAGCTGCTGGCCATGCTCCTGGTCATGCAGCCCAGCACGCGGTTGGCTTTCTGTGCTACGAGCACACATTGCCGGCTCATGTTGAGCTTCTCATCAACCAGCACTCTCCCAAGTCTTTCTTCTCATAGCTGCTCTCAGTCCAATCTCTGTTCAGCCTGTATTGCTTGGGATTGCCCCAACCCATGTGCAGGACCTTGAACGTCGCCTTGCTGAACTTCAGGCTTCACCATCCAGGACTTGGTCCTGGCTACATATCTTCCCTGAGGATAAACTTTCTCTGCCCATTGGCATTAAGACTGACTTTGCCTTTGCTGGTTGCATCAAATGTTTCCATTCACTTAAAGGGCAGTGTCAGCTGCAGCAGGAAATCAAGGCAGCTTCTCAAATCATAGGTGAAGAATGGAAGGAATGTGACATCTCTAAATTTGTTTCAAGGATATGAATAAAGGCAAAAACCGTTGTACGCTAAGAATCAAATGGCTGACACTGTGTGCTTTAGAGGGGTGAGCCAAGCGTCTTGAGTCTGTGATTTAGTTCTCCACTATTTCACTGAGGAATTTTTCACATGCTAAACATAGTGATCAAAGCCTGAATGAAACAGCAAATGAAGCCAGAGGCACTTTCCCCACCCCCAGTCTTCTTGTCTCTAGTGAAGGTAACAGTGAGAACTACAAGTCTGCAGTGTGCTTGTGAGTGTATGGTGAAATGTGCTGTAAAATCATAGTCAAGACTGTTGTTTTTAACAAGAGGTTGCTGTGTCTTTGCTCTGGATCAGGTAACATACTCAACCAGTAGCTCTCAGAACTTTTTCTAAGTAATTCCACTGCCATATTTAATGTTGCTTTTTAGTTGTGGACTTGCTTAAACCCCTGTTTTCCTATGTTTGGAGTTCATGACTGCATAGCTAAACTTCTCTTATGTTCTGATAACATCTTGGAAGCAGGCCACTTCTCAAAATTTAAACACAGAGTTGTTTCCCTTAGTTGGGCCATTGACAAAATTAGCTGCTGTATCTGAGTTAGTTCCATTAGCTACTTCCATATTCTTATATTGCTAGTTTCCTTCCTTGAAATAACAGCTTTCCCAAGCCTGGATGCCTTAAGTAAAGAAGCCTTGAGCTGAATGCTCTAGCATAGTTTGCAGCTTCTCTCCTGCTTGCTTCCAGCTTACTCCTCAGTGTGCTGTCTGCCCCAGGGCCTGCCTTCTTCTGCACTCCGCTACATCTAACTGTGGCTTGAATTCCTAATGTCAGTAGACTTTAATTCTGAAAAACACCCAAGCCTTTAAGGAACAGGGATAAAATGGGTATGGATACAACTTCAGCCTGGTCAGGGATGTTATTGAAGGCAAGGACTGTGTGGTTGTGTAGGGAAGTAATACATCTGGGAAGGGCACAAGGAAGGGAAGCAAAACTCGGTGGAAGGTGGAGAATGAAGTGAGCCTTGAGACCTGAGGCAGGGTTTATTAATAAGAGCGTTTATCCACATGAAGAGCCACCCATATGAGAAACAATTGATGGTAGTGTAGGCTGCTTTGACTGATTAGAAAAAAAAAAAGAAAGTAAATGCAGCTGTAATGTGACTTCTGTTGTTTGTGTGTGTCGTCTTACAGAATATTTTGGGAGGTGACTAGGGGCCAAATGGCTGCTGCTCCAAGTTATCATAATCCCTGTAAGCCTCATTGAGCCATACCAGCAACTGTCAAGTGAGGATGATAACTATAGCTCGAGTGTCTGTCTCTCCCCTCTGAGCATGGGGTTGAGAAAATGCGAACTGCTTTACTTTTTTCTTTGTGTAGTAGGGGTGGTTGTGGCTATAGCACAGCACTGTCCATCTGGGTGTGTCTGCACAGGGACACAAGGAAAAATCTGCCTTTGTCTCGGTGGATGTCTGGGAGGCTTAACAGTGGCCATAATTGGTATGTTTGGATTTAGATATTGCCTTCTGGCCATATACTTCCTGCTGCATGTCCTCTGCCAGATCTGTGCTTCAAATATGATACTAGGTATTTTTAATAAATTGTGTAAGGAAGCTACCATGACATCTGCCAACTTTACTTTCCTGTTGTCTCGTAGCTCTGTGTCTAGCAGAAGACTGAAGTGCATTCAGATTTCTATTTGGCTTGCTGTATCTGCTTTGAATAAACCTTCTCTACCCCACTCCCTTTACATACACTGCAAAGCACAGTATGAAATGTATTAGCTAAATAGTAGGAAAAACTTAGTAGTAGAAACAAGCAAGTGTACTCCTTTGTACAGACTGATCTTGCTTCCCACTCACATGGTGATGTGAACTCTGGTCTTTAAGTTCATGCAGCAGGATGAATCCAGTATTTCTAAACATTTTAAAATAGTCAGAGGATGTGGAGTTGTCTGTGGCATGTTAATAGTCCTTACTTTCAATCACAAAAGCAGTTTTAAAAAAAAGAAAAAGCTGTACACAAAGAATTCTGGTTTGAGGGGTTTCATTATTATTCATCATGCAGCTCTTGCACTTCATCCACTGAAGTACTGGTGCCAAAACAAAGACAAAACTGCTTTAGCAAATCCTAAGTATTGAGAAACAAGCACAAGCTTTTGCAACACAGCCTGAAACTAAAGAAATGTTTCTACACTGAGACTTGTTTTATGAAGTCTCTTCCTCTCTGTTAATATTATTTGTGATGATTTCATTAGATATGTGAAGGTATGGAATTTAAATTGCAAGCATGTCTCTGGAGTTATGTAAAACATGTAAAATGAACAAATTTTGAACCTTTTATAGGGGAAGAAGTTCCTATTCATTATGTTTGAAATGAGGATTCTCTTCTTTATTTGCTTTCATTCCGCTTGATCTACACAGTAATTTGTTTCTCTTCTCCTTCCCTGTCTCCTCTTGAAAATACCCATTGCCAAAACATACATTAGAGGAGGTTCAAAAATAGATACCTTGAAATGGGAAGGGCTCTAAGCTGGATAGCTGAGAGTGAAACAGTACCTAGAGGGAACTTTTTGGGTTTGATTCCTTGGTATTCCTGCTCCTGTGAGCATTCAGGAGCAAGCAAGATTTTTTTTTTTTTTTTTTTTTGAGTGTATGCCTGAAGATTGAAATCCATTGCACCATTCTTTATGCTTTTACTTGACTTTTTGGGGGGGTGCGATGTGTGTATTTCTCTTCTGTGCCGAGAGCTGTGGGAGTGTCCTAGGGGAAGTGTCCCAAAGAGGGGTCAATCAGTGTATGTGTTGGTGGTAGGAGCTGGATAAAAGCTGTGCAGTATGAGCCCCATGCTTTCTGAGAAAAGGATTACCTCTACTGCTGAGGTAGAGCTTCCCTCATTCAGAGCATAGTAAGGTGATAGGTATCTACTGGAAAAGAGATAAGAAAAGGGTGTGAAGTGACAGTACATAGAGTAGAAGGCTACAGCGTCAGACCCTTCTGTGTCTGAAAGCTTAGAGCAAGGTTTTTAAAATTGATGCAGTTCTTTCTTTGCAGTTTCTCATCCTGTCAGGAGAACAAGAGACAGTGACTTAGAACAAGCCCCATTTAATAACTAAGAGTAGTTGATGCCTGCTCATCGGTGTGATAGCAAAACTAAAAAGTTAGTAAAACTGTTCTAAACTTAGTAGTCTGCTGAAGAAGCTAGGTTTGAAAATGGCTTTATATTGAACTTGGAAGGAGCTGAATTGCATTTACAGTGGAGGCCCACTGTATGTGTCCTTGCAAGGTATTGCCCTCAGCAGTTACGTCCTGTCATTTAAGTCCAAAAGGAACTGAAATAATGACAACACTGGTCTTGTCCATGCCCTTCCATTGTGCTGGCTGCAAGGTTGGGAAGCGGGGACTCATTATTTTCCTTTCTCTTTGAATGATTAAAATTTCTCTGAATCCACAAGGAAAGCTGAACTCAAAATCTGGAAGTTGCATCTGAACTCACTTGGTTCTGAAAGATTCCCAAGTTTTCAGCCAGTCTAGTTCTAGTATTTGTTTTGGAGGATCTTGTCAGACTCCTGAGGGCTGTGTAGGCAGATGCTGCTGCTTTTTATTAATTGCTATGTCAAAATAAAAGTACTTACCGAAGCCAAATCAAACTAATTCTGGCTTTGGGGAGAGAGGGGGCACTGAGGGAGGAATTCAGCTGTTCTTTTGGAAAAACTGTTCTGCAGCCCTGGGGCTCATGCTCAAGAGAAGTTAGCTTGGGAAATAAATCATGGGGTTTGACTGCTGCGACCTCTTGCTCTTCAGGTCTGGGTGGGAGACAAAGTGAGTACTGTTCTCAAGAGATACATGGAGAAAAAGCACACATTGAAGTGGAAGCTTTTGTGTGGTAACTTTTGATTCTTACAGAAAGAAGATACTGTTTCTACAAAGCAACGCAGGATTGGGGTGAGGGGGTATCAGATTTATCTCCATATGTATCTTTACAGTTAGACCTTTGGTGGCTAATTATCCAGTGTAGAGCGAGTGCGCTTGTGTTGGAAATCTGCTTGCTTGTACTAATTAAGAGTGCAGAGCACCTCAGGGGTGTTACCTGAGTGATGAGAGGTTTTGAATCTACAAAAGTACAAGATCTTGGAGGGGGAAAGCCAAGAGCAGAACAAAACTTGTGGTGACAATGGCTGCAAATAATGCATCCTGTGAAGAGTGCCTGCCAGTGGGCTCTGCTCAGGCTGACAAGCCTTGTGCAGAAAAGTAATGCCCAGATGTGGTCCCTACATGACTAAGTCACCCACCACATCATTTCTTTTGTTAATCAGTCTCTTTCTGGTACCATGTGTTGAACTGGATGATGCTTCTTGTGCACTCAGCTTTTCTGATTCTCATGTTTGTTTTGCTGTGGTGTGGTCTTGGTTATCTTCTGCCCTGACCCCTCCACCAATAGCAGACATTCATAGGGCACTTGCCAAAGGCCCCAGTTGTTGTCTCTTCTCTGCTCTTTTCTCCAGAATCAGCTAAGCTGAATTCAGGTATGCTCGGTGCAAGTCTCACGTGTATTTACATTGACTTTAGACTTCCAGTATACGGAAGCTTCCCTTAAATTCTTGACAGAGGATTGGATGTATCATCTACAGTTCATTAAGTATCGTTTCATGATAGTAAATTCATCTGTCACATTGTTCCAGCAGAAAGGACAATTTTATGGCTGAGCGGAGTATTAGGCCTCGGAATGATGCAAGTGTTTTGCATATGTAATGCGCTAGATATCTGGGCTATGTTTCTGCATTTGTGTAGCCCCCTCGGGTTCAGCTTGTGTGTGAAAGCTTGCACCAAGCGATGTGTGCAGAATGAGGCCCTTGGGGCCGCCAGCAGAAACGTGGCTGCTGGAACAGTCAAATAGTTCCCAGTTTGGTAGAAGCTGCTTGTACCACAGAACGCTTTTATTTTGTGCCTGAAGTGGTGGCTGCCGAATTCCTGATTCCAAATAAAAGAAGACATAACTGAGAGTGCTGTTGGGGGCAGTTGGGACAGTCAAAACAGCTTCCATTTCCGCCTGTTAGATTTTCTCCCCTGCCTTCACTGTAGGAATGACTGAGTGGGGCTCATGCTGGTTGCCATAGCTCACAGCTGGATGCATTTATTTCAAGGAATGGGAAAATGTTTCCAGTGGTGGATGTTTAACCTGTAGGTATGCCTTGCACTTTGTTGTTTATCCAATATATATTCTTGCATGTGGCTGTTGGACTAGTGACTTAAATAATATTCTTACTGAATACTGGGTGATGTCTCTAGACTTCATAAAATTAATGTGGCATATTCCCTTCAAACACAGAGTGCTTAGCTAAGTTGCATTGCCTGTGTGTTTTGAGTGAGACTTGGCAGCTAGCTCTTGAGGGAATGTGGCAATTCTGGGGGAGTGTATTTTTACTGTAGGCAGAAATACAAGCAAAAGTGCATGGTGATGTAAAATATTCTGAAAGAAGCCAAGGCAATGATGTCTCCTGACAAAATGCTAAAAAAAAAAAAAATGAAGCTAATGCAAAGAAATATTAATATTTTTTGATATCTAATTTTCTGACAGAAAAAGCCTTTAATAATGGTTAAAGCTACAGCACAGTTCTGTCTCCCATTTTTTTGCTTAGCCAAGACAATAAGGAGTTCTGTGTTTAAAAAGGAAGAAAAAAATCCTGCTGGCTTTTGGCCTGTTGGAATTAGATTTATTTTTAAGTCTATATCTGCAGTGCTTGCTGTATTTGTTCATATGACTCAGACTACATCCACTCATTTAGATCTACTGAGGCATGAGTGACTAGGATTGAAAAGTGTGTGTAAAATGGTAGACCTGTCAATGAATAAATAATGTTGATACATGCTTATAGTTCTTAGGAGTAAATCCTTTCCCATATAATTGGATAGAGAGAAACTGAAAGGGTTGCTATTAGGTGTCTGAGATTTTCTTTTTCTCCATTTAAATTGCTAAGATCCAAAGAAAGCCCTGGAAGTCTCTAAAGAGCTTTTCATGCTGAGATAGTATTTATTTTTTTTTTAAATCTGGTCTTACTGTAAAGGAACTTATTCTACACAATTCCAGAATGCAAAAATAGACAGATATGCAGCACTATCAGGTAGCAAGCATCACGCCAGCTCCAAGGCTTAGTTACCATCAGTTGACTGAATCTGAGTTTAAATAAGAAACATTGCAGGGGATGGGGAAAGAGGCAGTGGCTGTAGGCATTTTATTTTAAATAAACCATATCCTTTTAAATAAATATTTAACTATATATGCCATGAGCCATGCTGTATTTTGCTCATGCAGTTCATGAGTATGCTTTAGTGATCTTTGTCATAATGGTCTATTGTAAGCACAGTGTGACAGCAGGGGCCTCTCACCACTTTTCAGGGCACTTTATCTTAACAAATAATATACAGTCTTATTTGGTCTCTGCCTTCTTTATTTTGAGACATTTATTTTCCAAATAAAAAGAAGTATCTGCTGAGTTTTTTGCATATGAAGAAATCTTGTTATGTGGGTGTTTAGGATAGTTAAGAGTCAGTGTGCTTGAAGGCACACATTCATGGGTGGGAAAGACCATCAGAGCCCGGAGTGATGCTCTGGGTGTGAAGTATGAACACACTGGCTCCTCCAGGATATCAACACTAATTTCTTTTTTTTGTGTGTATGTTTATGTGTATGTTGTTTTTTGTTTACCCAGCCCCTTCTATGGAGAAGACTTTTACTGTGAAATTCCTCGGACCTTTCGCCATCTGTCATTTTATATTTTTGACAGAGATGTTTTTCGAAGGGATTCCATCATAGGTATGTGCTCATAAATTCTTATTTTATTTACAGCTTGCTTCTCTTGGATTTTAACTGTTAGATCATATGTAGTCCTATGAATTGGGAGTTCAATAGGACTGACAGTGACAGTTGCACGTACTGTTCAGGATTGTCCTTTTTTGTCAAGTGACAAAAATGCCTGCAGTATTACATATTAAAAAAGTCTGGCAGGTAAATGCTCTCTGTTGTGATAGTAAATGCAGATTGCAGTTTAACTGAAATAGGCAATAACGTGTTGTTTAAATGCTGGCAGCATCACTTGTTACTGGATTCATTTTTTTTTTCCCTAAATGCAAGGCTCTTAGTCTTGCACTCTTCCAGGCCTCATTACCCTTGCCTGTATGGCTACCATATGACTATCTTAATGACATGCAGAATAATACCTACTGGTCATAGGTGCGCACAATACAATGATGACAGAATTTTATAGAGCATATCAGAGCAAGCTATTGCCTACAGAATAGCTCTGTAAGGCTTCCAGTGTCTTCATGTGGGCAAGACCTTTGCTTTTCCACATGGTATTTGCTATGCATTTCACCTGCAGCAAATTGCATGATACTCCATTTATCTCTTCAGGGATAAAAGTCTTGTAAAAGCCTAGTTGTTATTGAGCAGAACAGTTTCCACTTTAAGTAATTTTAACTGTTGGATTTTTTTCAGCTTTTCATCTCTTTTGAAGCAAGTCATGTATGACTACCGTTTTACTAATTACAGTAGAACATGACTATAGCTGTCAGTGAGGTGTGTATGTTTTGACAGAGCTTCTAGCGAGGAAGTTGTCTGATGCTGAGCAAGAAATGCTGAGCAAGAGTTTGTATAATACTGTAAAATGCACTATGTTAAAGCGCATGGGGTGGTGGTGCAGATCTCTTTGTATGTATCTTTACATTTGTTATGCAGTCACTAGCTTTTTCTTTAATTATTCATTAATTATTTTATGTTTTACATAAAGCTAGAAAACTGGGTCTTCACTCCCCTAACTGAGCTCATGTGTGTACAAGATCTAGCATCCTGGGGAGAAGGGCATCAGTTTCTGATTTTTGAGTGAGCTTTTGGAAAGCTTTTTGGTCTCTCTAATCTCTGTAGTTTCCCCTGGTAACGTGAAAGTAATATCGCCTTTCTGATGAGTTTCTCATAGTTTAAATTGCCTCATCTGATGTCTTGTGTGACACCAGTTTTCTGCAGCTGCAGTGACCTATGAACAGGCCATGGACTGGGATTTTTCTTGCTCAGGGCTTTACTCCCTCTCTTTGAACAAGGGTCTCCAAACAACACAAGCCAGATCCATGAAACTGCAGATGGAGAAGTGCAAATTGTTTCCTTTTCTCCATGTGTCCAAAGTTGCTGTTTTAATAATCAGGCTCTGACACTGGAGGGGAAATCTTCAGGAGCTGCTGGAGTAATCTCACCTTAAAGGTACTGGGAGCAGTTTGTGAAAAGAAGGACTTGGAGAAAAGATATAAAGAGACTTTTTGGATACTGAAATGATTGATCAGGTTTCTGTTTTTCACTACCTTTTCAAGAAGAGACAATGTTGATTTTTTTTTTTTTTTTTTTTTTGTATGCGTTGTGGAATCTGTAGGTAGGCAGACTGGTGTGTTACTATACTGATGTAGCACTAAAAGTCAAAATTCCAGTGTCACCTGTCTATGCTGAGATTTTACAGTACATATTGGCTGTTGTAGGCTGAGTTTTCCCCTCTTCCACTCTCTCTTCCCCTCCCTCCTTATCACAGGCATATTTTGAAAAGCATTTCAAAGAATTGGAAGTATGATAAATAGCAATGGAGAGATGAAAAAAATCCAGCATTACTGTCACGTTGATACTAACTCTGTAAGTTCTGCTTGTAATAGGAAAATGTTCTGGAAAGAGAACAGTGCTCTGGAGCAACTGCATGTGGTTATTTTCAGTAGTTCCTATTGACAGGAGTCAGCAGCAGCAAAGCTGAAGAGTGGAGGTTTTTTTGAGAAAGGAAACTCTTTCATTGAAACAAAGTCTAAGGTTTAAAGAGAACAGCTGCTGTATGTGTATCTTCAGCTCAGTCTTAAGAGACCTTTTCTTGCAGGGGCTTGAGTAAGGGAGGTTTGGAAGACGTCCCTATTAAGTGAGTTTGGTCAGAGTAGTGCAAGAATAAGCAATTTTCCACTGAACCGCTGAATTCTGCAAATAGAGGCCCTTTGTTTGCATTACAGAGATATCTTATTATATTATGTCATCATGAGACACTTCTGCTGAAGAAAATGTGTTTACCCATGTTTGTCCAGCAACAAACTTTCTCAGAGAAGGGTGTTGGGGGTTGTGTCTTCCATCCAGGGAGACTAATTTTAAGTTCAGGTGTTACTGAGCTTGTGAATTTGCCCGTGTTTCCTGTGTGATCTGGTATGTTTAACACATCTGTTTGCATTGTTTGGCTGGGTTTGTGCGGGTTTTGAAACAGAGGACAGTGCATGTGTGTCAGTATGGTGAGAATTTGGCAAGTGGCTGTTTTTTGGTTGGACTGGCAGAGTTCTTTTTTAGTCACTACTTGTCAGAACTTTCTCTTGGTGTTTTAATATTGATTTCCAGGGTGACTGAAGCTCAGAGCAGGCATGTTTTTATTTACTCAAATATGAAGCACAAGTTTGTGATGGTAAATTCTTTAACATTAGAACTGCGGCTCAGTGTGTGACAGACGAGAATGCTCAAGCCACCAAAAGCGGAAGGAGTAGGGGCGAGAAAAACAAGAACCCCCTGAAACCTCTGACAGAAACTTCCGAGGAGAAACAAAACAAACTCAAACTGGACACATGTGCAGCAGATATGTTTTGGAACACACTGTAGGGTTTTGGCATACAGGATGGGAGGATTGTGCAGATAAAGATATCTTTGAGTTTGCATGTTTGTTTATTGTGTTTGCATTTTCCTCATTATAATTTACTAAGTCACCTAGGATTGTTAGCTTGAACAATGTGTCTTGGAAGAATCTTGGATGCCGGTTGAAAAGCAAATATAATGAAGACAAAGCAGAGCTCAGTGGATCCGAAATGTGATTTGTCTTTTTTTCTGGAGGAAACGTAGCAAATACAGAGTTACTGAGGAAGTAAACTAGTCTAAAGTTGTCTAATTGGTATTGTGTGTCTTGACTCTTACTGGCTAGAGTTTATGTACTGATTTATATAGTGTGTTGAACTGCTTTGAGTGGGAAAAAATAGATCTGTTGGTTTGTTTCCAAACGATCAAATAGGAGTAGTAGGCTAGTTTGATGGAGCATGGGTCTGTATAATACCTAGGATCGCTCTTTCCATCTAGTTGATACAATCTTAAAAACACCGTTAACTTGAACAACTGTCAATTGGTACCCTTCCAGTTGTAATGGGAAATAAGGTACCTCTGGCTGTATGCAGTAGAAGGAATATTAGGATAGTAGTGCTGCTAAGTAAGGTAAATGTAAATACATGCTCTTTAATGACTAATTTTTGGCACTTTGTGTTTAGTTTTTCGGAAATGTTGAATGAGGCAAGCTGTGCCAATACAGTGGGAGAGAAGGCATTTCTCACCTTTAATACTTGAGCCAGATTTACTGAAGAAAACCATCTCCATCATATGCCCTGAGCTGGTATTCTCCTAGGAGCCTAACGGGCAGTTCAGGCTGCCAGGCTGTGACCTTGAACATACAGATCAGTTAAAAAAAAAAACCAGAAAATGTACCACACCAAATCATGTAACACTGCGCTGGTAGAATAGTTAATATCAGATGCCTTCAGGAAACATGTACACAATTATTTATCCTGTACTTAATTCACAAATCAGGTTTGTTTGTTTCTTTGTTTTCACCCCAGTACGTAATTTGTTTGGGCAACAAGATGCATGTAACTGACATGCTAACATCTGTGTTAAGTAGAAACCTGAATGTGCACCCCCTGTGAGGCTCTTGAGGGGAAAAAGTAAATCCACTGTATCAAGTCTTGGCCCCCCTAATTTGTGCTGGGGAATAAGTACCTGGGAGGGACTGGTGATGGAGAGAATTAAGGAGGCAGTTGCTCAGTGCAAGCAGCATGCTCAGAGCCTTGGTGCCTACTGTAAGTCAGGCAACAGTGACAGCTAAGCTAGATTTTAGGACTGTTTTCCCATTGCAACCAGCCAACCATGGTGGCTATCACACCTTTCTCAAATGTATGGGGATTTTAAGGGCCCAGAGAGCAGCTGGCAGAGAATTGTGGTTGGGTAGGTGGTGTTTTTCAGGTTGATTTCTTTTTTTTTTTTTTTTTTTTTTTAAACAGGGAGAGTAGAAATTGCTCTGTAAGTTAGGTGAGCTCTTCAGGACTGTGGCTAGCAAAACTACCCTGATATAGTCCATGCAAAGCTGCAGCTTGCTGCTCTTAAGGATAGAAGCTATGTCTTACCTGCAGCCTACGTTTCTCTGTCTTATTATCCAAGATAAATACCACAAAGGGAAAAAATGGGTTTCATAAGTGATATTATATTTGCACTAGTTATTAAAAAAACAAACAAAACTGGGGTTATGAGTGTAGTACACCTTAGTACTACAGGCCTTAGGAGGCACCACTGCTGTGTAGTGTTCTGCCGTTATCTCCACCACTTCTTACCCATGGTAGCCAATGGTGTAGTAGTGCTTGTGCTTCATGGTGCACTGCACAGGAGCTGGGAAGGAGCTATTCTGCTGCTTCCAAGGTTCTGAAGCTTCATGTTACCCCTAATTCTCATCCTTATCTTTCTAATCCTCAAGTAGGGAGATTGCTTGTTTCAGTCTTCTTCCATGTTATGGGAGAACTGAGTGAATTTGTGCTCACAAACAAGGCAGGCATCTGGCCCTTCTTGTCTTGCAAAGTTTCTGTACTTTTATTTGATGACAAATAACCTTTCATACAGATTATTATTAAATTCCAGGCAGTCTGGATTAGTTGCAGTGCTTCTTTGTTGTAGATTGCAGGGTAATCAAAGTTTGCAAGGCTTTCAAAGCCTAAAATGTTGATTAAAATCAATTCTGATCTGTCTTTAGTCTTTCCAGCTATTAAAAGTTACTCTCCTTGTGCACTTTCATATCAGTTATTTTTAATAAATTCACCGATATAGCGTGTCTTTGCACTTAATATACCAGCATGAAGCAACTTCTGAACTAGCTTCCGGGTCCTCTTACTGCCTGATACTGTAGCACATAGGAAGCAAAGTAGTCAGCTCAGAGCTAAGATGGTTAAATTAATTAGGCATTTGGGACCTTTTAACATGTGACTCAGACTTCACTCTTTGCTATATAAATTAACTATGCTGCAGTCCGTGTTACTGGAGGATGTTGTATTAAACGTACTACATTATATTGCTTCAGCTCACTTGGCAGCAATATGCAAAATTATGTGGTTTTCACTGTGCCAGTATTCCAAGATAAAGACAGCCTACAGAGAAGGTACAGGAGCTCCTGAAACACTGTTTTTAGGATCCTGTAAAATAACTGTTGGATCATTCTTCAGGTAGAGCCTTGCACCCTTTTAAAATTACAAACTCCTGTCCTATTGCTGTTTTGACTTTTTTTTTTTTTTTGTAAAGAAATATATCCTGCTAATCTAGCATGTGACAAATAGTCACATATCTCAGCTGTGAGGTAAGCATCCTACAAACCGGCAAATGAGTATTAAAAGGTGAGATGTAATCCTCAAACTAGTGTCTAATCCTTTTGTCACCAACAGGTAATCCAGACAGAAGGTAGTTGTGACTGGGTGGAGAATGCTTCAGCCAAATTATCAACTCTGTTAGTCTTTGTATGGAAGTGTTAGACCCTGAATTAACAAGCCCAGCCATGTGTAGGGACAAGCTAATGCACTGCACTGACTTGGCAGAGAAGAGCTTCTGAAACTCCAGTGAGGAATGGGCACTGAGGGTGCAGTGCTTCCACAAGCACTTCCCAAGCAGAGAAGCCAGAAATCTCTATCCATCTCTGTTGCATATGTCTTCCTCTGTGCCCAAATTATTCACCTTCTGCTATGTTCTGTCTTTGTTGATGTGCAGAAACCATAAAACAGGTCAGTTGAAATTATCTGTGTGTTGAAATGCCAACACCACCCACACATGGCCCCTGAAACTTACTGCTTCTTCCCTTCTCCTAGATTAATCATAGAATCATCGAATAATTAGGGTTGGAAAGGACCTTAAGATCATCTAGTTCCAACCCCCGTGCCGTGGGCAAGGGACACCTTACGCTAAATCATATCACCCAAGGCCTCGTCCAACCTGGTCTTAACACTGCCAGGGATGGAGCATTCACAACCTCCCTGGGCAACCCATTCCAGTGCCTCACCACCCTAACAGGAAAGAATTTCCTCCTTATATCCAATCTAAACTTCCCCTGTTTAAGTTTGAACCCGTTACCCCTTGTCCTATCACTACAGTCTCTAATGAAGAGTCCCTCTCCAGCATCCCTATAGCCCCCCTTCAGATACTGGAAGGCTGCTATGAGGTCTCCATGCAGCCTTCTCTTCTCCAGGCTGAACAGCCCCAACTTTCTCAGCCTGTCTTCATATGGGAGGTGCTCCAGTCCCCTGTCATCCTCGTGGCCCTCCTCTGGACTTGTTCCAACAGTTCCATGCCCTTTTTATGTTGAGGACACCAGAACTGCACACAATACTCCAGGTGAGGTCTCACGAGAGCAGAGTAGAGGGGCAGGATCACCTCCTTCGACCTGCTGGTCACGCTCCTTTTGATGCAGCCCAGGATACAGTTGGCTTTCTGGGCTGCAAGCGCACACTGAAGCCAGCTCATGTTCATTTTCTCATCAACCAACACCTCCAAGTCCTTCTCCGCAGGGCTGCTCTGAATCTCTTCTCTGCCCGCCCTGTAGCTGTGCCTGGGATTGCTCCCACCCAGGTGTAGGACCTGCACTTGTCATGGTTAAACCTCATGAGGTTGGCATCAGCCCACCTCACAAGCGTGTCAAGGTCCCTCTGGATGGCATTCCTTCCCTCCAGCCTGTCAACCGAACCACACAGCTTGGTGTCATTGGCAAACTTGCTGAGGGCGCACTTGATCCCAGTGTCCATGTCAGTGACGAAGATGTTGAACAAGACCGGTCCCAACACCGATCCCTGAGGGACGCTACTCATTACTGGTCTCCAGAATGATTGTTTTCATTGTTCTGTGTTTTTTAGTTTGGATCCATTTCCTCAACAGTTCCAGTACAGCCTCCTGCAAGGACAGGGGTGCATGGGTGGGGAAAGTAAGAGGCTCTTAAATCAGTTTGCACCTGGGATCGTAAGTGGAATTTGCACCCTGACAACCATTCAGGCCCTAAGTAGTAATTTCATTCATCCATGAGCTTACCAGGAGCTTGTTGATAGATTGTTTTTTTTCCCTAAAGCGAGATTCACAGAAGAAAGGGATCAGGTGTGGCATGTCACATCTTTGTTTTGAACACAGGGCTGAGGATTTAAAAGTGCCAGTGAAGATCTGTTCAGTCTGAACTGGGGGGACATAGGGAAATGGCTGCCATACGGGCGAACAACATACAGGAGTGTGTAGGGTTTACCTACCCTGCCCCAACCTGAGGTCCTGGTGAATGTCAGACTTCAGAAAGAAATTAGTTCCAATGAGAAGAATGCTTCTACCTCATTGTTGCTGAGAATCCAACTTTTAAAAATGTAACTTAAGTTTTGAAATTACACCTTACACTGTTCAGCATGCCCTGCTGTCTTCTGCCTCCTTCTATAGTGTCTAAACGCTTGCGCAGACCTGGACTCTGCAGCCTAGGGCAGCCTTGAGGAAACCTGCAGGAGTGGCTGGGTGCCTCAGGTGCAAGTTTTAGAGTCTCTCTCCACTGCCTGGCTGCCACCCAAGTCTTGAGAAAGAGCAGGGACAATGGGCTCGAGTTTGGGAGCATGCTGAAGAGCCACAAAGAGGAAAACATCCTGTAAGTGAGTGGTGGTAAACCTTTCTGACCTCTTATATCACATTTATCATCTAGGAGAATTATAGGCCCTTATTGTGTAGTGTCAGGTCAAATGACAGGTGCCAACAGCTTGTGATTATTGGCCTAGGTTTAACCTGCTTCTAGTGAGGCTAGAAGTTGTTTGAGCCAGGTCAGACGTAGGTCAGTTAGTGGCAGAGCAGTGACTGCATAGATGAGGGCAGGACCTGATTGGGCTCAGCACCTGCACTGCGGTACACAGGCCTGGTGAGGAGGAGGAGGAGTGTGGGTTGGGTGAGCAATGGACATAGCTAGTGCAGGTGTAGAGTTATAAATAGAAATTATGCAGGCTGTTCCTGTATGCAGAGATTGTTTAATAGGGCAGACCAAACAATCTGCCTTATCAGCAATATACCTTTGTATATGTTTAGACTAACCAAAGTATAGGCCCTTTTGTACACACACAAGCACCCTTCCCACCATAGTAGATGTTTCTCCTTTGTGGATCATTTGGTATACAGTGAAAAACCTTGGATTCTAGCCAGCCAGGTCAATAAGTTTCACTCATTAGTAAGACTTGCTTGTGTACAGAGCAAACAGTGCTATTCAAACAGTTTCCTAATCAAAACAGTTGTACCATCATGTTATTAACCCTCTTAAAGCTGGAGGCATGTACCATTGCGTCAAAACACTTGGTGCTGCAATTACGTACCGACTGTGCGGTCAAACCCACCTGGGTTATCTTGCCATCCTTGATGCAGAGAGCAGTGGAACTCCTTGCTGAAAGAGAGGGCAGTGGTAACACACCACTTATGCACAGGTGCAGATGTTGGTGAAATCATCCTTGAGGTTTACGCAAGGATGTTCCCTGCATGAGAGGTGACTGTGAATGAGGCTGATTATGGGTGACAGTGTTTGGGAAGCGCATGCTGCACTGCAGTTGAGTGGAGGATTTCTGCAAGAGATTAAAGGGTGCAGTGAGGGTAGCAAGCAGTGAAAGTAAACAATTTCAAGTGAGGTCCAAAGCAGTTACTGGAAGGTCATGTGTTCAGATGTATTCCTCTCTCAAAATGCTTTAGAGAAACTAGGTTGCCTACAAACTGCTGTGATTGAAGAATAAAAGGAGAAGCTTTGAAAATACACAGAGCATCATCTTATAGATTCTCAGCAGCAAAACTTGAATGTTGTTCCAACACAGTTCAGATGCCTTACTCTTTTTGCCGTATTATTTAGGAGATTTGTTTAATTTAAATTATTGCTTGTCTAAGAAGTTTCAAGTCACTTGCTCTGCATATCCAATAAAGAGCCTAGTAATGAATCTGCCTCATTAATCTCCAGTGTAATGTTTGCCAAGAGATGGATCTCATAATCTCTATAAAGGACAAGCAGAGGGAGGGGAGTGCTGATGGCAGAATGAGCAAGATTTAGGTGTAATGGGTCAGCAGCTCTGTGGAAGCTAGAGCAGAAACCCTAATGGGTACTATGCAGTGCAGTTGTGGAAGAATGGCAGAGTAGTTTAGAAACTAGGACTGGAAATCTGGAAACTGTCACCAGAAGCAGCCCAAGACTGACAGAAGAATGCAGCAGTAGCTGCAGCAGGGTATGCAGGGTGCCCCAGCAAACAGGAGGGCTTGGTGAGCAGCTAAAGGAAAAGGCCAAAATGTGCGGGAATGCTGAGGTGTAGTAACTAACTGCTGTGACTTTCATAAGCTTTGGGGTAATGTATTACTGACCTCTGGCCAAAATGTATGGATTTGGGAAGCCTTGGAAATCTCTCCCACCAAGACTGTCCATTGGTGTATTTCATCTAGCAGGATCTGGTTAAAGAAACTGTGTTTGTGCAGCAAAGCAGTGGTTGCAAACTGTGAGCACCTCACTCTAGCAGAGGAAGTCTGGTACCAAACTACACTGCCAAAACCCGGCCTTCTTGAGCCTCGTAAACATCTCTGACTGTCCTAGATTCTTTCATTTTGAATGTGCTGCTTTGCTCAGTGCCTGGGGAACCACCCAGCCCAAAGCTGCTCCCTGAGCTGCTTTCACGTGCTTCTCAGGCATGCCATGCTCTGCTTCATATATACAAAGACAGACACTTGGAAAAAGTTTCATTACCCCTCAGAGAGTGTTTTACATAATGAAAATGAGAGACTGGGCAAGATAAAAGTTCCAGCTTCACATACGTATTATCCCTCGGCATGCATGTAGTTCACAGCACGGAACTGGCTGCTGTTGCCATAACTACCAAGCCAGCTAATTTGGTAGAGGTTAGAGGGAGTTAAAAATATAGGGGGGTTTTGAAGCTCTACTGTATGGTTTTTGGTTTGTTTTCCCCCCCTCCTCAGGAGCTACTTGTGTGAGTCTGGGTTGCAGAATGTAAACTCTGCAAGGTTTGAGAGAGGGAGACAGGTCAACAGGGCCTCAAAATGCAGATCTGGCAATCTGCTGTGAAATGACATCTCTAGTTGCTGCCCTTCTACAAAACTTTATAGTGAAGAGCCTTGTCCTAAAATATTGTTAGCAGTAACCCTATGCATCAACTTTCTTTTGGGATTGTTATAGATGTATGCCTCAAAAATGTCTCTCCAACAATTTTTGACCCTGTTCTCCCATAAGTTTGTCATGTCAAAGAAATTTTAATTATATTTTTTGCTATAAGCATACTTACAGGCTTATCCACAGAGCTTGGTGCTTCAACTCTGTTAGAGTACAATGTTAGGAATTTTAAAGTCTTTCACAGTACGAAGTGGAAAAAGCTGCTCATCAGAAAGAATTATGTATTGTGTAAAGAAAGGCTTCCTTGGTCTGAAGCCTTTCTTGACTAGGACAGTCCTTAAATCGTTGTTTTAAAAATTGTTTTTGATGGAAATGTACTTTTGGGGAGCTATATAGCATGTCTTAAACTGTGCTTCTGGTTTGTTTTATTTCCAGGAAAGGTAGCTATACAGAAAGAAGATCTGCAGAAGTATCATAACAGAGACACCTGGTTTCAACTCCAGCATGTTGATGCTGATTCAGAAGTACAGGTGAGATTATCTTGGCAAGGGAGTATTTGCAACAGGGCCGTGGCAGCTTTGTGGGTTCCATGGCTCTAGGACAGATGTGTTGCTTCCCTACAAAAAGGAAGCGCTTCTTATTAGTATGGTTTAGGTTTCAGTGATATTTGCAACCTGTGTATATGTAAGGTGAATTACAAGTGTGAATTACAATCAAAGGGGCGAGGATTCTGCCTACAGAAATAATTACAACTATGTGAAGTATCAGGGTCACTGATACAAGAAGGTGTATGGTTATCTCAAGTATCAAATAACTTCAAAACCCTATAAATAACTGTTAATTCCTCAGGGAGCGGAGCCAGCTTGAAAATAATATCTGCAGGTACTGTTCTAAATAATTATGTAGGCAGGTTGTCACAGGAATGGCAACAAGTACATCTCAGATGAAAAAAACCACTCCTCGCCAGATGTCTAGGCCCTGCTCCAAACCGTGGGAATGCTGATAATTGTATCACTTCAGCTCCATTTAGGGTTTGGTACTTTACAGATTTCGGTACACGATGAGACTTCTCTTTTTTTGTACTTATCCTCTTTTGAAGCAGGTTCTATTTTTGTTTCCAGTATTAGGTCTTGTGAAACAAGAGCAAAGCAATGTAGCAGGATATCAAGTCAATATAAATCAGTTACTTTTTTTACTTCTTGTAAGTAGTTATTACAGGTCACTTTGGAACCACAGTATTTGCTTAGAAGGCCACAAACATGAATGTCTGACCTGTGCAATAGTCCCATAAGTGCAAGGGGAAATGCTGCTTGGATACTTCTGTATGGTAGGGTTGGACACAGTATCTTGGGTTTTCAGTCTGCACACAAGTCTGCACATACCATGTCAGAACATGACACTTAAAATGCATACTCTTTCCAGCATGTAGTGTGATGGCCTGTAGTGAAGCATGCTATATGTGAAAATACATTCAAGGTTAGGTTTTCTGTTTATTTGCAGAGATAAATAATACACTGTTGTGCATGTGATGCAGAGAAAACCTCATGACAGCTTGTTCAGTCTGTAACACTCTCTTGTAAAATATTGATCCTCTTTAATGCCGTATTTCAATGACAGTGTTGATGGAAAGGCTTTTAACAGCCTTTTAAGTTTGAAGTCTGTTCTGTTTTACCCTGGTCTCTTTTTCTTCTTACCCCAAAGCCCCTTATGATACTGACTTGAAAACAGTAGATTTAGTGTTTACTTCCTGCAGGATATGAAAACTTTCCTTGTGTAATTTATCAGTAAAAGGAGGCCAGTGTTTGGATAAGCTTCTGCATTGCTTATTTTATTACAATATTTACACGGAGTGAACTTGTAGAAGCTTTTTAGACCAGGGTAATTTCTAGGACAGCACTGATAATCTCTGCCTGTGAACTCGTAGCAGAAAGGTTTACAGGTAGCCCTAGCTTTTGGAAGGATGAGGAGCACAGTATTTGCTGGAAAGTATGTTCTCTGTCTACAATTGTTTGTACCGTTTATCACTTCCGCTGTTTGTATCTTTACAAGCGCCCAGCTGTTAAAAGCTGTTTCTGGGCTCTGTGATAAGCATTTATTACAACTAGTGTAAATATGAACAACAGTGATGATTTTATCCACTTACTTAGATGTTCCACAGTCCTTATGTTAAGGAGTCTGCAAGAGAGCTTTGTTTTCCTTGATAGCAGGAGCAGACTTGTAGATATTTTGTGAGAATTTTTATGCAAGTGAAGATAGCCAAATGAAGGAGTATTTTTGTGTTTGTTTCTCTTTACGTTCATGGTATCTCAGTTGTCTCTTTTTCTAAACCCTTTTTCTTTTATAAGAGAAAAAAATATGTTAATGATAACTTTGCACAATATTAGTCATTTTTTTTCTCCAGTTTTAAGGAAAATAATGTAAGAACCTTAGTTAACTTTTGCAGCAAATCATACAAATACTAGTAGTCGAAATGCAATTTTCATGTGCCAGCTATCAGTTTTATCATTCTAGCAGTTGTCCCCATTAGTCACGTAATCTAGTGGATTAAACATTGAGCCATGTGCCAGGGAACTCCAGCACCTTACTTCTGGTTTTGTAGGTCAGTGGCCTTAATACTATTTCCCACATTGTAGAGCACTTCATGACTAGTTAGTTATGCATCACAGCACCGTATTGAGGTAAATCACTGTCAGTCCAAAACATTGAATACAGTGAGAATAAGTGTCAGAAAAAAATGTGACTTGCTTGAGGTTGCAGAAATCAGTGTGAGAAATTAAATAAACGCTATCAGAGAGACCAGATTTCTAATTCTTTCTAATTCATTAGGCCATGATATAAAAGAAACTGGGTGACAGTGATAAGCCTGTATAGGACTTTCTTGTGTGCAAAGCCTGAAATGATCTAGTTTTCAAGAAGACCAATCATCACAGTCAGAAACTGGAAAACTGTAAAATTAATGGATTGTTGAAATATTAGTGATCTTGGGTGCTGTGGTTCTCAGATGCTCAGTTCTGGAACACATTTGGCCTCATTTTTCAGAACAGAAGGAATGACTTGAAATTATGGGTAATAGTATTTGTGATTTAAGAACTGGTATTCTGAGCTGTCTATTTGGTATGTAATGAGTAGAATTCCCAGTTTTGTTCTTGCATAGTTTGGACCTCACTTGTGTGAGATTCAGAAATGGTTTTCAAATGGCACTATTGTTTTCTCTCTTCATACATAGAGAGGGAATATGTGATGTGGAGGTTCCTCTTATTTTGTGAGTACAAAATAATAAACCAGACAAATAGAATTCCAATGTTAATGGAATATGAGTGGATTTCTTAATGTTTTTTATGCTGTTTTCTCAAATTTTATTCTGAAACTACAGCTCATAAGTATTCTGATGCTGTAGAAAATAAATAAGCCTATATTAAAAAAAAACCAAAGCAATCAAAATGTAAGTGGCAATGTTGTTTAACTCCATCAGATGTAGTTGCCAAGGTGTTTAGCTTGAGGCCTTGCATTCAATTTTATGCTTTTCCATAATTCTTAATGTCTTATAAAGAAGTTTTGTATTGTCAGGAGTGCAAGGTGAGATTATGATTTGATCAGCTTCATTATAGACAAGGATGTTGTTGACAGCAAGACTATGTTAATTGTCAGCCTTCACAGATATAAGCAGTATTGTAAGATGCTTTAATGCCACATCCATTCATTGCTTGACAGCAAGGTGTACCATTGCTTATCTTGAAGAAAGCCTAGACAGTGTCCTCTTTCTGAGAGCTGCTAAGAGGTAGGTATTCTCCCTAGCACTGATGCTGCTCAGTGTGGTGCACAGCCCCACATGAAGCACGTAGGAGCTGTGCAGCTGCTCAGCCCACACATGCAGACTGGGCATTTCTCACCTACATGACCTTTGTGGCTTTGGTTCATCATTTGGTCTAGCAAATGAGCTTATTGAGAGAATAACAGCATAATGAGGCACACCTGAATTTCGCTTCTGAGTGAGTGCATATCAGTAGCCATCAGCAGCACACAGTGCTGTGTCATATAGCAATGGGCTGTAATTGCTCCTTGAGGTTAACAGGCATTTATTCTGTGGATACATCAATACCCCCTACATCTTACTGGCTTGTTTTGCTCTTACTAGTTTGAAAATAACATAATGCATAGTTTGCTGTAGTTGTGTCAGTGTATACCCCTAATGCTGTTTAGGTATAGCCTGGGTGATGAAACAACAGTTGTGCTAAGAATCATAAAGTTTGAGGTGTTCTGTGGCGAGCAAATTATGAAACTCCAGCAAAATTTGTTTGGTACAGTTATTTCTGAATATTTAATTTTGAAATATATTAAAACATGTTAAATGTTATCAGGAAGATTTATTATACAGAGTGCAGAATTAAAATTGACAGCAGTCGTTAAATGCATAATTCATGGCTTAACTTTTCAGACTGGAAAACTTCTTAAAATATGAAGGTGTAGCCAAGTGGGTTTGTGCAGATTCGGGTGAAGGAATTTTAAGTTCGCATCTTCTAATGGAGTTGCCTGTTCCTTAGTGGGACATTACCACACCCAGAGCTAAATATCCAGTACAAGTGCCCAAACATTCCAGCAGGAAGTAAAAGAGGAATTGAACCGTTTAACTTTTGTGTTGAAATAAGACTGTGAACAATCAGGCAGCCTCAGCTGGAGAAAGGGAGGGACTAGCAACATAATTCATACCTGTGTAAGCTGCCTGAAGTAGTAAAAGCATGATGTTGCACACTTCTTATGGGATATGTCTCTCTTCTACTAGCCATTCGTCTTTCAGGACCTGCTATATTCTCATTCTCATGCTTTTTGTGGACTGGAAGTGAAAATTGCCATGCTGCTGTGTCTGCATCTCTCTTGATCCGTGAATGTTTGCCTTTCCTTCATGTGCACAAGTTTACTCAACAGTAACTGATTCACATATTTGCCTGGGGCTGTAGATGACAGATGTTTTCAGTGGTCCATGTGTTCTTAATGGAATTTAAGCCCAAGTGCACATGTGATCTTTAAAAGGCCTTTGCTGTTTTTGAGTAGTTCCCCCTAAATTTTTTTATTCACAGTAGCTTCAGGCCTGCATAGCTCAAGTCTATTCTATGAAGTCTGAGCTTTGCAACCCAAATGCCCTTTGTGTGCATGTGATTAATCAATGAAATGATTAAAGATCCAGAGATACTCTGATTAATATCAAAATACACTAGCACACTCAAAAGCATGTAGTCTGTATATGCCAAAGTGGAGGAGAGCTGCAAGGAGAGTTAGATCATTCTGACATGTTTTCCTGTGCAGGCTCTTGCTTTAAAAGTTTTCTTTTTAAGGTGTGCTTTGAGTTACTTCCTCCACAGCACTGACAAATGTGAAATGGTCATGTTCTGTTACAGCTGAGTTCTCAGTATTAAATGAGAGTGCTTTTCCAAAGCCAGTCATGCTCAGGGTCTTATGTAAAACTCATTGTTAGGAACATAAAAAAACTGACATAAAAACTTGAAAATTGCTCATTTCCCCTTCCTCCTCATTAGAACTTTGATGTGTCTGAAACATATCTATTTGGCTATCAATTTTAGAAAAAAAAAAAAAAGGCATGTAAAGGGCAGATAACCAACACTGAGGAAGCAAATTGTCTCACATTTTAACCTTCTGTACTGAAAGCTTTGTGCGAAAGATTTACTGATGTTAAGAAATACTTTACTTCAGATGCCAGAAGTCCTTCCTCCTCTTTCCACCACATTAGCATTTTGCCCACACAGGCCTTTGACTATTGTTGATTAATGTGCCTGTTCTTGAGTATGGACTGGTATGAGTGGCAGGGGTGGACTATACCTCATTAGTGGAAAACATTGCTTACGGGTATGTTTGAAGAGTACACCTAAAATTCTGTTGTTGTACTGGAAACCACTTGCTCTGAAATGCTGTCTGTTTATTAGCTAGAAGGCACTAGTGGCTGTCCAAGGCACTCTGCAGTGCTCAAAATAAACCTCTCCTCTTTTGTCAGGACCTTCCCATTGAATGCAAAATCTGTATCCCAAGTGTCAGGCTTCATGAATGAAATCCTGGCCTTGCCAGGGTGGGAGTTTTGCCATGACTTCAGCAGAGCCAAGATTTTACCACAAGCTTTTGAATTAGCTCTTCTCCATTCAGTCCTGCGTGACAGTTAGAGAAGTTTATCCCAGATCTGCAGAGGAAGCTGGAAGTGTTATCTATTATCTTCTTTTGCTATATCATCATAATGTCATGGAAGTTGCCACAGTCTCCCTGATACCTGCTTGCCTGCTTCCTGTTCTGTATAAATCTGTTTTGTATGTGCAGAGCAAATTCTAGTGTTGAACTGGACTGGCTCTGATGGTAATTGTTACTTAATAATATGGCTTTGAAGATACAGTAGGTTGAGCAAATTGTGTTTAGGAGCAACTGTGTAGGACTGTTTCACTCCAGTGTTTAACAGAATTATCTAGTCTACTGAACAGTTAAGAGCATTGCATGCCCACTCTCTAACACATTAACTATCTTTGTGTAGGTATTTAAATGCTTCAAGCATAAAGATTTGTCACTGATGCATATTGTAAAACCTATGGTAAGCATGAGTATATGCAAATTGTAAAAAGAAGCAGCTGCTTCCAGGTTTGGTATTAACTTTCCACCGCACACAGGAAATAAATGGGTGTTGCCCTCTATTTTATGAACTGTGACTTTCAGGTTTCTCTCTTCTAGTTGTTTTGAAGAGATAAAATCTCCTTTTTGATAGGGTGGGAAGATTCTCAAGGCTATATGCCTCCTGGCAAAATAATTTCAGACAACTGAATCATGTGCCAGCAACAGTAAATAATGTTGGTGATAAACAAAAAGGCCAGTTATTCACCAAATCCTGCTTTGTGGCAGGACTTCCTCCCTATGTGAGTATAAGAGTGCAGTATTCAGACTTGTCAGCCTAAAGGTCTAAGACAGTCTATCTGGTTTTGGTCTGTTACTTCTCAAAAGCTTGTCTGTAACATGGCATGTGGTAGGGAGCAGCTACTGCTGAATAGTAAATTTACATTATTTCAAAATAACATACCTGGATTCTGTATCTGTAGAAAACAATTTGTCAGGGGAAATGAAAGCCAGGTGGCTTTCATTCAGAGTATCTACATATTAAATTGCATCAAAGTAGTTTGAGAGGAAAACATGAGTAATTGCAAGGAATTTGACCATATGGAGGTATTCTTCCCTTAGAGAAACAGGAAGGCTAACATTGTGCCATTTGAAGATGTTTGCCAGTTACTGAGCAATTCTGACACGCTTGCACAGACGGAGACCAAGCAGACATCAGTTCTGCTTTGCCTAGCATTTGTGAATCCATGAAGTGTTCATTAGAGCTTTCCTCAGTGATAGATTGGATTTTGTTCCAGATTCTTGTGTTCCGTGCTGTGGTCCAGCAGGCAGGCTGTGATCTGGAGCATGATCCTTAGACCTTTCCCAGCCGCCTGCTCCCCTCTGCTAAAGGAAGGAGCAGCTGTTACAGCAGCAAATGCAGACAACAAACAAACTCTTCCTCCAGCTCTCAAACCTGCTGTTAGGCTGTGACCTCAAATGAGGCTGCTGATAATGCTGCAGGGCTGGTTTTACCTAAAGCAGTAGCTGCATTATTGGTCTTTCCTCTCCCAACTCCTTCATGGACAGCATTTAGTGAGCCCTTAGAGTTTGAGTCAGTTTTATTGTTTGCTTTTAAGCTTTATCAGTGCCAGAAAGTGACATCTCAGAAAGCTGCCTAAGAGGGTTTCAAAGTAGACTGGATCTCTCTAATTTTCTATATTCTGAAATAAAATTTGGAAATACAGAGAAAGCAATAGCACATGTTATCCCATGGTTTGGAATGGTCTGTGCAGTGCTGAGTTCTTCCAATGCTCCTTTCTCCAGACAATTTGCAGCAAAGTAAACCAACATACCAGGGGTATTATGATTCTAAATTTAAGATTCCAAGACAATGAGGTGCTGGCATTAGTCATGGGCTGTGGTTCATGTCACCTGCTTAGCCTAGTCTTTTCCTACAACCCACCCGTGTTGCATCTCTTTCCTCCTCCATCTCCAGGAGCTGGGGTGAGATTGCCTGCAATCACTCTGTCGCAGCAACAGGATGAGCAAACAGCTGAAGGTGGGTCCCAGTCCCTCCTTCCACACTCCTGAGTAGTGAGCAGAGTTGAGCTAAGCTGCTGGGGTAAGGGTACCTATGTGGGATAAATGTTTGGAAAACTGCCATGCAGGTGCACTCCCACTTTGGAGAGGAAATTCCTTAGCAAACTTGGGTAGGTGAGTGAGAAGTAGAATGATGACAAAACCCTCTTGTCCAGAAGGTTTAGTAGGGGACATATACCTTTTCTAGGTATTTTTGCTTCTATTGTTCTTTTGTAGAAGAAAGACCTATAGTGCTGTATGTGCCCTGCAGATGAAGGTAATCGACTTAATATTTAATATTCAAGCAAGTGAACAGTAAATACTTGTTCTTTTTCTGTTTTTTAAAAGTGAAAGATTTCTAAGAACTTTCACAGTAACAAAAAGGATGGAGATGTGGTTGATACTTCCTTAAAGATATGATTTAAGAGATTTGGGTAGATTTGGCTCCTGTCTTTTGAACTTAGCCAGACTGTCAGTCTTTTGTGCATTTTACTAGACCCTCAGATAGAGATGCAAACGTTCCTAGTGTTTGTCGTTGTTTTTCTTAAATCTCTCCCTGAAAAACCAGTTCACATCTGGTTTGAGTTAGATCAGATGTTGCATCTGAATCTGCAGTCACTGGATCATGTGGCGTGTGTCAGACTCCAGGCCAAAATGTGTGCAGAAATGGCTCCCAGTGGTGTCTTGGTAACTCTGCAAGCATGGCCTCTGAGGCCCACACTTGTGCAAGATGCTAAACGTGCTTCATGCCAGGATGGCAGAACTTTGTCATAAGAATAGCTTTAGGATAATCTGTGGTTGTGTGTTTTCTTTTCTCCTTCAACATACTGTGTTTAAATTAAGCCACAAATTTGCAACTGCTGGAAACATGATACAGTTAGGTAGCATTTGTATACTTTTACTTACTTTACAACTGCTTTCTGGTGTTTCAATCCACAGTAACTCACTGCTGTGTTCCAAGTAGAAATGAGATGGTTGGAGACAGACTTTTCCTGTATCTGTAAAAACAGGACTTTTGAGTCTGCTTTTTCTTCTCTTTGCAAGCTTACGATGAGTGCGTTTTTCAGATAACCGTGCATGTAGTTCTCCCAGATACCTGTTAAAGAATGTTAAAAGACTGGGACTTGATTTTATTACTTTTTAGTAAAGGGGATAAACAAGCATAGTGTAGTTTGGGGTTGGTTTTGGTTTTTAACACAGTAAGGCCCTTTAAAAAATTTGTTTTGTTACTGATTTCCTTTTGAATGCTACTTCCCTACAAAAAAAAAGTCAGTCTACTGATGGCTTCTTTCATCAAGAACTGAAAAATGGAAGCTGGCTGGCCCCATTATGTGATGTTAGATGTGATTAGGAAGGACGTACGACCTATGAACCCACCCATCCATATCAGTCAGCGTTTATGGAAAAGGAAGCGTTCAGCAGTTGAGTTGGCACTCCTTCAGCTTGTTCCTTGAAAAAGCCCTACCCTTCCAAATGTGAAGGATATGTTAATGAGCATGGCTCTTCTAGGAACATCCTGGAATATTTTTTAATGAAAATGTTTTTAATAATTAATGCATTCTACTTCAAAATTGTCAAACCTCCAGCTGCTTCTCTGAGGTTTTTCACTGGACTCCATTTAAAAAAGCTTTATGGCTTTATGGCCTGGGACTGATCCTAGACTCGGTCCCTGGCTCTGCAGCAGGGATTCTGTCTGAGGAGTACCAAGCCACGGTGTTTCAGCTGTAAAACAGGAGCAAAATATTTTTTTATCCTGCTGCATTATCAGATCTTTCCTTCTTGTAAATGTGTAACTGAGTGCCCCTGGTACAACTGGAGGCTCTTGCTATTATCACATTAGTTCTTTTAATAATAAAAACAGGTATTTCTTATAAACTGTCAGTAATTACAATATTGGTAACTCCCTGTTTCTGGGGTACATTGAATTCAGTATAGGTTGACCTATATTGCTTAGGTTAACTGTTGATTTTATGACACAGATTTATTTACAGTTTTCTCTCTTCCCTGGATTATCTGCTATTTTGTAAACCAATTAATGCCCTTGCTCAGGAGTAAATTTATTCAGAGAATCCGTATGTTTTGCCTAACAGTATAATCGATTTGGGAAAAAGCATTCTGTTTATGTAGGAGTTACATTTCCTGTGAATTAAGCCTGCAAGTATGTTGATGTAGCCTTACTTTAGGGTATTTATGCATTGGAGTTTTTAACTGGAAGTAAGGAGGTGCTTTGGGAACAGTCATAGGGCTACTGATCCCAGTGATCCCATGACCTCTGTTTTGCTGTCTAAAGCTTTGAGATGCTTTTTGAGCAGCTGACCGTTTTCAAAGGCTTCACAAGAGAAAAATGAGAGTCGGTCCAAAAGAAGCAGCATTGTGGTTTTGTGCTTAATGTAGCCAGGAAAATGTGTGCAGCACTGCTGACTTCAAAAGGCTTTTTGCAGCTTAATTTCAAAAATAGGGAGCTTTCATCTTAGTCTGTGTGAGATTGAGGAAATGGGCACTGTAAGTAAGTTTGCATTCAGGCTCACCTAAGTGCATGGAAGCATTCTTATTTCCTGAGAGAGGTTAGTCTTACCTTTAAAACCAGCAGAAATAGTTCTATAAAACAGTATCTTACCTTCTTGTTATTTTTCTGCAGCAGGATATTTCCTCTAGAGTTTATAAGTCTCTGTTCCTGTCTTGTAATTTCTTCAAAACTTGTATTTGTTTTGATTCCTCTAGTAAAGGTGATATGCAGGATACCAACAGATACAGCAGCAGTGTTTTTTTACAGGCTCATAATATAAATTTGTTTTCCAGAGACTAGTGGTTTAGATCCTGTGGTAAAATATGTGACCAGTGGAAGAGAGAGCAGTGAAGACTAAAGGAAAACATAGTAAAACTAAAGCCAGAAACCATCCTGCTTAACCAGAGTTCTTGGCTGGTTGTGGGCTTAGCCCTTGTTATGCATGAGTACATAGGCACTGCAGTGGAACTGAGTGTTGAAGAGGTGGGTCTAGAAGTGGCTCTATGCGTTTGTGCAGAGAAATCCTGCACTTATTCATGAGGACAGGCTTCAGTTTGGAAGAAAATAACAGATGTTGACGTTTGCGTGGACTGACAGGGCAAAGGAGGATACATGTCTTGCTGAAACAGACATGAATCAGAAGTCTGACAGACAAATGCAACGTTTGAGTTTCACCTTGTTTTTATTGTTTCTTTTAAAAGGATGCACAAGACACTTGGCAGGAGACATCTTTTTAAACTCCCACACATGTTTGGGTCCTTCCCTGTTCAAAATGCCAGGTAGCTGCTGTGATGCCTCTGCACCATGGGCTCTCACACAGCTTGGAGAGATTGTCTGTCTTGTTTTCTGTGATGATGAGCACCAGTATCCTCTGCCACATGTACTTGAAAGGCCTGCGTTCCAGCCCTTGGACAGGAAAAACTGCTACTGAGTCAGAATGCTAAAGGTGTAAGCAGGTGATGGAAGTTTTGAGGAGTGAAATGGTGAAGTGCAGGAAAGCATGAAGCCCGCATTCAAGATAGTATAGGGAGAATGGTATCGAGACAAAGGAGTATACAAGGAAAGGAAGAGAATGACTTTTTAGCAGTAAGAAACAGAAACTCTCATAGGTTTCTTCAGGACAAGTGTTCAGGCACTGACTTCAGAGTTTGTTTATACTGCTAAAAGTAAGAGGACCAGGCAATGACCTTGAACTGAACTTCTGTGTGTCCATGCTACTTAATTGTTACTGCACTCCCTGCTCTGCTTTGGAGTGGTTTCGCCAGCTTTTGTCCAGACAAGTATGCTGTAGAGGAAGTAGATCTTAGCAACTTGAGGCCAGGGTTGATCTTCACTCTCCTGTGTTATGCAGGACAGACATCCTCATAGAGCAGGAGTCGGTAAATAGTCAGAAGACACAGGGAAGTCTCTGGCAAGAGTTCTGTTTATGTGCAAAAAAGAGGAAAGGTTAAATCTGGAAGATCTTATGAAAGGGGTGGCAGCACATTTTCGTATGAGTTGAGGTAGACCTGAGTCAAAGATGACACCCACATTAGAGCACTGACTAACTAGCAGGGTGGATTTTAGTATCCTTTGGTAGAAAGGGTGGAGAGGAGAAGTTATGAAAGTGAGTGTCGCAGTTTTGGCCACAATGATTTGCAGATGATTGGGCAGTGCCAGCAAGTCAGAATAGGTCAATAACAAAACATACTTTGCAATTACTTTACGTACAGCTAAGAGTGGTGCTGAGTTTTTGTCACTGGAATGGATGTTCATGTTTTGAAATGTAATAAAGTTAGTAAGAGTTAATAATACCGATTGCCTTTATTTTCTTAGCATATTTGAGCACAACATCTTAGCCCAAGTCATAAGAAAGTTAATGTGATGATAAGGAGTTACAGACTGTGAGATAATAGATGCTATGAATGCTAGCAACATGGTTGTATTTTATTTTTTTCAGTTGTCCAATATAATTTTACTGATACACAGTTTATATTATTTCAGAATTTTTGGTTTTTTCATGTTTAAAACATGTAGGTGTTCATTCATAACACACTGGTGTGATATCTTTTCAATAATTGTATTGCAGATCCTTGCTTAATATTTAAACTGTTAAATATAGATAAAGCTCCAACCAAATGCTTTTATGTCAAGCTGCAGACCCCCCATATCAATTTCTAAAACATGGAGATCAAATAACGGTGGGAATTACGCACTGAAATTTTAGTGAAATGGCTACTAATCTGAATTCTATGGCAGTTATAGCTATACAGCTATTACTTAATTGCTAACTCCTGGAGTTACTTGCATTTAACCATCTTGCTTTGTTTGAAGTTGGAATGATGTGGCTGGCTATGCATAAACCTAACTTTTCATGTGGTCTTTTGGTGTGTTTCAGGGGAAGGTTCACCTTGAGCTGAGACTGAGTGAAGTCATAACAGACACTGGTGTCGTCTGCCATAAGCTTGCAACACGGTAGGATTTGAAATGTAACTGCAGAGTTATGAGAAACACACTGATTTCAGATAGTGTGCAGTGCTTCATTTAAAAAGGTTGGAGGAATGAAAACATTGTTTGGATATTCAATGTTCTTAATCAGAGATAACCTTAGGAGTTTATAGGTTGTGAATTTTTTTTTCTCTTCTCTCCACATAATCTATATACTTTTATTCCTTAAATGTTAATAAATCACACAGTTTTGACATGGCATAGATACTAAAAAGATACCAGAGGGTATTATTAATGTCTTTCTGATTTGCATTAAGGACTTTACCAGCTAAGCAGATTTGTGGCACAGCTTCTATGGTGAGAGTGTTACAGAGCTGATTTAACGCACAGGAGTCTGCCATCAGTTATTAAAGCAGTCTCAGAATCAGTCACCTAATCTCACTCAAACAAATAGACACCTAGAAGCCGCAGGACTCAGATGGGAGTTAAGATTTTTGCCTTCCTGTGAGGAGGAGTCTGAAAGGACATTGCTCTCTGACTGCACCAGAGCCTTTCAGGTGGCTACTGCAGGGGCAGTGGCAGAACTGGTTGGCTTCTGTCAGGAATCTGATTTGTATTCTCTGTCTGGCACAAGAGCCATCAAAATTGGAGTGTTGGCATCATATACTTCTACCTATTTGGCAGTTATGTCAATAGAGAAAAGTATTCTGCTAGGGAAGTTCTATTTTCAGACCAGTATTTGACATCATTTTGTGACTGCTTCTGCTATGGTTTTGTTAATAAGCTGTCATGGTAGTCCTCGTATCTAGGACATGTTAACAAATGCAGAGGAGCCATGTGGTTGATCTACATCCTTCTAGGTACACTGTTGATATGAGGATGTGCTGAGGTATGCGATCTTGAATTGCATGCTTGTGTGTATACCCTCTAGCCATCTGGGCCCTGCCAGAGCTCTGTGAGTAGGTGCATTTGAAATCTTTCTCTCCTTAGTCTGCTGTGATGAGGCAGAGTGAATAACAGGGATAGTTTGGTGCAAGTTGCTGTGTAGGCTGTGAGCTCCAGTGAACTTATTAACCAGGGCGCAATGCCACTGGAACACACCTGTACCTTTTTCAGAACAGGTGTTTCTATGTCAGTACAGCTGTGTACTACCTGGAGGGCCCAGACTTACTTTAATTGCTGTGTGAAGACTTTCATTGTGTCATTTTCCATTGTGCAATTTGAATGTGACCAGGTGATGATGGTCTCACACATTCTGTAAAACCGGGGTTCAAACCTGCATCTACTGAGTAGTTGGCTGGCTTCTTTGGTTGAAGTATTATTTGTATTGCTATAGATCCTAGGGCCTTGCAGTTGAGGGGGAAATAGAAGGTGGGAAAAGGCAGTTTCTTATCTTTCTACCCTGCTTGTATCTCCGCTGTGTGAGAGGGAACACAGAGGACAACTTATTACTAAATTTGGCCTGTCCTCAGAGCAGGACTGGAGGGTATTGTGCTTAGTGATGGAAAAGTAGCACAGCTGTCCTGAGTACCAGATTCATTCTGGAAGCATGTAGTGCACTTCTTAGTGTTGTGATACAGCCACAGAGGCCTCTATCCATGTCCTCTGAACCCTAATTGTGAGTTAAGACCCTGTGATGTCTGGTACTCTACAAACACAGATGAACTGGAACATCCTGCCATTCTCACCATAGTCTGTTTTGACTTAGTTAGGTGTTATACTGAGGGACCTTCAGAAGTGTTTACCTCATCTTGTTTTGTTCTGAGACAGCATGCCATGACACAGCCAGCTTTCTTTTAAATTTTCCTCAGTTAAATGAGACCTGGTAACATTACAGTACCAATGGATTTTTTTTGTTGGGATTCCTGAAATGCTGGAAATAAGTGTCTGAAAAGGTTCTTCCTAACATGTAACACATGCAGCCCCTTGCTTCATGAAAAGTAATAAGGCCTTGATTTGAAGACTATTTCATTCACTTTCTACAATGCAGAGAAAATAGCTTGTGAAGCATTCTGTAACCTTGATTTGCAAGATATTTTTCAGTAAGTATAATGTATTCGCTGAGATGCCTAGAAAAATCTTGAGGTTTTAACAACTGAATCATAATGTTCAGAGTTTATCTTGATTTAAATCTAGCCCTTGGCTCTTAGAAACAGAACTTGAAAATCACAGGCCGAGGAAGCTTTTGTCTGCTGAAGCATCTTTTCCCAATGTCGTCTTCTTTTCTGTAGCTGACATGGACACTCTGGCTCTAGCTAGCTTCCACAGCTATTGGTTATTTGAGTGCAAGTGAGAACAGAGCTTAGCAGTAGATTAAAGAATTGGGAAATAAAAGTATTTCCAGAGTATGTAGTTATATTGGTGCAGGTTTTTGTGGCAATGTGTCTTACAAGTGAGAAAGGGGAATGATGAAGAAAAAGAAAGGGGAATGATTACATTGGCGGGGGGGTGCGATCAAAGCACTTTAGAATGAAGTCCAACATTTTCTTCATGCCACACTGTTTGCTTTAAGAAGATATACAGCAAACTTCAGCTCTTAATGTTTTTCCACTATCTGAAATCTTATTCAGGTTTGTTCATAGTTTGGTTCTAGTGCTTAGGTATGTAAGAAAAGAGTGTGATAATTAAGTAATGCTCAATTGCATGTCTGTGTAGCCAGGATTTGCCAGTGGAAAACGCAGCAAAGGTAGGGTAGACAGAACTTCTGTTATATGTAGTTCATGAGTGAAAAGCCAGGGACTGGGTATATTAGGGAAGTGCAGCTTCCAACCAAGTTTTGTGATGATAACTGATTTTCTTGTGGATAGCTCATGAATTTATTGCAGTGAGCAAGTAAGATGAGGCTGTAAAACCATGAGCAAGAACCTAGAATCTCTTCATCTTAAAACCTGACTGTTCTGATGAATCCAGTACTTGTCTTGTGAACTTCCTTGAATTCCCTTTTTTAAGTTAAGAAAAAAAATAATGGAGCTCTTAGTGGCAAAGATAAACACTCCCCTTCAAGTAGCCTCATAGATATAGCTAGTTGAAGAGTTCAGGTTTGCAGGGAGAGCAAAAGCTGCTTCCAGCAGGCAGCTCTTTAAAAATACTTTTGAGACATATGCTTTTTTAAGCACCAGAATAGTGCTTGTTTTCAAAGATACAGAGGCAGGCTGAGTGAAGATTAGGCCTAAGTAGGAAATTTTTTTACCTATCCAGAAAAGAAATATTTTTCTTAAGAGCTTACCCATAGGTCTTCACCAGAAAGTGTGTTCACATTCCTGCCACCTCCACATTCCAGAAAGCCTCGAAAGCAGCTGGGCCCTTGCTGAGCCAGCATGAAGTCCCATGGAGCACACCCTGAATAGTCAGCTGCACAGGTGGAGGGGAAAATTTATCTGAATGGAAGGGCAAATTGAAATTGTTAAGTGCTGAGCTCTTGAGCATTAAGTAGCAGATTACTTTAAAATGCAAAAGATGCGTGAGCTTCCTTAGCCTCTGCAGAGGAAGCAAAAATAATCAGTTTAAAAGCTGTTACCTAGTAGCTTCTCCTTAGGAAGCATTCAATACTTTCATTTAGCCCTAAACCACTTAGCTGTTGTGCTTCATCGGAGCCCTTCAGAGGCCCTAATCTCTGCCAGCTGCTACAGCACAATCTCCTGGACCAAATCTCTGCAAAAGACATTATAAGGAGAAGCACTAGTGGATTTAAAAGTTACATTGAGAGTACAGATGCAGGCACCATGCATCTTGTGTCCCCAAGCAGCTCCTGCTGTCATCCTTTGGTTAAGGACCACAACTTTCACTTTGGCACACTCCTGGGAGCACTTTGTTACTTGTAGGCTCCCTCTGTGGAACTGGTATGAAATCTGATAGTCCTAGTGACTGGCTTGAACATAGTTGTTAGCTGGGTCTCTGTAAGTCTCTCATGTCCGTCCCTGTTACAGGTTTCAGGATGCAGGCTTTTGATGTGTATGTTCACATCATACAAAGACAGCAGACCTACAGCCTGCTGAGCACGTACCTTTGACCATGTGCTTGGCTTATAAAAGACAACATGTATGGACTTTGTGGCCTGATGCATTTATAGAACTGCATTTGTACTAACTACTGTTGTGCCATGTAGTGAGTCATCTTGAGCACTGGGAAAAAGGCAGTAGGTTCTGTCTTCCTCCCTCTCTGTCTTTCACTCACAAAGTATCTCATGTTGCCTTCCTCTGTCCTCTTTACAGCCACAGCCTTCCTGGCCCTGTGCAGAGTCAGCTGCTGTTTGTGGCTACCAGCACCTGCATCACCTCCCACTGGCTGTAAAGTGAAGGCCCAGTCTTGTTTGTCAAGTGGTTTGTCACCTGACAGAAATATGTCCATGATTTTATGAACATTAAGGTACTAAGGCCATGGAAAAAAGTGGTCAAGTCTTTCTCATGCTTCCAGATGGTTATGTCCATACCTACCCCCTTGTGCTGACACATAGCTCCTGTATTTTTGTTTTTTTCACCTCCTGGTTTTTAAGCTGAATCAGGCCTTAATCCTGTGCATCCTAGAAACTGCACTGTTCTTTTTTTGTAATGCAGAGGAAGGAAAATTAGCAACATGGACCATGTTGAATTGTTAGAACTAAGTCATGAATGGAGTGTGTGTACCTGCATTCCTTGAATATATTTGAAAAACAGTCTCATGTGGTTCTCCCTAAATCTTTTCTGAGACATCACTTTATGTATACAGATATCCTTCCTTTACAACAGAAATACTCAGAAAGGAGATCCAGGCTTTTTGCAAACCTTTCCCTGCAATCATTAGAGCAGATTCTGTGCAGCACATCTGTGTTCAACACAGAAAGGTGGTTCCCCAGAGACTTTTAATGCTTCTGGGCTGGTCCAGACACAACTTTCACTCATATTGCAGGGCAACACAGGCTAGGATCAGCAAATATGTATGTGTATTTAGTTAAAAAAAGAGGAGGGCTCCTGCAGATAGGTTTGTAGAAATCCATAGGCTGCGCTGTGGTTAAGCCACCAGAGGCAGCATTTAGAAGCAGTGTTCTGTATTTAGCAAGATGACATCTGACTTCTAGCATGCCTGAAGAAACAGGCCACTGAACTCCTGTTGAAAGTCAGCGTGAGCTGGGAGCCTGGCTCCCTGATCTTCCTTTGAGAATTCCAGCATGTGTATGTAATTAGTCACATATAAAGGTCTGTACTTATTCAGTGTCCCCAGCTGCTCCTTCTTATGTCGTGTCTCTTAGGTTTAAAAAAGCTTGGGAACATCTGCTTTTGGAGTGTTTTCCCCTCCCCCTGTTCCTTTTATTATCTCCCCCCTGCCCCAGTAAACCTATATAGCTAAATAATAACATATGTGGTTTGGAAGTTCCAGTAAGCAAATAATGAGTCTACAAATACATTAGCAATGCTGAAATTTTATTTGATAAATGAAGCATTTGTAGCTCTGGTGTGGAAGATGCAGCCACTCTGCATTAATTTATGAATTAAACTTAAATGCCATGCGGCTGTCTTAAGAGCTCTACATGATGTGATCTGACCATGTGGAATACAGTTAAATGGACTGTTTGCAGGAGCAAGCAGGAAAGGAAACAATAAGTAGATACGACATCCCTAAGATAAACACTTCAGGGGTCATTAAGACAATAGTGACAGAGCTGTGGGCATTTAAGAGCTTTATAAGCCCTTCTGAAGAGGAAGGGGGAGGTAAGGAGGAAGGTGTCATTTGTCAAGTGTGGTTAAAGCAGAAGGTCTCTGCCTAGGGGTAGGAGTGCTGGGACTCGCTGATGGTTCCCCAGCCTTCTCTCCCATGAGAACAGAGCACAAAGCATGCAGTGAGCAGCATCTGACCTTCCTCTCCAGTTCCTCACATTAGAGATTTGAATTTCCTTGTCCATGAGCTTTGCTGGGAAGTGGCCTGGGCAGCGCATTGCTTGCAGGTTGGCAACCATTGCCCTAAATCAGTCTGACTTTCTGTAACTGTTTAAAATTCTCTCATGCAATGTGATGTTTCTAGGGTTAAGGTAA
Organism: Pezoporus wallicus; assembly: GCF_028554395.1. Classification (NCBI taxonomy): domain Eukaryota; kingdom Metazoa; phylum Chordata; class Aves; order Psittaciformes; family Psittacidae; genus Pezoporus; species Pezoporus wallicus. Next base: position 1,795,973 of record NW_026641150.1, on the reverse strand, counting down.
ATGGCGCTCCATTTTGACAGTTTCAGAGGGTCAGCAACTGTGCTTTGCTGCACACAGCTCCTGAAGGGCAAAGCTACATCTGTCAAGTGTAGTCAGAAGTGCTGAGAAAATGGCTGTTCCTGCTTGTGGATCAGCAGTCTGCATCCTAATCTAAGAGTAAGAGGAAAACTGGAGAAGTGAAGGCTCCAAGGAGACCTTAGAGCAGCCTTCTAGTACCTAAAGTGGGCTTACAGGAAATCTGGAGAGGGACTTTTTACAAAGCTATGTAGTGACAGGACAAGGGGGAATGGCTTTAAACGGAAACAGGGTAGAGTTAGATTAGACATTAGGAAGAAGTTCTTTACAATGAGGATGGTGAGGCATTTGCACAGGTTGCCCAGAGAAGCTGTGGCTCCCCCATCCCTGGCAGTGTTCAAGGCCAGGTTGGATGGGGCTTTGAGCAACTTGGTCTAGAGGAAAGCGTCCCTGCCCATGGCAGGGGGTTGGAACTAGGTGATCTTTAAGGTCCCTTCCAACCCTAACCATTCTGTGATCCCATCTTGTCTGGTGAAGATTTGCTGTTGTCACCTGTGATTGCTTTTGGAGACACCTTGAAAAACTACAGGAATGCAGCTAGTCCTTCAATTATGGATTATATTTAAATGCTTTTGTGTAAAATTAAAACACACAGGCATCATATTGGAGTCATCTGAGAATTTTCCTTTACTAACTTGTTTCCTGCTTTTCTCATTTATGTTGGAGCTAGTTTACTTTCCTGTAAATAACTATGTTCACCAGATCCCAGGAATAGGTAATGAAACTGTCTAAGGGGTTGAATTGAGGAGAGAACTTGGAAATGCATGGTTGTATTGTATCTGTGGTGCTGAAGACTAAATTTTGTTGGCTTTCTGTCATGGCTCTATCTCTGATGCTGGTCAGAGTGGAAAGCAGGAGCGCAGGAGGGGTGGCCTGCGAAGTTTTAAATAATATATTTCTGAGCTGTTTTGTGAGGTTTGGTTTTTGTGGGGGGGGTTTTTTGGTTGTTTTTTTTTGTGTGTGTGAATTACATTTAAATGCAGGAGACAGTGGAACCCATTTGCTTGATGTAATGTCTATAATCTCTCATAGTATTCCAGTTTTCTTTAATTGGTCGTAGTGCTGTTGGGTGGACTCCGGTTACTTAATAGCCGGATTGAGCCAGTATTGAGCAGGATTTGCTCCTCATTTGAGTGTGGTGTGCCATACTGCACTTTCCTTTTCCAAATTAGAGGAGGGTGTTCAGTAGCCAGGAGGTACTCATGGAGGCAATGTGCTGATGACACTGATTTGTTACTGTGTGGGGTAGTGGTGCTCAGTCTGTTTGTGGTATGTTGGCCTGGTGCAAGGCTGCCGCTCCTATTGAGTTTGGAAGTAGTCTGAGGCCAGAGCTTGCAGTGGGTGCTCTTCCTGTGAAGTTACAGCTCTCAGCATTCTTCCCTTGCTTTCATGGGTCCCTGAGCCACCCTGCCTCTTGGGTTTTCTGCTTCCAGACTTAGAGAACATATTGTTATATGTTCCTGTAGAGAAGTTTCTACTCTGTTGCAGAGATATACAGCTTTGAACTTGCTTCAGGGTCAAATGAAGCTTATTTTCCTGCCTGAAACATGAGCTGAATCAGGAAAAAACCCAGCAGTATTGCTGACCATGAGCAGGCCCGTTTAACATATGCATCAATCAGGTTACCTCACAGCATTCTGAAACAGTTTGACTTCTCTTTGCTGCTGGTAGGGAATGCTAACGAGGGCACAAAGTGGTTTCAAAGCTTCACCTTCAATAAACTCATGCATCCATTAAAATGTGTCACTTTCTCCTTTCTCTAGAAAGCATACCCTGCATCAAGCTGTGCCTTTCCCTGCAGGATTGCACCTTGGTCATGCTTTTAATCTTGTGTGTGTTTCATAACAAACTGGGGAAAATTGCTCAGATATTAAATCACATAGTATCTGCTATTTTTATCCTGTAGTGCTGCAATACTGCAGGTTTTGGGGAGTAGGAAGGGGAAAAGAGAAGGCATGGATATGTATTTCTGTCCAAGGCTTTAGGATATAGTACATCAATATTTTTCCTTCCTCTCAGCTCTGGTAGCATTGAGGTTACACTGCCTGCCATCTAAGTAGTTCTCTCCCCTTTGCATCTCCATTCTCACCAAAACTTCTGTTGACTGTTTTGTAGCCCAACTCAAGTTTAAATCGCTCACTCTCCACCAAACCCACCATATCTATAAATGCTATCTCCTGCTGCCATGTTTCCTACTAAATAAAGTGGGAAGCTTTCATCCTTCTTTGGTTTTGTATTCAGTGTTTTTTCAGTGCTTCTTCTCTGTTCATAAAATTCTTTGTTTACTCAAATCACAAACAAGTATCATCTGTAATCCTAATCAAGAGCAAATTCTTCAATTACACCCTTTGGCAGTAGTCCACCTCCAGGAGGACATGTTTAGTGCTCACCTTTGAGATTGAATTGTCATCACATGGCTGTCTGGGATACATACAAAACTGAGTTTGTAATTCAAGACTGGAATGTAACTCTTCTAAGGCTGTTCCGACAGTAAGTGCTATGTACTGTTCAAATAGTGCACAATACTTCCTGTTTTACACAGAGTAAGCATGGTCTGAGTTTATAAATGGAGGGAAATTATTCAAGCAAAAATCCTTTTGATTAATAACTTAACTTCTCAGTGTGCTTGAGGTCACAGTGTTAGGTTGATTGGGGGTGGCATTAGAATTCCTGTAGTACCTGTATTTGTAAGAGATGCATGGATTTTGAGACCTATGAATTGTTAGCACCTTGGATATGTTGACCTTACCCCAAATGTCCTTTAATGGTGATCAGCTACAGAAGTTCAGTTATGTTTGAGGTAGGGCCCTAGGAAAAATTAGTTGGCTGTCTTGCAGTATGACCTGTATCAAAAGGCTCTTTGAAGTACACAGTGTTAAGCATAATACAGAGGTAAATTTATATGCTGTTACATTCTGAATGACTGTTGAAACTGCAAGTTTTTTGTCTATTGCTTCAAGAGCAACACTTGCCAAGGTAGTATTTACTTAGCAGAACAAGGAACTGGGGACATCAAGGTATTTTAGGAATAGGGGAAGCTGCAGGGTAAAGAGGAAGTCATAGGGCCACAGGTGTTGAAGTTGGGGGGTTTTTTTTGAAGTTTAAGAGAGTAGACATGGTGTACAATGCATAGGAAACACCCTTCATTAACTCAGTTGTTCACAGATCTATTTGTTGAGAGGAAGATTTTGCAAGAAGTCTGACAGTGTATGGGGCAATAATGAGAAAGTATCTCTTTCCCTACTCCACCATCTGGGTGAGCTAGAAGTCATGTTCATGTTTCTGGGTACATTTATTGAACTGGCAGCACAACTGGCTATGTACTTTGACCAAATTCTTTTCACAGTCCACAGAGCTAATATAATCTGAGATACACTGTACTCCCCCCCCCGTACCCCCGCCTTGGTGTAAACCTTTGACTTGGATGCCATTTTCTGGCATTTCTAGTAAGAGCTGATTGTGAAATGTTTCATCTGTGTTGCTAATTATGTATTTCTAACAAACAAAGCACTTGTGAGTGGGAAAGAGTAAAAGTCTTTTAATATACATGTGTAATAGCACTTTATAATGAGTAATTTTCACTGTGTCACTCTTGCTTCCCGCTGTACAAGGTAGTTTGCTAGTTCCTCCTTTAATCATTTTGTTCTTTTAAATACAAAGAGAAAAGGGAAATATTTTGAAAGAAAATGCATGATACCATTCTAACAAGCTCGGAAATTGGCAAGGAGGCTGTGCTTTTGGAGGCAGTATGTCTGCAATTAATTTCAACTCATTTTACAGTTGACTTGCTTCCAAGGTGATGGTTTTGTAATAATTTCATATACGCTTCAAACAGAAGCAAGAATTCAGCTAGACTCTATACAGCTACAGATATACTGGCTGCAAGTGGTGTTACTCTTTTAGTTGTTGGCCAGTCAGTGCCATGTTGCCATTTCCTGCTTTGCTAGCCTAAACATGTTGGAAAGAGGTGGCATGGTGCAATGGCCGACTTTGTTCATGTACTGTTGAGTCAAAGGCTACAGAGAATTGCTGAACTCTCCCTTTCCTCCCTGGGGACATCCAGTGGTGCTCTATTCTCTACACAGCCATTGGATTTCACAAAATTCATGGAACTGGAGTATCTTTTGAAGGCTCTCCAACTTTTTCACATTTTGTGGAAATGACTAAAAACATCAACAGTGGGAGACTGGCCAAATGTAGACAGAAAGCATTTTCTCATAAACCCATATCTTTAGGAGACCAGGCTAAAAAGGATGCTGTTGAACTCACAAGGGTTCACAGAATAACTGCAGGAAGAACCAGATCTGGTAAATGTGTCTCACAGTGAGCAAGTGTTTGATTCATGCAAGAAAAGCTTCAAAGTGGATGAAACCACAGTGTGCACAATGTTCAGATGGGAGTCCTTCTGAGTATTTCTTCTTACCACAGTAATATCCAGTGGTTGGAAGCAAAAGGCTAACCTAGTGATGAAACAAGTAGTAAAATACCGCATACCACCTTCACCCCCCTGCTCATTAACCAGTGAAGTGTTTCCTGTAGAACATTGTAAAGATGTTTTAATCATTGACAGTCCTTTGAATTAAGCCTTGATTTCTTTCAAGAAGGTGCTCTGGAGATGCAGTAGACATCATGAACTCGTTGTACAACTTGAGTACATGAGAGCTTTCATCACTGTCCTGAAAGAGCCCAGACTGTGATCCCAAAAATCCCTTTTGGTCCCAAAATGCAAGGAGAAACTTAATGCAAGTATGAACTGTTTGTGCAATAAGTGGAATTACAAAGCTGATGTGGGGTATTAATTACAGCTGGTTATACCAGAATGCCTACCTGACCATGTCTTAATTTGCATCTTGTTTTTCCCTAAGAAGATCTCAAGTGACAAGACGCTAAAAACTTTTAAGGAGCATTTACTTGACATTGTTTTTCATCACCAGATGTCTTAGTTCTGTGCAAACAACAATATAACCACCACTTGGTGAAGCAGAGCCTTCTTTGGGTGGGATATCATAGATTTTAGCTGAACCTAGGACATGACTGACATTTCAGGGTAGAAAGGGGGATAGTGTGCCAGCAGAAGCTGTTCACAATATGTGTAATGCTTTGCTCCTGGTAGGGTACCAGGTTTACCATTCTGATGTGCTCTCATTGTGCAGGAAATCTCATCTAGTCCTTTATCCCATCCAACTGGTCAAGGTATTTTGTCTTCTATTAAGAGTCTGTGCCTTCCTCCCCAAGCAGCTCCTGCGTATTGCTCTGTGATAATTCAGTAGTAAGCCATCACTCAGAAAAAGTCTAAATAGTTTATTTTTTTTATTTTCTGAAATGCTACCTATAACACAATGTATCTATATGGTTTTAGAGGAGAAAGCATCAGGCAGGATCGTTCCAGGTGGGTACTTTACCAATGTCTTAAAAATTGTGGAGAGTCTTAGGAGCCTGGTGCTTTACAGTTGTGATGTTGCAGAGGATGATGCTTTATTAAGGTTTCACTGCTAAGGGAAGGGTTTGTCTGCAGAACCCACTTTCTTTGGTGTTTCCACAGAATGGCCCCAAAACATCCTTCCTGCAATTTCTGTAATATATTCACAGTGTGATCCTCTAGGCACAGAACACTATAGCAGATGTGTAGGAGAGATGATCCCTTTCTCTGCTGAAACTTGTAGGGGAGAGGCCATAGCAGGAGCTAAAGACACCAACAGTCCTAAGAGGATACCCAGCACTGAGAAGGAAAGGGTAGTAATTGATCAGTGAAAGTGCTACACTAGCTCTGGAAAGCTGCACGTGTATTGCCTTACATGTGAGATGTTTCACTACCCACTTCAGTGATTTTGGCATAATCAAGTGTCACAGTAAGGTAGGTGGACTTGTAGGACTGGAGGAACAATTTAAACTAGGCAGCGTACGGTCATGCTTTTTGATGCGTGTGATGTTTGTGCTTCTTGTTATGAATAGCAATATCTGCATTAGTGTTAGAACTTCAGATAAATGAAACTTAACAAGCCTGATCTGTGTGTTGCTGTTTGGATAACTGAAGAACTTTCCACAGTTCTTCCTGCTTTTCACAAACTTGGCGTATCTGAATGTTGATTTGGATTATTTCTGTACTTTGATTAAAATACATAATACAAAATACAAAAAAATACAGTTTTTGAGGATGTAATGCCTTGATTTTACTGTTAAATACCTGTGATTTTATGTGCTATTTTATTTAATTTTTTTGCCTCCCCTGCTTGATTATTGCATTGTCAGTAATCCTAGTGAGACACGTTAACATCTTTTTAGTTGCATAAATCTGTGCATCAAGCTATTAATACTATTTCTTGAATTCTAGGTGGAGAGCATTTCTGTGTTAACTGTGGCACAATTTGTATAACCTTAGCCCAGTTCTCCTATCAAAATGGATTTAATGCATCAGCATTACTTTGGGACTCAGCTGGCAACTTAACTGCCATGAGGTTTCAGTAGAAGTGATGAATCAGCTTAATTTGAATTCCTTAATGAAATTATTGCATGTGTAGTAAAGTTCACTGCCCTTTAATAATAAGTATTGTTAATCAAGATCCCAGATAATCTGATTATTCACATGAACGTAATCAAAAGTTGTTCTGAGTTGTTTCAAGTTGTTTTTTTAAAGCATTAAAAGTTTCACCTACCTCAGGTGTGCCAAAGCATGCCCAGCACAGAAGTTTGTAGCCTCCATGTAGTGTTTGAAGGTACCTTTGGTTGTTTTCTAGGTCCACAAATAATTGCTTCCTTTTAAACTGTGACTTTTTTTTTTTTCATTTAGAATAGTGTATTTGCTACTGTAATACATCTAGTGAAATATATGATGTGAGAATCTATGTGAAAGAATCTTCAAGGATTTATTTAGTAGAGAAATTCTTATACTTGGACTGGATAGGGATGAAGAAACTGGCTGTGTCAGCACCACAGCTCTCATTAAGCTATCTCGCTCCCTTGCCTTCCCTTCCTGTGTGCATCCCCTGTTACCCAAAAGTTGTTGAGATTTGATCCAGACTCTTAGCTAGTGCATTCCCTTGGCCCAAGAGTTCTGGGTTATTGTTCCCTGTGGTTCCAGTGTGTTGTGGCGTGAAATTCAGATGCTTTCCTCCAATCTGCTGTATATCCTGCTCTCCTGGTTGTCACAGATGTCTGTCTTTTCAGTTCGCTTACCAGCATGTCTGAATTTTTATTTAAAATATTACCATCTGTGGCCAGCCTGGGACAGATGTTTGGCTTTGCAATACTCAGCACTTTGGAGGAGGTCCCTACTCACCAGCTAGGTAGGGCACCTCTAGGTAAGTTAAGAGGATGCTGCTTCTGTTTTGCTGCTCTTTTCTTATAGTCAAATACTCCCTGCAGTCCTCCAGGTGCCTTATTTATTTGTGTCATAATTTCTTTAAAACTTCTGGGTTTAGTCTCTTCTTCCTCTCTTATATTTTTATTTACTTCGTAATCAAATCCCTGCAGATAGGTTCAAAAACTTTTTCTTTGGCTGTATTCTTGGTAACTTTTACCCTGCCAAGTATCACACCCCATCTTTGGGATGCATTTCAGTCATTCCGAAACTGGCTTCTTCATTTTACCTTCCTTTTTGTCACATGGTTTTCAGTCCATCTCTTAGTTGTAGGCTTTTGTGGCCCCTATTGACTGGCAGAAGGGAAAAGTTAGGACATGCTCACACAGCTTATTTTGTTTGCTTATGTGCTCGTGCATGTGTGCAGTGACATGCAGGCCCTGCCTGAAAGGAGGGGTTGTGCTGTGTGTACAGGCAGCTCCTTCTCGGTAGCAGATTAAACTTAGTCCTCAAGTCTGAGTTTGTTGCAGTTTGCTTTCCATAAACCCTGTATATCCCATATAGCATGCTGTGTGCCTTCTGGAGACCGACCTACGTTTCCAAGCAAAGAAAAACAACATGGGAGATTTTTGTGTCACTGGCTGGCTTCATTATGTAGCTATAACAGCCTTTCTGTGTCCAGCTATCGTGCCTTTTGGTCTTTGGTCTTCTTTCTTCCTTTATCTGCCTGTACAGACGCTATCGATTGCGTCAATTTAGTATTGCTGTAGGCCGCAGTCGGCTCAGCTAAAGCCGCTGTCTAGGCTCTAATTGTTTGCTGCATGTTGTAATTGTTTTTTGTGCTTCACTCCTCTTGCGTTCCTCACCATGCTGCTTTAATACACATGCTTCTGTAACTGCCATGATATGTTGACCAATTCCTGGGCTTCCTGCCCTACTACATCAGATTCTAATTTCTTCACTTCCCCTACAAGAACCAGTACAGTGCTGTCATTGGGCAGATTTATCCTTTCCTGATTGTACCTCTTCTTTTGTGTTGCTTTCCGTAATTTTCACATACTTCTTGCTTTGCTGCAACTTTTATTTGGTTCTTTTGTCTCTTCTGAAAATCAACATATGCTAAAAGTAACACCATCTCCTTACTTACTTACCTTTTCTCTTTACTCTCCCATCATTCATCTGTCACTCCCTGTTAATAACTGGGGTTGCAAGTCCAAGACCAAGGCAGGAGGAAATGATGATGTTAATGCCAGTAACAGTCACTAAATCAATGCTGTTCAAAATTTCAGCAAGCTTGTGTCTTTCTTCAAGGCCTCAGGGCGCTGTCACAGAAGATAATTTAACCATTTTTTTTATATTAATCTAACTAAAAACTTTTCTGAAGTGGCTTTTAGGAAGCTTACAACCCTTCTGTAATTGACTCATAAACTGGTTTAACTGCTAATGGATTAACTCCTTGTTCTGGGAGAACAGGATGGCTAACACCCACTTCTTAGTCTGTTCTCTATTTAGTGCAGAGTACAGATGGTTCTCTCTAAATGTGTGGGTTTAAAAGTCTTTCGAGAGCTGATATTGGGAAGCAAATTGGATGTTTTGAACTGTACATGGAGGACAGCTTCCATATTAATAGCAGAAAAAAGTCTGTATGATTTTTAAACTAGTAAGAAATGTTTAGATGTCTACTGACATGATCAAATCTTGCAGTTTATTTGAAGTGGGATGCATATGTACTGACAGTTGTTTTTTTTCCTTATTTTAATAAAGCAAATCTTAGCATTCTGTAGCTTTACTGTAATATCTGTAATATTTTTTGTTAAGATCGGGTAAGTAGGGGTTGTGCTCGTTAACTTTCATTTGCTTTCTGTATGTTGTTGGTTGGCTTTGTATGAATATTTGTTCCTGTTTTGCTATAAAATATATTCAGTGAATACCTGGGCAGGAAATTGTTGTTCAGACCCAAACATCACCAGTCAGTTCCTCTTCCTCTGCTCTGTCCGAAGCAAGTCGCCATTAACAACCTTTTGTTAATAAGAATTGTGTGTGCGGGACAGAAATGTTGCTTATACAGAGCTGTCTAGTTAAGGCTAAAAGCTAATCTGGGTGCTGCATGAGGCTGCAAAAACTGTAGGTCAGTTCAGGAGGGAACCTGTGTTCAGGATAACACAAGTTTAAGATCATGTTTTAATGTGTTGCTGGGCTGCAACTGTTCTGAACTCAGCTGGAAATGGGGAAGAAAAGGCAGTACTTATGTGGGGTTGCAGCTCTAATCTCTGAGTTTCAAAGTCTCTGTTGTGATTCTGGTATGGAGGCTTTGGAGGGTATTTTAAGGGGAAAAATGAAAACAGTTGCTTGCACAGCCACTCTGTCCAGATTTCAGAAACCAAAATGCAGGTAGCTTTGAGCGTATAATGTGCCCTTTGTAGACGCATTTTGGAGCCAATGCATCAAATGCTGTACAACCTTTATTTTAAGAGAATGCACATCGAGTGAAATGTTGGTCCCAGGTAATGTTTTGCCATTTGTTTGAATGGGGCAGAATTTCATTTAGTGTCAGAGTTTATGAATTGGTCATGTGAAGGAAGGAAGAGTAGCTCCAATTGACTATTAATCCTGTCAGAGGGTAAGAAAAAAACAAACAACAAAACCCTAAACCCCCCCTTAAACAAAGATCAGGGTATCTTCCAAAGAGCATAGGATATTGTCAGGGTTCCTAAAGGAGAATGGTTTTCCTACCAGTGTGAACAGTGGTCACCAGACACTACACAAAACTGTAACATTTTTTGTCTGAATGAGACATAAGGTGAAGGTGAACCAGAGTACATCACTGTGAGCAATTTACAGTATGTTACAACCAGTTTTAGAGGAAACTGGTCTGTTCCCAGTACAAAAAGCATCCAGGTGAGAAGGATAGTAGGAAATTTTTCTTTGGTACAAGCAGATCATTTCCAAAAGTCAAGGAATAGGTACTTTGGAAATCTGCTTTTACCTGGAGTTCACTTACTGTTAGTGGCAATAATTGTTTGGCTTCAAATGTTTATCCAAAGGACACGGGCTTGACTCAATACACGGATGCAGTATTGCTACCCTAATTATTCCCTATGGACAGGGGCAAGGCAGAGTCAGACTATGGATTGGTTAAAGAAATTTTGAGGCGGTTGGGGTATAATTCTGTTAGTATTTTTGATGATGGAGGCAGAGTGTAATTTAAAACCAGGACTGAATAAATCATGAAAATTTTTGCCTTATTCAAGAACAAATGGGCCACTTGATCAGCTTGTTGGCAAAAAAGGGTTGTGTGTTTATGTTAAATCCTGAATGAAGATCTGGTAGATTACTTTGTGGAGTGGAGGAGAAGTTCAAGGTTTGTTTGAAGGTGCACTAACAGTAGTTCAGATGTAACCAAGTATGTCCAGTAGGAGATAAAGAATTACGAGAGCAGTCACATGGTGACACACTGTCCTGGCCTACAGAAGTTTATTATTCAGGGAATTTCTGAGCTAGGCACAGCATGTTTGTACTTAGTAGTGGTAGGTGCAGGTACATCCAGACAAAGCCCCTCTAAAGTACATGAATATGGTTGGTTTAGCAAGGTCCCTGGTCACACACAGAGAATTAAGAGGGAGTAAGAGGGAGGCCAGGAAACAGTTCTTGCTTGCAGTGGAAGACAGAAGTCAGCTCACTGATTTGAGAGCAGCTACCATGTGCCAGCACAGACATGAGGTTAGCCAAGGTGCACGTGGAAGTCCATCATGCAGCATTGCCTCAAAGTTCCTCATAAACCACTGGGAATGAGTAAGGAGCTCCGCTCACGATGCAAGGCTGTAGTAAAAGAAAAGAAGAAACACGACTTCTTCACTGTCAGACTAGACACTGGAGTACTCTGTTATAAATCAGAAGATTAATAGCCTATTTTATGTACCCTGAGAAGCCCATTCACAAAGTGAGACTATTCAGAAGTGCTCCATTACCCCTGGAAAGCAAGGTACCTGGGGTATAGTGCCTATGTTGTAAGATAGGATCACAGAATCATAGAATAGTTAGGGTTGGAAAGGACCTTAAGATCATCCACTTCCAACCCCCCTGCCATGGGCAGGGACACCTGACACTAAACCATCTCACCCAAGACTCTGTCCAGCCTGGCCCTGAACACTGCCAGGGATGGAGCATTCACAGCTTCCCTGGGCAACTCATTCCAGTGCCTCACCACCTTCACAGTAAAGAGCTTCTTCCTTATACCCAATCTAAACTTCCCCTGTTTAACTTTTAACCCATTACCCCTTGTCCTGTCACTACAGTCCTCCACAGCATCCTTACAGGTAAGATGACCTTACCAAATAAGTATTTAGCATGAGCCAGAGACACATTGTTTTGATGACAGTTCTGACAAATCCGCCACAAAGTTTGCTTTTAAGTTGCTTTTAACTTCTCTGTCTGGTCAGGTTTACCGCACAAAGTACTGAGTGTTCAAGTAATAATTAGATCACTAGAGCAAGCAAGGAGGAGGAAGTCTGTTGTCTTTGAAATGACGCAGAGAAGAACCCAAGCATAGCCAAAAACCACACATACAGATGAGACAAAGCCTCTAGATAAAGAAATGAGAGGGTGAACAAGTGGAGGCTGGAAGCAGAAAGTTAATACTTGTCAAGCATTATGATTGATCCCAGGAACCCAATATGTATGTGAAAGCAATTAAAATACATGGATTATATACAGCGATAAAAAGCAAGATTGACTAGGAAAAAAAGTGGTGTTTTGGTGTTGTGGTTTTTTTTTTTTTTTCTGTGGAGTTGCAATAAGAAAATGGTCTGATTTGACAAATGAGAATGGAAATGGTATGCTGTTCCCTACCTAGGGTTGAGACTGGGGGAAGAACTGCTCTTGACTAGGTACACTGGAAGTGATTTAGTCTGGAAGAGCAGTAAATAAAGATACATGTTTTAAGAATAGCTGTGGCTGTTCTCATTTCTTGACTCTGTTTTTGCATTGGTTGTCCGTTCTGGCCCACAAGGATGCTGATGACACATATGCATCCCAAACTAATCAGAAAGCCTATAATTTTTAAGTAATTTTTGCTGTTCCAAGGCAGGGGTGTGGAACACCCACAGGCTTGGATCATGGTGCCTGGCTTAGAGTGTGATTGTGTAGGGGCTGTCTCAGAGACTACAGCCTACAGCTCTTGGTTGGCAGCCCTGAGGCAGAGGGAATGCCTGTGCTGTAAGATGTGAGCTGCTTAGTCTTTGCTGAAATATCTTTTCTTTTTCAAAACCTCTCCCTGCCTCCCTCTCAACTTCTGTAATCATGTAATTTCAAGACAAGAGGGCATGCTTATGGTGTGTTTGGGTTTGAGGTTTTCTTTTGCCCTCTGGGAATTTTCCATAGCTTATTTACTCTGGTGAAGGTTTGGTCATGAACCACATTGAAAACTGAAATGTCTTGTTCCTTGAAACCTGTTAATTTTATAAACCACAGACAAAATATGGTGAGGCAGCTGCATTGAGAGTTTTCCCATATGACCCAGCACTAACCTTAGCCCAGCCCAGCCAGGCTAGCTCCAAGGGATGGCTCACCCTGCCACAGCTGCGCTTGAGACAGCTAATGATCAGAAACTACCAGTTGGGCAGAAAAGATTGTAGCAGCCACTAGACATTTTTCCTGTGGGGCTTGATGAGTTGAGTCGTAATTCTTGAATAGTCTTGATTGCTTTGGCTTTTTTTTTTTTTTTGCATTATCCTAGTACATGTATGTTAAATTAGTTCTGCAGAAGATTAGAGCAAAAGCATGTCATTTTTACTGGCTTTATTCACTGCTTCCCAGCACGTCTCCTCCCCCAAAGATTATACCTTCATTATGCATTTATTTTAGTATGTATTTTCCTCTAATCCAGATATGAACTGTCAGTCTTAATAATGTGATACCATGTGGCAGAACTGAGGCATCATTTTATCGTCTTTGAGTAGCTGTCATTTTGTTCTAGCTCTTTTTCTGCTTGCCAATTAAAGCCAGTATTTTGGTACCAGGTTGGAAGAGGAGGAGTGTTAATTTAGCTAGCAACTTTCCCATGACTGAGCAAGACCAGCTCTAGGATTACAGTTTCCTGCAGCTAATGAGTGTATACTAACATGAGTCAACCAGACCTGTGCTTTGATGGATTGTATTGTCTCTCCCTGTAATGCTCAGAAAATATAAGAACCAAAATGAGCCCTTCTCCAGACGTAACCTTCCTTCCTCAAAATTGTAGGTCTTCAGTCTTTTGCCTGCTTTCTCCAACATCCTTAATCTCCACTTTTAAACTACCTGAAAGGCTTGGGATACAGTCTACATCAGTGTCTGTTTCCTGTTTTCCCACATTTTGTTTTGTTCAAGGTTACTTTTGCTTTTCTTATTCCAAATGCACAAAAGAAAGGTCTTACTCTTAAGCCATCATGACTGCATGAGAACAGCTGTGTATTTTTTGTTTTCTTCTGTTTTGTTTTTTTCCCTGGAGAACATAGAAAATACCCTACTGTGTTAAATACCCCCTCTAGTCTAGCTTAGTACTGTTTCTATTATTTGATGGTGAGTAATACTTCAAATATGGTATGATTGCTCCAGTGTTATACGCTTCTCAATCAGCAATTTGGGTTTTCCTTAGCTGGAGGAGGCTTCTGGACCATTAAGCTTTAATAGTTGTCTACAAACCTACACTCCATGAGCTCATGTAGTCCTGGTTTGAATCCATGTATTCTTTTGGCCTCCACAGGGTCCTGTGGCAGTAAGTTTTGCAACTTCATTAGGCACTGTGTGGAAGAAGTACTTCCTTTTGTTTATTTTAAACCTGCTCTCTAGTGATTTGATTATGTGCCACTTAATTCTTATTTTGTGAGGAAATGTTCTTCAGACCATCCATGACTTTGTAAGCTGTTCATGGATGTATAACTTCTGTTTCCAAGATGGAGTGAACAAACCTGAGAGTGCAGTGAGAGGTTAGATGTCATCATGTTATTCTTCTCCATGTGTTTGGTAGAGAACATACAAGTTGAGCACCCAACAATTTACATTGCTATGTTCTCTCTGGTCAGCTAACGATACTGTTTGTCTTTGCTGACAGTCTGTTGCTGGCAGTCAATGTGTTAATGACAGAGGACTATCCACCAAAAACATAGAAATTTGTGGCAATATTAGAATAGATCCTATGATTGTATGTGTGTATAATTAGGGTATGCATAGTTTTTGTGTGTGGATAACTTCATGCTTTCTGTCATTCTTTCCATCATTCCATCATGCTTTTTTTCCATCATTCAAATTCATCTGTGATTTGATTGTGTAGTGATTTATAAACTGTGTCCTCAAGTGTAGATCATGATGTCTGGGATGACTTTCAATTGTCTGCATATTCTTGAGAGTACTGCTTTTATTAAAAAAATGCTCATACCTAGGTTCACACAATCCTAGAAGTATACAAAGATTGAAGATCACACTATCTAGATAATACCTCCTCTGGTACAAAACTGATTCCTGTATTGGTGCAGAATATCCATTTTTTTTCCTCCCTTTATGAGAGTAAAAAATAGGTCTCTACTTAAACTGCATTTGAAGTCCACATCATATGTTACCAAATAACTTGCTGTGTGGATAAAACTGTGGGGCACTATCTGTTACTGAATTTTAATCTGTTGATTTTCTACTGGGTTTTTTGTGCATCAAAGTTGGTGTCACTGAAAGCAGTGAAATGGGTATTACTTTTTTCACTGATCTTGTAGCACCCTGATGTTTGCCAGAAATTTTGCACTGTGAGTATAGTATCAATCATTTGCCCAAACAGCTTCAGAGATCGTTTTCACCAAAATTTTCCAGTTGTATAAATACATCAGCCCAAGAAGTTTACCTGTTGGAAGCAGAAGGAGAGTCCTCTGCTTCTGGCATCTGGCTTGTCTGCCTTTGTTTCCAGTTGGTGCTTCATTCCTCATTAGGTTTTAACTTATGAAACATGAAATACTTTTCATTTTGAGGTTGTGATAGTTTTTTTTCTGTTTTTCCCAAAGAGATGTTAAAATGAGAATGCCAGAGTGCGGATTTCTCACCATGGCTTGAAGCAAAGCCCAGTTTATTCCATTTTGTCCCTCCAGTGTCTCTTTGACTTCTTCAGTGCAGAGCTGCTGAATGTATTTCTTCAGTTTTGCTACTTAAAAGTTTTATGAAGAAAGCTGGCTGTGTCATACTGTTTCCTGATCCATAGTTAACTCACCTTTACAAATATGCCCATGCCAAATTTTACCGAGAGCACTGAGGCCTTCATAAATACGATTCTGAGAAATTACTTGACTACTGCTGGGATCCATCTGTTTGGGTTTTTTAGTCTTTTGTTACAGAAGTAAATTCTGATTGTTGTGTTTTTTCTTCTTTTGGTGAACAAGTTGTCAGCGTTCTACAGCCTACGGTGCTGACAGGTCCCATCTTGACAGCAGACTTATTTCATGAACCTTAACTTGTTGTACTTGCATAATAAGAATCCTTCAGTTTAAGGGTTCTCTGTAATTTAACAGTATTTTTGACCTCGTTAAAGTTAGTATTTCAGGCCAAAATGTGTTTTGAAGTTTAGGTATAAATTAAAGGCTTGTGCATAGTGACATTTCAATTCCATAGTGTAAAGTGTTAAGAAGAGGAATAGGATGAGAATGAATTGCCTTTATTTTCACTCCAGCCTCCTCCCATTTCATTAATTTTTCTGCATTTTCTTCTTTTCTAGAGTTTTAGAGTGCCAAGGGCTGCCCATTGTGAACGGGCAATGTGATCCGTATGCTACTGTTACCTTAGCAGGACCCTCCAGGCAAGTATTGCACATGCAAGAGCTTCCATTTTATAAGGAAATTAATCAGGTTCCTGATTCCTTTGTCTATTGGAAATCTGCATCCTCGGATGGACAGATGAGAGTACTTAGATGCCACTAGAATATGTTAAGTGTTGGTGTGTGCATGTATGAACTACTGAATTATACTAGAGTAAGCAATTTGAGGCTTGTTTCAGGTTTGATTTATGTAAAGGTCTGAATAATCTCTGAATAATTTGAATATCCTGGAGTATGTAATTTGTGGTTAGGCTTAATTTGTGCATCTTCTCACCTCACAGTTGGAGACCAGTTTTTGAGCAAATTTATTTCCTATTTTGGGCAGGGGCAGAAGAGAAAGCTGAATACATCAACATCATGCAGAGTATGCACGTTTGTGTGTGAATATTTGGTGTCTTTTAACTTTGTAGGTGTGGCAAATTAATGTGTATGTTGAAAGCCTTAGGTGTCTTAGTCCTATAATTTGATACATGCAGATATAATAGCATGAATAAAACTGGAATGAGCTTTTAGTAATGACATTATGCATGCTAATCTTCAATTTAAATTTGGGATTAAATTTTCGTGTTCTGTTATAAAAATTTCCCATGTTGTCAGATGTCACTGTTTTATTTCTGGTTATTTAGAGTCATCTTTCATGTCTGTGCCATATTAGAAACAAAATAGCTCTGCTGTGACCTGAGAGAATCAGATTTGGTAGCATGGGTTATTTGTAATGTCTTACTGAAATAGCTTTATTGAAAATACTGTAAATAAGATGCATTCTTGACAAATTCTTACCTTGCATGCAGAGGAGTCTTTGACCAGTCTATGACCAGAATATAGAGCAGTCAGTCTGTATTATTCATCTTTGCCTAGGTGTGTTGTTCATTATCTCCATTAATGAGCTGTGCATCTGAGTTGTATGTGTTGATGTTTTAAGCCTCTAACTTGTTTCAAATGGTACTGGGTGGCTATTACTGATACTCTAAGGAGATTTTTTGACTAACCCTTGTATCCTTGAATGTCCAGATTTACCTTTGTCTGCTTCCCTCTGCCTGTGCGTCTGGCTGTGTATGAAACTGATAATGTATTTCCCTTCAGAATAAGCAGCACAGCCTCATCCTATTACTATCTGTTTTTTGGTGGGGGGAGAAGGCTTGCCTGCTATCTCCAGCAAGCAGCATGCAGCTTATTCCCATTGACTGCTTTGTAATTGCCCAATAATTGTGCTTGCTTTAATCGCCTCCTGTTCTACATCCTGCTTCCCAGTCCTTTCCCAGATGGGCTTATCAGTGAAGAGGTTGATTGGCAAGTGTGACTGATGATATGGGATAGACAATCTGCCCTACGTCCTGGAGGCAGTTAGTCTCTCTGATCTCTCAGCTCCTCGTAGGAACAGTGGGATATTCTCAATCTGTACATCATTCTCCTCTCTGAATTTTTCAATGCCTCTCCTTTTAGAGTAGTAAAGCCGCTTTATTCTGCTACATTTATGCAATGCCAAGCATAAAAATTTCACCAAATGTGCTGCTGTTTATTGTGTGGTTTCTACTTAGAGAGCTATCAGACTTCCTGAACAAAACTGTTTCTAAGCCTCTATTATAGACGGGAAAACATTGTATGCTGGTGGATGGGCCCATTCAAGACACAGGAAGCCTGTGGCAGCACTGGGAATTAAACCCAACTTTACTTGACCTCTGTAAAAGAATACATAGAATTGTCCAGTTACTATAAACAGTTACAGCCTATCTTAAGCAGCTTTGCTGGATGAGAAATGAGGGATAGATTCTGGAATGAAATGATTAGTAGGTCAGTTTTCCACATGGCTGATGTGCCTCTCTATCTGTGTCTGTTTTATCTATGCCTGCAGAGCTGTAGGGGAAGATTGATGACACAAGGACAACACAGAGCTTTTCACTTGTAGGTAATGAGAACATATCAAGCATAGGATCAAAACATTTGGAAATCATCAAACACCTGTTGGCTGGCCTGTGAGAAATGCATTGATTGGCTCTAGCCCAGTTTGATGTCCGCATTCTAAAAGGCGGTCGCAGGTGGATGGAGCTGCCCACAGAGGATGAATGGGCAGTGCTGAACTTCGTCAGCCCTATTGCCCAGGGAGTACTTTGAAAGAGGTCTGCCGTGTCTTGTTCCTACAGAGCAGCAGAAATTGAGAGACTTAATCCTACAGAGCTCAGCACTACTCATAATAATAACAGCAGAACATTAACTAAGTGCTCTTGGGGCTGCAGGGAAAAGGCTGGTAATACAGCAATAAAAATACTCTTACTGAGGAAATGGTTCTGGGTGGTTTTGATTATTTCACACCACTGAGAAGCATTCATTGATTCCTCAGGCCAGGATTATAAAACATAAACCACAGAAATAGCTATTTGTTGGTCTTCCTGTCTCCTGTGCTGTTAGGGTATGAGGAATTTTTGAGTCACATCAAGACTGAGACTGTCCCCCAAATGTTGCTCCTCAGGGCCTCATTCTTGCCAGTTGCTTTGTACAGATACAAGATTCTGCTGGACGGAGTGAGTGACAGAATCAAGAACTTGTGTTTAAGAGAGGATAACAAACTGTGATTACTGCCACTTCAGAGAAACAAGCATGCAGTGAATCTCTATTAAATGTGTGTGAGTGTGTATTCCTTACTGTGCTGGAGCCATGTGGCATTCTAGCTTTACCAGATAAATCAAGTGGATAATTATTTGTTCCTCAGTCTCCCTGTTGTAGGATCACACGTCTGCTGATGTTTTCTTACCCTTTTTTTTTTCTTTCTTTCCTTAATTCAGATCAGAAGCCAAAAAGACTAAAGTTAAAAAGAAGACCAACAATCCACATTTTGATGAAGTGTTTTATTTTGAGGTTGGTATTTCAGAGGAACGGGTGATAAGCTGAAATACTATACTGTAGATAGTTGGCACAGTATCCTGCTCCATGTTGTGCCAGCTGTCTTCTTTGAAGACTGTTTCAAAGCATGGTGCAGGGGAAAGAAGTACCCAGGATTAGACTCGCTGTCTGCTGAGGGAGTAGTATATTGCGTCGGCTCAGATACTGTGCAGGAAAACCTCCAAGGTGCGCTTCTGAGCAGCAGCCTTTATGCTCCATGGCAACTCACCCAAGAAGAGTTTTGAAAAAGAACAGTTAAAATGGGGTTTAAAAATAAAACAACAACAATAATCTTTTTAACCTTTGTTTTTATAGCAGCTCCACCCTGTGATTCCCAGTCACTGGGAGGAAGGTTATGTCCTAGGGGTACTGAAAACTGTAGAGGAAAAATACACTTAAACTGGATGTTCTGGCTGTCTACCAGTCTGCTGCAATACCAGTGCCTTTTCTCCAAGTGGGTGAAGCCTCTACAGCTTGATTTAATACAGAGCATTTTCAACAAGTCTAGTTAAAACAAAGTATAACTTTCATGAAAGTGCTTATTTCGGTTCTTTCTGGCAAGAGTAACTGTAATTGTGGTGTGTCCGTACATATATCTCATGTGTTTATAATTTTGATACCTCTGGAAACTTTTAATTCTGTCTTCTAAAGTATGTGAATCTTTTCTTTTTCTCTGGGACATCTTAGTCCTGATCTACGTTTGACTGTTCTATTTCAGTAGACACCTCAAGAACATACCTAGCATAACAAAGTTGATGAAAAGCCACAGTAGTGCAGTGCAGGTGGCATATCACCGAAAAGCTTTTTCTGGCCATGAGGCTTGCATCGTTCAGGACACACTTGTGTTAGAAATTGTTGCTGACATAGGGGTGGCACCTTGGGATGTGGTTTTTCAAATCAGTTCAGGAGCACAGGCGGCCACATCAGTAAGGAGAGCTGGGGAGGAGCCATAAAAGTGCTGTTGCACTGTGCAGACCTGAAGTGCACTTATTATTCTTGGCAGGGCCACTGAGGGGTTTATTGCTGTCTTCCCCTCTTAAAAAAAAAAAAAAAAAGGCCATCTTTGCTTAGAAGCTGATAATTGTACCAAGTAATCTAAAGTCTGTCATACCAGCAGAAACATGGTCTTGTGGATGAGCTCTGTTGTATTTGGATTTGAGGAACAGAGAGCAAGTTCTTCATTGGCAGGAGCACTTTCCCACTGCCCAAAGGGGTGGAAGCCCTGAGGCTTGGCCACGATAGCTGTCTAAGGTAATCTTTCCTTTGCTAACCCAACACATCTCTTCCTAGGATGTAACTTCCCTGCAGACTTAACTTCAGCTAGCAGTGAGCCTTTGTGCCTGCTTGCTGACTTGGTGAGGCTCCGTAGTCGCTGCATGGGCATGGTTGGCAGGGGAGAGATTCCATGGTACTGCGTGAGGCTGTCCAGGATTTAAGTCCCTCATCTGGCCTTTGCCAGTGGCACAAGAATGATGCTATATGTAATTAAACTAAACTGGTCTTCCTTATGTTTAACATAGGCAGTTCTCAGGGCATCTGTCAGTGAGAGCTTTTTAATGAGGATGTAAGCCAGGAATTCAGACTGTAAAGCACAAAACTTCACCTGTCTGATTCCTCAGCCTTCTGTGCACTGCGGAAGCCGAGAACGTTTGGTATTTAAACACTGAACTTGGCAGGTGGTGCCATATTGGGAGAGGAAGGAGAGAAACAGAAAGCATCTTCCAGCTGGAGTTGTGGAGGGGGCTGGAGGCTTGCTTATCTTGCCTTTATGCTGAGAGCTGGGTTGCGTGCAAGTATTAGCAGAAGCAAAACCTGAACTCAAGCCCATGCCCCAGTTGTTCTGCTAACTCAGAGCAAAATGTTTTCTGTGTGGGTAAGAGCAGAGCTTGGGAAATGTCTGAATCAGCCAGAACTCTGAAACATAAACATACCCTTAGTGCAGGGAAAGCCATAATAGATTTATGTCATTTTGAAAGCAGTTAGTATATATCACACTAAATGTCTCAGAGGAACAAGGTTCAGTAGAACTGCTATGGCTGGGAAATACATTCACTAATGAGACATGGGCAGACCTGTGGCTAGTGCATGCTGATGGAACTGCACAGATTCATACTGTTAACAGCAGTGTCACTCACTGCTTCCAAACAACTTCATCACCTTCCCTGCAGTCTGCTAACACAGTGATCAGCCATGCCTCCAAGGAAGAAGCTGATCTGTAAAAGGTATTGAATGGTTGCTTTCCTTTCTATAACCAAATTTGATTTTCTGAAAGGAAAATAGCTTATAGTTGATTTGGGAAATCTTAAGGGCTTATTTAAGGGGTGCTGTGAGCGAAACTTGCACCTGATGGCCAGGAGCCATTTTCACCACCACTCCAGCTGCAGTGTAGTGTCGGGGCTTGGAGTTCTATATGCAGCTACAAGAAAATGGTCCTCTTATGGAAACCAAAGAAGGTGGTGCTGGGGACCTGTTTGCAAACCTGCACGTGCTGAAAAAAAAATGACTGGGGTTAAACAGCTTGCCAGCTTTGCCTAAAGAAAGGGACCACCAGCACAACAGAGTTGTGCCCCCTTCTTTGTAAAATGGTACATGGCAGCTTAGTTCAGCACTGTGAACTAGGAGGTCCCTCATCTTCAGTTCCATCCTTGGAATGGATGAACTTCATACAGCTATCTTTATAGCAATACCACTCTTGAACTGTATTAATATGCACACTAAGCAGTCATACAGGTGAACAGAGAAACCTAGTACTTGCAGAGTCCACCAAAACTTCTCAGAAATGTGCTTCCTTAAAGGAATGTGCTGTAAGTTACACCTATGCTATAACATTTTTTTAACGACTCATGTGTTAGAGATAATAAAAGGCTTAAAAATTACTTCCTTATTAAAAATTACAGCATTAGCTTCACAGTAGTAATGAAAATGTCATTTGCGGGTATGTAAGATAATTTCTTGAAGCCACAGTGACAGCAGTCGCAAGGGTGAAAAGATTTGTGCTAAGCTGCTGAAATTGTAGGCTACATGTAAATCCTCTGTGCTCTTGGGCTTCCAGGTGCACTTGTTTCAGTTAGTGTAGAGCATTTGGTCTCCAGTGCTGCTAGCGTCTTTTAGTTTTTATGTATTGCTTTCAAAATGGTGCCTCCCTCACACATACATACATACAGAAAAAAGGCTATGTTGAGTGTCCTGTGCTTTAAGTCTCTTCTGGTTCCTCCCCACTTGTGCAGCTGTATCTTTGCCTCCTTTGTTTGTACCATCTGCATCTGATGTGCAATAGAAAACCAAGAGGTCAAGTTTACAATAAAAGCCAGTTTTTGTGAGTGGGAAATATCAAGCTACAAGTATATTTAAACCTACATTAAATTTCAGCTTCTGTGTGCAACCAAGAGCTGAACCCACACATCATACACTTTTGCATTTGATCAGTTCCTGCTGTGGTTTCAGCTGGGTGGGGTAGGCTTTTTCTCAAGTTTCTGACACACTGCACAAAAATACAACCATCAAAGTTTTTTTATAATCCTGCTAGAAAACAAATGTCAAGAAATGCTTGTACAAAAACTTCTTTGCTAATGCTCTACACTTAACGGCTATCTTCCCATTATTTTCTGCCCATGCTTTGCTCCCTATCAGTCTCGCAAATACGGTTGCTGAACTGTGCACCTGGTTCTGTACTCTGATATGCATAATACACGCAAGCATCTCTTGGACAGTTGATCTGCTTGGTATTTTTTGGTATGAGCATGATAAATTGACTTCCAGGGTATCAGGACAGGCAGAACTTCCCAATTATAACTGGATAAAATGTTTATAAGGATGGTTTTGTGTCGGCCCGTCCCCACCTCGCTTCAGAGTGTCTCAGGCCATCTGCGACACTCTGAAACATCAGTTGTACAGCTGTATTTAACACCCAGTTATTAATTGTTCTTTTATTTCCCTAGATGGATTATAAAAGTGGTACTCCTTTCCATGTTTTTTTTTTCTTTTGTCAGTATAAACTCAAAGTACTGTGGTAATATTAAAGACATCCTTTCTCTGTAAAGACAGTATGGAATGTCTGTTTAGTTCTGGATATGATTGTGTAACCATCACTTTTGTATAGTCAGGAATGTGTTTAGTCACCATGTTTATTCAAGTGCCTGAATGTTTTCAAAATTAAGACTGAAGTCACTGCTGATAGTAAAAGGCTGTGATCTTCCAAAGCTTGGTACATGTAACTTCAGAATGCATTTGTATCAGATCAAGTTGTTAAAGTTTCCTTCTTTCTATTAGGTTACAAGACCCAGTAGCTACAACAAGAAGTCCCATTTTGATATTGAAGATGTTGATGAAGTTGACAAAATGGAGATTAGGTATTATAAAACATTTTATTCTAATAAATTTGTCTTCTAAAGTTGTCTAACTTTGTAGTAGACTCTGTTTTCAAAGTGGCAGGCATGGTTTTGCTGCTGATAAATCAAGATGTCTTTGTCATTGTATATATTTGTTTACCTCCACCATCTTGTAGATTGTATCTGAATATGTGTGATGGTTCTGCTGCCGGAGAGATCCTTATTATTTTCCTTCATATCCTATATATGCTGTGGGTATACTAATCTGTGATTGTCATTAAGCTCAGCCTTTTCTGTCTGGGCCTGGGCTCCCCTTCCTTCCCTCCATCAGTTTCCCAAGAGAGCCCAGAAGTTCCTCCCAGTTAGAGAGTATATTTTCTTTCATCACTTGAGTTTAGCAACCCATATAAGGTCCTTCTTCCCTGAAAGGAAACTCTTGAACTTGGAGTTTCTCTGGGGCAGAGGCAGTTTCTCTTCTCATTTGCCTGCCAGACTTTAACCCCTTCTTGCAAGGCTGGCTGTGATAAATGTGAAATCCATTGCTCAGGAAAGAAGCAACTCTGATTTCAAAAAACAAAACAACCCCACCTCACCCCCTGCCACCCACTTGGTACTATTTTAAAATATGCTGAGGTCTGTCAACAGTGTCTGTAGGGACAGGAAAATAGGAGGAGTGGAGAGAAAACAATAGGAGGTGCAAAACCTAAAGGTATCACATGCGTCATATCATCACAAACATTGAAACTTAAGAGACTTAGGCCATCTGGTGATGTGGGTGCACTGTAGCTGAAAACTGCTGTATCTCCGTAAGGTGGTAAGAAATTCCCCTCTCCTTTACTCTAGGATTTGGAAGAAGAAAGTTTAGGGGAGAATGGTGGCACCCCCTTCCTTCCCCGGTATTCCCACTGGAGAGGCAGTGAGGGCTTATTTTCCAAACCATTCCCTAGTACCTTTAGAAGCAAAGCTGGCTGTAAGGAAAGATGGGGAGACCAGGAAGGGGGAACAGTACTTACTCCCAGCAAGCAAGACACATCTGTGTTCACGAATGAATGGGTGAGGGCTGTTCTAATTTGATGGTCAGCTGTTGGTTCGTGTAGCCTGTTAGTGTAGTATTGCAGCATTACGAGACCATTAATGAATTTAATTGCCATGATTCTGTGAGACAGGAAAGGGAAACTATTCATAGGTGAGTGAGACGAGCCGTAGTTCGTTTCTCAGAGAACATCCATGTCAGGCAGTGCAAAGGTACCGGGGCTTAAGGGCAGCTAATTCAAAGGAGAGAAAGCGAAGGCCCAGGTTTAGTGCCGTGCTGCTTCAGTGATGTCAGTCTTGCAGCACAGCAGATGATCCAGTCCTAGCACCACACTAAAGTTCTTCAAAGCTTTGCATGGTGTAGGCAGATACAAATTAACATGCCCCATATTCCATGGGATGTGTGTGATGGAATAGGCAACTGAACAACATCTTGGGAGTCCCAGTCTAGTCTTTGTAACCATGATGCCTAGGCACACACTGGCTTTAAATGAAAGCTAGGATACTTTCGTAATTTTGTCCCCCCTCTGGGAGGGGACCCTAGACATTGGTGGACAGTGGCTGCACATTGCTTAAATGTTTCAGTTGATTCTTATTTTTTCACTTTTGGACTAAATGGAATTATACAGTTGTTTTACTTGCTAAGTATCATTTTCTGGAGAAATTACTGTCTGCAATGATAATGTATGTGTTACTCAGCTTCAGAAGAATCTTTCATTCCTTAAAACCAACACATCACAGTGTGGTAAGGATGAATTGTTTGTGAGGAGCTTTCCAAAATAGTTGGGAAAAGATTAAACACTTAAATAATAGACAAAAACAGTATTAGTCTTGGTTGGGCAAACTCTGCTCAGAGGTTTTGTTCCCTATAGGACACTGTGTTTTTGTTTCCATCTCGGGTTCCCCTTCCACCCCCACTCACTTCCTCCAGTCTGTTTAGTCAGAGTTAGATTGCCCCCATGCCTTCTGGACAGATTGTACGATTTATGGGTTTGGGGGTTTGTTTTCTTTTTCTCTCCTGAGAAAAATACCATTCCACAGGGTAAAGAGGAGGCTTAATCGCTCATGGTTTCTCTCTAAAACTATGACAGTTTCTCTTTTTGAGTGGGTGTAGGAAGTTGCAGGGCATATCAACACTTAGGGACCAGATGTTCTGGTGAATTCATTGTTTCTCCTCCCCCTCTCTGCTGTTTCTTTCTTTCTGTGACTGAAGTCTGCCTAGTTTCAAAATAACACTTGCCGTAATTTTGCCTTTTACAAGCTCGGGAAACAGTAATCTTCTAGAATTGGAGGTCTGTGTATTACGATTTTTAAAATGCTGCTATGCTTTGTACTCCTGAATGCACAAAACAATAATTTCAGAATTGGATGCCTGCTTTGCCTACTGTGTAAGATCTACCTTGAGTTGTTAGTTGCTCTCCTACCATCCTTTGCACTGATTTTTCCTGTAACTTAAGTTGCTGTGAGGGAACACCTTTTGGCCGCATATGTTTAAGTGTGTTATTTCTAGTGGGCGTCTTGAAAGAATTTGGATAAACTAGAAACTAGTAGCCTGTAGATACTTGGTAAAGTGTAAATTAGACTTTGTATAAATAAACTCCCCGAAAGATTCCTTTCCTCCTGAAGCTGCTTTTAGCTATCTGAATTAGTAGGAACATACCATCCAGACATGAAGAAAAGGGGTAGAAAAGGTTGAATTTTCAAAGAAGCTTTTTTTTCCTCTGGGGGAATTCTTGCCCTGCAGAAATACTGTCAAAATATCAGAGTCTGAAGAACTTTACCCAGCAGGCATGCGATGTGAGCTGATAGTATGTCTACTGTATGAAACTTGATGCATGGCTGTTGAGAGGTACAAGGCTCAGAGGATTTAACATGCTGTCCTCTGCACTTGCATAAGGTAGGACAAACCTTTAGCTGGACTACCAACACCCATTCATTGACGAGCTTACTGTGACTTGCTCGAGAATAGGAAGGTTGTGTGAATATGTCCATGATTGGAATGACTTTTCACCTAATGCAAATTGAAGTTGCTCTTCTTAAAATGTTTTATTATTTGAAAATCTGTATTTTTTTCTGAAATATTTCTCCCCTCCCCAAGTTTAAGGCACATTCAGACTGTCACTTAGCTGCAAAATTCTCATCTGAGCTTTCTTTAAAATTAAAGTGCCTCTCGAAGGAAACCTTAATTTATGTACATAAAGAACTACCCTGGCATTTGAAACCTGTGCTTCAAGGTGGGTATTGTAATTTTTATCTATGAATACCATGTTAGATACCAGTACTTTTACTTTGAAGCTCAGTGCAGTTGTTTTACATCCCAATGTTGAAGACTGTGTAAAAGGGAAGAAAGTATTATCTAGAGACATATACGGAGAGCTTCCCAAACATGAGGAACTGAGTGCCAGAAATTGTGTAGGCTTCAGTCAATAAACAGATTATATGGAGTGGTAGAACTGTCCTGAGCATCTGTACAGAACTGGTTTAGGTGCAACAAATTTGAATCTTCCCAGGAGCTAGAGCACTGGGAAGGACTGTATAGGCATTTAGCCTAACTCTGTAAAGATGATGTTTAGCTGCTAGTAATCCCACATTAGACCAGGACTAACAGTATGTAGTCCTTAAATATCTCTGCACCTTTTTTTTACCATGGTGTCCATTTTACCCATATTCTTTCATTATCTGGGATAGGAAGACAGCCCTCTGAAGCTTTATCAGTATGGGTAGTGGAAGCAGTACAGGTAAGGGAGAGAGTCTAGATGATTTTTTTATACTGATGTTTCATGGAGGTGAAGTGCAAGGCTCCAGCAATCTAACTAAGGTAAGATTGTCACTTTACTGTTTAGAAACTATTGTAGTTTTGAGACTCGTAGGCTTGAGGGGGGGGGGAAAAAAGACAGAATTTGAAATAAGTTTGGGATGATTTGGTTTTGTTTTTTTTTTAAATTTATTATAAATCTTAAAAAATAATTTGTTTTTATTGCAGAGTTGATCTCTGGAATGCCAGTAACTTGAAGTTTGGAGATGAGTTTCTAGGAGAACTGAGACTTCCTCTGAAATTTCTCCGACAGTCTAGTTCTTATGAAGCATGGTATTTGACATTTTTATTTTGGAGAATAAGTAGAAACATATGTCTGCTATGAAGACTAAGAGTAATTACTGCTAGGTGATAAAGTTTAAATGGATTTAATTTGTATCTTTTTTGTAAGCAAGCCAAAGTAATCTTAGCAAATGTAAGAACACGAAGTTTTGATGGTGTGATTAGAGATTTTGGTCTGCGTCTGTATTGCATGTGGGAGTTCTAATATGTTGGCTTTGTGATATTATTTACTGCAGTTCATCAGCAGTGCCACAGTTTTAGTGTGTGGGGTTTTAATCATAAAACTTTATGATCAGAACTTCCCATCTTGCACTTGGGGCAAAGCAAACTGGCAAATTAAAAAAGTCTGATTCAGAACTCTTCAAGAATTTGATACAAATGCAAACATTGTATGTATCTGTACATTTTATATATGTTCATGTACAACCCGAGATTATCTCGTGTTTCAGAACAAACTTTCTGTCTTATTTTTTTGTATATCAGGTATTTCCTGCAGCCTAGAGATAATGGTAACAAGTCATTGAAACCTGATGACCTCGGTTCCTTAAGGTTAAATGTGGTTTACACTGAGGACCATGTTTTTTCCTCAGACTATTACAGTCCACTTAGAGACATCCTGCTAAAATCTGCAGATGTTGAGGTAATTTGCTTGCACTGCTTGTTGTTTACCTGCAGATCATCCTCACAGAGGTCTCTAAATGTTTGTCACTGTCTTGCTGGCACCATAGCTGTGTAATTACCAGAGACTTCAGCTTTTTCCTTTTCAGACCTGAGGGCCTTGTTAAGCTCTGCATATCCTTGGTGCTAGTTTTCAGTCCCTGCAGAGATCTTTATCTGCATGCAGTATGGTGGGTAAAGGCACACCCAGGAACACCAGTGGTTTTAGCAGCAGCATAGTCTCCGTGGCTTTCTAATTTTACATGTGAAAATGCAAAGTAAATTTCAGTTTGATCAATTGGTTTTCCTTTACTGGAGAGGAACAATTTACTTGTATAATTAAAAAAACCAAACCAAACTGAACAAGCCAAAAAATAATCCTGAAATCTCAAGAGGGTTGTACCATATGTGACATTATATATACTTTTAAGCACTTGTAACAGTGCTTTT
Organism: Pezoporus wallicus; assembly: GCF_028554395.1. NCBI lineage: Eukaryota > Metazoa > Chordata > Aves > Psittaciformes > Psittacidae > Pezoporus > Pezoporus wallicus. Next base: position 1,767,336 of record NW_026641150.1, on the reverse strand, counting down.
ATATTTTCAGTACAAGAAGTGTGTTCTATACTTACTGAGGCTTGAAACTGAGAAGGATTAAAGTTCTTCCTCTTCACTTGCTTCCCAGGCAACAGTGACATTCAGTGAAAATACAGCTATTAAAAATGGAGGGGGGAGAAAAAGAGTCTGTACTGTAGCAGTTTTTAAATTGCTGCCGTCTTGCAATCAGAACTTACAGCCAACAAAAACTGGAATGTGATGCCCACCCATGTTATGTATGGGCATGTTTGGGTAACTGGCTGTTACAACTGTTGTGTTGGGTTGGGTTTTGCATTAAGGAGCTAATGGGAGAAGAAAGAAAGGATGCTTGTTCTGGAAAGATCTCTCAAAGTTTTTCTTTCCATTGTTCAGCCTGTTTCAGCATCAGCTGCACACATTTTGGGTGAAGTTTGCAGAGAAAAACAGGAAGCAGCCATACCTCTGGTCAGGCTTTTCTTACACTATGGCAGAATTGTGCCTTTCATAAGTGCCATTGCAAATGCTGAAGTGAAGAGAACTCAGTAAGTACCAAAACCCAAGTTGCTATCATACCTACTTTATGTTGGCTAGTGTTAGACTCCTCCGCTCTAGAATTGCGTGTAATATCAAAAGAAAATGTTAAAGTTGTTCCTGTTTCTCCCAGCTGAGTGGCAGAACTCTTTATAAATTATTTCACTGCTCTGAAGATCTGGTACGTTTGATTTTTAGGAGGAATTCCTGTCATGTTTTGCAAAATTTACTTGCAAGACTATTGTAAGATCTGAGAGCAGGGGTTTTCACTCTTCTCAGTTGTAATTATATTTCATGATAGCTGTGAAATACTACATTACCTTCAGCTGTTCATATGAAATAATTTCAGTTTCATAGTGTGCTAATAAATCATCTAGTGCTGAGTAAAAGTGTTGAATTTGTGAAAAAAAAAAAAGAAAAGACAAGTTTCTTCCTAATCATGAATATTTACGGCAAGCTGTGTGTGTCTAATCTTTCCAATTGGAAGGCTGAGGAACAAAGATGGGATTGGATCTGGCAATAGATAGCAGAAAACAAGTTTTTTTTCTGGTCACTTCATTTAAATACGTTGTTTGGCTTAGTGTTGGACTGACAGTTCAGTAGTGTAAGATCTAGATTCTTTAGGATCAGCCAGGTCCTAAAGAACATTTCTTGCTGCAAGCTTTGTCCCTATGTAGTTGTGTTCCTGGCTGATGATAGAAGAGACAATAGAGAGTCAAGGGGAATGGCAGATGTTAATGCTAAAGTAACAGCTTCCTCAGCACAAAGTAAAATCTTTGTGTGCGCTTTTTTTTCCAGAGTGTCTGAGGGATAGTGTTTTCCTTCCTTAGGTAGGTGCATTTTTTCTGTGCTGCAGGTTGCCTGAAATAGCTTGATTGCTGCAGTATGAGGAAATCTGCTGCTCCCTAGTCAGTCATGTTGCTGTGATAAAACAGCAAAGATGGTGTTTGGTTTCAGGGCTTTCTGGCATTTATAACAGGCAATGAGCTTACATTTTTATGAAACAAAATGATGAATCCAGCAAAGTCATTCATCCTATTATTCACTGCGTATAAATGGGCACAACTGTTTATAAGACAAGCAGATAACTTCATATCCAAGTTTGATCTGCTGTCAGAAGGCACAGGATTTGATCGTATAGGTTGTAGATGAGATTGTTGATGCTGCATAATGTAAACTGCTGTACAAGGAATTGAAGGTACAAAATGAATATAAAATTGCTTGCATTTTGAAAACATAAGTAATTCTAAAAAAATAAATACACATGATAGTGCAGATAGTACAGGATGATTTCTGTGCAAGTGGCTTTTCAGAAAAGACAGTCTGCATGGCAGGTTTCGCTCTCAGGGCAGGATTGGGATCTGCGCTGTGTTTAATAGTGTTATCACAGAACAGTGCTGTGCAAGTCACTTAGAAGAGGTGGCCATGTCATTGGAGCCAGTGTTTTCTTCTCCTTTTCCAGTTTACAAGCATTTATTTTATAGGGGAAAGTTGTAGGTCATGTGTAATGTCCAGTGTTGTGGGGACTAAAATCACTGCCTCCTTCCCTTATTCAAATTAATACTGTTCTGTAGTACATGAAAACAAGTTTGTTTGTCCTCATTTATACTGTAAACCCCTTTGATCTGAGCCTGTGTGTTTCTGTATGTTTAAATGGTGCACTGAGCACACAGTACTGATACAAAGAAGGAAATCTATAGTCCCTCTGGACTTAACCATGCCTACTGCTTTTCTGTTGTAACCTGGAAGCGCAGTAAATGCTGCATGACTTCATTTGATGGCAGGCTGGTGTCAAAGGGAATATTTGTTTGTGCATTCAAACCAAGATTTCTGCCACTTTTCACCACTTTTCAGTTCCATATATTAGCAGTTTATTACAAAGAGACTAAATTACAGAAAATTGTTCTCTTCCAGAGATCCAAACACCATTTTCAGAGGAAACTCATTAACTTCTAAGTGCATTGATGAGACAATGAAACTGGCAGGGATGCATTATCTGCAAGTTACACTAAAGCCAATTATAGATGAGGTAAGAGCGGTTTAGACTGTTTATTTGATAAAATGTCACTGTGAAAGGGCCTCAGGGAGCAGGTGCTTTTTATTCCTTTCCATTTTAGGTGACTTTGTGGAAATAACGCTTAAGAGCCTGCTTGTATGTTAAAATCCTGTGTGTTTAGCCACAGCTGAGTCACCCAATTCAGAAACAGTTGGGTTGTATTAAAGGAAAAGGAAAGCTTTCATTTATTTAATTACTCTGTTCTATAAAATCTAACATTTATCATTTCTGAGAAAATATTAAAGTAATAACTTAGATGAATAAAGAGTATCTACAGCAGAAAGCTGCTGGGAAGCTATAAGTAACACGTTTCAGCCTGTGGGTATAAAGGAATAAAATTATTCCTAGATAACTGTGTATGTGATGCATGTCTTGTAACAATGGTTTATTATCTATCCAGTACAGAATTGTGGGTGTGAGTATTTTAGTGCCGTAATTGGACAGTACATTCAGACCACAGTCTTCCTTTAAATGATTTGACAGTTTCTTCAGCTGTTGTTTTAATGTTTCGTCAGAAAATGTCAAGTTGTTAAAGAATATAGATACACTTTCAAAATTGACTGTTTTGGGAAAATTTCTCTTTTATTGAACAGCCTTGCATGAGAGAGTCTACAGAAATATTCTGCACTTTACTTGAAGGAAAGGGTAGAACAAATTAATGCTACTTTTTTTTGGAAAAAAATTAATATCGTATGTAATTTACCTTTGTGCTTTGTCAAAACAACAAAAGTACATATACAAAAATTTATGAAGTTGCCTTTGGCCTTTTACCTCAAAAATCCCTAACAGATTTTGCTTTTTACAAAACTTTTTCTACTTGAAGGTAAACTAATATGTTGAATGTTCACTGTGTTATTTTTTCTAGATCTGTCAGGTCCATAAACCTTGTGAAATTGATCCTGTGAAATTAAAGGATGGTGAAAACTTGGAAAATAACAGGGTATGCATTAGATTTTGAAGATATAATCTCTGATATAACACTACCAAGTTTAACTGAGTTCCTCAGATGTTTGATGTTGCAAATAATTTTGTCATTCATTAGAATATACTGAAGGCTTTCTCAACACCACAGACCGTTGTAATTATTTTTACAACAGCTTTACATTATGGTATAAATACAGTATCTGTAGAATGTTAATCGCTTCTTCCCTGCCCTTGAGGATAACTTAGCCTGTGGTTCCATAGAAAATGATGCACTGGTGCCATAGAAAATGATGCTATGAGAAGGAGCAATACGTCATACAGCCATGTCACTTGGTATGGAATAGTATTTTTACTCTTGTACTTGAATATATGCAGTTAACAAAGACGGTATCATTGAGTATGAGGTTGTTTTGAAGTGGGAATCTTTTAACGATGCCATTATGAATAAACCCAGGAATAATACAGCTTTCCAAAGCAGAAAGTGGTACTAATACTGTCATAATAATTGCCTTTTTCAGGAAAATCTGAGGCAATATGTTGATCGCATTTTTACTGTAATTACAAAATCTGGTGTAAGTTGCCCTACAGTGATGTGCGATATTTTCTTTTCACTGAGAGAATCAGCTGCCAAACGGTTTCAAGGTGAGTTTCTATATATTGTTTTATTTTACATCACTGATAGCTTTTCAATGTAGGTGTAGTCTAGCAGTGTGCACAATCCATGGTGGATTTAATAACTGAGCAGCATCTTATCAAAAATGCCATTTGGAGTATGTATTAATATGGAATGAATGATCAAGGAAAAAACAGCAAAAAACATGACAGAAAAAACAGCAAAGAACGTGAGTTTTCCTTAAATATCTTTCCAAGGAAAATGGCATTTAAAAAGAGCATTATGATGGTATGTATGTTTCAATATTTGCAAAGTATGCTCAGTTTTCAAATGTTCAGGTTTTTGTCATGGCTCATTCTTCAGGCTCCATGCAGCTGAATTATTTTCTGTTCATATGCCAATCTGTAATAAAGGCCAATCTGTAAATTATTTGACCTGTTGCAAGCTCATTGCCTCAGGAGGCCATGTGCTGCAAAGGTTTCCTGGCTGTCAACAGAGAATTCCTTCTGCTCTCCTCTAGTTGTTTTGGCTCTGCAAGAACGAGAGGACAATATAGAACTGGAATTGAGCATAATGACCAACCTATGTATTTTTATGGAGGGAAGCAGATTACAATAAGGAAGTTTTAAGACAGAGTAATCCAAATTCAGCTTTTAAACAAACACTTCGTAGTAGAGAAGCTCAAGCAGAAAGCCACTGATAGAGAAGCTCAAGCAGAAAGCCACTGACTGTGCTGTGTACTGTTTATTTTATGTAAAATGTATTTTCTTAACTACCAACTGGGATAGATATATTAAGAATCTCTACAGCAGTTGTGCTCAGGGCTCTAACTAGATTACCTAGGGCTGGCCTCTGTGCTGAGCCTTTCATAAGTATGTAAATTATTCATCATACTTCAGCTGTATTGATGGAATAGTGGATGTTTATGTGAAATTCCCTGTGTGGTGGAAAAGTGAATGGTGTTCTCCTCATAGCCTGTGTCGTGAACTCGCTTCTTTTTAAAAGCCTGTCATTGACAATTCCTTGGTTTATGCTAGCCGATCTCTGGCTCCAAATCCTCCATCAGTTCATCCTGTAATTCCAAATACAGACCCTTCCAGCACATGCTTGAGTTAGCTTTCTGAAGGGATTCTGATAATTTGAGAAGTTTTTTAAGAAAGGATTATTGAAATGCTGAGTGGAGGTCTTTTTTTAATAGGTGACCTAGATGTGAGGTATACAGCTGTCAGCAGCTTTATTTTCCTGAGATTCTTTGCTCCTGCCATTCTTTCTCCAAACCTCTTTCAGCTTACCCCACACCATCCAGTAAGTACCATACCAATTTTTTTTTTAGCTATGTATGTGGTTCTGTCACCATAGTCTGTCCGTCAAGATTCTTACTTCAGTTCTTTTAATAGCCTTTAGGAGAAGTACCTTTGTTAGTTTAAAGATCTGATGTGTCTGTCTTGGGTACGAAGCACATGTTGAATGACTGAGTATGTGAAGAACTTGGGAGCATGGGAAGAGCAGTGAAATTTAAAGACAAAGACGGTCTAATCTGCTGTGGAAAAGATGGTCACTGCTTCATTTTTGCTGCATTACATTAATGCTGGGATGTCAGCAATGTTGGAAATGTTTTGGATGTTAAGCAACTCATTCAGAACGTCTGGTTCTTACTGGGGGTGGGGAAGACCTGGACTGTCTTCAGGATAGAAATCTCTATTTTTGTGTTGCAAGTGATAGTCTTTGGTTCTCTGAAGAGCAATAGGGTAGCTATGAAGCATGAGGGCTTAAGAGTCCAAAACCTTTTAAAAAAGCAACTTTATTTCTCTGGTATTTTATTGCATGTTTTCTAATTTATGTTACTTTTCTTAAAATGAAGTAAGAAAGAAGAAATGTAGTTTACCTTTCTCTATTCTGTGTTCTAAATAGCTAATCTGTATAATATTATTCCCTTTCCTAGGATCCTCAGACTTCTCGAACTTTGACTCTTATCTCTAAAACCATTCAAACACTTGGCAGCCTATCAAAATCTAAATCTGTAAGTATATAATTTTCATTTAAAGGCTTAATTTAGGAAAGTGATTTCCTTTTTTTTTAATCTTTTATCACTTACTGTAATTAAGCCTTTAAAATGCTTGAGTTGCACTAGGCTTATACAAAACTGGTTTATGTTTGCTTTGATGATAAGCCTCTCAGGCTCACAGGAAAACTAAATCTTTCTTAATCTGAACTAGATTTCAGTAAAGTAAAACTGTGTGACCAACCCAGAAGTCTGTTCCAGGGCTTTTCATTCCTTCCTTCTGGAAGAAAGGCAGTGATCAGGAGAACCTGTGAAGTTCTCTACTTGCTGCAGGTATACGTGATAGCAGCTTGACAGGGCTTTACAGATTGTTTCAGCATTTTAAAGCTCAACTGAGAAGAACTCATCCGTAAGGGGAAGGGCTATGCTTCTCTTTTTGTACCAGTTTAGTTTTCTGAGAGTCAATGGTGAGATCAGATCTAGGTGCCCATGCTCTGGATATCTGTTTGAAATAAACCTTGTACACCTAAGGCACCACACTGCTGTATCTGATGGTAATTTGAGGTTGCTGGTGGTCTTGTTAGAATTCACACTGGCAACTGTAGATAAATTTTTCTTACTTACAAATCCTTTGAGACAATAGAATTCTTTCTCTCACACTTTGCCAGCTTCTTTTAGGACCAACATTAAAAGCTGAATCAGAAGTTCTAAGCTTTTGAAGAATGCATGGTTAACTGTCGTTACTATACATTTGAAATGCATTCTGCTACCTTTTTGAAATAAAAATACACAAAAGTAGCCCTTTGCTTATTTTACCTCTGGACAGAGAAAAACCTCTTATCTGCAGTGGCTTGTCTCATGGTCTACTGCTGTTAGCAATAATATTTTCTGTATAAACTCTATTATGATATGCATGGTTTTGGCTTTATATTTCAGGCCAATTTCAAGGAATCCTACATGGCTACTTTTTATGACTATTTTAATGAGCAGAAATATGCAGATGCAGTAAAAAATGTAAGTATTGCATGTGTATGTTCTGAAAATCCTGCTGGGTTGTTGAAGCTGATGCTCAGAATCCTAGAATGTAATGCAAACTGTTTGTAAACCAGGAAGCATGTGCTGGAAGAAGCAGACTGATTAATATTCAAGAAACTTTTATTAAATTATGTGAATGTCAGTAGTAGAATCTCTTTGGATCTGTTTCTACTTAATAGTTATGTTGGATTAACAATACAGCTCGAGACGTGTGTGCTTCATAGGATGCTGCAGATCTGTAATGAAATTGCTTAGTACAAAAGGAATTGAAAGAAATGTATAACAAAGGAGAAGCACAAGAAGTGTTTGTCATCTGCAGTTGTTCTGCTTAAGCACATTTGTCCTATTTTTAGTTTACAAACAAGGAAACCTCCCAAATTCCTCAAGCTTCTGCCATTACCTTCTGTTTAACTACTTTTACAATATTTTCTTGTAGCTGTGTGCTGTAGATTTTTATTTGGGTAGTGCAGTCCTGTCATTTTTATATCTGCTTTTTGTTCACCTTTTAGTTTCTAGATTTAATTTCATCTTCGGGAAGAAGAGATCACAAGAGCATAGAGCAACCTATATTGCTTAAAGAAGGGTAAGCATGTGTCTGCAACAAAACCCTCTACTTGTGTGCTTGCTACTATTCTAAGGCAGCTATCTTTTTTTTCCACCACTCCTATTCCATCTATACGTTCAGAGAAGAATGCAGGAAGATTCATGTGTTGCTATTTCTACTCCGTGGCTGCTGTAGCTGCTTTTAACATCTTTTTTCATCTGACTTAAACATCTTAAATTAAGTACGCTTTGAAATAAGCGGAGGAAAAAGAAGCCTGTAGAACTTAATTAGCACAGCTAAGGCAAAATAAACTTAAATCAGCATTTTGTTAAAATCAAGTTGATTTATCTTTTTTTCCTGAGCTCCAGTGAACAAAAGCTGTAAAATTCCACTATGAAGGCAGATGCTGAATACCTTAGTGAGGGCTAATCCTGCAAACAGAATATGCTTTTGCTGCCCTATAAGATCCATATGCTAATCATTATCATAGCAATTATGAGGAAAAATTGTGATGCATTTGGAACAGTTTCTTCTTTTAGTACCTTTTCCTTTTTTTGAAGCATGTTCCATGTGCCATATTAGCTTTAGATACCAATGGTTGACTTGTGTTGTTACAAAACTGTGTTCTTAAGATCATCTAAGTGCACAGTGAAAACAGCTTCTTTGAGCTGGGAGGATGAAAGTAAAAAATCTAATTATTCCTGTCAGAGCTCAGTAAGCTGAATTGCTGTTTGAAAGTAAGCTTTCTTGGTAGCCCTAAGTCATGCAAAAAATAGGTTTTTGGTGAAAACATGACTACCTCTTCCAGTTAATCTCTGCAGTTCACTTCAACTGTCCCTAGAAGCAAGTTTGTCTATTTTAATTCTGTACATTTATCATTCTTTTGTTTTTGAAAATAAATGTATAGTTTGTGACATTTTCCCTCTAACTCTAAAACATTCTATTTTTTTTTTTTTTTTTTCTGCTTGTCTTTCTTTTGCTCCTGTCTGATTTTTTTTCTGTCTTTTCTTGCTCGGCCTGTGGCTGCTGTTGTAAGGACTCTAAAACTAACAGTAAAGAAAGTTGATGGTAATAGTTCATGCAGGTAAGATGGTAGGAGCAGTTGGAGCAGTTGATGCTTTGCTGTAGCTACTGGCTGACAGCATGTCCTTCCTTCGCAGCAATAGACTTGCCTCACTTAACTTTGGGGAGGAAGTACTCTCTTTCACAATCCTGAAATGCCTGTGTAAAACCAGCAGAGAGCATTTTGTTATCTATTTCTTGATGTTGAACAGCATTGGTTTTGTTTTGGTTTTTTTCCCCCCTTTGTTAAAACAAAAAACTGATGAAAATAAAGTACTCTTATCTGTAGGCAGAGGCTTCAAGAAGCACTGAGATTTGCTTAATATTCAGTGTATAGATCCCAGTGAACTCAACGGAAATGATTAAGAAGTGGCCATACAAAAGAAATGCAAAAACTAGGTGCTTCTAAGTAGCATTCATGTAAATTGTTCTCAAGGTTAAGCAGTGGCCTTCAGCTGTCTATTTTTCCTGGCATTTTGCATTATTGTCATGTTATATCATGGGGAGTGAGTGGGAATTTTCACAGCCTTTGATCTGATTCTTTTCCAAATTTGTTGGCTGGTTTCTGGTTGGCTTTGCAGCATTTTTGTTTGCTTTTTTTTTAATCTACCTCTGCTTCTGTTAGAGTATCTAGATGGAAAGCTGTAGTGTACATACTTTTGAGTGAACGTACAGTATCAAAGATTAGTCACTGGCACTTGGGTTTGCTGGCATTCATCATGCCATTGCTGCTTAACACCTCTCTGCCTGGTTCTTTCTAAAAGAAAGGAAATTAAAAGGAGAACTAGTCCTGCCATTCTTGTAGGTGAAAGGGGCGTGTTGATGCTTCCAAACAAGGCTAAGGCAGATCCAAATTCAAGTCTACCATAAAGATGAGCAGAAACAGGATCTCTAACCACCCACCCACTGAAATGGGTTTAACCTTAGACTTTTTTCCCCACTGTGCTTCTAACTGTTTGCTCTGATTTATCACGTTCTGTGAATGTTAGAAACAAAGAATTTGACTTATAACTTCTTTGGCTTAGAATGCTTGACATCTATCTGTAGGAAATAGAAGCATGTTCTTCTCTTGGCTATGTCAGCTATGAAGAAATTAATTAGGAATGTGCTCATAGCTCTGCAGTATGGAGTTTCCGTGTTTCAAAGAAGAAGCTGTGTAGGAGTTTGCAGTTTTAAATCACCTTCTAAGTGTTGGCATGGAAAGGAAGAGAAACTAACTTAAGAGCATGTTGTTCAGCCCAAGGATATCTGCTTTTCTCTTGAAATTTGCCTTAACCTTGAAATATGAAACCTACCACCAGTGGGCCTGGTGGTGATCTGAATCACATGGTTTTATTAAGTATTTCTTGGGTAATCCAAGAATAGGGACTGAGACAGTAACTGTCTGACCATTTTAAGAATGAGAGGTGTGTAACTATAGCTGATTTAAAAAAAGAATCTATTGCTCTATACAATCCTTGTCAGCTTTTGTCCAGACGACTTGGAATGGGCAGCAGACATCAGCCCAGCTGGTTACAAAACAGTTAAAGTCTGAAGGAACTTGGGTTTATCTTTGAGCTTTAGAGAGATCTGGGGTTCAGTTGGATACGATGCAGTCTTTGACTGGAGATACCAGAAGTGAGAAATAATATTAGCTCTTCCAAGCATTTTAGTTCTGCTATTGAAAATCTTCAACCAAATCATTTGCTGTTCTCGCTGTGTGCTCTTTGTGCTGTATAGTCTTCCCACTTGATAAAAACTACTCTGTAGTAAGTAGTTTTTACTCGCTCCATTATACAATTCTGTATTTGGCGCAATAGTTAATGTAGTGTGTAGAGTAGCTGTTATCAACTCTTTATTGTATATACATACACTTTTTTTTTTTTTAACCAGAGATGATGCTAAGCAGTATGTAAGCACTAGGCTTTCCAAAGTCACTTTGAAGCTTTTGGACTGATTTAGTGGTTAGGAAGGTGGTGGATATCTCACAGTTTCTTGTAAGCTAATTCAAGTTTGAAATTAATTAAAACTGGCAATTCACTAAATGAACGCCCCTCCCCTGCCAAAAAAGGAGGGCTAGGGCATTAAAGCTTTCAGCCATCAGATGGTTTTGTATGTTACTGAAAATGCATTTCCAAATGTAGCATCAGTGTGCAATTGCAAATGGAGGTGTGGAACATCCTGGGTTTGTTTCTAGAGCTTCAGAGTGACTAAAGCATGTAAGGGTACAGTCCCTGTGCTCCAGAGGCTTGACACCTACCTTTTAATTATTAAACATACTCTAAATCTCTTAGGCTTTCTCACAGCTTTAAAAAAATAAAATTAAAAAAGCTTGTAGAGTTAACAGGTCAAGCTTACCAGAGCAGTACTAACCATGTTCTGTCCTTTTTTTGCTGTAGTAGGAAACAATTTAACTGGATTTAGCTGAGGAAATCATACAAACTGCAGTTCAGCTAACTAAGTAGAGCCCCTGTGTAGCCTACAAGTCAAGCTACAGATCTTGCCTGTTATGTAGATCTGGGAAAAGGACAGGCTTAACTAACAGGTGTTCTAAACCTATCTAAATTGGACTTTCCTTTACTGGTCATTACAAGGCCTCAATAATTGGAAAACACTGTGTGTACCCTCTTAAAGCTTCTCAAGTGCCATCATGTATGTGTATGTATATATGCATATAGGTCTAAATCTATATACGTAAATATATGTATGCATATATTTATATGCATGTATATATAAAATCCAGTGTATTGGAACAACTGTTGTCCTGTTTACTAGGTTTATGATCAAGAGAGCACAAGGAAGAAAACGATTTGGCATGAAAAACTTCAAGAAAAGATGGTTTCGCCTCACAAATCATGAGTTTACATACCAGAAAAGCAAAGGTAACAATGGTTTGCCAGTCTTTTTTTGATACATTAAAGCACAGATTACTCATAAGGATTGTGTAAGAACAAGACTGAGATCTAGATCTGTAACAGTAGAAGGCACAGTGCAGGCAAGTCTATCAGCCTGTATGTTCTTGCCCTTTTTTAGTATGCTGTATTGACTGTTAAAATGCTTCTTGGATAGCACAGTATCCTATCAATTAGCAGAAAATATTATAATATTTGTCTAATATCAGTTGCCAACATCATCTGTAGGTTTCATGGTTACCTAGCAAACAGTCCAAGGAAACAAAACTCAGGATACACATACCTTATGCTGGGATTTGAGTATTGAACATTCTCAGATGCATATCTGCTTGTTTTTGTAGCACTGGCACAGCTGGCTGCATTAGGAAGAGATTTGCCTGCAAGCTTTGAACTTGCAAAAATGTGTTCACTTAATGTTGCCTAATATTAAGGATTGTGCTTTTCACGAATTGTCTGTTCAGTAGTACACAACGAATACCACTTCCTTCCATCATATAAATACATAGGGAGTGAGAAAGATAAGGAAACATGTTCAGATCATGCCAGTCATTGTTTCACACTCAACTTTGAGATCTTTACTTCACCACCACCAAGCTAGTTCTGTTGAGCTGACGGGAATGATTTCTTTCATTTTCACCCTCTCAGGAAATGCACTGTGTCCTCCTGCATTAGTGAGTTTCTAAGAGATTTGCTAGCATAACATAGCGCAGCTGGAAACAGAAATGAAATTAAGACAATGCTTAAGGACCATGTTAGTAAATCCCTGCTGAATGAAAAGAGATATTTTTCTTGTGCAGTCAAAATGATCTACAAAGGAACTGAGTCAGCCCTTAGAATAAGGGCAGAGGGTGAAGCTGAGTTGTGAATCAGTTGCTCAGTATCTCTGTGTGTCTGTTCTGCAGGTGATCACCCTCTGTGTAGCATTCCAATTGAAAATATTCTGGCAGTGGAAAGACTGGAGGAGGAATCCTTTAAAATGAAAAATGTAAGTAGGTCATCTTCATTAATGTACTTGTTAGGCTGGTCTAGATCCACCAGCTGAATTGCCTTTTTCCCTTTGTAACCTGGATTGGGTTTCTATCAAAAGATGTACAACCACAGCTGCTTGTTCTGTATATAGTAGCAGGAGTTTCCAAAAGTACAACCCATTCAGATTCTTAACAGCCCAGTCAGCAGTCCTTGGATTTCATGATCTGCAGCACACTCAGTACTGACCACTGCTGATCAGCTGTCTGGGCTCCGTAATGTCAGACACAGGTAAGATGATCGAGTCCCTGCCCTTTCTGTCAGACCTCTCTGCTGGAAAGGAACTGGCTGCTTATAATTGTGAAGGATCACATCCTTCCAGTGTGTATGTATTTGGGTTAGGTCATGTGCCAGAGCAACATCTGTGCTGTGCTAGTATGGTTTAGCATTTTGATTGCCACATTAGGGAATAAAATAAAGCTGTACTTCTCTTGCGTGGAACACTGCTGCCAGCTTCTGTATGTGATACATGTCATTCATTGTGTAAGAACAGTTCTTGGACATGATCAGCTTAGGTAATGTTAGGAGTCTTTTTTTGTACTTTTCTACCTGTAAAGCTGAGTACAGTCTTTAAAAAGTTTTATTTAGAAATAAACAGAAAAACAACTGAGTGTTTTCCAGTTCTAAACATGCATCTACTACGGACTTCTTTATATATATATATGGTTGTGAGTTTTACCTTTTCTGCCTTCAAGTCTTTCCTGCCATCTTCACTGTTTGTGGACACCCTGCAGGGCAGCGATCAAACCTGCCCTGGATATTAGGTTCCTCAAACATCACTAAGTGCTTTTAACAAAGTGCTTGACTATTTTCCCTGTCTCAGGTATTATTTTGATAGCACATATCTCTCTGTTAAAAGATGGAATCAGTTTCAGTTCACTTGCTTCTAGAGCACATCTTCCTTGTAGTGGAGCTGGCTCTAGTGTTTATAATCCTTGTTAATTACATAGGCAAAAGTAAGCAAGCTGAAAAACAGTTCTCAAGCTATCAGAAGGCATCTAACATACGACGAACTGCTGCCAACTGTACTCTGCAAAATAACTTGATTGAAAGTAGCCACACTGTTAAGATAAAATTTACTGTGTGGGGAGGAGCTGAGCTGTAATTCTGATCAACTCCTCAGTTATAGCAGTCTTTAACTTAAGCTGAATCTACTGGGCTAGAATGCATCCAAAATATCCCTTTATTGTGAAGATTTATTACTCCTTTAGAATCCCATTGTTGTTAAAATCAGAAAGGGTGTGCTATTTTGCTTGCTTAAATTCACTATCACCTGGGAAATGAGAGTGACTACATCCATTCTGGAAAGTAAGATTCAGAGTCTTTCCATAAGCAGTAGAAAATACCATTATCACCTTCCCATGCTAATATATTCCCATATATCTTGCCATATATAAATAGAATACTGCAGCAAGAAGAGAGTTCTTAAAACACCATGGCAGATGTATTTGCGATGGATATTCCATCATAAGTGCTAAGTGTGATTAAAGATTCACATTTTCTATAAATACTCCCTATGTATCTGTGCTCTGAACTGCACCAAGTGTGTCTTACTCCTGATAAATCTGCCTGTCTGGCAGTATGGCCGGTAGCCTTCATCTTCCTTAAGCACTGTTTGAGGGGGAAGGTGGTGTGGCTTTAAGTACTGTTCAGGTCTTCTCTGCTGTTCGAGAAGCAACTGGTAGGTTAGTTACTGTAGAGGTCTTGCAACCACTTGAAATTCTTGGCTTAGTTGTGGGCTTCTCGATAACAGTTGCCATATGTTAGTTCACTTAGGTTGGTATCCCCTTACACAAAGCCATACTCCTTAAATATGTTCCTTTGTTGTAATGCAGAAGGCTCCATTGACCCCAGCAGGACATTAAAATTCTTTTCCCTCTAGTTGTGTTAGTGGAGGGTTGAGCTTCATGCTCCAGTCTTCCTCATTCCTTCCTTCCTTCCCTGTTCTCCAGATTCAAATTGACAGTTATGTCCTAAAAAGCTTTATTAAAGTGACTGTCTTTGGTGTGTATTTTGGCAGTTCTGGGCTGGTCACACTAGCAGCTCCTACTCTGCTGTTGTGTGTTGTGCCTTACTAATTATTGTCTGACATTCATAGGGGTACTAAATCCAGGGGAATGACTGCTGCAGCTTTCCTTTTCCTGTTAGAAGAGATGTTGTAATTAAACTGTTTGTTCGCAAATTAGCAAGTATATTTGCAAGCTACTCTGAATGATGTGCACCTAAAGGAGTCACAAGGGGAGAAGAGATTGCGGCTGGTGCCAGTCTGCAACATTCTCCTGACCAGCTGAATTCAGGCCAGTGTTTCAGGTCTTTATAATACACAAGTTGAATTTCAATTTTGGTGGGGTTTTCCTTTCCTTTTTTTCTGGTGTGGGGTTTGGGCTAGGGGGAGGTTGTGCCTCTATTTTTAAAGTAACACAAGGAAACCTGCCATTTGGAAAATAATATTCCACACAGTATAGGCACTGTAATGTCAGTGGTTTGAATAACTGAATTAAGAGTAGGGGGGATTTAGGAATACGTGAGGGAGAAGAAAACTCATTAAAATTAAGTATTTGCAGAAAGTAGATGAAATAACTATGTTTGGCACTTGCTTTTCCAGACATTGCAGTTAAGATCAGTAACTTGAACTTAGTTATCTTCAGTGCGCGATCAGTTTAATGAAGCAATATGACTGTACATCAGAAACTTGTGTCTTCAACAGGAGGAAAATAAATGTGATTGTGCCGTTTTAGCTCTCAAGCTGTTCTGAATAGGCAGGATAGTTGTAGTTCAGATTTTCAGTGCCCAAACCATCATACAGAATTAATGTGTAACTATTTGAACAACCCAATGGCAATTAAAGAGAAACTGTGTTGCTGTGATTTGCTGATTGCAGCTATAATTGGTGCAGAAGCATGGAAGTTACTGAAAGGAAAGAATCATGCTGAAATAGGTGTTAAAAGCCTAGAGATATGGCAGTATTAAAGTAACACTGTCTCTTAAGGCAGGATCCAAACATTCGTTTTCCTCTTTTCTGCCCTCTGCTGACTAGCATTTCCTTCAGCCCTGCTTTGAGTTCCTCTGTCAGCCGTCCAAAACTTGGAGCCGTAGCATTACTGAAATTGCATCCCTAGGGCTGACAACAAATCTTGTTGAGGCCCAACCAGCAAGTTGATATTAGCTGTTTATAAATCATCTCCTACAGGAACAGTATCTTATTCCTTGTGCAAGGTGAAAGGTCTTGTTTTAAGGGCACATTTGCTGCTTGATTTTGTGTTGAAATGTATGTATTGATGCATTCTTTTAGCATGCTGTTTTTTGCCTTTAACAAATCATCAGTCTGAGACAGTTTTAGGTTCACCATCAAATTCTGCTGGTTTATTCTGTGGTTTATTTCCTTATTTGCAGATGTTCCAGGTGATCCAGCCTGAAAGAAGAGTCCTATATATCCAAGCAAATAATTGCGTAGAGGCCAAGGACTGGATTGATATCCTCACCAAAGTGAGCCAATGCAACAAGAAGCGACTCACAGTCTACCATCCCTCTGCCTATCTGAATGGCCACTGGCTTTGCTGTAAAGCTACTGCAGACAATACTCCTGGCTGCACACCCTGCACAGGGTAAGAATTGGCAATGTACTGTTGGTTTAGGTACTGCCATGGGTATGTGTGTCTCTGTAGTGTGACTTGCAGGTATGCAGCTACCAAGAAGATCTGCCAAGTGTGGTGTTTTCAAAGGCAATGTTTATTCTGTCAGCATCTGCATATCTTGGTCAAAATGTTGAATTTTTTAGAGTTCAGGGCATTGATAGGAGTTGACTGTAGGATGAAGTACTTCGGTTCTCATCATCTGTCATTAAAAATGTCAGAAATCTCTTTAAGATCTTGTTTGTAAATTCTTGAAACAGACAATCATCTACTTTTAGATTTAATTCTAAACTGATCTTTTTCTAAGGGCACTACTCATGCCCTCTACTAAGTGAAGAGGTGCTGTCTGGTTTGTAGGAAACAATTTTCATCTAAAATGACAGAAGCAAGAAGTCTGTGGTTAGTCTCAGATTATAAGACCTGGACATTTGGGAGTTCAGTGCTTTGGCTCTTCCATCTGGTTATAGCAGACTAATTCACCAAAATGTCTGGATAGTGATACAGTCTCTTTAAATCAGAGTGAAAGCATGCTGGTAAATCTAGGCATAAAGCAGGCTGAATTTGTCTGCCTTTTCTTTTGGGAAAAATGGGAAGTTTTGAGCTTTATTATATACAATCTGTTGCCTTTCATGAGTACTCACTTTTATATTCATTCTCACTAAGTGCTTTTCATACTGTATTAAAGCGTTCAGCATTTAACTTCTGCCTCTCTTCCTGATGCTGTACAGAGGCCTGCCAGCAAATATACAACTGGATATAGATGGAGATAGAGAAACTGAGCGCATCTACTCTCTTTTCAACTTGTACATGCCAAAATTGGAGAAAATGCAAGGTGAGGATGAAAGATCATTGCATCTCCAATACACTTATCAAGGCAAATATAAAATTGGCTGTTCTAGCTAGACCAACCTTCTGAATCACATCCTAGAACACAGTGGCCATTATTTGATTTGTTTTCCTTTCTGCTGTCTTGAGGCAGTTGTATGAACTATTTTTGGTGCAGTGTGCAGTCCCATAATCTGTACAAAGTTCTTTGCATAATAGTTGTTTGAAATAAGGTTTTAACCACAGCATCCTAAAATAGTGCAGGCACGGATCATTGCTTGGATGAATGCTCTGAATTAAGAAATCAGAGTGTGTACTAAACTAGAAGTTTACTGATCCTGAAAAGAAGCACCAGCGAAATTGAATTTTCTGTGAAGTATGGTTTTGAGTTACCATAAGTCATGTGCACATTGCCTGATTCAGATCCCAGGATCTGAATACTCATGGTTTCTTCAAGAAGGCTCTTTTGGAATTACCAGCAAAAGATGATCCATGGATGTCTGTGAAATGTGGAAAAGTGAAGTTTTGGCTGGGAAACCCTCAGGAGCTGAGGGGAACAGAGATTTGATGTGAAGTCTAAAAGAAAGAAGCAGCAGAGGAAGTTAGTACTGGTAGACCTGCCAAGAAAAGTATCCGGTGTACATGGTGCCAGACTTGAAATACCAGTTTAGCACAGGGAGTGGCAGGGAAGCCTTCACTGTGGCACTGATCTTTAGATAGGACTTTATTTTATAATATGAGATAAGCCATTGGTGTCAAACACACGGGTTGGAAAGTGCTTTAATCCATTCCTGGCTGCCATGCAGTTGCAAACTTAAGATCCCCACCACTTCCGAGCTGTCTGAACAAATGCCCAGCTTTCCCCTGTTCCAAATCCTCACTGCCAGAGCTAGCATCGAATTTCAGTGTCCGGGAAAAGGACACAGGTCTGGCACAGACAGTGCAGCAAGGGAAGGTAACTTGAAAGCTGAGACTGAGCCAGTAGTAAAGCTG
Organism: Pezoporus wallicus; assembly: GCF_028554395.1. NCBI lineage: Eukaryota > Metazoa > Chordata > Aves > Psittaciformes > Psittacidae > Pezoporus > Pezoporus wallicus. The sequence goes on along the minus strand of NW_026641150.1, from coordinate 1,749,223 downwards.
GAAAGCTAGGGAAAAATAGAGGCAAAGTAAAATACTCTCTCTCCTCTTCTAATACTGTCAGCTACAATGCAGAAGTAGATCACATAATGAATGTGTTGCAAATGTTCACGTGTAATCAGTGTCCACATCTCATAGCCAGGAAGGCTCCCTGGTAGGATAAAAAGGTGGTATGAGTTGCTCCTTCTTAGGATATATCCTGAAGCAGGCAGCCAGGCAGTAGTCATGACATACTTTGATTATGCTTATTGTATGAATCTTTTAGGGGTGATGTGGCAAAACATCTTGTGTGACTACTTCAGCCTGTGATTGTTTTGAATTCAGTCTGTTGCACAGTGCTCTATGTGCTGCTCAGGGATGCAACCTGTCCTTCTGACAAGTGATTACTTGACCTTGTGCAGGCCAAACCAGCAGCACAGTGGCAGAGTTAGGCCTGTGGCAGAGTTCCCAAAGTGTGTGCGTGGGGTTCTACTAGTGGTAATTGAGATGAAAGCATTGCCTGTTCAGCAAAGGACCAAGTCAGGTCCTTACTGCCCTTGCCTTATGAGACAAGGAGGAGGGAATGGGCATGGGACAGACTTTGTGCCTACCAGCAGCCCAGCAAAGGACAGCAAACTGCTCCTTCTGCTGTTGCTGTCAGACACAGTTCTATGCTTGTCATGCAGAAGCAAACCAAGGAAATGCATGAACCCTAGACTATTTTCAGCCTGCTTGTCTGGGTTTTTTTCTCCTGTCTATTTGATACCTATTCTTGTACTTTCTTGGTTTTCCAGAGGCCTGTGGCAGCAAATCTGTGTATGATGGACCTGAAGAGGAAGAATATTCTACATTCATCATTGATGACCCTAAGGAGACGTATAAAACACTAAAGCTAATTATTGAAGGTGTTGGAACTTTAGAGCAGGAGCATGCTCAATATAAGAGAGATAAATTTAAGAAGACAAAATATGGAAGCCAGTAAGTATAACGGGTTGTCCAAACAGGAGAACGGTCCTGGGAAAATGGTATTTTCCTTGCCTATGTTCTGGCGTTCACCATACTCATGGTCAAAAAATATCCTTCAAACACATACAAAGTAGGATTGTGACTTAAGATTGCTATCACAATATTTTAAAGGTCTCTAAGGAATTTTTGAATGCTGTTTTAACATTTTGATGTCCTAACAGAGAATTATATATATAATACTTTTTCCTTTTTTTCTAATTTTTTAGAGAACATCCCATTGGTGACAAGAGCTTCCAGACGTACATCAGGCAGCAGTCGGAGATCTCGGCACATTCCATATGAAGTGCAAAGAAAATCACAGGACAGTGCTGAAGGGTTGATCAGTGAAGCTAAACAGCAGAACAAAAGGGAAGCCACACATGTAGCAAAATGTATGGATAAGTGTCAAGCTTACAAACTTTGAGACTTGCTAAACATATTCTCTTTTCAAGAAACTGTTATAATAGTTGCTATGCACTTTATTCATCTGGTTATTGACAGATGATAAAACTCTGCCTTCTAGGCAGTTGTTGTCATGTGTATTTTTAAATTTGCTTTGGTTTCTTGGAATCTAGTGATCAGTTCAATGATCAAGGTGTGTGGACTTCATCTGGACAACTTCCAAGCAATTCCTTATGTTTCGGAAACCAAGCATGCTGCTAATATGCAGCGTTTTCTAGAATGGTTGGTTGTTACTGTTTTTTGTTTCTGGTTAATGTATATTATGCCACACCCCTGTGTGCTCTCTTAGGAAAAGCTTAGTAACACTTTACCTTTAATGCCTGCATTTAGAAAAGGAGCAGAGAAAAAAAACCCTCTGTTGTAATCTATTGCGTTGTAGCTTGTATTCTGAGCAGGCCAAGGAGTAGGCCTTTTTCTTTTATAGCAGTATAATTTTTGCTAAATGTGCACATTTTTTAATAGAAATTCAGATCTGAATGGTACTCTTGATATTTTTGAGATACAAAGTCATTTCTCTAGACACATTCAGCAGACTTTGGTTTTGAAGATCCAATCTCAGCGGTATAATAAAACTGACTCATAAATAATGAGTAAGAAAGAAATGAACTTATGTCAAAGCTACATGTCTCTCTTATGCAGTCCAATGAATGGGAATCTTTGAAAGTCTGCCAACTGAAAGGCAAGGTAAGCTGATTTTGATGACCTTTTGCCACCACAGTGAGAAGGACAAATAAGTAGAATATGAGACTGGCAGCTGAGACACACTGAGTCCCAGCACGAAAGCCTTCAAGATGGGTTTCTCCGAGAGAATGTTTAAGCACTGGAGTCCATGCTATCCTAGTACCACTTGCTTTTCTGGTAAATGGTTTCTACTTTTCCAAAAATGTTTTTAAGTACTTTTTTAAAGAGACTTGTTAAAAGGTATTTAGTATATTAACACACGTTATGGTAACTTGTTAATATTCCAAGTATAGTGAAAATGGGATGAGCTGCGTATCTCACTAATACCAACAAAAGTCATTAAGGAGGGGAATAAAGATCTGCTAAATGTAAGATACATATTTATGTATGCTGTTTAGTTGTACACCGTAACTTTCCTCTGTATAAGGGTCTGATTTACAAACATCTAGCTTTGATGGCACAGAAGCCTTGCATGATGGACTTTAAGCTTCTGTAGGGAAGAAGCTAGTGTTGGTTTTAAGCTGAATTGGAACAGAAAGCATTGAACTACTAGTTTAATGTGAAGATACCTGTGTCTTTGCTTAAAGTGTTACAGAATAATTCTCAACTATGTCCTCATTGCATCTGACATGATTTAAGATGGCTAAAGTACTTTGAATGCCTCTGTTTGTTAGCGATGCTCTTAGGAATGAGGTTTTCTTTTTGTTTGAGTATATAGTAGACCACCTCCTAGTAGATGATAAATGATCTTCACCCAGCAGACTGGGGAAAGGGAAGTAATAGGAAGCATTGCAGAGATGCATTTTGGACTCCAAGCTTTTAGCTGCCATGAACTGCAATTTTTAACATGTATTTGTAACTTAATATTGTTTATAAAATACTAATGACCTGTAATGTGTGTTCTACTTGCCAATTAAAGAAATGTTTTATTTCTGAAAACTGTGTACACATTTGGAGTCTGTTTAGATTCATACGTGATGTTGGCACATCATCCGCTGTTCAGAGTTGGACAGAGATGGAGATCCTTGTGAGCAGCTGTTGGTGCTGTGAGTTAGGGGTGATACCGTGTTGAAAGGACAAGAGGAAAGAGTTGAGAGGACAGCACTATGCATGTATATCAGCTCATGAACCTATGGAATCATCACCCTTTTGAATACGACCTGTTTGGTGGCAAAACCTGGAGCATGCTGAGCTCTGTTGGTCTTCTGGAGCTTACCAGTCCTCTCTGGATGCTCATGTGGATTAAGCTTTGGCTCTGGAACACTGTGTGACAAGCCGCACTCCCTGGTTCTCTCAGGGAGTGTTTGCAAGAAGGCTAGGCAACAGCCCTTCCAGGATAGAAAGCTGTTGACAGGCTCATTCAGTGTATGTTAGACTAGCTTGTGTTCAAGGTAACCCACACTGCTGTATCAGGTGTCTCTGTGACCAGAACGCAGGCGTGCATTTCTGAGAAGCTTCTGGAGAAGAGCTTCTGCAGGCACACTCTAGCTGTTTGGCAGCAGTGGTTTAGCAGGTAGACCACAGCCAGGAAAGGAAACCAAACTGACAGTGGAAGACATCACCAGTGTCATAGTGAAGGTGAATTTGACCACAGTAATGTGAGTGTGAGTTTTTGCTGAGGAATGGTAAACCTTGTTTCAAAACCAAGGCTTTAACTGACACAGAGTTTGTAAGAAATTAGCAGACTTAAATGCAGAAGTACTGTAACATCATTCCCAGGTCTGGCTGTTTTCCACTCGGTCTCATCCAGTGTATAGAATCATTTTGTTTCCCTGCTAATGTGTCTTAGCTGAAGTCAGTAGGAAATCTCTGAAAGCTCCTTTTCTTATGGCATAGCTTAATTAACAGAGTTGGTGAGGGGGTTGAGTTAAGACTGGGCTTCCAGTACTTACTTAGCCTCTGCCTGTCTGCCTACAGCATATGTTTCTGACGTTATATTCAGACATAATCAACAAATCCAGCCCACAACACAGATGACTTGCTAGGGACACTTGGGACAGCTTCTCATATCTGAAAATGACATTAAAAATAAAAAGGCACAGCCGTAAGTAAGCATGTCAGGTCAGTTTTCTTTCATTCTCCCCTCTGTCCCAGCCTGGAAGGCAAAAAAAAAAAAAAAAAGACTTTTGACAAAATTTAGAAACTGGGCTGTTCTTTCCTGGGAGTCTTGATGCCGAAGATGATCCTTATGTCTCTTTCCTCCTTTGCTGAAACAGCACAGTACAGCAGGGGTGACCTGGCAGCAGTACCGAAGTGACCCCAGTCCGTGTCCATTCCAGGTTCGAAGGAGGTGGTGTCTCTGGCCCAGCAAATGTCTTTGTGTATTTCAGTAGTAAAGAGTTCAGAGGGGGAGATTCGGCTGTGAAACTGCACACCCAAGGAGGCGAGATTCCTCTTTAACAGCTTCCTAAGGCAGTGGAAGGGGGTTTAGTTGGCAGATGAAATCTTGTCACTCGTGTATTTTATAGGTGGATGCAGTAGAGATGGAAAGCAGCTGCTGCAGTGCTGACAAGTCGCTATAAGGGCCTTCTCATGCTGTGGATGTTGTGTCTGAAACTGTGCTGGGATGCAGTCAGTTGGCAGCAGGAGTGACAAGAATTGCATGTGCCAGTGATATCTCAAAGCTCTGTTGGCACTAGTAGGTACCACTTGGTTCTTTACTCAGTAAAAATTTAATGAGGTCTGTGTATGGATGAGAGGGTTGAAGAACATGGCTCTTGTCCGGAAATGTTTGCATGTAAAAATGGCCAAATGGAAAAAAAGCATGATATGCCATGGGCATGGCAGGCAGTTAATGCAAGTAACACCCAGGACCTACCCACATCTTTAAGGGGCTCATAGGAGACAGTGACTGCTATGTGAGAAGCCGTGAGGAACCAGTGAGCACTTATGTCTACATAAGAAGCTGATTTTGGGGCTAAGGCAGCTGGCTGTGTGACACAGCTGTTTGAGGCCCTTGGAAGTTGATGTGCTTCCTGTCTCCATCCCTTCTGTGTGGTACTCCATGCTGTTCCAAGGAGGTAATTTCAGCTTGTAATCCTGTAAAGCATGCTTATGTAGGGTTGTGAGAAAAGCTGGCTTGAATGGATAGCAGGAGAATGTGTGAATCCTGTCAGCTGCCACCATTAGGTCCAGGAGATGGATGCTGCAGGACGACTATGGTGTAGGGCAGTCCCAAGGCTGGAACTGATGCTGGGTGGTGCTTGGAGATAAAGAACAGCGTCTCCCCACAAACCGCCTCTACTCAGTACAGCCAAAGACAAGGGCTAACAGGCTGACTGGAGAAGTAATTTCTTTCTGGCTTTGATATACTGTCATTAAAGAGTAAAGAAATTTTCTCAAAGCTCAAATGGGTACCCAGGAAAAGACAAGGTTCTAAAACAGAAATGCTATGGTCCTATGTGTGTAAGCTTCTGGATCTGGGCTGCGTAGGAAAAGACTGGAAGGAGCCATCGCGGAGCAAATAATTGTTCTAAGTTCCTAAAATAAAACAGGATCCTAGGAGATTCATCCTGAGGATAGAAACCAGCCCTTCTGACTTCTGAGCAAATGATGCATGCCTTTCTATTTCAATTCCCATCTTTCATCTGCTCCATGTAAACCGCTCTGATTTACTCCAAAAAGTTCAAATCATTAAGTATATCATGTTTGTGCAGAGCTATTACTGTTCACCACAAAGTTGCCTGGTGTCAGCAGGATTGCTTCCAAAGTTAATGTGGGTGTGTTGATTAAAGAAAAAGCTCACCAGCAGCCTAAATGGGCTAAACGTAAAGAATGTTTCAATGATAAAGAGGGAAATGGGCTTTTTACTATTTTGAAACTGCTGCTATGCTGAATCTTACCAAAATCATACCCCAGATGGGCACAGTTAGGATTAACATTGAAGGAAGCTTCTCCCCAGAAGTGTGGGGCCTGTAAGGTGTCTGACTAATTTTACTAAATTTGCTCAACATCTTTAACCTCTGTTGCAGTTGCACTGTTCTGCCCTAAAGCTGTCAAAAGGAAATACGTCTTTATTTACTTGAGTGCACAACTGCCTGGATATGGACTCTAATGTGAAAACAGTCTTGATAGAAGAGACAGTGGTGTACAGGGTTGCCATCAGGTACCAGAGGTATGAATGAATACATGTATTTGATTAAGAAAGGCATTTTGGATAAGTGTAGTCATTATTTTTTGGAGGGAGGGAAGCTAAAACTGTAGTCATGATGTTTGTGTAGAGGAACCTGCTGACAGCAATACAGGAATTGAATTTTATGAATCACAGGGAAAGAAAAAGGGAAATTATTTGTGAAAAGGGAAACTCTGCACAAAAAAGGCCACCCTGAGGCACCTTGATTTGTTTTCTTTAGCAAGTTTTAATGTGTTCCAGCTCAGCTATAATTCCTACTTCTCATCCTTTCCAGAAGCCACCCTCTGGCAGCCATGATATCCTATGCCTGGGATGTCAATGACAGGAGAGGCTCACAGCTGAGAAAAGCAACCTTAAAAATAGACAGGCTCATCTGTGATGTCTGGAGATGCAAATGCTTCACCTCCTGCTGAGCCACGGTGTTGTTGAGGACAGCCCCATGGTATGTTTCCTCTTGTGGCAGAGCTCCCTTAAAGACATTCCTGCTCCCCCAACCCTGGCTGTGGTTCAGCATCTTATTAGTAGCACTGGTGCAATTGAATCAGTGAAATTACTGGGACTTGTTAAAAGAGGTGGAGATTTTGGAAAAACCTGGACCATCTCTCTGGCAGGTTTACGACAGTCTCACAAACACTTGCATCAGAACACCTGATGAGCAAGGACAAGCATTGCTGGCTTTGCTACCAGGGTGATTGATTGCATCTCCCACCTATGCTCCAAGTCCATTTTGTTCCAGAGCCATCCCACCTCAGGCTCCCTGTTAGAATCACCAATGTGTGGCACCAGACATAATACAACCTTCTTCTGAAGCCAGTATTGCCTGTGTATACATCTCCTCCCTTGCAAAATGCACTGTTGTTTAGGTGACCCCCATCCTCATCTTCATCTTTTGCATCTTTTTTTGGCAGCTGCCTGAGTGTCCTGATGTTCTTTTAGCATGAGAACCAGGCAAAACCAGAGGGGAATTCAGCTCCGAGATTTGTCTCTTCCTGCTGCCACAGTACCAATGAGCTTCAGCACCCTCCCCACCAGCCCTTTGCTGTCTTCAATTCCCCTGATGAAGAATTCCATGGACTCAAAGGCAGGTTTTCCACTGGAGAGCTGGGCCCGAGCCTCTTTTTTCTGTAAAATGTCATCCTTTTTCACCCCAGAGAAGTCCCTTTGGCATAATTTCTAGAGCAGTTTGGAGACTCCTCTGAGGGGACTTGGCACTGATTCTCACTAGAGTGTGGCTGATGCCCAGGTTATTTTGGTGTCAGAAAGAGATGGCCAATGCTTTTGCTTTATTTAGAAGTTGTGAGTGCAGAACGGAGGGGATGAAGAAACTGACAGGCGTGGGCAGTAGCTGGTATCAACCAGTATCCTCCAGAGGAGGAAGGCATGGAAATCCTCATGGAGCTGGAGGAAGGCAGGACCTGTCTTCCTGGGCTGGAATGGGTCAAGTGCCCTGGTCCTTGAGAACCCCTTTGGCTCTTGGGGTGCGATGTGACACAGTCACTGTAAAGCAAAAGCCAAGAGGCCTTGGGCAGGCTCAAGCAGAAGGATCAGAACTGATTTTGCCCAGCAGGCTCTCAAAGCTGAAATTGAACAATGTTCCTTTAACCAAGCTGTTCAGTAATCTGTTTTCTGGTTTTTCCTGCCTAAGCATTTCCTGCTGTGAGGGAGAGCTGTTGGTTTCTGTTGTGTTCCTCAAAGCAACACCTGGGTGAAAACCGTGAGAGCCACCACACAGCCGCCTGTGCATGGACCACCTGCAGTGGCTGCTGGCAAGGAGGAGAGTGGGGGCCTTCTCCCCCTGCTCCCTGCAGGTGGGTGCTGCAGGATGGGGATGCTGCAAGTTCCTCCAAGCTCTGCAGGAAGTGGTGCTGTCTGCCTGGCAAAGCTTCTTCTGCCAGTCCTGCCTGCCTGCCTTCCTCTAAATGTACCAGGTTGGCCCTGCTCTTCTAAAACTGTCCCCATCTCTTCTCCCCAACTGGTGCATGGGGAGAAGACACGAGGACAGCCCTTGCTTCCAAGTGCCTTCCTCCTGTCCCAGGTGTCAGGCCCATCCTGCTGCCCCTTCCCATGTCTTAGACCTTTTGTTCACCACTGCCATCACTAATTAGAGAACCAAAAGACTCACTGTGGAAGGGGCCTCTGGGGTCCACCTCATCCCAACTCCCTCTCAGATCAGACAGATCTTTCGACTGCTCTGTCCGTGAGGCAAGAGCAGTGTCTTTGCTCAGTCAAGGAGGGGTCTTAGGCAGTGATACAACATCGCAGTGGAGGAGAAAGGAAGCTGGTGAGTTCTCAGTGAAGTGTCTTTATTTTTTCTTCCCTTGCAAATACAATAACCTCAGTGCTGCTTGGAGTTAATGGGGTGCACGGAGAAGCTTTTCCATGCCATAGGTAACTACACCAGCATCTTTGTCTCTAAAATCTCACTCATCTCTATATGTATCAGGGGCTGAGTGTGCAAAAACAGAGATTAGGCTTTGAAACTGATTTAATCAGAGTGGGTTTTCTTTTGCAGGGGGCAGGGAATGATATTCTGATTTTTTTATTAATATGTTATTAATTATTATACATATTTATTAATATGTTCATATACAACTCTGACAGCAATGTTAGAGCGTTACTTAACTAGACAATTTCTGATGTCTTGTTGACACCCATGGGAAACAAGATCTGCATTCCTAATTAATTCAGTAACAGCCATAAGACAAAGAAGATGGGATCTGTCTCTCCAAATGTAGATGTCCAGCGCGTAGATGCTGATATTTCAGTTAGTCACTCAACCTTTAATAGTTGGGGGGAAGAGAGAGGCCCCTCTAGAATGTGACTCACAAACTTAGACATCTACCTTAGGATGAAATTAATCAAACCATAAAAATTTCCAGTTCCCTTCTGCTGACCTCAAGGAACCCGGCATGGTCACTTACAGGGAAGACATCTAAAGCTGGTGGGATGACTCCCACCCAGAGTGATGGGAGAGAAGCCTAGCTGCTATGATGTGCATAGTCACTCTCCTGGCTCTCATTGCGAAGCAGTGATTCTCTTGCTGGCCCTGTCCTTCCTGCCTTTGGTGCCACAGGCACGGCTCAGGCCACTAGATGGGGGTGCTCTCATGCAGGATCCATCCCACAACCCCACGGTCCTGCTCAAAGCCCTGTTTTGCAAGAATCCCAACCAGGAGAAGCAGCTCCTAAGCACTTTTCCGTGAGCTCCCTCGCTGGCTCCCTGCGTTGCTGACCAGCCGGTGCCACACGATGGACCCAGGCACAGGGCTATTACAGCATTACTACAGTAACTGTCACATCCACGGTTTAGGTGGCCCAAAGAATTTATGTTCTGAAAAAAGGTCTGGAAAAAAAAAAAAGAAGAGGATTTCTAAAAACCATGAAGGATGCTGGCATTCTTAAATTTGGGAGCACGGATATCCTCCTATTGTTTCTGTGAGCGCTAACCACACAAGAACACTACTATATTTGATCAGTCCTGTGAAACAGTCAGGTGAAGACTCCTTTAGAGACCCTCAGCTATCTGACCAAGAACAGCTCTGAAGCACTTCCTTAACATGGAGTAAGCATCTTTTGTGCACTGCTGTTTCATTTGCAGGAGTCAGATGGGGTTAACAGAGGTGCAGAGTCCTTAGCAGAAAGCTGCTGGCAAACCTTCTTCACCTCTTCCCTGGTATCCAGGCCCCTGAGGAGCTGGGCTGCTTCCCAGGCTGGATGGGGCAGGAGAAGCAGGAAAGAGCAGTGTTAAACAGGCAATCACATCTCAGGAACTGCTCAGACCTGTCTGGGGAGGGATCTAGACAGGGGAGAAACTTTCTCCACCAGCCTCCTTTCATTTCCCCTCCCTGGCACCACATATTCAGACCCATTTTCTTCTGCTGTCACCATCCTCCAGTGCCATTGGGGGTGGCTGCTGGTACCTCTTCTTGTAGGAGGAGATCCTTCTCCCCACAAGCTAATAGCCACCACTCTGTGAGCCCAGGGAGTCTGCAAAAAAGAGATGTGCCCTGCTGGTGCTGGTGAGGCTGTAACACGTGGCTGTGGAGCACCTTTCCAAGGCACATCCTGGAAGAGGCAGCACAGATCACGCCAGCTCTGTGTGGCTTTGCACAGATCAGCTGATTTAATTTTGTTTGCACTGTGGTTTTTTTCCATGTAGGACACATAATGCTTGATCTGCAGATACCTCTTCTTAAGAAATGATTCCCTGAGTTTCAAACCAGCAGTAAGACCTGAGAGTAGGGCACTTCTGAGCCAGCCCCTCCGCTGCAACCCCACTGAATGTCAGCACTTTGTGCTGTTCCCCTGGGTGGACATAGGGACAGGGCTGGCTGGAGATGGGCTGGCAGGAGCCGCATGCTTGTGGCACAGGCTGCTTTCAGCTGCGCTGGCAGAGACTGGCTGTTTCATGCACTGGCTGGCTGAGGTGTTTGTCTCCAGATGCTGGAGCATCTCATCCTTGGCTATGAGGGCTGACAAGGACCAGCTGAGAAGCAGATGCTAATTAAAGCAGAAAAGCAGAGCTTCAGCCTGGTTTGTTCATATGTGCAAGTTGCCTTATACAGAGGACTAACATCCATTAGATGCCACTGCTTTTGGTGCAGGGGGAGGCTGTGATCTGTAATGCTCATTTCTAAGATATACCTGAGATCACCCTATGATACCTAGGCTGTCCAGTGTTCTAGGACTCACCTACAGGGGACTTTTTCCCCCTCACTCAGGAGCGGGGATCTGGAAGGTGGCTTTGGGAGACGTTTTTGGTACAGTGAGTGTAATAATCACCTACATCACCCCAGGGGTCACATACCCTTTCTCTTGTCAAACGGGTTTTAAAAGCTTTACCCTCGGCATTTTGAACTATCAGCAAACAAAATGAAACTCAGAGTCACTTGTGCAGGCTTGTTGGATTATGCTTTGCTCCAAGTAATCCCTCCAGCATCCTGTCTCCTCCTGTCCCCTAAACCACACTCCTGCCTCAAGGCCCCGGGGAGCACAAGGGGAGTGAGTATACGTATCACTGGGTATGAAGGATCCCAGGGTCTCAAGACCATCCCTGAAGGCTGCACATGACATCAGTTCCTAAACTTCTCTGTTGGCTACTCCGTTTCGTATTGAGAGCCACTAGTCCTACAAACCCTCTGGGCAACGTAAGCTTGTGTCTGTAAACCTCTGATTTGGAAGGTGCACAACCAGCCACAAGCTCTATCGCTGCCACTGTTAGCCTAAATTCAGTAGAAACAGATACAGCAGAATTGCATGGTGAGGGATATGTATGTACCCTTATCACATCTGTGTGTTCAGCAATGCTTGTTCAGTGCCACCACTGTCTGCACTTGATACCTATGACAGCACCAAATGGAGCTGTTGCTGTATTTTAACTAGAGGACTGTTTTTCACTGAGATATGCGGGGGTTTTATGTCTGTTTTTCACTGAAGAGGACTAGAAGGAACTAGAGTGTGAGGGTTTTGCCTGCCCTTCAGTGAAGGGGGCTGAAAATGCTGTGTCTGTAGAGTGTAAGAATCACAAAAGAAAGGGGAAAGCTGCTTTCCTCCAAAGCCTCCCAGCAAACCTCCACACAGACAGGCTGCCAGGGGGCTGAAAAGCCTGAGCAGAGCTGACACCTGGGTGCTGCCACTGAGTCAGGTAGGGCTGTCTGAAGCGCAGCTGCTCCAGCTCAGGCTGTGGCATCCAACAAATATTCTAGTTCCACCATAGGTTTCCTTTCAATAGGGCTTGCCTTCACGTCAGCAGCCCTAAGGTGTTTGTTGGAACGAAAGGTCATTTTCCATCTTATGCTTGCTGCTGAATAGTCAACAGGCTGCATAGAATCCCATTTCCCCCATGGTTCTCTAGTAATATTTTCCCCTCTCTGCTCTGCCTCCAGCAATGGGACTGACATGTTTTCTTCCAAGTTACTAGCATCCCTCTGCCACCAGCTTCCCATGCAAGTCCTGCTGTACTCCTCAAAAGCACAACACTGTCTCTTGCTGCAACCAAATCAGTCACTGCAAAAAACCAATTGTATGTCAGACAAGTCATCAGCAAATATTGGGTAATGCTTATAATGCCTCTGGCACTGTGTCTCATCAGCACAGCCTGTCTCCCTAGAAGCTCTGGAGAGCATCGCTTCCTTCTCCTGTTGTAAATATCTTCCAGGGCTGAAGAACTCACCTGATGTTCATGCATCCTCCTTGAAATGCTAACGGTAATGTCACTACTTTAATTACACTTTACTTTAGTCACTACTAAAATTCCACTTTAATATCCTTTGGATAGGTCTCACCAACCTTGCTGCTACAGATGGAAACAGCTATTCATCAGGCAGCCTTTCTTGTATTCTTTTCCCCTGAGATCATTTTTATTGGAGGAAATATATTATTTACAGCAATGGGCTTGCAGGGGGCTAGCAGGGTGTCTCTGCAAGCTGGATTTCTTCACCCATTCTGACCAACTGGTTTGTTTGGCAACCACATACAAAAAGCAATGCAGGGAGTTGCCTTGGAGGAAAGTGGACATCCTGTATGCCTTGATCTGACGTTTTCCAGACAATGCCTCCATCTGGCAGCAAGCTGCACTCTTCTCCAATTCTTCAACCTCTTTGAGAGGTGGATAATATAAACAGACCTGGATGTCCAAGAACAGATTTGCCAGTTCTTCTCTGCATCTATTTCTTCATGGGCTTAGTAAAAAAACCACCCACATTAACCCTCTTGCTACAGCCTGAAACTAGGATCTCAAATGCATTTCCTCTCTCAAGCCTGTAAAGTCTTTCTTGTTTTAGCGCCCCTGCTTTCCACTTTGTCACCCTCTGTGCCTGTCCAGCTTTCTCTGCCCATCCTCTGTGCCTTGGGGAGCTGTGTGGTGGGACTGGCTGCAGACAGCACTGCTTTGCTCAGAGCCTGGTAGAACCAGCATTCACCAGCACTCAACAGGGGCCCAAAGACACCCTGGTAAGGGGTATGATATGTGCACAATCAGCAAAATGCTGATTCTCATGTAAGAAATTGGAAAGATCATCGAGGAAGGGAAATGGCCAAGAGAAGCATGGCCTGACTCGTTACCAAAACCGAATTAACACAGTGGTTAACCTAATTTCTTGAGCTGGTCCGTGCAAACTGACACGCGGCTTGTGCCTCCAGCACTACTTGTAAACTTGAGGTAGGCTGGCTGTAGTTTTGTTGTGAACAGCTCAACGGTGTCACCTCATGGCCAGACAGAAAACTACTTTGTCCTCTTGTTCTTTATTTCTCTTGCAAAAGCCGCGCAGGATTTCTCCTGCCACTGGAGAACAGGAGTCTTTTACTGCTAGACAAGTACATCCAAGTACATCCAATATATTCAGCTGGCTGCCATTGCAGCTGCCCCTGCAAACACAGTGCCTTATCTCAGGGAAAATAGAGGTAAAGAACAAGCCATAAATAAACTGCTCAAGACCTCTCAGTCAGTGACTGGTGGAGGCCTCATTATTTTTGTTCTTTCCCCCATTGGATGCCACCTGTCTTTTTTTTTCCTTTCAGTGCTACCTGGAGAAAGATCAACCATCAAAACATACTATAAAAGACTCATGATTTATCCTGGAAACTTCTCATTCCCATTCACCAGCTTCTTTCCAGCCCCACTGCAGAGTGTTTCTATGCTGCTAAATAAAAGAGGATTGGGGACCCCATCATGAGGCCACTGCCTTTTCCCTGCCTCATGTTCAGCAGATTTAAGCCACGCTGGCTTCTTTCACTCTGTATCACACCCGCCCTGGGGTGGCACCTCTTTGACCCAAAGACATGCTTTTGTTTTGCTGTCTCCTTTCTGTGCAAAGGCTCAGAAATAACCCAAGGTCCCACAGTGCAGCCCCAGCCATGTGCTTTTGCAGTCAGACACGGAAGGTGGGACTATATCCCCCCGTTCAATGCTTTTGTGAACTGACTGCTGTTGCTTCAAAGAAAGAGATGCAAACCCTGTGGCAGCAGCGGAGTTGTACAGAATGAAGCTTGCTGTGGTTCCCCACCAACTGAGGCTGGCTGCAGCTGCTCTGGGAGCAGCAGTCATCTGCCCTTCATCAAATTAGCTATTGTGAGACCCCTGTCAAGAAAGTTTCTCTGGAGGGCAGCAGACACGGTAACAGCTGTCCACTTCATGCACAAGTTAGCTCTGCTTGCCAGAAGCTCCCCCAGTGGCTCTGTAGAAGAGCAGAGCAGCATATTGCAAAATAAGCCCCATGCACACCATACTGGACCTGATAAGGTGCAAGATTTTGGGGTCCCAGTGACAGAGACGCATGAGAGAAAAATAGCCACCCTTTGGGGGAAGGATGTGCTGCGACCAGTCTTCTGCAACTGGTGTCTTCCTGCTGCTTTCCTGTGGAGATGTGGCACACACACCTTGCTAGCTGAAATGACCTAGAGTGCAAACCTACAGATGGCCAGAGATGAATATCTATAAGTATCTATTTGAAACTATTTGTCATAAGGGCTGGTCTACCAGCACACAGGAGATGGGGGGCCACAATGCTTGTTGGCACTACCACCATCCTTGGAGCTCAGGTGGAGAACTCTCCTCGTCTGAGGGACTCTGAGTTTTCTACTGATTGGTCTTCTGGCTTGAGTCAAAAGTACATGCTCGTTCTGACCTGTCACTGCACTAACATCGCTCTGCCTTCCTGAGCATCCCTCCCAGCAGAGGCATGGGGCAGGAGGTGTTATGAATGGAAACAGGGCTGGGGACAAGGCATCAAACTGGAATTGAAATCTGTTGCTTTTGGCAGTTGGTAAACAAGGGCTTTTGTTTGATGAAACCTTTGTGGTGTAACCCAAATGCAACAGACAGCCCTGGGGGCTGCTGGAGCAGCATCAGTGGAAGGGAGGATAGGTGAAGGCTAAGGAAGGGCTGCCTCTCAGCTGAACGTGAATGAAGGCTTATTCAGCTGAGGGAGGCTCCTCCCCTCCCTGTTTTGGGACCTCGAAGAAGTGTTCAGTGATTTACAGGAAGGTTTACACAATGTACCAGTGCTGCTTGCTTCCTGGCCTTGGGGACACAGGGTTTCCAAGAATCCCTCGAGCTCGTGTGAGAGGCATGGAACCACTGCCTGGCAGGAGAGGTGCTGGCTCTGTGCATCCCTGCAGCCACTGGAATGAGGAGCCCGGCCAAAGTACTTTTTTTGCCATGTTTTTCTTTGAAAACACATTCAGTTTAAGTATAAATTTAAACTGACAAGTTTAAGTCACTGGGAAACCCCATGGTGTTGCTGATGTGAGAGCTCTCGGCTGACATGTGGTATGGAAAGTTTGTCTTCTGAGAGGATGGGTTTAATGTTAGATTTGTCTTCATGCTACCTCCAGTGTGTCTTTCCCAGAGACACAGTAGAAGGTCTCCCCTGGTTCTGTAATTCCTTCAGCTTTCCTCTCCTGTGGAGAGGAGATGCCATTGACAGGGACTTTTGTCAGTTTGTACGTGAGGAATCCTCTTGTAGGCTGCCTGTTCCTGAGCCGACTGATCTCTCTGAAGTTTCAAACTACTTCTCTGGGTATTTTTCATTGGCATACTTCCAAACTATAACAGTTTGAAACCTATTGCTCCACTCAGTGTATTAAATACTGTGATGGTTAAGGGGATGCAGATCATGCAAAGGAGTTTCTGAACCAGTCACAGGCAAAACTCACAAAATCTGCAGGTCCAAGGGGAAAAAACACTCCATGCAAACCTCTCCCCCTCCTCCCTGCGCAAGGATCCTCACTGCTGTAAGTGCTGCTGTTGTCTAATATCCATCTGGGCACATCTGGCTCTGCTCTTTTTACTCAGTCCCCTGGTTCCTAGTGTGAGATTTCCTCCCAGGCTTGAGGAGGTCTGGGTCTGGAAATGATTCTGGGCTTGTTCTTGTCTCCTCTGCTGGAGGGTCTTCATGGCAGCTTTGGACACCCCTTTAGCAGAGCTGGTTGCTCAACTTTAGCCACTTTTGTGAAAGCGACTGGGAGAACTGTTTCCCTACATTGGAAGCAGGCAGCTGCCCTCTTCAGTGCTGGTGGCCACTGAAATTTAAGCCACTCAATCAAAGCTGAGGCCATTTTTCTTCCTTATCAAACTCCCCATTCTACTGAGTGAGAGAAGAAAGGCTCGCCGAGGCTTTCCATGAGATCACCTTGTTCCCAGCAGATAATACTTGGGTGGAAAATGCAGATTCAAATCAGTTCAAAGATCCTACTGGTTTCTATGCAGAGAAACTCCCCTCTGGATTAGAAAATCAGTGACCAGGACTCCACGTTGTCCACAACCCATTGACTGGCTCAGACGGTTTCTTCAGTGTCAGTGCAGAGGCTGCAGCTCTGCCATGGGCTCAGTGCTGGGCTTTTGTCCGTGCAAGGTCCTGAAGGCTGGTTGGGCAGGAGCCCTCAGCGTAGCTGTGTATCTTCATATGAATATCAAATATGAAAGAAACACTGAAAGAAAGAAGGCCACATTTGACTGCAGTGTGTAAATGCGTATGTATCTTTGTCTTGATAAGGGTTGTTAATATGCAGCAGATTTTATCAGGAGCAAGCTGTCTTCTATGGAAAATAATTGTTTTTCTTTCCCCAGATGCAATACTGAGCAAAGTTCTCTCCATACCTGTGGGTTGGCAGCCACAGAGCTCAGTGTCCCCCTCCATTAGCATGGCTTTTGGGCCACTTGGCAGGCTTCAAGCCTGAACCCTTTTAAAAAAACATATGGAACACAGCTGATTTCCTCTGGGCTACACTAAGACAAGTGTCTTACAAAAGCCACCCTTCCAAATCCATATTTTTGATGTCACCACCAGTTTTGTTTTCCTGTTTAGCTTCACTTATACTCACTATAGCAGCTTTTCTCCTTGTCATGTTCAACAGAAACAGGCAGTGGTCCAGGTTATGATGAGATGCTTTTAGGGAGCAGCCACATCAACTATGCAGCACTTCCTCAGCACCAGACATTCCTAACTAGCCCGCTTTAAAACAGTTAATTCTCAGGTAAAGCCTAAGGAAGCAGCCTGTGAGGGTCATCCATGGAAAGCGCCTTCATGACTGTGTGTGTCATGGACGTGGCACCATCACTTGGTCACTCTTAGTGACCAGGTGAAGTGATACCGTGTGGATGTAAGAAGGAGGAATAAGAGGTTTTAGTCAATGTAACTGTTCACCTTCTTCCTACATGAAAACTGAACCTGGTGCATCTTCTGGTCTAGGCTGGGGAAAGACCAAAAGTAAGAGGAGCACCTCCATGTTCCCAGTCCCATGCCCCACACCACTGGTGTTAAAAGGAGCAGTTGGTTTGAGTTTAGGCTTAGTTCAGCAAGAAACTGATCTTTTATCACTGATCTTTTTGTCTGTCATGCTGGTCCTAAATCATCTCATCAGATTTGTGTGCTTCTGGGGCAGAAAGGCAGTCGAAGGCTCTGTGCCTTGTACTGGTGAAAGACACAGTTTATAACCATAGGAAAACAAAGTTCATAGCGTGCTGTAAGCTCCATGTGTCAACTGATTGTTTTTGCAGAGCACAATATTATTTCCTACTAAGGACAGAATCTCCTTTTTCTTTTGTCTCTTCCACGTTGTGTTAATTGCGGTTTGTTGTGTTGCACCCCTGCTGCTCTCTGGCCTGCACTCTTAGGTTCATTTTTTCCCTCTTGACAAAGAAACCAGGTTTGTGGCATGGAATATTTATTTGCAGCACCCTGATAACTGTGGTTTTCTGATATCTACACTGGTCTTGGGAGGGGAGAGAAAACTAATACCTACAGGGTGAAATCATGGCTCAGTGGAAGGCAATGGCAGAGTTCCCACCAGCTTTGCTATGACCAGAGTTTCACCCCGTGAGTGCCTAGGGAACTAAATGTCTTCACCATCCTGTCTACTCTAGCTGTCTGCCTTGACCCTGAATCAGGAGCCCACAGAAACATCTCTCAGCTGCTGCCTCTGTACAGCCCCAAAAGAAAGGAAAAAGATCTGGTGGCCTCTCTGGAGCCAGACTGCTCCCCTGTTTAAACCTTCAGCTATTGCTTTTGTTTCTCATTGTCCCTAATTTGTCATACCAGCACTACTGGGCTTGGTGCAGAGGGGCTGCAGCATCCTCAAGACCTGCTGGCTGCTGTGCCGGTGTGGAGCTGCTGGGCACAGGCATGGAGCCAAGCCTGCAAACCCAGCCTGCTCTTGTTTTCAGTCAGCTATGCTGAACATGTGGTTGGGAGGGTGCGCCTACAGAGATTTGATCCCTAAATTGTTTTTTGCAGCTTATGTTTTCTCAAGATGCTCCTGTCTGCCAAACCCTTTTGTCCTTCTTGCGTCTGGGACTCTGGTTTAACTAAGCCTGTTATACCTGGGGGCAGTGTCAGGCCTCTGCCAGTAACCCTGACCCCCTGCACAACCCCAGGAGCTGGGCTATGTGCAAGAGATTCAGCTCAGGTGTGCAGCAGGCCAGGTTTCAGTCTGATATGCTGGGTACACCTCTCAGTGTGGTACATGATACCAGGTCTTCAGCCTCCCAGTCCTTCACCTGGGACAGTTTGTGAGAACACAGACCAAAGGACAGTTTGGGAGACCTGACACCCTCTCTAGCCAGCTATTTTAGTACCTTTGGTAAGATTATAGCTGTTCATCCTCTTGCAGGAAGTGGTTCTGTGATCAGCTCAAGCAAGTTTGCATGGCTGCTGAAGGTGTACATTATTAAATTGCTGTGGTACACAGGGATTGCATCCACCTCATTCATAAAGCTTATTACCCCACCTTTAAGTGACAGCTGTTACGTTTTCTCTCTGTTTATCCTTGCATTGTGCTGCTCCAGGCATCCTGTCTGCTGCAAAAATCAGGATTCCACCTTTGCTTGTGGTACTGATGAAGAGAAGGACTGCTCATGAACAGGCTGTCTTTCTGCAATGCCACTGAAAGGTCAGTCCCCCCCATGACAAGTTTTCCTCTCCTGGACCTGGGGCTTGTGAGGCTGAATGTTGAAGTCAGGCAAAGTCTACCAAATCCACAATGAGATTAGTAGTTCCCGCAGTACAGGGGAGAGCAGGAAGCAGCCCAGAGGCAAAGGGAAGTATGAGATGGCTCCCATCAGCCTAAGCCCTCACTTAGATCAGTTTAAAGCAACAAGAAAACTACACCTTATACAGTAAACAGTCTGGAGTTTCATCACAGAAGAGATTATTTAGGAGGACTGTCCATGCCCAGGACAAGGTGATGCCCAGCCATCACCACAGCTGCGGGCTAGAGCAAAGACCCATGGCTTCCCTTCACACACCCATGCTTCATGGCTGGCAGATCCTGTGTGTGGGCACACCTGCAAAGCCACCTTTGACCGTACACGCCACACTGGCACTTACTGCTGGGGAGCAGCTTTAGCTGGCACCTGAAACCCATGGGTGAACTCAGTACCTAAATCAGGCTCACAGGGTCCCATCTATTCCTCCTGTGCTTTCTTCAGCAGGTGTTTTCTTACAGCAGCCTCAGAGCACTGAGACACAATGAGGTAAGAGGTGGCTTGCATGGCTCTATTCACTGGGAAACATGAGCTTAAATACTGTAAGCTCTTGGCCAAAGCAAACCAGAATGTCCTCCGGGACTGATCCTGCCCTTGCTGAAGTCAATGGGAATTTTGTCTGATTTTGCTGGCTGTTGTGAGTTATTATCTAAATTATTGCATCGCTTTGGGTTTGAATTTACCATGTCTATAAAGAATTTATTACCTTGTGCTGGACTGACAGCAATCGTATTTTCTATATTGTGTATTATTGCACTGGTAAACTTGTAAAATTACAAGCTGACATCTCTTGTGTACAGGGACATCTTACCATTCATTACCATAAAGTCAGGATTCCAGCCATGTTTTTAGCTCTGAGGATGGGAAGAATGATCACAAATTGCAGCTCAAGTCTTACTGGATAAGATTCTACCAGCCTGGATGTTGTCATAACATGGAAAGCAGAGATTTGTATAAACTGGCTCATCCCAATGGTGATCAAGGTGGGAACCACATGGGAAAGATGCCCCTCAAGGGGAAGGTACCTGACCACTTTGTGGGCTTTGCAGTTTGGCAGTTTTCTTGTCCTCACCATTTTCCAGAAATGAAGCATAATGATCTGGGAGGGCTCATGTCCTAGGACTTCCAATTCCTATGAAGAGAAATGTAATAGAAAAATGAGCTGCAGACATCTACTCCTTTACTGTGCTCTTGCTGAAAATTATCTCATCCATGGTCCTTTAACCTCTGACATTGAAAGGCCTGATCCAAAAACCTCAGTGAGACAATTCCAGGGGATTTCACTTTGAAAAAGGCTCCTAGCAAGTGTGTAACCTCCTTGGAAAGGCTGTGTAGCAATCTATCATTTTATCTGAATGAGGTTATCCCACAGGGCACTCTGGGATTGTGGCCCATGCTGGGCAGGACCCAAAACCAAAGCACCTCCTGAGATCGTGAATCTCCCATACAGTACCTCTGCTTGTGGATATTTAGTTTTTGCGTTATTTGCTCATGTTTTGGCACCGCTGCCAAAACTTCCCTGGCCTTTGAAACGTGCGTGCCACTCGAACAACAAACCAGTAAGCTGAAATTTGTCATGAGCGAGGCTTGTCTGCAACTGCCTCCTGGCAACCATTTAAATGAATCTGTTTTAACACTTCTGTCATCACTCTTTACAAAGTCCAGAAAAATGCACACAAACAGAAGAAGGTGACGCCTTCAGCAGCTTTGCACCCAACGTTACCTCTGTGTGTTGGGAAATCTTGTCACAAAGCTAAGGCCTGGAGGGCTTTCAGAGAAAGATAACCCTCTGAGTGGGTTATTTATAAGAGTACTAGTCCGGGAGAAGGGCACGGAGGAGCATGGGTTGAAGCGACTATGCCAAGGGCATCACGCTGTGTTTTCTTCAACTGACAGCTCTTCTCTCTCTGGCCCACAAAGTCCCCTGGAGCCGCTGCACCTCTGAAGGTCCAGTGCCTTTTGGTGTGGTGTGGGCAGCAGGGATGTGTGTGTGCGTGCTTGTGTGCATGTGTCCTTCCAACCTCAGCAAGACCTTCAGTTTGCACTCATTTTGTCTGCCCCCTGCGCTGCTGCCCTGGCTCCTGGTATCTGGCTTCAGTGGAGGCATGCCACCAACCCAACACCCCCACACACTTCTAGCTGGCGGCAATGTCAGGACTCATGGGAGACCTTGCTGCTCACCTCTATGTCCAAGAGCACTTCAGGGGTGCCAGTGGTTCAGCTTTGTAACTTGGAAACGCTGCTGCTTGCCACGTTGCTTTCCCACAATCTCAAGATGTGCCAGGCATCTAAAAGAGCAAGTAACATAAGAATCAGGTGGGCATCAGTCCCTAATTGATGTGGATGACACCAGGCACTTGCAGGATACCTCTTTCCTGGTGGTTCAGTGCTTGCAGCACCAAGCAGGACACAGGTGGAGAAGGAGCATGCATCCAGATCTAGCAAAAGATGTTCCTTGACAGAAATAAGGCTCAGGCTCAGCAAATGTATTCTGATTTTCAGTTTCTGTGATTATGGACAAAGTCTTCAAATGATCACATCAGCTTGAGCACGCAACTCTTTCCAGGAAGGGTTTCATGATGCAATTTTTGGCTCCTTCAAAGAGAAAGCTCCCCCAGGTTAGGAAAAGTTTTGCATATAACATTTCAAATCAAAATTGCTGCTTTACACGCCACTTCACAGTTCAGCCTGGCAGGGATCTACCAGATTTTCGACCTTTGGAGTCTTGCTGCTTTAAAAATCAAGCTCATCACAGTCAAGCAAGTATCCAAGCTGGACTTTGATGAGCTGCAAAAGAAGTGAAGTTGTGGAAGGAAAACCTCGAGCACGAAGAGCACTCGAGTACAAGACAGTTTCCAAAAGTCTCCTACAACAGGGTGAGCCAAACTGGAAAATTGTGATGTCATTTTCTGTTGACCCCCCCACCCAAGCTCAACACTGTTTGGGCCACAGCCTTTAATCTGGCCCAGCTACACCTATTACTCTTGAAAAATAAGATAAAGCATTCTAAGAGAGTTTTAAAGCAGCTCCAGAGTGACTCGAATTCAGCAGAAGCATGTCACTTTAAGCCTAAAGAAAATGTTTTATCCTTAATTTGCCCTGCAACATTCAAATCCTCAAAATGAGGTGCTATTCACACCACCAGCCCAGCATGACTCTTCTGGGCTGGGGCCAGAAGCAGATCCAGGTTTCCATGGGTGGAGGCAGGGACCAGCATTTTGTGTCTTCAGTGTCTGTGCAGAAGCCAAGTGAAAGCATGGAGGGAACAATCTGTGGTTGCATCTCCTTTTGAAAGGGTAGCAAGGAGGAGGGCAACCTACCCAGAAGGACAGGAATGGCATCGTGGCATATTCCCCAGCCTTGTAGTGCCCACCAACTTCTTTTCAGCAATGTTGGGCAGCCTTGCCCCTTCAAGGCTCTCCATGGATTTGCACAGCTGTTGGGACGAGGTTCCTTTCTCCCATTAGGTTTACTTTTAACCCTTCCTTTCCTCAGTGCCTTAGAAGGAATTGTGATAATGTCTTTATTTACATCTCTTTCCTTTTTTTTTTTTTTTATGTAATTCCTATCTTTTCTCCTTCTTTCCTCTCCTCTTGAACACAAACAAACTCCCTCTTAGCTTCAGTAGCTCTCAGTGCTGGCTCTTTGCTGCACTTCAGTGTGGTGTCACAGAAACCCCAAGGGATAGGTAGCATGACAACACCTATTCTGCAGATCTAGGGCCAGGTGTGTAGCTCAAAGACACTGTGGTGCAGCTTCATGATGCACTTGAGCTCTAACCTCTTTCTCTCTCTCTGTGTATAGAATCTATATGATGACCAAAGGAGGCACCTTAATGCACTGTCTAGTCCCCAGCCATTTGAACACCCTTCTTTCACTCATCTTCTGCCGCATGCTAGCTGTTGTGTTAGAAGCATCGGTCCTGGCATTAAAGAAAGGGGAAACCCCTACACAGCCAGAGGTAAAGCAGCATGTTGGGGGGTGTCTTTTGGCTGCATGTGGACTTAGGCTGGCCTGAGGCAGCCCTTGCAGGGCAGCCCAAGTCAGGACGGAGCTACAACTCTGCAGTGCCCAAATACCCACAGGATCTTCTTCCCCGACATCGCACTCCTATGGATGCCACGGGTACTATGGTGGAGATGGGCGCCAGGAATAAACCTGGCTGTAGCCTCAGCACTGTACGGACAGCCTGTCCCCACGGCACCCCGCCACAATCCTCCGCTGCCTTTTACCGAGCTACTGCAGTGTCGCCACTTTAAACCAAGATGTCTGCACTGCCGGAACATTGGATGAGGTGTCGATTTCTGAAACAGGAAGGTATTTAATGAATTATGACTCTTTCCCTCCCAAGCAAGTATCAGTGTTTGTAATAGCTGTGAGAAGACAAGCTATAAACACCCCCAAGCAGCCTGGCACAAGCTGGGCACAGGGACAAGGAAGCAATCACTGTGATGCTCTGCTTAGCAGACGTGGCTAATCCCTTTTCCCTCCAGGCACAGGCATCCCAGGGATTCCTCTAAAGGCTGTTTTACAGTATCCCTGAGGGGTAATTAGCAGCAATAAAAATATTTTCGAAATTGGTGGCTGGTTAATAGCATACACAACATAGGAGAGCTTTGAGTCCCAGCATCAACTATGGCGAGGCATGAAATGCCTCCAGACCCGTGAGTAGTCCAAAACAAAAGCCTGTGTTTTGCCTCTCCGGCATCCAGCAGCAGCAGTCTGGGACATGGAGGGGAGGTGTTGCTTCAGGCAGGACAGAAACATAAAACCCAAATATTGTGTTTAACCACTATCCAAGTAAAAGAAAAAGAAATCTCCCTTGTGTAAACTGAATTCAGAGCTCTGCTCCTACGCAGGGATGGCTGGAGCCAGCAGGAGACATCACATTGTATCTTCACTTACAAACCTTGAGAAGTGTTTGCAGGGGAAAGAAGCTCACTGTAATGGTGTCCTACTGACCAAGCTCAGTGTCCTCTCCAGAACCCTTCAAGTGCCTCTTTGTATTTGAATTTCAAAGTGCTGCCATCCTCCTCAGAGTTTTCTTCAATGAGCCAGAGGGAAAAGGCTTGAAAGGGGTGGGAGGGAAAGGACGTGCCAAAGGTTCTCTCACTGAGTCTTACAGATGCAAAGCTTCCAGCCCACCTGCATCCCTGTGCCTGTGTTTCACAGGACTCACTTCCTTCAGCTCTTGGGAACAGCATGTTCTTCCTTCCAAACTGATGGAAAGAAAGAGCAAAAGGTAACCCCATGAACTATATATAAAATAACCAGAGATCTGGGGCTGGCAGAGATGATGTGCAAGAGTCAAGAGACAGGGCAACTGATGAACCCACCTGAGTTCCAGGTTCTTGTTGCCCTTTCCAGTGATTTTGGACCTTGCACTTAGCAAAGCAGACAGCTTTGAAAGAGCTTCCTGCATGTTATGGACAGCACGACACTGATGTCAGCCTGACAGTGAAGTAATATGCAAGTATGGTGACTGATAGTGAAACAGACTTTATCTCTAAAGGGTTATAAGATCTTTTCCTTTTAATGTTGGTTTGAACCACAAAATGTCAAAAAACAGCTACATTAACAGTAGGACATGACCAGTACATTAGCGTTGGCTAACTGAGAGCTGGTAAGCTGGTCAGTCACGCATCTTCTGGAATCGAAGTCCATGTGAGAAATCCATAGAGCTCTACAATAACAGTCTTCTATAATTCAACTGGAGCATCACATAATGTTGTGCTTAAAGACTCTGGATATAGAAGTATCTCTGGATACTTCTTTTCTGCATTGTTCTTCGCATCTGTTACTGTTTTGCATACCAGCAAAAAAGAGGTTTCAGAAATAAGTTGCAAATTTTCTGTGATTAGAAAATATTTGTCCATAAAATCATCACCAAAATCATCCTCCTTTCAGTAACAAGTATCTCATTGTAAAAGTAACTTCTGGAAAAGCTCAGAAGGCTATTGTGAAGCTTTTAATAAGATAATATGCAGAAGCATAGGGTCTTGAGTTCCTGCATGTGTTCTGTATGAATAAAAGACTTCATTTAAATTCCTTCCATTAGTGGCAAGAGCTAGTTTTAAAATGGGCATTTTTTTTAACCTGGTCTATTAATAGTATTCAATATTAAATTACCCTCAAAGACTGCAAAATTATAGAGGGGATGTTTGGGTTTTTTTTTGAGAAGAGATACAATGCCTGAGTAATTTTCACAAGAGTGCTCTGGATGGAAATACATTTCTGCAAGGAAAATATTTAGACTAATGAATTGGTCTGAGTTACTTGGCTTAAATTCCAGAATAGTATTCCTATTCGAGTACTTTAAGAGCTTTGATGGGTTTCTGGTCGGCATTAAATGCAAAAGTTCAGATGGGTTGTGAATGGAAGTGGGTGGAACCAGTTCTGAGCACTGACTGCAAGGCTGCTACCTTTCTTTGGATCATTATTTGCAAGATTTGTTTCTACAGAGACATTTATGACAGCAGATCAAATATTGCTTTATTGAGCTGACACTATGCCATCTAGCTGTAGTAAATGTATTTCACATGTTTGGCGTTTGAAATGTTTCTAGCTTTACTCTGTCCTGGCTTTGGAAGACACTGGACCTGACACTAGGGAGAAAGAGCTTTCCTTGGGATGGCCAAGAGTGTGTCATGGAGTCATAGAATGGTTTGGGTTGGAATGGACCTTAAAGACCATCTAGTCCTAACCCCCCTGGCATGAGCAAGGACACCTTTTGCTAGACTAGGTTGCTCAAGGCCCTGTTCAAACTGGACTTGAACACAACCAGGGGTGGAGCAGTCCATCACTGTCCTTCGCAAAGTGCATAATCATGGAAGATGCAAGGCTATGGGGTCTGTGGCAAGGATATTGGGGATTTAAGGACCCTGAAGAGCCCTTAGCAGCCAGGCAGCTTCGGATGCTCAAAGAGGTACATGCTCTGAGCTCTCCCCTCCCTCCTCTCTTCTGCTCTCGAGGTCAAGCATGCATGACAGGGCTAATGCAGTGTGCAAGAGCATCTGTGGAAATGAAACAATGAAACGCCTGTTTGATGAGGGATCAAAACATAAGAAATGGAAGTAGGTCAAGAAGCACTGCCAGAAGGACCCAAGAACACAGTGTCATTAAATACAAACCACCACCAAAGCTCTGCAATGCCTGATATGCTCATACGACAAGAAAGTAGTTGCTACTTGGCAATGTCAGAGCTTGGAAGCTATCGGATGATGGCCTGTTTTCCCAAAGTTTTTTCTCATGGAGGGATGCAAGCCATTCTCATAAAGCTAACCCCTGCAGGCCAGCCCAGAGTCCTGGGAGCCAGACCCTACTCGAATTCCTTGTGATTGTAATGTGAACGAACAAAGGGCTATATCCTGCCATTGATACTGTTTCAGGGCTCTTAATAGGCATAGCTTGGAAACCCAGATATAGATCAATGGCAGGATACAGTCATAATGACCC
Source organism: Pezoporus wallicus (assembly GCF_028554395.1). Classification (NCBI taxonomy): domain Eukaryota; kingdom Metazoa; phylum Chordata; class Aves; order Psittaciformes; family Psittacidae; genus Pezoporus; species Pezoporus wallicus. Next base: position 1,722,531 of record NW_026641150.1, on the reverse strand, counting down.
AAACTGAGCTAAAGGAACAGTGTCTTCCTATTTCAGCTTAATATGACGCAGCACTTGCACATAATGGAGGCCAGATTTTTCATTTGAACAAATCATCCAAATATCTGTTGCACCCCTATGAAGGAAGGCTTGAATAGCAAATTCCAAGCCTAACATGTCAATAAATCAAGCAAATTTGTTATACTGCACCACACTGAGAAGTATCTGCAGATCCTGCTAGTTCAGCCTTTGCAGGTAGAGTATGCTGACCAAGACCACACCTGGAGTTGATACCAAGAGAATGAGCCACCTTAAAAGATGATGGATGGTGATGGATGCTTCTCCACAGCACTTGGCACCAAATTTGCCATGCCTTTCTGTTTGTGCAGGCCAATATATCTGTGATGAAACTGTATTTTAGAGCTCAACAGCTGAATATTCAAGTCACTGAATATTTAACCTGTATTTATAGTGTGTGCATTACTGCATGGATCAGTAAAAAAAAGGTTTCAGCTGAACAGTATTTTTAGAAGCTAGCTTATTCTTTTACCAGTGGTTATTAGTCCAAACAACTCATGACAGTTTTTTATTTCCCTTTAAACTTTTTCTCCCTCTCAGTTGGAGGTAGCATTTCAAAATATCTGGATGGTTGCTATTTGTTTTTCTTCCCAAAATCTCCACAAAGATGTTGTGGATAACCACAAAAGTATCATCCACATTCCTTTATGGTAGTACATGGTGATATGATTTATTCAAAACCAAAGTGTACTTTAAGCATGTGCCAAGCCAAATTGCACCAGATCCCAGAACAGAGCCCTGGAGAATCCATCTAGACTGTTGACAAACCTGGCTCAGAAAAGCGACCTCTACACTGTCCAAGAGTAATAGGGTATATGACAGTGCTGCTAAAAACCCAGGAGGGTAAGGCAAACCAACCAGGCCATCTGGGGCTGTTTAGCTGTTCTTGCAGTGTGATACTATAACTTGGCCTGAAAGGTTGGAGCCTTAAGCAAAATCAGACATGACAAAATCTTCTGAGCTGAGTCAGAAACAATAATCATTCTTTTCACTGCAAAGAAGCAGAAATCACTGGCTTTTGCTTATCTGAGAGCCATCTGACAGATAGGAATGGCTGGGCAGCAGTGCCTTTTGCCTACTGATCACCTTGAAAATGTGACAATGCTGAGAAAAGAAGGGCTCCTTAGGCTTTATTGCACAGTAAACATTTACAGTGTCGGTCCTTGTTCCGGTAAATGAGGCCACATCTACATCTACAGTGAGAGCCAGCTACTGAAGCAGCGATGGGTCAGGATGGGCCTCCACCTCCTCTGCCGCTCTTCAGGGATGTGGTGTGCTTCCCAGACAGACCTGCCCTCTCCCAGGAGAAGCTCTCAAAGATGAAGTTGCCCTGAGATGAAATAGATAATATTGTCCTTTTCAGTCTTTTCCCTTTATTGAGGCAAACTGAATTAGGAATCAGTGTATGTACTGGAAATAACTTTGTTCTACTTGTTAGGATGAGACAAACTTGATCCTGGTGTGACACAGAGAAATGGGGAGTGGGAGCCCAGCTGCTGTAACTACAGATCAGTGGGTGCACAACTATTGTAGGCTTTCCCCCCACCAGTGGCACTACACAAATGGAAACATCAGTGGCATTAGCAGGGGCAGAAATGTGGGGACCAGACAACTAACATGATGCAGTCTCCAGAACATGAGATGATAGTTCCTGCAAACTGGGTCTGCTGTGATGGTCTGTGCCTGAGGGAATAAAGATGCTTGAGATGACACAGTAAGGTTGCCTGAGGTAAAGCGGAACATGCTTTTTAATGGGTTGCTAAAAGATAAGGGTTACAGCCTCAGGAGAAAGCAGAGTGGAGCTGAACCTTTGCATGTTAAACTGCATAGCTGGAAGCTGCCACATGGGAGAAAGAGCAAACCTAATTCTTCCTCTATGCTTTGCTTCTCTAACGTTTTTGTGGATGCTTCCTGTAAACACCACCCTGTAAACGCTGTCATTTAAGGATAATTTTTATGGTAGGTTTAAATGTAGGTAAGTTCAGGTGAGCTTGTGGCAACAGTAGAATCCTGCTACCCAGAAGAGGTGTAGGTCCTGCCTCCACATCACTGGAGGTTGCTTGTGAGGCTCTTGTGAGGCTGCCAACTTCCCTGTCACCTGGGGCATAAGGGTGATGTCCTGGTTTGGTAACATTTCTACTCTCAGTCTGTGGGGTGCACATGACTGCCTGCAATGCAGGATAATGATGCTTCAAGGCATTTTGGTTTTGGTATTTTTTGCAGCTGGTGCCCTCATGTCACAAAGCCCCAGGCTTGCATAGGCTGAGCTGTGCAAATATTTTGTGATTTAGGACTGCTTGGTGGTGGTGGAAGGGGAAGTAAGAATATGCAATTCTGTGATTGCTGAGACAGACGTGCTCCTGTAGCCACAGTTTGCTTTTGAATTTGAGGGGTTACTGAGAAATTTAGCCACCTGGAAAGTAATAAGAGAGGGAAAAAGTCCCAGAAAGAACCCAAGCTGGTTCTGGGAGAAGGAGAGCAAACAGAATCTGGTCTACTGTATTGTTTTCTTTTCTTTTTTTCTTGTTTGGTGAGTTCGAATCCCACTGCACTAACCCCAGTCACCGTCCCATCCTCTGCACTTGCTTTTCTTTGATTTTGCTTTATTTTTATGGCTATATTATCTATATTTATCTGTTATTACCTATGCCATATGCAATTGAATTCATATAGCATTATTTACAAGAAAGAAAATCACAAAGCCCAAGAATAGCAAAGAGAACTACAACTCCAAAATTAAAACAGCCAAAGGAATACCACTATGTCTTTCCCAAGACTCCCAACCTCTTCCCAGTTCCTTCCTATGCCACCCGTACCTGCTTGGGTCACCCTCCCAGCTGCCCTGCCCAACACCATGCACACCCTGGCTGCTGCAGCATGGGGCTGGTAAGGATGGGGCTCTCTCTGGTTCCCTTTCACAATAGCTATTATTTGAATGTTTCTCCAGTACATGGCTGCTGATTTCATAAGCCTGTGCTATCTGCAGCAGGGTGTGTGTGTCAAAATTTGAAAGGAGGTTAAAGACAGACAGGCACTATGGCCCCACAGGTCACATTGCATTTGGAAATAAGGCTAATATGTACTGTAACTTTTGTGTGTATAAGAGCTTTTGTCTTTAAATAACTGCTGCTCCAGAACTCTGTTTTCTTTGGCTGCTTTAATTATAACGTTTCAGATATTTCTTCCCCTTGTTTGACTCCTCCAGTTACTGTACTTTGCTGGATTTCCTCAAGCATGCAGGAGTGTGTTTGCTAGCTGCACGATGACTCTCTACTGAATGAGCAGTTATACTTCATTTGTAAACGTGTCTCATCATTAAGAGCCAAACTGTTGGATACGTGCGGAGTTGGGCTGCTGCAGGTTTACTCAGAGAGGCAGATTTCTCTTTCGCACTCTTTGGTACAGGGCTATGCAGCTGAAACCACAAGCAGAAAGTGCAACAAGAGAATCCAAACCATGTCTACTTCCACTTAAATCGTGCAGTCCCTGCACAGTGAATGTGTTCCAGTCTGAGCTGGAGAATAGTGACCGGTGAGAGGCCACCTATTTATTTTCTTCCCAAAGAGGTAAGGAGTGTAAATGTCACACTCCGTGCTTCAGATGCACCACCAAGACAGATGCAGACTGAAAGATGATCTCCCCCTTTAACTGCCATTAAATTTGTGGAACAGGATCAGATAGTGAGATCAAAACCTGCATTCAGCCTTATAACCTGAAAGTTAACACCAGGCAAAATCCCAGAGTCATGAGCCCCGAAAGAAATTAGAGTAGAATAGAATAATTGTAGTTGGAAGGGACCTACAGCAATCATCTAGTCCAACTGCCTGGCCACTTCAGGGCCGACCAAGTTAAAATATATTAAGGGCATTGTCTTAAGCACTGACAGGCTCGGGTCATCAACTGCCTCTCTAGGAAGTCTGTTCCAGGGTTTGGCCACTCCCTCAGTAAAGAAATGCTTTCTAATGTCCAGTCTGAACCTCCTCTGACACAGCTTGCAATCTACCACTGGATCCCAAGGAGAACTGATCAGCACCTCTCTCACCACTTCCCCTCATCAGGAATTGTGGAGAACAATGAGGTCTTGCAAGGCAGGAAAGCCTTGGGGCATCTAGACAGGGAGCAGAAACAAGTGACTCAATACAAGATTTTGATGTGCTGCAGTATCAGAAATACAAGCCAGGCACTGGTGTCCCTCGAACATGCTTGTCCAAGAATTGGGGTGTAGCTCCTCTCCTTTGTGAAATGATTCTGCAACAACAGGTCCAGTGGAGGCATTTCGTGGCTAGACTGGGCTGACTGAGAGGGTGGCTATGAAGTCACTACCTGTGGGAGGAGCTGATGCTATTTAGACACTAGAAATCCTCATGAAGAAAAGCAATGGCTTTTTATGTTTCCTGTCTGATAATGAGATAATGAAACTGCACCTCTGAAATGGAGTCTGACACTTAGAGCCAGAGGGATTGGGTGAAATTCCTCACATAGTCCTTCAGGTGGTGGGATGCTGTCCCAGTAATCCCACAGCTGAAGAAACTTGAAAGCAAACAATATCCTGTGTTAGCCTGGAAGACAGGCAGAAGGAGAGCCTGACTGGTCTTCCTAATCTGTAATTATTGTCCTAACATTATGTGGAGGACTGTCCCACAATGTCAAATTTTATGGTGCTAGTTTCAGCCAAAATATGTGTTGCAGGTCCCACTTTTCTGGAGGCGTGAAACAACCTCAGTTTATAAATTCCTCTGCCATGGCAGCATTGTCACCAGGACTGAAGGTGGTTTCGGCTGACATACCCCAGCATGTGCCTCTCTTCCTGTGTCTTGTGCAGCAAACAATCATGAAATCAGTCATCCAGCCCTTCAGACACATGCATGGTGCACAGGCATCACAGGCAAATCACTGCCTTGCCAATATTACAACACAGAGCAGTGAACTATCTTGGATTTCCAAAACTCGAATACTGTATTTCAATAGTGTGCTAAGCTGCAGGAAGAAGAGAAAATATGTCAATTAAGACAACATCCCCAAAGCACATGACAGAGCTCACTGATTTCTTTAAGCCAGATGTAAGCATTCAACAACCTTGAATTTAAGGGGTTTGTGCCATGAGCATGCCACGAAAACAATTGCTGTGGAGACTGAATGCTCAACTCTTCCAGAGAAGCAGGACTTGGAGGATAGTTCTTCACAGCTAAACTAACAAGGGCCATGGACCAAGTCCAAGCAACACTGACGAGCTCATGTCACATTCATGCTGCTTAAGGCTCTTCTAGGTCAGGCTCCTGCCGCAAAGAGCTGTGCAGAACAGTCCAAACCAGCTAAATGTGGACTGTTCGGGCAATCAGACGTCCAGAGCTCTGACCCCCAGCCCTTTTCTCTTGAGCAGAGTAGATGTTATCCCCATAACATCTCACTCTGAAGACTCCAGGAGTGAGAAGCTGAAACCACAAGATCTTGCTGGGGGGGAGGGTGAGGGGGGTACTGGAGGTGGGGGTGTACGGGGAAAGAGGTGTTGGTGCTTATAGCATTTCTAAGAGTATGGGAGTCTTCCCATCTGACAGCAGAAGAGCTAAACAAGACTTGCCATTGAAGCCTGAAAGCTGTCCACGTGTTTCATTTGTGGATGTGCCTTTTTGTTCAATTAGAATTTGGACAGTGTTTTGTACTGAGTGATTTCCAGAAAATCTTGTTCTTCATCCTGCTGGAATTTCTAAGGAGATATTTGCCCAGGCTGTCCACATGAGTGTCTCTTGTAATGTTTGATCCCTCAGAGAACAATCATGGATGAAACCGCTAAAAAACGTTGTGCAACTCTGTTTTTCTCAACTAGGAGCTTGGAAATAACAAATAAACTGAAATGTGGTTTCAGTCCACTCCTTTTTTTTTTTATTTGACCTCCTATCAAGGAGAAATAATATATTCTTCTTCTGGAGTGGGATCTGTGTTAGCCAGTATATTGGCACATCTGTGAAATGTACAGGCCTACTTCAAAACAACATCTTTTTGGGGAGAAAGAAATAGCACTGAATTTCTTCTTAAGTCATTGGCCAACCATGCAATGACAGGATAGAAGTTTGTCCTGCTCTTCACCGTATCTTTGCAGTCCTCAGCCTCAATTGAAGCCCACCTAATGTGCTCCCCTTTGATGGCTCTGTGGGTTTAGGGATCCCTATCCCTCTTCTGCAGTAATGCCAGCCCTCCACTCCAGCTTCCAGCAAACCTCTTTCCACAGCCTTCTTGACCACTGTCTCAGCCCTGTACCTCCACCAGCCCCCTGCCCTGCCAGTGCATGTGCAGAGACCATGCTGTCCACCATCTCTGGGACCCTTCGGGGAACCAGCCTTCCTCCCACCCACCCCTTCCCTACATCTGGGATCTGCCACTGTGAACCCTAGAGCCCATATGGCCCATGGCCATAGCCAGACATTCCTATGGTCAGGAGCAGTCACCCCACCTGCCTCCATCTCAGCCTCAACATTGGATTGCAGCTCCTGCAGTCTTCTCCTCACCTCCAAGTTTGCTGAGAGCAAAGGAGAAAGGTCAGGAGAAGGGGTACAGACAAAGAGTCCTCCTGTGGCTGCTTGTACCTTCTAGCAGGCAGTTCGTGATTCCTGCACCCACATGAGGCCCCATTACTGCATGTGGGAGCACTGGTGGAGGCAGCAATGATTCCCTCTTTGCATAGCTTGGCAAGCTCACTTTCTGCACAAGCATCGCCACAGCCACAGGCACACCAGCCCCCTTTGATCTATGTAAAGCATCTCCCGCGTTGCATTTATGTTTTCCTACCGGCAGCACATCATTTCGGTCCTATGCTTCTTCCTCACTTTCCTCTTGCCTCTGAGGAAACCTTTTCCCTGATTCAAATAGCAGAAAGAAATAAATTGCTGGGATGTTTGAACCATTACAGAGGGATTCCTCACTTGTCTGAAAGGATGCGCAGGATGCTGCTGCCAAGGTATTTCAGGAATGGCCATGGAGATGAAGGCTAGAAAGGAGGTGGGAGGACTATGTCTAGACAAGCAACTGATTATGGTGTTTGGCTTGCTGATGTAGAAATGGTATTCCTAAAGGCCTGGCAGGACTCTGTACTGGCTTTTTTTAAAAAAGGTTATGGAGGCCATAGTTAGCCTACAGCTGTTTTTTTCCAACACTCACTTTGCTTTTAAAACATCAGCAAATAACAAATCATTTAATCTTTTGGGAATTCTCCCCCTCCTCCCATTTAAAATGTATTTAAAACATCACAGTCTGCTTCTTAATGGTCAAACTGGGAAAATGTATTGCTCCTATTTTTTTTTTTTTTTTTTCTGCTGGATAATGGAATAAGGAATTCTTACCTGCATAAGGTAAGAATTTAAATCTGAATAGACAACTCAAGTATACAGCCAGCATGTTCACAGACTCTGGGGTTCTCGGGAATGGCCATTTCACCATCAGCCTGGTCTCTGAACAGGCAAAATCTTGCCTACAGTTCATTATAGGGCTATTTTGAAAACAGTGACTGCTTCTTGAGAAACCTGTGTGGTAGCAGAAGAAAATAGAGGTGAAATAACTGAGAGAAGAACCACAGGCTGCCTATTTGCACAATTCATCCATGCTAATCAACCTCTTGATTTGCCCAGCATATAGGGGCTGATGTAACTGCCTTGAAATCCACTGCAGATATAATTGAAACCTGCTGCAAAACTGGGCCTTTCTCACTGAGTGCTTGCTCAGTGTTACTGTGAAGTTTCAACGTTTTGCAAGTGTGTTTTATTGCTTGTCCTATGTAGTAAATAAAATACTGAAAAACTGGCTTTCTCCTCAGGTTTGTTGTTTTTGCAGTGATTCCAGTAACTACTGCATCACTGAATATCTCTTAATATGCTTGCATAGACATGAAAATTCATGATAAACAGATGGATTTTGAGAAAAAGTACAACGGTAGTAACACACAACCTGGTCTTTCCATGTTCAGGCGTTGCTTTTTTTATCATTATCCTCTATATGCTTTTCCTCCAACCACCCAGCTACATGTTCCTAAAGAAACACGCATTCTTCTCAACTTGGAACCATGCAAGTGTAGCAAGTCAGCTAATAGGAATATATAGGTCATGATATTTCATGGCTTACTAAGCTCTGATTCAGTGATTTATGCTCTTTCTCAGTTACTTCATCACCACTAGCTGTTGTTGAAGGAGCCAAAATGAATACAAATTATTATGGTTTGAAATAACAAAAAGGAGAGGTCTTTTTCATGACTTAACTATCTATTTTAGGTTCATTTTAAAAAGATATTATTTCCATTTATTTTCAGAAGGAAAATGTTATGTTTATTTTACTTTTGTTAAATCAAATGAATGGGCTATGCTCACTTGCTACCAAAGGGAGTTTTAGTACCACCATTAGTGCCATTAAAATCAGAAATAGGCTTGAAGTGACCTGTGGAAACACTGTAATTCTGCCAACTCCGATGCACATGAGCAGGCTACGTCCCTTCTCGGGGGTACAAAATACATATTACACTGCCTCTGACTTGCCACAGTGCCCTTGGGTATTTCCTGCTGAGACATTGGCCATGACAGGCCTGGTTTGGAGGGGACAGTAAATCATGAAGTTGTGGTTGGGAAGGGTGGTTTAAGGACAAGCACACACGCTCTTTGCATTTTTAAACCTGTCTGCTCTAAGGCTAACCTTGACTTGGGAAGAGAGACCTCTGTATCTTCCAGCGCTCCTTCCAGGATCAGCCCTGTGACCCCAGGAGTGCCAGTGGGAACAGCTAGTGGGCAGCATGGATGGGGTGGGCTGGAGTCTTGTGCAGGGGTTGCCTTCAGGGATCTCAGCATTTCCCACATCTGCTGCAACCCCTTGTGAGGAGGGGGCAGGAATTCACATCTACCATCAGACCAGCAGACCAGGGTGTGAGAAGAAAAAGCTGTCCAGTAGGTTCTTAATTAAGGTATGTATTGTTAAGCTAATTTAAGTGAGCAGATCTAATACAAAACAGCTTTGAAAGACACTGAACCGGCTTGCTCAAATCCCCATCCAGTTTGGCCTTGAATACTTCCAGCGCTGGGACATCCATAGCTTCTCTGGGCAACCTATTCCAGTGTCTCACTTCCTCATAGTGGAGAATTTCTTTTTCTGGAGAATCTACCCTCTTTCAGTTTAAAACCATACACCCTTGGCCTATCACTATATGCTCTTGTAAAAGTCCCTCTCCAGATTTCTTGTCTCCCAGAGCCTTCTCTTCTTCAGGCTGAACAAGCCCAACTCTCTCAGCCTGTCTTCACAGGAGAAGTGCTCCAGCCCTCTGGTTATCTTCGTGGCCTCTGGACTCACACAAGTCCACGTGCCTCTTGGGTTGTGGTCCCCAGAGCTGAACGCATCACTGCAGGGGGGGGTCTCATGAGAGCAGAGGGGCAGAATAAGCTCCTTTGACCTGCTGGTCACGCTCCTTTTGATGCAGCCCAGGATATGGCTGGCTTTCTGAGCTGCATGTGCACACTGCCGGCTCATGTTGAGTTTCCTATCAATCTGAATCACTCACATCCACATCAGTTTTGCTTTCACCAAAGTCAGCAAGAGTTTTGCACTGATTTTACTGGAGCAGAGGGAGGCAGATACAGCAGGACATTGAAATTCTTCCCCCATGGTATACCCTCTAAATCTTCCTACCACAGGCTGCAATTTGAAAGCCAAATATAATCAAATAACATCTATCCACTAGAAATGTAGGTGTTTTGGTAAATACTAAATAGTTATACACAGTGTGCTGTGAGGAGGTACAGATGAAAGGATGCCTATCGTCATCAGCACTTGTTCTGCTTCTTCATCCCCATTATAAATCATTGTGCACCTGACTACTGGAAAGTGCATTGAGACCATCTTGCTTATTTTGCACAACTTGCTCAACTCAGCTATTGAAAAACCTTTCATTTATTTCTGTCTGGCTTTGAATTGACAGTTTCATTTATTCATCAAAGGCTTTACAGACAAATACAATCCAGAAAGTTATAGGTCTCAGAAAATAAACTAAGGACAGAAGTATAATTTAGCACAAATTTTTCAAGAACAGGTCATATCAAAATAAGGCAACATCCTTCCAAGAGAAGGAAATAGGTTTATTTATTTATTCCAATATATTATTTGTAAATAGGGAGATGGAATATCTCTTCAATTTTGCAAGGTCTTGCAACCAGCTCACATAGTATCTTCATGCATGTTACATATATACAGTAAAGCAAGGGAAATAAAAAAATGTTTGGAAATCTCTATTCGTAAAGTTGTTATGGGTGATCCGTGATCAGAATAGAGGGATGTGTGAAAGGGACAAGGGCTTAAGTCCTTTGCTATTCAATATTTTCATTAATAACTGCAAAAATGCACTAAAGAATATGTTCAGTACTTAGTGTTTCTCATGTTTTAGATCATTATACTGGGAAGGGTAGCAAGCACTTTGGTGACAAGGATTGGTGTTCAGAAAGATCTTGATAAATGAGCACAATTGTTCAAAAAAGTAATTCAGTAAGAATGTGAAGTTTCACAGGTTTGCACCTTTCAGTGGCTTATCGAATGCAATGACTCAATATTGTCAAGCTGCTATGAAAAGTGGGAAAGAGTATGCTGGACTGTGCATGTCTTCTGTACAACAGATGGCAGACTCCTTCTTTTCTCCTGAGTCACCAGACACCCACTGTGAGAGCAGAGAAAGTAAAATTGAGGCAGAAGGGGAAAGGAAAGTACTCTTTGTGTATTGCAGATGGATAAGGGGAAGAGGGAAGAGAAGATAGTAAAACGAGTTTCAAGAAAGAATTAAGCAAGGATGGAAATAGTATCCTTGCAAAAAAGGCAGAAAGAGAAAGATTTGTGGTAATATATGCGTTTTTCAGCAAAGGGATGAAAAATGTTTCTTCACTTGCACTGTAGAGATGTCAGAAAAAAGTCTCAATTAAGTTTGCTCTGAGACAGATTATTTCTATTGACTTTGGTGGAATAGCAATGGAAGGACCGTTAGAGAGAAGAAACCCCCATATTTGAAGAAGTTATGTCAATTTTGCCGGTGTCACTAATTAACACAGGTTTAGCAGGATGCATTCATTTGAATGTCTTTAAGACTTCTTTTAATTATGGGAGAACACATTTTTATGAAGGGAGAAGTACATATTTCTGTCACATTGGTGGTTTTGGAAAGCAAATAAACTCTAAAAGAAGAAATAAAAACATTAGGAAGAAACAGTAGAGAATTCCTGGAAGTCTTCAGAAGTTCCTGTGTATATAAAAGCAGATATAAGTTTATCATTCTTCTTTGTAGGAAAGAAAGTCCTTAGAGCAATCCCAGACAGTCACTGTTGTCTCCTCTTGATACAGCTGACGTTTCAGCTTTTTCTTTTTTTATCAAATATGCTGCAGTCACACAAAGGACCCGCAAAAAAAAAACAAGAAAAGTATTTTTAACCAGACAAGAATGTGTAAATATAAACAGGGCTGCTGAAAAGTTCAGTCAGTGCCATTTATAATTGCAGGGAGCTATAAGGTCTTTGGATCAAGAGAGGCTGCTTAAGTCTGTAGCCCACACATGAAGCAACCCTGAACACGCTACTATTGATAGTCGTAAGAAGATCTTCATTTGGTGCTGGAACCTCCTCCAGTGTGTAACCTTCCATGAGTGTCCTAACTTTTCCATTTTAAGATGTTTCCGTGCTACATCCAAAGTCCCAGATAATGAGGCAAAAGGAAAAAGGAGTGAATGTAAACAAACTTGCAGTCTTCCAAATCAGTCAGCATCCCTTGGGCTTTTATATTTTCCTCCGTGTAAACCCTTTGATTCCAATCGCAGTTCACTGTACACTTCCCACAAAGAAACAAAAGCAGACTGCCCCAATTAGGGATTTCTGGTGTCGCTGCCTGTGTTACTGTTAGGCCAATGGATGAGAGCAGTCAAGATGCTGGGCACAGCAGTGCTGCCTGACGAAGCCCAGGTGCCCTGGTCTTGAAATCTCCTGCAGATATTACCACTGGAACCATAAACCAACCTATTGATGTTGACTGTGCCAATGTCAAAATACACTTAAAACAGAAGATTCCTCATGCCCCTCTCCTAGCTCCCTATGAGCTCTGAACTGATATGCTGCCTCTCAGGACACTGTATCTTGCAGGTGGAGCATGGTAGGTGGGGATGAGCTGTTTCAGTGTGAATGCAGCTACTGTCCCCCCACAGAAATGACGAATAGCTTCTCCTGTACAATGCAATCTGTCTGTTGGCTTGTTTGATTTAGTTTTATTTCTCTTTCTGCTCACACCCACAAAATTATTGGTGTTTACTAAACTCAGTTTTGGATGTTAAATGGACATGCCAGCAAGCACACTGGGAAAAGTATTATGCAGTTGGATATCTATGTACTGTTCATCCCACCTTGCCTTATTCAGAATGAGTCCAATCAGAGCCTACTCACAAATTCCTATGAGATTTGGAATATTCTATACTAAAGGAGCTTTTTCTAACTTAACTTCTATAGATTAGTTAAAGAAATTCTCCAAAAGTGAGCCAGAGATTTCTTGGACTAGACTTTTATGTTGCTGGGTTTATTGTTGAATGAATTCTAAGAAATTTAGGATTATTGGTAACTTCTGCAGATGTCACCCTATTCTCCATTGCTTGATGAAAGAAGAGTGTTTGTTGTAGACTCAAATCTCATTAGACTGCATCTAGGTTAATGATTTGCTTGGTTTCTTTTCTTTCAATTTTGAGCATTGTCTAGAAGAAAATACCCAGGACTTGACTGAGAGGTTTAATGACACAAAGGAATTGATGTCCTCAATATTGATTAGGATCTGGATCCTACTGACGAATCTGGATGTACAGCTCTATACCACGGAAGAACATAAAGTAGTCCAGCTCAAATCACAGTCATACAAAGGCCTTTTTGCAAGTCTGACATAACACACCCTTGAGAGCTTTTCTGGACTAGGCCTAGCTCAGGAAGCCTGATAAGATATAGTTCAATCCACTGTGTGACAATGTAATGAAATGCAAAGCACCAGCTCCTGCCAGAGACTCAGTGGTGATTGATCTCATTCTGAATCAAGACTTTCAGCATCATGAATTTAAACTGTGGTTCTTAGGTGTCTACTAGAAAACATATAACTGCTTAAATACATATATTCTTTATCATCATAGAATCATAGAATAGTTAGGGTTGGAAAGGACCTTAAGATCATCTAGTTCCAACCCCCCCCGCCATGGGCAGGGACACCTCACACTAAACCTTCTCACCCAAGGCTCTGTCCAACCTGGCCTTGAACACTGCCAGGGATGGAGCATTCACAACCTCCTGGGCAACCCATTCCAGTGCCTCACCACCCTAAGAGGAAAGAATTTCCTTCTTATATCCAATCTAAACTTCCCCTGTTTAAGTTTTAACCCGTTACCCCTTGTCCTGTCACTCCAGTCCCTAATGAAGAGTCCCTCCCCAGCATCCCTATAGGCCCCCTTCAGATACTGGAAGGCTGCTATGAGGTCTCCACTCAGCCTTCTCTTCTCCAGGCTGAACAGCCCCAACTTTCTCAGCCTGTCTTCATACGGGAGGTGCTCCAGTCCCCTGATCATCCTCGTGGCCCTCCTCTGGACTTGTTCCAACAGTTCCATGTCCTTTTTATGTTGAGGACACCAGAACTGCACACAATACTCCAGGTGAGGTCTCACAAGAGCAGAGTAGAAGGGCAGGATCACCTCCTTCGACCTGCTGGTCACGCTCCTTTTGATGCAGCCCAGGATACGGTTGGCTTTCTGGGCTGCGAGCGCACACTGAAGTTGGCTCATGTTCATTTTCTCACCGACCAACACCCCCAAGTCCTTCTCGGCAGGGCTGCTCTGAATCTCTTCTCTGCCCAACCTGTAGCTGTGCCTGGGATTGCTCTGACCCAGGTGCAGGACCTTGCACTTGGCATGGTTAAACTTCATGAGGTTGGCATCTGCCCGCCTCACAAGCGTGTCGAGGTAATGTTCCCTTACACTTGTAGGCTACCAAAATACAGTCTTCTCTATGTTGCTTTTCTATCTCTACATATACATAGATGTTTATAAGTGCTTCTCTTGCTAGTTCTTAATTCCAATTGAACTACACCCGAGAAGCCACAGGTAATTTTGGATGATGTCCAAGGATTGCTGGCAGGGAATGCAAAGACTCTACAGCCCTCTGTCCAGCCTTTATGTTCCCTGGGGCCTTCTGCAGAGTGTGATTTTGCCATTAGCACCTATTTGATGTGCATAAGAGTTAGCAAACACATTTTTTGCTGCTGTGCCAATGGACGTCTAGTTTATGAATCAGTATATGTTATCAGAACAGGCTGTGCTTCACCCTGCCCAACTCAACTGAAAAAGTATAGGCAGGAGTTGGAACTGAACATGTCAAAGTACATTTTTACATTCAAAGAAGACCCGCTGGAATAGTGAGGAAATGGCGTACAGGGTCACTCTCCAGGCAATGGGATGAGTGGCAGGGTGCTGACACAGCCTTACCTGAGCCAACCCTGAAGGCTGGCTGAGCCATCATTGCTCCACCACACAGAGATTTCATAACCCAGACCTTGTTCCAGACACTCAGCCAAAGCTTTCCTTTCATAAGCCCACATAATTCACCGTGCATGCATCACACTAAATCATAATTAACCAACAAGATTTTCAAGCAATTGTAAATCAAACAAGACTGGCCATGGCCTCCTTGGTGGGGAGGATCAGCATCTGCCCTCCCTCCTCATTCTCGAGTGGTTGTCATCTCCCAGTGTCCTCATGTGTTAGGGGCACTTAGCTCCTAAGAAACAGCTCTGTATCAGAGCTGTTGGGCTAAACACTGGTTTATAGGAGCAGTGAGTAACACTGTACCATATAATTTCTCTTCTAAATTTTTCTGTAGATGCTGTTTTGCTCAGAGGCTCCTGGCCTGGAATGCACTGGAATTTTCTAAATACTTCAACTGTAGGATTGGAGGATGGAGGGATAAGTAACTGTGAAACCCCGTTATCTGTGGAGATAATTCTTGACACTCCTGTTTGCCGCAGTGCAAGTTCACATGTTTGCTTTGGAGGTTAGTATCTCATTCATAGGAAGGAATATTTCTGGTCTCCAGTTCCTCCCTTTGCCACTTGGGTGGCCAGAGCCATGCAGCTTCCAGTGGCCAAAGATGGTGGCTGATGGCAACTGCCATGAGGAAGTCTTATGCTGACCTATGGGCTCTTTTGATGAAATATCAATGTTTATGACACAGACATTCACTATGGAGTAATCTTTTTTAAACTGATGAGTATGTATTCAGGGTGTGAATCATTTAAACCCAAAGCAGACATCTGAAATAGCTCAGATGAGCCGTGCCCCTAAAGGCATCTACATACCTCTGCTTGCCCTGGGGAAAGCCTGGGGTGAGTGGATCAGTCACAAACATCTGCTCCAGACACTTCTAAAGTTAGGTGAGGTATTTGCTTCCTCCTGTGCATTTTCCAAGACATGAGATACAAGGTTTGCCTTTCCAAGTCATCATCCCAGCCCCACACGGTGCCTATGTTTTGCAACAGACCTGGGCTCTAGAACAGCCACTTACTGTGTGTTTCAGGCTTTCTTCTCTCATTGAAGCAATTCCAGCACAGAAAGCAGTAGTTGGGCTCTTTGAGGAGTACCTAATTTTATCTCTTCCCCCTCCGCCCCTGCTTCCCACCACGGTAAGCTAAAATAGTTAAATGCTTGGGGTTTGGCCGCATGCATTGTTTATCCATACTTGCTCCTGCTTCCATGTTTAAGAGGAAATAACTTGCTACAATAAAGTATCACTAGATGCTGGTAACATCAGATAAGCTAAACTGGAGAAAAATGTTTTCTTTGGCAATTCTCCACTTTCTTTAATTTGGCCAGAAAGCTCAATTTACTTCTGGAAATGCAAGGGCCCCAGTTATATATGACTGTAACACAGTTTCACAGCTTGGCTTGATAAACCCCATGTAGGGCAAAGAGAACAGTCTGCCATTTTTTTCCCTCATGTACAATAGAGCTGATAAGCACCAAGCTGCACATATCAAAATCCACTGTAAATTTCATTTGCATTAGCTTTCTACCTTTCCAGAGAAAAAAACGAGCCTTTGCAATATGCTTTTCTGCCCCTATTGGAACCTGCACAATGCTATAGCAATGTATAAAGTTGAGCACAGGAGAGGAAAAAGGGAGCACGCCTGGAAGGTGCCCTTTTGGGTAGGAGACAGCATTCCCAGGCACAGCAAGAGGAGTTGAGCATCCCCCTTGCAACTGGCAGGGGTCAGAGGAGTTTCCATGTCCCTCCCAGGGAGTGGGATAGGGGCACTGATCCCTTGGCTTGGCAAGGGATGAGGAGAGAGGATTGGAGTGAAGGAACCTTCCATGGGAATGGTTTGTGCTGCAGCTTCTCTGCTGCTCCCATTGGTGGGTATCAGGTTGTAAGGGTCACTCAGAAGATACCTCAGTACACAGGGAGAGAGGGAAGGAGAGGACTGCTGAGGATGGATGCCACTGCTCCCCCAGATAAGTGGGTGTTACTGCTTGCAGTGGTTCTGGGGTCAGGTTTTATCACTCCCTGCTCAGTGCTCTGCATACGGACACAGCCGAGCACCTTGAACCAAGAAACCCTAAGCACCACAGAGGGCAGTTATTTTCACCATGTGCAATGAATATATATAGCTATTCAGGACATACGCACATGGGACCACGCATGAACTCACATGTGTTAATGTGTTAACCAGCATGCCATTGGAGTCACACCAATGATGTTGCCACAGCTTCATAACTTTACTTTTTGCATCTAACTCAAAGCTTTGACCTTATGAACCCTTTACTGCCTGAAGGCTGGAGTGTGGCACTGCCTGTGGGAGACACAGGGCAGCTGCCCTACAGAGTATTCCCTTTCATCTCCCACCAAGCACCTTGAAAAGCTCTTGCTGGCCTTGCTATAACCCCACTACATTGCACAGTGAGGGGAGCTCCTCTGCTGATGGTGTGTAGCTCCATCCTACAGCCCACAAGCAGCAAGTCCCTGGCTTTCAAGATACTGCATGTGGGACTTAGCAAGCTTCACCCCAAAAATGTGCATTGCTGATGAATTTACTGCACCTACCCTAAGAACTAGTGTCTGCACAAGCGATGAACATATCAAAGATTGCTAGTTTTGACACAGTTGATGGTAGCATGGAAGCTGAGCTACGTTTCCAGGCAGCAAATACTTATGGCATACAGTAAGCCACGCTGTGAGGATCTTCTCTGGAGTATACGTACACACCAAAAGCCTCAAATAGGCTGGATTTATTTGTTGTTGTTTTTTTTTTCCCACCCTTTCCTCCCTCCCTCAATACAAACATTTATGTAATAAAATATTTGTAGAGCACAATGTATAAACAATGCACACAATAAAAACAAGAACTAGAAAAATTTAATAAGAAAAGAGCAGAACTCAATTTTCCACCCAAGAAACAACTGAAGTTTTTTAAGTTCTTTTTTTTTTTTTTCAGATATTGAGGCATTTTTCTTGTGATAGGTTTGAATTACTCAGGAGTACTCTGCTTAACACTGGCTACTTAAAAGTATATGTGATTATTTTTTTTTCTTAGTTATAACCAATGTGTAATTTTGGGGACTTAAAATTTGAATTTCTGGTTGAATAACTTAGAAGCAAACAATAATTATGTGCCTCTTCCTGGTGCAACTGGTGCCAAAACGTAGATGAAAGCAAAGTGATTATAGACAAAGGGCAACCACTGGGTGACCGGGTTTCCTTTGGAGTCAGTGCAAGTCATTTATGAGTAAATCTAGCCAAGAATCTGCAGCAGAGCCCAGTATGCAGTATTAGGCTGGGTCCTGCATACAAAATACAGTCACTGGATAAAATAGAAGAGGCTAACATAAGAGATATCCTATTCCCTGCTGAGTGTCCTCTCTGTATGCCACAGTATCACAGTTCCCTCCTCCATCACCTCTACTGCATCCTAGTGTTGCTTATAGGAAGTGAGGGTGTGTTCTTCAGGGGCAAGGGGTCAGGAACACAGGCTGAAGAATGCCCCAGCCCATGTCCTGAGGTGGGATGGATAGATCTGCCCCTTGCACCACTCTAAAAGGAGTTATTGCCCCTCCAGACCATCTTTGCCCTCTTTATTCCTTTTGAAGGGGTGTTGCTGCTGTGATTTATGTGGAGCCCTGATCTGCTGATACCAAAATGTAGTGGTGCTGAACTGGGTCTTTCAGAACATTATTTTTCTGGTTCCAGCCCTTAAGATCAAAGAAGGGACTTTATTATTGTGATCTGAGTGCAATTCATTCAGAGGTTTTCTCAAATGCTTATTCACCTCTTCCTGTGGTACAGCTTGCAGACCCAGCTGGCAGTCAGAAAGCAAAAATACACTGCTTTCTGAAGAATCTGACCTTCATTTCTTAATTATTACTCTGATACAAGCTAAGATGGGGAAAAGATTTTCTCTTTCTCAGCTTAAAAGGAAACAATAATTCTCTCCTTTTACTTGTACACTATTCTACCCCATTATTTTTCTCTCTTTGCCATGGAATTTTGAAATCAAGTCAAATGCTAGGAAGAAAACATGGTATTGTAAACCTCGCACATAAAAAACCCACCTTGGCCTTAAATAAAGCAAATTCCACCTCTTCCCGGGTTTTACTTTTGAACTTCCTCACCTTGAGGCTTCAGCTTTCTAGTCTGTAAACAGGAATAATACCTTCCTGTCTCAGAAAAGCTTAACTGATTCATGTTTGTAGAATGCTGGGACATGGCCCATCCCTGGCAACATTGAAGGTCAGGTGTGATGTGGTTCTGAACAACCTATTTAGTTGGAGATATCCCATTTCATTGCAGGGGGGTTGGTTGGACTAGATGACCTTTAGAGGTCACTTCCAACCCCAACTGTTCTATGATTCTATGGTAAAATATTTGTGGATATGGAGATATATAATTGTGCACAGTTGCATGCATCTATGGATGGAGGTGCAGACTCCTTATTTTTGTGTCTTTCTCCTGTTTTTTCTTTTCACAATATCACTGTCTTCCTAGAGCACAAAGATTTCTTACAGAGAAGAGCAGTGATACATTTGTCTGAAGACTACCTTGCACATCCAGGAAATGTGTTTTCTTGACAATGTATTTTTTGCCCATTTTAAGTACCAGTGTTAGAAAGTTTTGGTATTGGATGAACATAGCACAAAACAGTCTCAAAACCAGCTTTCACTAGCAATGTGCTCTCACATTACCATATCTTTTAAAGCAATCTGTAACTGAAAAGGGAAGAGATGCTTCACCTAGGACATCCCTCTCTTTCCCTAATTTCCTGGTTAATATAGCATGTTACTGAATGTCATGGTTTAACCCCAGCTGGCAGCTCAGTCCCACACAGCCTCTCACTCCTCCCTGGTGGGATGGGAGGGAGAGAAAATTGGAAGAGTAAAAATGAGAGACCTCATAGGTTGAGATAGAGACAGCTTAATAGGTAAAGCAAAAGTCATGCATGTGAGCAAAGCAAAACAAGGAATTCATTCACCACTTCCCATTGGCAGGCAGGTTCAGCCATCTCCAGGACAGCAGGGCTCCATCACACATAACAGTGACTCGGTTTGACAAACACCATCACTCCAAACATCCCGCTTTTCCTTCTTCTTCCCCCGGCTATAGATGCTGAGCATGACACCGTATGGTCTGGAATATCCCTCTGGTCAGCTGGGGTCAGCTGTCCTGGCTGTCCCCTCCCAACCTCTTGTGCACCCCTATCCTGCTCACTGGTGGGGTGAGATGCAGAAAAGGCCTTGACTCTGTGTAAGCACTGCTCAGCAGCAACCAGCAGTTTCCAGCACAAATCCAAAGCATAGCCCCATACTAGCTGTTATGATGAAAATTAACTCTATCCCAGCCAAATCCAGCATACTAAACTGACTTCTTTTAATTTAAACCAAACCAGATCTTGTTTTCTTTCTGTTGCCAGCACCCCCTGAAAGAGCGGACACAGACTCCATGAGCAGCTCTTTGTTGGGCTGCCTCCCACACCCAAGACCACATCAATACTACCTTTTGTTCCCAGGACATGTGAGCCATCCCCTGTTCTTCACAACACTTTTTAGTTTGCTGCTTTGGGTTTTTGCAGGCTTTCCTCTTTCCTCCGGCTTTGGGAGATGGAAATTTCATGGCAGTCAATCACAGGCTGCTCAACAGTGTGACATCTGGAAACTCCTTCCTGCAACGATGGCAAGCTTACAGTGGGATAACCATTTGCTTGGCCTGACCACCATTTCCATTTTTCTTTGTCTCCCACAAAGGTGTTAACAGCCCTCATTTGCTTCTCATTCCCTTCCAAACTGGACAGCTAGAATTTCCCTTTTCCCTCCCTCTGCCCGCCCCCAAAGAGCAAAACCGAAACAGAATATACCTTCTGTTTTAGAATCCAACTTAGAACTTTTGCTTTTAATATTATTGTTAACAAAATACAAATATGCATATTCCAATTTGGATGGAGAAACCAGCACATCACATATTCTATTTTCCATTCAAAAAATAAAATCTGTATTTTTATATTTTAACATACATCTTTGCGTGAACTTTCTAAAAATGACTTTTCAATGTCTTGGTTATGTCTGTTTCTTGTCCTGCTGTGGTACAATCCCCTGCGCTATTACCTTTTCTCCATCCTTCATGCTTGCTGGAGGTTATAGCATTGCACTGACAAACCTTGTCAGAACAAGGAGCTAATCAATAAAAGATTACAGAAACCCCTGTTTTCATTTTGTACCGCAGACCTGCTAGGACTCTGCTGCAAAGACTTGTCTCCTTCGAATACAAAATAATAAAAATGTAGTCCAGAGGGCAAAATGTCACCCTCACCACATTTAGTAAACACATTTTCAGCCACTGAGTCTATATACCCCTGTATACACACAAACAGGAGGCCGGGGGTGTGCGTGCACATATTTTGGAAATAATGACTGACTTCCATTTAAGGCTCTTCACAGTTGTGAAATTTTTACTTATGTTACTCCTTTTTGTTTAATTAAGGACAATAAAAGAATGGATCCAGTTGGCTTCAGCAAGGAGGGCAGTATTTCCTGCTGCTAATAAGCGTTGCGGCACTGATCAGCGCAAGTGTTTACCAGCTTTTCCACCTGCTTCAAATCAAACACATCCACAGGAGAAACGGTCTTTGTGGCAAAAGGTTGAAAACAGTTTTGCTTGCTTTGCCAGTAAGGAGCTATGTTATCCTGCTGAACCATTTACAGATGGCTCTGTAATGGCTCCTGTTCTGTTATATTAAACCTGACAATAAGCTAGGTTTCTATTCTAGTATTATTCAGCTCCTTTCAATGCAATTTAACAGCTGGAAATGAGAAGAAGGCAGCTCCTTGTTACCAGGCAACTCTTTCCAACCACCAGCAGTTGCCCCAGGGGCCAGGGTTTGGGAACTGCTCTGCAGTGACGGCTCTTCTCCCTTCCTCCACACCCAGATTGATGCACAGAGGCTGCTGCAGTGTGGGCTCCCCTCTAAGAGCTCAGGGCATTTGCAAGAGCTGTATCTCATGAAAACTGGTTTTCTCTCTCACCATCCCATTATATTGTGTTATATAGCTGGGAGTTTAGCCACTGACTTCCAACAAGCCAATGCTTGTCTAAATATGCAATTTTTAAGTTACATGTTTATTGCTTTGAGTTAATGAGCACAATAAAGAATACATCATGTTCTTCCACTAAGAAGTCCATTTCAAAGCCTGTAACGGGCATCAGTACATTCCCTCCTGCCTCCAACACACGGCTCACACTCATGTGATCTCTCAGCAAGCCCACCTGCCAACTTGGTGTTTATGTTATCACTTGTGCAGCTTTGTAAGCTCACTGTAGGGGCTTATATTTGTTATTACTGTTTTGCTGCGATGTTCTTTTACTCCTCATTCCACCCTTGAATTTATTTAGATTTATTTTAGCCTTTATTCAAGTACCTAAAAATACCCTAGAAAACAAGCACATGTGGAATGCATAGGAATAGAAACCACGATGACCTCATACATAGTATATTAGCTGGCCTAATACAACACAAACCACATCCACTAGCAATATTTATGAAATATCTTACCTCACTCCAAAGTTCATTCATATTCAGAGAGCCTGGTTTGGAATTCAGGCATGTTGAACTCTTGTCACAGAATAATAGAATGGTTTGGGTTGGAAGGAACCTTAAAGATCACCCAGTTCCAACCCCCTGCCATGGGCAGGGACACCTTCCATTAGAATCATAGCATAGAATCATCGAATAGTTAGAGTTGGAAAGGACCTTAAGAACATCAACTTCCATCCCCCTGCCATGGGCAGGGACACCTCCCACCAAACCATGTCACTCAAGGCTTTGCCCAACCTGGCCTTGAACACCGCCAGGGATGGAACATTCCAGTGCCTCACCACCCTTACAGTAAGGAACTTCCTCCTTATATTCAGTCTAAAGATCAGGTTGCTCAAAGCCCCTTGGGTGTAAGTCAGAAATGGGCTCAGTATGTTGATGTCACCTTTTCTCTTGACACTTTCCCAACAATTGGACAGGTTGATGTAGTTTCTTCATCACAAAATATTCCATATTTTAACTCAGCACCCTCCCAGTGGGATGAGGACAGCAGAGAAAAGAAACAGATGCTTAAATGTTGGTACATACTTGCTTCAACGCAAGATTTAGTTAGTTGCAGAGAAGCATTCAGCAGGCAAACCAACAGCTCTGAGGAAAAAATGGTTCTTGCAAAGGTTATTCCTACTGTCATTCTGTCCAGCATATGGCCATGGTCATGGCTAGCACCTGCAGGACAAGGAGCCTTTCTCTTTTTCTTCCTCCACCATAATGCATCCATGTCAGAAAATGGGGTTTGGATCCATTACTGAAGAGAGATACTGGTTACAGAGTACTTTTCTTCTGCATCTCTCTCCATGCCGTCCAGTTCCACTTCTTCATCTAAGTCTTTTTTTCTCTCTCTAATCTACATTTGCTTATTCTTCTCATCCATTTCTTCCTCCACTAAAATTAAGCATATTTTCAAAGTTAACTCTTTTCTGCTTGAGTCAATAGATGCTAATTTTAAAAAGAGTTAAGCAGTGTAAGGGGGCCTTTTCTGTGTTTGTTTTTATTAGAAAATGTTCAAACAAAACATACTGGATAAGAGGAAACATGCCATTAGCATTATTGGAGACCTCTTGATGAAATGTCACATCCTCCAACAAAAGCATTGACCTGATCTAAACACAGACACATGTTTGTGTGGCTCCAGGAAGGATTCATATTTGGAAAAGTGGAGGGGAGAGTAATTTTTCCTATTTATCTAGGAATCTGAAAATAGCCTGAATTAAAGCATGGCTTCTTTTTCATCACCGTTCTCATTCTACGTCAACCTGTATCTCTGAATGAGGTTTCATACCTACGTTAGTAACATCCTTCAACAGAACTGCATGACCATCATTGTTATGCTGAGTGCCTTGAAAGCTTCTTTGAAGACTTGTGGCCTATTTCTTTTTACCCTTTCAGCTTTCTCTTCTCATTAATGTAAAAACTTCATAATTTTGATATATTTTGATTCACTTTACAACCAGACATTAAGTGAAGCTGATGCGTTTCAGTATCAGTCGTATTTAAAAAGAGAAAGTGCTGGCTGTGCAAAAAGCCCTAGTTCATCTGTGTCAGTGGCATTTCAGGAGAAGGTCCACCCTGATCCCCTACATGGGTTTCCCAAGCAGTAGGGGTTGCACTGGTACCATGAAAGGTTCCTGTCTTGCACTCTGGGTTCAATTCCTGCTGATGACAAGAAGAGATCTTAATTTTTTTAGCCTGGGAACACATACCTTTTCTCATTAGACCCATGTAGGGAAGCTCCACACATTGCTACAGGAGCTCTTTCATCTTTGCGTGAATCAGAAATGCAAATCCTCAGCTCTTTTTCAAAAATACACTGTTTTAGTAAGGATTTTGCATGTGTGTGTGCATGGAGACAGTGAGATATTTGGGGTGCTGCTTTTTAGATGTAAGTTACCTGTCAGTGATGTCCTAGAGTTATTTATAATCTGTCTGCTCACAATGCTTCCAGTTTGTGAGTTCCCTACTTTGCCTGTTCACCTGTGGGTAAAAATCAAGATGTTTCATTTAAAATCAACCTCTACGGAGTTTTAATGCCAAACAGCAACATAAGGAGATAGAAGCATTTAGTGATGGGTGCTTTATCCTCAAGCAAGAAAACTATTATACCTTAAATGTAATATTCTTAACTGTGCATGGCAAAGGAACAGGGCTTCTCTGACAAAGCGGTTACAGTCTAATGTTTCAATCACAGAGATCCAGGGGTCTTTTCCAAAATGGAGGAAGCAAAACTATTCTTTTGAAAGCCATTCATTCCAAAGGGAATAAGAAGTAGAAAGCAGAGTCAGCTATGCAAAGACCTCTTCCAGTTTCTCCTTCCTCTCTGCAACCTCTTCTTGTGATGACGAAGACAACAGCCCCGTTGGGCTTCCTGTCTCCCAGGCCCTCAGTGCTAACTGCATCGTGGTGACTCAGATTGCACAGAAAACAGACTTTCTGATCCCCCATCCCCACTTCATCCCTTCTGTGACCTGCAGTGGTATTTAACGAACAGGGAGCCAAGATGTACTATAGGCTGGGGCAGGAGTTCTGGTGCTTTTGCTCGGTGCCATTTACTGGAGTGAGTCTCTCAGACAAGCAGGACATTGGTGTGTTCTGCCCAGGAGTTTGCACATTGTCCCACTTGCTGCAGAGGGAGTGTTGCTGCTCAGATGAACAATTTGGTTTTGCTGGTGTGTAAAGCCATTTTCAGTCACCATTTTGAGGCTTAATGAAAGGAAATCTCATTGACCTGGAACCAAGACAGGCACAGAGGGGACTACAACTGTTCCCAGCTTCCTGTCCTTGAAGCCTCCAGTTTATTTTCTGGCATCAGGCTGTGAATTGTACTTCACACAACTAAGCGGCAAGTTACAGATCTTGATGCGCTGCGCATATTTGGCATGTGCCCAGCCTGCAGTGCATTCAGGTCAAGGATCGTGGAATCAGCTTGCTTGCTCTCACTGGGATTTGCTGGTTAAGTATGCTGCCATCCACAATCATTTAATATTTTAAATATCCTGACGTAATCTCGCATCCTTTTACTCCTCCCTCCTTGTAAATAAAAGAAAAAAAGTAGTCTTTGAAGCACTTTTGAAGGAAAAATGATAAGAGATGAACATGGAATGAGTATGTGAAACAGCCACTGCTCCCTAAAACCTGAGATACTTTTGGCACTGTGGGACAAACTGTAGGACACAAGTCTAACCAATTTTTCCTTGACGCCAAACAAGTACGTTACAAATACATGGAAAAGCTGGTCCTTCAAAATTCATCAAGAACAACCCCCCGGTACTGCCCTTTGCTGAAGGAATGGTGGTTGGAAGGAAGGAAAGGCACAATTTGGAATCCCTTCCTCTTCTCCATTACTCAGTACCTTCAACTATGAAGTTGTGAGGCCTGTTTACTCTTTTTAATACATTTAAGTTTCATTCTACAGTTTCGTACCTACAAATGTAATTAGTTGCAGGAACCTAAAAGAACTTTGCTCAGTTACATCTTCTTCCACTACACCTCTGCAGCTCAGCTACATACTATGCACTGGTTTACACTGAAAGGCAATTGCTACCTTTGGCATTTTTGATCACTTCTTTCAAAACTTGCTGCATGTTTCTGATTAGTGTCTATAAACCAATGGGATCTAATCCTACAGGTTCAGATTTACATCTGGAAATCTCTGTACCTAGATTATTTTAAAGTCAAAAGCGAGCCTAGAGTGGGACATGCTGAGAGTACAAGTAGTTCATATAACGTTGTTTTACTGTTTCCTGAATTAATTTTCCTGTCTTTTTTTTTTTTTGTTATGTTCTGTAAGACCTCACTGTGATAGCTAAGATCAGATGGTATAAAACTATGAATTCTGAAGAAAATGAGACTTGCTTTATGCAACTCATCACTTAAATCTGCCTTAAATACTATATGCAGTGCCAGAAGAAGGGAAGGTGGAAAATGTGACTGTTAAAAGGATTTCTGGGCTCACCCAAATCAGTGTTTGATGTCTGTGCCAGGCAACTTACTGGAAACTATAATAAAGAACAGAATTAGTAAACTGAATACATATTGGAGAAGAATCAACGTTACGTATCAAGTAGGATGCCATGTTTTGCAAGCCCATTACAGTTTCAAGAAGTAATCTTTTTTCTGTTTGTTTTTTTTTTTTTAATATAGATAAGATGGTTCTGATGACATACCTAGATTTCAGAAAACTTCTGACCTGGTCTCTCACCATAGGCTCTCAAAGTGTATTCATGGAGAATGAAAGGAAAAGGATAAAACAAATGTCTAAAAGAAAGGAAATTCATCACTAGATCACACAATAAAGCTGTTCCCAGAACCCACAAAAATTTCTGCTGTTCATCATCTTCAGAAATTTTAAGGAGAAGCTGAATACCATGAGGACAGTTGGCAGATAATACAAAATCTGTATGAACAGCCAAATCCTAAACTGGCAATTGAGTATTTCAGAAGACTTTTAGGAAAAATAAATATTTTTCTGTTGGCTTAGTGAGCTAAATTGACTTGATGAGAGGTCACATCAACTTTCTTATGCCATTAAAGCTTTCTTGACAAATGTATAGAGTTGGCGTTACTGGAGTTACCTGTCACACCCACCACAGGGCAGTACAGGTAGCAGGGGTAGCAATGGGCAGTCTACATGCAGCTCTGACCATACAGGGCTGGGTAACAGCTAACAGGGTTTCTACGTTGGACGTGTCCTGACATGTACACATGGACAAGGGATGGTAAAGGCTGGCTTGCAACATATTAGTGTAAACTACATCCATATCTTTCCAGAGGATTTTACCCTAAAATACTGGAATAAACTGAAAATTTAGTTGTGAAAAATATATGCATTGGGGTGTGGGGAGAATCACGGAATGGTTTGGGCTGGAAGGGACCTTAAAGATCACCTAGTTCCAACCCCCCTGCCACGAGGAGAGACACCTTCCACTAGACCAGGTTGCTCCAAGCCCCATCCTGGGGGCTTTCCAGGGATAGGGCAGCCACAACTTCTCTGGGCAACCTGTGCCAGTGTCTCACCACCCTCATAGCAAAGAATTTCTTCCTAATGTCTAATCTAAGTCTCCCCTCTGTCAGTTTAAAACCATTCCTCCTTGTGCTGTCACTACATGCCCTTGCAAAAAGTCCCTCTCCAGATTTCTCGTAGGTCCCCTTTAGGTACTGGAAGGCTGCTCTAAGCTCTCCCCGGAGCCTTCTCGTCTCCAGGATGAGCAACCCCAACTCTCTCAGCCTGACCCAAGCTTCTCCCGTAAGGCAGCACTGGGTTGGGTTTAGTGCCAGCTTCTGCCTCTGTAGCGAGGAGCCCGGCAGTACGGGAGCCAGCCGCCTTCGCGCCAGCTCCCCGGGGCTGGCTGCCCTCCCATCAGCCCCGCTGCTCGCATTCCGCCCCGCAGCTCAGCACGGCCTTGCCCGGGGGCCGGGCAGGTACGCGGGGCCGCGCTTCCCCGCCGCGAGGTGTGTCCCTGGGTGGCGGTGACTTGGCGAGCGATTGGGTAGGACGGGCGAGCGGCTCCCCGGCTCCCCTGCTGGGCTCCCCGGCGCCGCGCTCCCGCAGTAGCAGCGCGCTCCCCAGCCGCGCCGCCGCCCGCCCGCCCCCCTCGGCTCCGTTCCGCTCCTCCAGCGACCGGCCCGGCCCGGCCCGGCCCAGCCCGGCTCGGCTCGGCTCGGCTCGGCCCGGCCCCAGGCGCCGCCGCCGCACCATGCCGCATCCTTCGGCGCCCCTCGGGGCCGCCCTGCTGCTCGTCCTGCTGGCGGCAGACTCCTCGCAGAGTGAGTACCGCGGGAGGGGGTGGGAACCGTCCCTGCGGCACACGCCGCATCCCGAGCATCCCCCACCGCCGTGTGTGTGTGTGTGAGAGCGGGCTGGGGAGGTGCTGGGGCTGCGGTGTTTGTGCTGAGGGGCGGATGAACAGCTTCACGGTTGCGGCGGTCGGGAAGGCGGCGGCTGTAGCAGCAGGGAATGCCGGTGCGGCTGCGGGGTCGCCAGTGTGAGGGGCCGGAGCGACACCGAAGCGACCCCCGGGCAGGAATGGGGTGTGCTTGCTGCTCCCGGCGGAGCGGCTTGGTGTGCGGGGACGGAGGTACCAAGGCGGCCGGGCAGGCTCAGCTGTTCACTGCTGCCTCTCCTTCCTCCTGCTCCTCTCCTCCTCTTCGTCCTCTGCACACCCCCGGCGACCGGCGGCCTAGCCGTGCTGCTGCGCGCCCCGGAGGCTGCCCAGTTCCTGAGGCAGAGGCATCGGCGAGCCTACCAGATCTTCGAGGAGACCAAGCAGGGGCACCTGGAGAGGGAGTGCGTGGAGGAGCACTGCAGCAAGGAGGAGGCCCGGGAGGTGTTTGAGAACGACCCCGAGACGGTAAGGACGCAGAGCCGCCGTGAAGACTGGGGTGGGTTGTCCGCTCTGCCCTCCCTCCCACCATCGATCCTTCCATGCCTCGATCCTTCTATCCCTCCATCACTCCATCCTTCCATGCCTCCATCCATCTGTGGCTGGGTGCCAGCTGCCTGCACAGCTGGTGAAGCCATTGGGAGGAGGAGGAGGAGGAAAAGGAGGGGAAGGAGGAACTGGAACCATTAGGTGAATGACTGGAAGTCACCCAGCATAACTAGCGCCCAGCCTGTGCAAGGGCTGTGTCAGTTCTGTCTGGTTAGGGTTAAAAATGCTTCCATGAGGATGGTCTGGGTGAGCAGCCCAGCCTGGCACCTGCTGTATGACTGCTCTCTCCAGAGAGTGGAAGGTCCCTGTTCACCCATGGTGTGAGTCCATGTAGCAAGACCAGTGCAACATAATGCAGTGGCTTCTCTGTCTGGACACCTTACCATCCCTCTTTTCTTAAGCCTCCCATCTCAGCTGTATTTGAAATCCCCTTAATGTTGTGGCATATGTCAGAATAGGGGTTTCTCAGAAGAAGTATGTCATAAACACACTGTAATCCTTTTGGGCCATATTCAGCTTGGTCAGCATTTTGGAATCAGTAGGTTCATGACATACCACTGCAACAGCAGGAGAGCACATGTACAAGAACATGGTGCTGCTGCACATCTAACACTAAGTGTGAATTCACATTTACAGCCTGCACACTGGACACAGAGCTGACTTTTTCCAGCCTTCTCCAGGCTGACTTTCACTTCAGTCTTCTTTTCACTTCGGGCAGCATGCGGTTGCATTTGTGTTGCTTAATTAAGCTTGGCTTACTCTTCCAATTATTTTACACCTCCTCTCTACACTGTTTTGGATAGGCTGTTCTCGTTACAGAGATTATCTGGCATTGATTTAGCAGTGGGAAGTGGATTTTCTTGGTGTTCAGACTGAAGCTTGGTATTGCACAGCATGTTCCTATTAGCAGTATGATGCTCTAGGGAGAAGATAGGACAGAGTTTGTGAGTGCGTGTGTACACAGAGACACACCACAGGCAAGGGAGGGACTGAGGAGATTTTTTATGCTTCAGTCAAACAAGTCTTGACATGTGTGCTTCATTAGCAGGCTCAGTGCTGGATATACAGAGCAGTAGCTTGCTGTCACAAGGCAGTAGTAAGTACAGCAAAAACATTGTGATGCTGGCTTTTGTTTTTGACAATCTTTAATTTAGAGCTTAATACAGAGCACTTGCCTAGGCAGTGTTTAATGGTACACCTCTTATGTGGACGTGTGCATCTGCATGCAGCAGTGTTTGCTTTTGTCCTCTAAAACTGAGCTAATACAGAGTATGGGTAATTGTAATGTGGCGAGAATAGCTGGCACAGCAATTTCCATATTCATGTTCAATAACATAACTTTAAGCTCAGTATAAATATTCACCATATAGTAGTGAATGCAGGAAAAAATATCCCAAATACTATTTTGTATTAGTCTGGAAAAAAGGTGATCTGAGGTCATTGGTTTTGCTAACGCACTTCTGGCCATGAAATCAGCCAAAGGCAATGCGTGGATAGATCAGTTTAGAGGGTGATAGACTCTGTAAATGTGTCAGGAGTCTTTATCAGTATTAAGTACTTATTTTGTATATTGGAAAAAATATATAGCTCTCCTACTGTAATGAAAGCAGTGAAATCACTTTGGTTTACATTTTTTTAACATGTAATATAAATTGTCTAAGAAGATCCAGTCATGCTTTTAAGTGTGCTTTGCAGGACAATGCAAATTTTCTGTCATTACAAATGATTTTGATTTTTTTGGGTGCATTTGTTTTGTTACTACTGCTAAGTCTCTCTCTAGTTCTGAAGACCTCTGAAGAAATATCACTAAGGCTAGATGAGCTTCTAGTGTCTGTGCCCCCTTGCTTATTTTACATGCGCTTCTGCACCAAAGTACTGTATTTTATAATACTTTTAGGTCTGCAGTGACATAAGAGCCTACCTTTTCTGAGACACACACCTCCCAAGAGCTGTGAGCATGCTTGTTACGTGCAGTATGTCCTACTCGTTGCTGTTACTTTGCTTCAATTTGACGGGGAAGCAAGTGTGCTGCCTATCGGGAGGGTTTACGGCCCTTCCTATCCATTCTGCAATCAGTATGTGGCATGAAGGCAGCAGCTGCTGTTCAGTAGCAGTTTTCTAATGCACGGTGGCAGAGTTCACGTATGTAGGCTGTTATCACTCTGCACACTGGAAACCTCCAGTGCTTTGTAAGTCTTAGGTGACTGCTCCTCTGGCGGTATCTGTGGCTTTGAGTATTAAGGCGCGCCTGAGGTAATGGAAGTGGTTTTTAAATGCTAGGAAGCATTTAAATGCTGTCATTTCACTGATGCCATATGGGCTACAACCAGGATGTTGTATCCTGGTGACTGACAGAAGAAGGGAGCTAGCTGAGACAGACTTGACTCAGGAAAGATGAAAACTGTTGATAAACAATGCCTTGCAGTTTGAGGAATTACAGTTACTGCAGTCACGCTTCAGCGTGTTGTCAGGCTGCAGCTGGTCCATGC
This sequence comes from Pezoporus wallicus, assembly GCF_028554395.1. Taxonomy (NCBI): domain Eukaryota; kingdom Metazoa; phylum Chordata; class Aves; order Psittaciformes; family Psittacidae; genus Pezoporus; species Pezoporus wallicus. The sequence continues at coordinate 1,691,417 of NW_026641150.1, read as the reverse complement.
TGGTAAAGAGAGGAGTTTTTATTGTGATTCCGTGTAGTTTAGGAAGGCTGAAACTTTTGTTTCTGCCTGCTGAGCTTGGTCACATGGAGTAACTACTTAGGTCGTAGCAGAAACAGCTACAGCTACTTTTTGCACTGCGCTGAGCCGTGTGGATAACCTTGTAGTAGGCAAGCTATGAGGAGCACATCAGTGCACTGCTCATCTGTGCTGCTGTATCTCCCAGCTTTTATGCTTTAAAGCATAAAGTGAGCGTGAATGTAGGCATTTGGCTGTTTTCTGTCCCATGGAAGCAATAGTCTTGCAGCCTTGACAACTGAAGGTTAATTTGAGATTCATTAATAGCTTGTTGTTTCTCTGACCCGAAGAAAGGCTTGCCATATGAGCACAAGTATTGTTTCTCTTCCCTGTCCCTCCATTAGGTGATCTAATGTGAAGGAAATGTATGAGTCTTCATTAAAAACCTTGCCATTCTTAACTCTCTTATGGTTGTGTGAAGAGAATTTGCAGGCCTAATTTCAAGACCTGTAACCTAAAGATGTTATAGGAAAGTGCATTAACTGATTCAATCAGACAGACAAAGAAAGGCTGTAGTGTAGCTTGTGGTGCATATATATATGTATATACACACACATATATATTATATATGTATATCATAATACCCTTTTTTGCATGCCTTCCATTGTTTCAGTGAATAGCTTTCCAAAGCAACATCTGCAGGCAGTCAGCAGGAGATACACATTCTCTGAAACCTGAATGCGGGTGTTGCCACATGTGTGATTACTTACATCAACTGCTAAGAATAGTGTATTAGGCAGGGCTAAATAGTCATTCATTTGCAGGCCAGTGCAGCTTTTGTCTTTTATGTTACGGAAAATATAAATATCAGCTCACCCAGACTGGAGGAAGGAAGATCAATTGAAAGGTTTTTAGATTGTTTTCTTTTTTTTAGGGGGCAGAACAAAACTCAGTCTGTGCCATTTGTGTGACTATACATGGTAAAAACAAGTGTGAGCCTGGGTTAATGACTCCTGCAGCCTATCTATATCTTTTTCATGACGTTGATTATAACATCCTTAGATATTACAGCAGAATTCTGGGATGGTTCCTGTTTTGCTAGATTGAGGTACCAAACAGAAACATGGAAAAATAATACGTTGTGAAAAAATAAGGGTGGAAGGCATGTTCATGGGAGGTATGAGGACTGTTTCTAAATGTGATCTATTATAAAGATATGCTAGGTGTGATAGATGAGATGAAGTTGCAAAATATCTTTTCGATAGAGATAAGAATGTTATCTTACTTGAAATGTTGATGGGGCCTTATAAAAAGCAGTACTGCAGAAATATTTAACCTTGGTATGCAGTCAAGGTATTACAGCTTATTAACTGACTGATAAACTGCCCTGGAATTTCACTGGCCTGTTCTAAAAGCGTGGTCATCCAAGGGGCAGAAGGGAGCGTAGTTAATGGTGTTCTTGGAAACGCTGATTTCGCTGAAGAGTAAATACAGCAAAATGTGTAAGCAGTTTCTCTGTTTTGAAAGGCTCAGCATAGGAAACACATTCAAATGCAGCCTCTTGTAATCTGGTATCACAGTATTATCAGTACAGCATTTGTCACTGCACATCTTGCTTGCTGTTGTTATTGTTGAAAAATTAGTGGTCTTCCTGCAGGTCACTATTAGATTTGCCATGCTGTATGCTTTGAAAGGTGTTAGGCCCACCAGAAAAATCTGATGTAGGTCAGCCTGGCTGCCTGTGGTTACTGTTTATGGGTTTGTCCCTCAATAGAGTGAGTACCTTGGAAAGCTAGCTGGTTTTTGCATGCATGCAGAATAAACATCTGATTGACAGGCAGGGACATGAAAAGTTCTCATGCTTCTCGAGGGACTTGCATCCAAGCTGCTGTTAAAATCTATGGCTGTACATAAAATACTGGCAGAGAATCACAGAGTAACTTTAAGGGGACTGAAGAGGTCTCTAGTCCACTCATCTAGTCCAGTTTCCCTCTTAGTGGCAAGAGTGGCAGTGAGACCAGACAAGGCTTTTCAGGGCTTTTTTCAGTCATGTCTTGAAAATTACTGATCCTAACAAAGCATCCAGCAGTGTCAGCATTCTTTCTGCTAGGCTGGGTTAGGGACAAGCTGAAATGCAGATGAAACAATGTTCAGGGTGTGATAATGGCCAGTTTGGTTGGCTTTCATAATGTTAGTGGTTCATTGGTTTTATTTCTTTATTTGTTCCACTATGTGATAGGGTCATGATAACACAGATGAGCTGCATGCATAGACTAGAGTCATCCAAACTTTGATCCTTTAGGAGGGGTGCTTGGCAGACAATATTTAGGTCTTATTCCTAAGAATAGCAAGGTAAATACACACTTGTAAATACTAATGAGAAAAGTATGAAGGCATGTAGGGGGAGGAGAGGAGTTACCGGGAATGTTAAGGAGTGTAAAATTTCTTGGACTAATTTAGTGAGTGTTGTGTAGTCTAGACATGAAAAATACTGATACCATCTTTAAATACAGATGTCATCATCCTTGTATAGATTATTCCTCTCTAGAATCAGGCAAAAATCTAGTTTTATCTGTTGTGAAAATTCTTCTCAATATGCTGACTTGTTATGGCATTTTGAAAGTGTGGAAGAAGGACTAGATTTATAGCTGGTATAAATTGCTGTATCTTTTCTTGTCAGTGCAGAATTCATCTGAGAGAGGGAAGAAGTTACTGGAAAACTCTGCGCTAGTGCTTTAGCCTGCTGGGAGTCAGTATATGGAAGAATGGATTCCCAGGCACATTGGTACCTACTTAATAGATTTTGAAAAAGAAAATATAGGGAGGTTAGACTTTTGCCCAGGAATGTATTGCAGGCGAGAAGGAGGATCTTGTGAAGAAATCTGCGTGTCAACCAGATGTTCTCCATTCCCTTTCTTTCTTCTCCCTGTAGTTTCTTATAAAGGAAACACAGGACGGGAGAATATTGTACCAAAATCCAGTGGGTTTAACTGATCTGGAAGGCAAACAGGTTGGGACTGTGGAGCAGGATGCATGTATCTACTTGGCAGTACAGACACAGCATTTGTGGTGATGGAGTTCAGTAGCAGGAGGGTGACAAACGTATTCCTGCCTGCTTTAGAAAGCATTTATTAGCTAAATGCTGCTGTATCAAAAGTTATTGAGAATGGTGAACAAAGCTTGCTGTTTGTAAAAGCAGACACAGCTTCATTAGCTTTGCTGGACTCACGCCTACTTGATCTTCATCTGTTTCCACTCATGTGGGTTAAGCCCAGAAGTTCAGAATAAACCTGGAAACACTGAGACACCACATCATGAAAGTGCTATGTGCTAATCCCCTTGTGCATCAGGACGGAAGGAACAAGAGAAGACAAAAGTGGCTAAAATTACACTGAGGAGCTGTTTAAGATAGAATGGAAAAAGATGCAAAGAACGGTAAATGGAAGCGGGGGGATTATACAGTTTTGGATCAAGAAATGGTAATGGAAAAACAGATAAAGTTAAGGTAAGGCAGTTTTTTTTTTAGGAATGCAGCTGCCTAAGAATCAGGTAAGAGACTGAGGAGAGGGTTTACTTCTCCTCCCCTCACATTATTTTTCAGGCTTTGATTTCACGTCTGAGAGCTCAGCTGATGTAGTCAGAGTAAGCAACTCCCTTGCCTGTTCTGTTCATCCTTATTGCACAGCAATTTGTGCAACTGCATGGACCACTGTGAGTAACCGATCTAAAGAAGAGTAGTCTGGAGAGAGAAATTCTCAAGCCAATGAACAACCAAGCCTTGGAGAATCTGATCAAAGTTTTTCATCAAGTCTCCTTCTGTATCTCTGTCTTCATCACTGTTTTGTTGCGACCTGCTGTCCTAGAGGCTTTCCACACGTGCACATGACTGTGGGGAAGTATCCTTATTTATTGTTTCGGGTTTTCTTCCTGTTCTTTTGAGTGACACCTAGAGGAAAAGCAAAGTTGGAAAGTAAGGAGGATACTCAGGGAGGGGGACAAGTGCTGCTGTTGTCTTCACTCTGCACACCTACCAGAACAAAAGGGTGCATAAGTGAAGAAGTAAAAGGAGAATGGGTCATGCTTGCACTGTACAAAATCTTGTTCATGTGGAGAACCACCACATTTAGCTGATTCCTGGAACAGGGAGTCCTGGTTCACTTCCAGAAAACATTTAGGACCAGAACAGATGAGCAAAAGTTACTTAGTTATTAAAATAATGAATAGGGAAGTATGAGATCAGATTCTGTTGCAAGGATCTAGTATTGTCTCAGGTGTCACTTCCCTATACCTCGCTTGCCTGTCCCCTCTGAGGCCAAATGCAGCAATTACTTAAAGTGGACGAGGGCTGGTAGTGTGAGTTGCAACCTCTGCAGCTAAGCAAAATCTTAAGAAACATTTAAGAAAATAAAATTAGGTTGCTGAAAGGGGAAAAATGCAGTATTTCTTCACTTCCATGTATAAAATGTTACAGAGCCTCTAAGAGAGATCACGAACATTTAAATCATGTTGGATAGGATATATAATCTGTTCTGTTTTAAATACGGCATAAATGAGTGCAGAGTAATGACACCATATAGGATGTTGAAGGGCCTTTTACTTATGCTGTTTTGCCTAATTTGACTGAAGTTTCTAAGTGAGTCTTAGTTTAACCACACAAAAATATTGTAACTATTGCTACAAATAAGGATTCAAACAAGCAACACTGAGTGAAGATCTGTTATTAAACTGAGATCTTCTTTTCAAATTGCACATTAATACAGCTGGAGGGAAAGTAGCCTTTCCAACCCTAACTATTCTATGATTCTATAATTCTGAAGCAGTGGAGGAAACCTCAAGGCATTTGGGATTGGATTGCATGAAGAATAACTTAAAAGCACATGCAACCAACTCATTGGAATGACTCTATAAATTATTTTGGTTGGAATATTTGGAACCAGTTGGACCTTGGAACCAGTTACATCCATTTCACATCATTACTTTACAATCAAACCTCAGGCCACATATAGAAATCATCTCTCTGCCCCTCCTACGTCTTTACAAATGTAAAGTATCTGTGGTTTTGTCAGCTGGGACATGCAGAAACTTTTTTTTTATTTTTTCCTTTTATTACTTTTTTTCCTGTAATTGTGCATTGTGATCATTGGTGGGGTTTTTTGTTATTGCAGAGCAACATCTGCTGAAGTGGCACCTCAGTAAGCTGGTGGGAAATAGTCCTGCTCCTCAGAACAGGGCAAGGGAAACTGTGACAATAGATGCTTTTTTATCGAGCTTTCAGGATTCTGCAGAAATGCCTACTCTCTATGAAATGGGTGATGCTGGAGAGGGTGGTCTTGAATGCTTCTTGTCTGGAGAGATGTGGAAGGGGCAGTCACAGTCTTTGTGTGCCAGAATAGCTGGACAGCGTGGATACTTTACAAACGGCCACTAAATCTAAAACTACCCTAAGCATCTACAACTTCGGTAGTAAGAGATGAGACTCTGAGGGTGCTTTTGTAGTGTACCCTGACCTGCTTGCTTCTTTAAAGCCTCACTTGCCAAATTGTGGAGAGAAGTTCTCTCAGCGCATTGCATGGAGAGGGCAGATGGGGCCAAAACAAAATAGGAAGCAGTCTAACCTGGCTGAGTGTAGTTGTCCTCACAATGAGAAGGAAAGTTTGTTCAAGTAGCATGGCATTGATTTGAGCATAACTTCTAGAACTGTAGGTTCTACCTACGTATCATCTGAATTGCGGGACTGCTTAATTGCATTGTATGGGAGGAAGGCCTCGTTAGCCAGCATCAAGTTTGCCATGCATCAAAAGCCTAGGGCTGAGTTTCAGAAAATGCAGAGAGCTCTTAAGCATTACTGAGATTTGCATTCTCAGGTGATAACAGTTAAACAGCTGTCAAACACTATGTTATAGCAAATTATGGTGGGTAGCGGCTGTTTCTTTGCAAGGATAGCGCAGGACCACAGTGTGGAAATATGAAGTACATTTCTAAACAAGGAGGTCTGGCCATGCCCAAGACAAACATTCAGTCCTGAAGGAAAGAGGAAAAGGGAGAGTCATTATGTGGAAATAAGAAAAGGGCATGATGTGGGAGTTGTTGCTGCTCTCTAAGAGGTAACTAGGTAACTAAGAAAGTGCTTTTTAAAAATTACCAGTGCTAACACAAGTCTGGGAGATGCTCCAGTGTTAGCAGTGCTGCAGTCACAGAATCACAGGGTGGTTGAGGCTGGCAGGCACCTCTGGAGGCCATCTGGTTCAACACGCCTCCTCAAGTAGGGCCACTAAGAGCCCATTGCCAAGGAACATGAACTGTCCTTCTGTAAACTACATCTTTTATGTGCTGACACTACAGCTCAAACATGACCTTGATTAGATTCAGTGCTGATCAGGCTTACCTGACCTAGTCCTCAGGCAAAACAGACAGAAACAGTTGGCAGGCCCTTTTGGCTGAGTTTTCCAATGTTGTCAATTACTTTAAGTCACAGTGAGCACATTTTCCTGGTGTAGACAGGGTCATTGTTATGTTTTCAGAAGGGCTATTTTTATACAGTGAGTCATGTTAACGGCTGTTCTGATTTGGTGTTCTTCCACCTTCTTTAAAAATGAAGCAGGACTAATGCATATTCAGTATAACTTCACAAACTTCTGGATTTTACCTCTAAGAGAGAGTTTGGCCGTGGAGCTGAAAACAGATGGTGACCCCTGTCACTCTGTAGGTTTCTTTTGGCAGGGAAACTGATGCAGGTACTTCTGTCCCTTCAACTTCACAGCTCTCTTTGGAATTGTTACCTTCACTTTACTGTTCTCCTCAGCTGTTTCAGTGCAGGGTATTGTGGGGGTAGCTCCATACAAACTGTTCTTCACTATTTCACTGCAACCATTAATATTTGGAAGAAAAAACAAGTAAAAATGAACATCCTGGAGTTTTGGGGGTGTTTGGGTTGGATTTTTAAGAGGATATTTTTAAATTTCTGCTCTCTTTTCATTTTAGACATTCCTACTAAGTGTTGCATGACTGTTATAAAGGTAGAAACAAATTCTGGATGTAGGTTGGAGAGGAACTTCTTAACCTCATGAAGAAGTGTTTGGTATCACTCTACCCTGGAATAATAGCATGGACTCTTAGATTTTGTGCTACAGTTGTGGAAACCACTAATTGTGTTTAATGCATTGAAAGCCTTGCTTCTAGCATGTAGATGTGTTCATGTGAAAGGGGCACAGGCAGTAGGGCTTAAATCTTTCCTGGTAAAGCACGGGTCTGTCACCTGGACAGCAAGGGAAGGGTCCTCAAAGTGAGCTGAAATAAGCAAGTCATCACCTGCCTGGGGGGACTGGCCTCCTGCCGTACTTTCCACTTCATTGAAGTGCAGGGTATTGTCTTCCTCTTGCATGCACTGGGACATTGCTACTGGGCAGATTGGATAGAAAGCTTGGTGAGGTCAATGTCTATACAGCAGCTTATACAGAGGATGTTTATGTCCAACATGTATTTGTTTATAGCTTTTTATTTAAAAAGCCCATTGCTTCTGCTTTTATTTTAAGCACTAATTAGGAAAGCAAATCCAAAGAGGAAGGGCTGACAACATTTAAATGTTGACTTTTTTGCTAGAGTCCAAGCTGAAAATTTAACAGTCAGTATAATTCTGTGGTGATTTTTTTTGTTCCATCTTTTGCCTGAATGGAAATACATTGTCATTGTATTTCTAGACACCTCTTGTAAGGAAAACTAATTATGGAGAAAACTGAAAAGTTAATCAAGCAAGAATAAGTGATGTTAGAACCTGTGATGATGTTACATTACTTTAGAGTGGTAATATCAGCAGGAACTGTAGACCTGGAGAAGTGCTTCTGATCAGCAAGTAGATTTGGGTTAAATTTCTATTAATAGCCTCCTGCTTAAATCACTTGCCTCTGTTATGTATCTTGTGAAATGAAGCTTGTGGTGGTACAGTGTTTTGGAATTTCACTTTTCTGCTGATCAACTGTCTTTGAATCAATATACAGTCAGTTTGCATTTGGAAGGTTATTTGTGCAATGAAAATAACTAGTTACCATAATATTTCATTCAAAAGTAAACTCTGTGCAACTTTTCTAGCACTCAACTCATTCATCAGAGGTCAAGTGAAAAATGAAGCCATCACTGACTTCAACCAATTAGGCTGGTGGCCATGAATATGAAAACTTCTATTTCTTGTCAGTGCCGAAAAAGTTGTTCTTGCCAGTGCCTGGATTATCCTGCTGGTGGTTAAACACGTCTGAGCATTTTTGTGTTGTGTATTGAATAAAGAGGAAACAGTAAGAAACATGTTTGGAGTATTTCATCACATGCTGCTTTTTCTCCCTGAGTACTGGCTGAAGTTCAGTTTGTGGCTGTAGCACAGCTGGGCACCCATCTAAGTACTTGGACTGCTTAGATTTACATTTATTTTGACTGTATTTTTTTTTTTACTTGTCTTTTCTGAAAATAAACCTAAAAAATAAAAGAGGAAGAGGGGCTCATAATGAGGTCTGAGCTCCTCACTCAGTTTGTTAACCCAAGAGATACATACTACAGAGCTTAACCCCAGAAGTTGCCAAGCCTGTCCTCATGTCAGAACTGAAAATCAGAGTAAGTGTAAACTACTTCTTTCTTGATGCTTTCATGATTTAGGCTGAATATTTACATGGTGCATTTCAATAACTGGAGCATATTTGCCAGAAGCAATTGCTTTTTCTGGTGAATGACAGCAATGCAATTGATTGCATTAGACAATCTGGGTCAAATTGAAACACGGTGTGTGCCTGTTTCTGTTGTGTGTACATGCCTGTATATATGCATGAGCTTATCCAAACACCTGTAATAAGAGGAGAAGATAAAATAGTTTCTTATCTTGCACATGGTATAGACCAAATTAATTTTGTCGAATACAGGGTATTTACTGTCCCAGTCTCACTGCAGATAGCGGCATAGGAAATTTTCTCATGTTGTAGGAAAGGAATTATGCTTTCACAATTAGCTGAGAAATGGTTCATTTTAAGGAAAAAAGGCATAAACACTGATAGAATCCATAAGTTTTCCCTCACTGCATGCCCCAATGACAATTTTAACAGCACTTGAACTAGTGTTTATGCATTACAAGATCTGGTATGAAGTGAAGTTGGAAAGAAATGCTGTTTCCTGGCCATGAATTTTTGTATTTTTTTTAAGAATGCAGTTTAACGATCAGCTCAGGCCAGTCTCCCACCCTTCCATACAGCACGGCTGTGTTTTCCTGCTGTTGTTCTGTGTTGGTGCAAGCAATCGTGCCACTGGCAAGGCCTCACCAAGCTGAATATTTTTCTAACGTGCAAAGTTAAATCCATATCCTAGCAGCAAACTGTTGCTCTCCTTGTACAGCTACGCTTTGTTGACACAAGGTAAGGAAGAGCAACACATGGCCATGTACCGTAAGAGGAGTGGGAATGCCTTTTTCAGTCTAGTTTGAGATTAATGAATATCATTTCCCTTCACTTGCAAATTTACATTATTCCCTGATGTGAGCAGACCGTCTGTCTCCATGATGTGATGGAGTGGGCAGTACGGCAATGGGTCCTGCTAGAGTTGTAGGATGCTTGTTGTAGGAGCAAATAGTACCGTTTATTTTAGTGGTTGTAGTGTTAGCATGCTGCCTGTGTTCTGCATCAGCAGAGTGCATCCAAGGAGGCGCTGAGTGACTAAACATACTTTCCCTCTGTGGTTTTATCTCTAGATTCCTCTTCCTTCCCCTACCTTATGCCATCATCAGCATCGTTACCTCTTGGATAGTGGGCAAGTGGCTTCATGCTCTGCCACTTACCAGGTCAGCTGTCGTCAAAAAAATACGTGGAGACTGGAGCTAGTGTTCCTTTCCTTTTCAAAAGACAAAATGCATGTGTGATACTGTGCTACTTCTGGCTCTGAATAAAAAGAAATTGTTGGTGTTTGGACCTTGTTAAACGACTACCACGTGAAGACCACCAAACTAACAGCAGCTCTTAAATAAGTGTGATGAGAAAAGCAAATATTATTAAACAAATCTTTATTTTTGTTTTGTTTTTTCTCCTACAGGAATATTTTTACCCGAAATACTTGGGTGAGTTGCAGCTTTCACTTGCACTTTTATGGCAGTGCTGGTATCTGGTGCCTAACACTGGAGCTTGTCACAGCTGAAGTCTCTGCTAAGGAAAGTGATGGGAATCTGATTGCAATAAACATGCTTTGATAACTTTTAAGATAGACTGTAAGCTCCTTATGTGATTTTGAGGTGTGTTTTACTTATGTATAGATTTGCATACAGAGATCCTTATGTGTTTTCTGCATGTTAAAATGTTGATGTTGCATTTATGTCTTAGTAGATAATTTTAGCTCTTCTATCTTCCCTTTTTAAGTCAGCTATTAACTAATCTCCTTATCTTAAAAATAAAAACATGCCTTTACTTATTAAACCGTTGGCTTACTCTACTGACTGTATCATAGTCATGGCACCATACTGGTTTTTATTTGCCTTTAATATGTAGTACTCACAATCACAAATGCTGACAGTTTGAGAAAAGTCCATGTGCTTTTTAGATTTTTTAAGAGATTTAGTTGGTCAAATTTGATGAGCTACTAACATGCTTTTAGAATCATAGTAGCATCTGGTTAAGTGATCATCCTTTTCAGATGGCTTATAACTCTACTGTACACCCGAGCTAAAATATTTTAGTGAACTTGAGAATTTTAAGGCATCTGGGAGATAATAAAATTGCATCGATTTTTCCTCCATCCTCCAAATCCTTGCTCAATGAATCAGCAGGTCAGGTATCATTTGACACACTTTGAACAGCTGCCATGTCATCATTATAATAATAATAATTTCATTTTCTGTTCTTCAGCTTGTATTCAGAAATATGGGTCGCCGTATACAAGGAGTCCTGATTTCCTTACATGCGTTCATAGTAAGCACTTTTGTTTTGCATCTTGTAGTTAAATATTCGTTCATTCTACCTGAAGGAGTGGGACCAGCTCAGCCATCTCCATTTTTGATAGTATTTTAGTAGTGATCTTCCTATTCTGTAGACATGAGACTCCGCATCACTTTTCCTATTTGAGCAGCAAAAAAAGATCTTTTCCTTTTTATAACCTGTCACCACCTCACAGCTGTGTTTCAGTGCTTCGGTATTTTATGATGCACAACATTTCTTTCCCACCTGTTTCCCAAGGTCTGAATAAACTGAAAAGCAAGAGGGATGAAAAATAGGATTTACCATAATGTTATACCCTATGCTTGGCCTTTCATTGTCTTTCCTCTTAAATAGTACCCCTGTTATAGGAACCTTAATAGCTTACCCCTGTTAAGGAACCTTAAAAAAAAAAATTTAAATCAAACACAGGCTTGTGTCAGGCTTCTTTACAAGGATATTGGTTTCAGGCATCACGTGACTGTGCTTTAAATACCGCAACCTTTACAAGTTCAAATCAATTTGGAAGTCAAACTGTTATCTTTGTAGAGGGGAAAGGGGTATATTTGTTCGCCGCTAACACTAGAGATCAGAATGTAATGAACACTTCTAATACCTTCCCAGTTCCCTCTTGAAGCTTAGCAGTGCTAAAGGTATAAAGCTGCATAAAAGTTCTAAAAATGTTCTGGGAGCAGATCGGTTCACATGGGGAATAAATCACGTGTTCATTTATTTTCATTTTTACCCCTGTGGTTCAGTCTTCATTGTGAACAATCTTGATTAGTTATGTCTTTGTACCAGTGCTGCCAAAGGAGCATCCGGATTTAGTCAACCTCTCATGTTTATAAACTTCATTACAGCAGTTTTTGAAGAGTGAATTCCAAGGTTTGTAAGTGGTATGTGAAGACTTGCCCTCATATAGTGCAGAACACTTACAGATGTTCGAGTCCTTTGAGAATTCTAAAATCTATGGTAGTCATGTCAGCTGTGGTATGCCAGGTAGTTCAAAGTGGAATGTAAGACTAAATGCTTCCTTTTGTTCATGTGTGTGGCACAGTGAAGAGGCAGGAGTTTCTGCTGAAAATGACATTATCAGCTGGGAACGCTTGCTCCAAACAGCTAATCAATGTTTTAGAAATGTAAGTCTAAATGATAGTGATGAAAAAATGAAAACTAAATAATTGGTTTTAGGGATTTTTGCCCTTTGCAGATGCACTAGTTTGGAAATAAAATTATAATGTTTTCTCTCATTAAAGTATTAAAATGGCTGAGTTTTGGCTAGCCATTGTCAATTCATGGGAGAAGTAATGGAGAAGGAGCCCGAGACACACTTGGAAGAATGACAGGCTTTGTGCTTGGCCAGTTCCAATGTGCCTCTTAATTCTTCACAGATGCTGCCAAAAGGGTCTGTAGCTATGTGAAGCTGTGCCCACAAGACACATTTAAATTTTGTCTCTTAACAGCTTTTCTGCTCTCAAAATAGGGTAGTGGAAGGCTCTTTTAATCTGGCATTGCAAAGACATTGCACAATCTAAGGGCTGGAGGATGATCAACTAGACTAGTTTATACTAGAAATAGGATAGAAATTTTAACTGTGACAGTAATTAGATAGCTTAGCAGAGTATTTGAGGATTCTCAGTTTCATAAGATCTTTAGATCAGGGCTACGAGTAGGATTCAGCTCTGGATTCAGAGAGGTAGATGCAGGTGTTTCCAGCATGGGTACCTACATGAGCAGTATTCCCATCACAATCAGTGGAGAGTTAACCTAGGGGGATTCCGTTGACCAAACTGTGTCTACTCTGGGAAGAGCTGAATCATTCTATGGACTTTGTTTGTTGTACTGACTAGATCTCTACTTACTGCAATGAGAATTTATGACAACTGCTTTGCAGATAGATGCTTACCTTACGCACAGGTACCTCTACTTTTGTCTGCAGATCTGCAAGGTTGTCAGCCAGGAATTAAGGATTTGTCTGGAAAATTCCACAGATTTTTTTTTTAAATGAGGCTGCATGTGACCTTAAAAAGCACAATGGGATTTTTGTTAGGTCATGAGTGTCTGCTTTTTAATAGTGAGTGCCATAACCTTCACAACCTATCATTTTCCTGATGAAGTTTTAATTTGCACTATTTTGTGAATATCAAAAAGTAAATTGGCAGCACAGAGTAATGAACTGGAAGCAGCAAGCTGTGTACTTAGGTAAAGCCTTCTTTCCATAGACTTCAAAAATGGAACTGGTAGTTCTATTCTGTCCACACTTACGAGCTATATATATGTGCTATGAGAAATAGCTCAAAACACATTAAAAGGTCATGCTCTTCATTACTTTTAAAATCTGTCTCATAAATTAATGGAAACAAAAGCTTCATTTTCTCTTGTGGTGATTTAAATCAGGAGCAACTTCTGTGAAGCTGGCAAAATTACACAACTATGAAGCCACCGGGAGAGTATAAGCTTGTGCCTCATGTTCCCAAGCTCTCATGATAAGAGGAGCAAACTACTGGCACAGTGTTGTTGTGATAGAAATGTCTGAGGTTGTTCCTGCCCTTCACCATGGGCTGTGATAGAGTGGTATTCACCTGGGCATCATTACTTCCATCTGGCTCTGCAAGGCACATCAGAATCCAGTTTGAGAGAAAGAATCAGAATCTTGAGGATATGCCAGATAAGTCATGCATAACCCTATTGACTTGTTTTCCTTATCAAGTGACTTTGAAAACACTGCCATGTCTGGGAGGCTTAGATTGTGCTGCTTCCAAACTTGGCTTACTATACCTAAACCATTCTGTTTACAGTATACAAATTTTGGTCTGTCTAGGAAAAGAAAGATGCTGATTAGAGCTTACTCTGCCTTAACCTTCCCTGTCCTTCCCCGACTTCTCCACCTCCAGCAGTGTATTGTCTGGGCAGTGATGTATTGGGAGGTATTCTGGCAGGTGTATGTTCAGACAGCCCATGTAGCTGTGTTTTCTTTTGTGTGGCCTGGCCTCCTTTTTGTTGGGACAAGGGTATTCCCTTACGCTTCCTTTAGCTATCTCTGCCAAGCACTGTCCCTGGGTGTTTTATAGCTAGGTGGGTAGGTAAATTTGGAAAAGTGATGTTCGTTTGTTGAACAGTTACTTGATAATTTGATATTTGTTCCTCCAGTCCTCCCCAAAGTATGGCGACCGTCCTCTTGCTGCTTTTCTATGGAGAAAATCCAGTGTGGTGTCTGTAAACTGGATTAGTGGTTTGCCATTCTTATGCTGTTAACACATTGGTCTTTCCTTTTTTTATTCTCATTCTACGCAATAAAAAAGCCTGAATTGGACAGCTCTGACAAAAATTTCAGGTATAAACCTTTGCTAGCCATAAATCTATCAGCCCTGGTAAGATCCTCAGTTGAACTACTGGGAGTAATTTAAAAGCAAACTCATCCTATCTTGAGCACTTATTACTTTAGTTGCTACCTGCTTTGTATTTTCTCCAAAGTAGGGAGTGTGAAATTAACTTTCTTAAAAACAAGCTACTTTGAGTTGCTTCTTTCAGGGTGTGCCCCTCAGATACAGGGTGGTAGCTCATTCCCTTTTGCAATGAAATGAATTCCACTGTATGTGCTCTACAAAATTCCTGGCACAGCTTGTTCAGCATGTGAGCACTAAGAATTAGCTTCTCGTTTTGCCAGGTGTGAGTATTTCTGGTAGTAATTCCCCATTACTGTTTAAGCTTCCTGACTTTTAATGAGAGTAAAACACCCAGTTGTTAGTAACTTCAATGTATTGTTCTCATTTTGTTTACTTGTGCTTTTTATTCCTTATATAAATCAGATTTGCCAAACCAGTGTTCTCCTGATCCTTGTCACAAAGAGGGGACTGTCAAATGCGAAGATCTCAAGGGGGACTTCTATTGTGAATGCAAGCATGGCTGGCAGGGAAAAACATGTGAAAAAGGTAATTGGGTTTCATTATCTTTTATACTTGTAACAAACATGTATTGGGTTTTGTGATTTTCTCAAATGGTCACTGATACTGCGCAATTTGAAAGTCACAGAACTGAACCTGGATTGCATGCTGCTCATGTTTTTATTGTCTGTGAATCAGGTAACTCTTTCACATCAACATTTTTAGACATTAATAGAACTCAGCTTGGTCTTGGCAAGGTACCCTAAGAAGTTATGCTTCAACTTTCTGTGTCACCCCTCTGAAAGAGACAGCAGAAGTAGAGTTGTAGTGGCTTTTCAAGCAAAACTACAACAGCTGCTGCTGTGAATCCTGATGTGACAGATCACAGACTGCAGAGACGGAGAAGCTGGCCCATCTTCCTTTCTGGCATGCCTGCAATGGGAATAGTGACTTTCAGCAGTCAAGTTGGGGTCTGAGTCTGATGATACACAAACCAGTGAAAGTAATCTGCTAAAGCCTCCTTGCTAATAGGACCTTATTCCACATCCACTTAATTCCAGTGTGTATTTGGACCTCCTCCTAAGAGAATGTTCAGGCAGAAACTATTTGTGCAAGAAGTTCCCGGCCCCCAGAGGGATTTTCTCTATTCTCTTATGAAATACTGAAGTTATCTTCCCTCCCTTTGTTTTCTGGTTCCTTTTTAATTCTCTGCCTGCAGGGTTTCCTGTTAGGGCCACTGCTTTTCTGCCTTCCAATATGAAGTTATTGCCAGAAATCACATTCAGCCAGTCCAGAATTGTGGCAACAAAAACAGCAGGAGAGTCAAAGCCTTTCCTTCTGATGTAAATATTGTGGGGAGATGATAGGATCCCTCACAAGCAGTATATTTAAGCATTTGAGACAGTTGGCTGATCAGTATACAGTCAGCTTTGAGAGCTCAGCAGCTGATTAGTCTGAAGCATATCCCCTTTTTTTTTCTTATAAAATGGCATGAAATGTGTTGTTCTACCCATCAGCTATCTCCTGAGTCCATATACAAGCAGGATATAATGAGCAGGTAAGGCAGATCAGTGGTGTAATACAGGCTCTTCTGGATCCAACAGGCTTTTGCTGTGAATTTCTCTGGAGCATGGTTTAGGTGACAGTGCTCAGTAGCTGTGAACTTGAAGTTTTTCGTCTTCTCATGAGTTCTGTAGTAGTAAGGATTTAGTGTTCTTGTTTTATTTAAAGCTTTCATCCTGAACTTATTGGTCAGAGTATAATTTTAAAAGTTAGTTATGATATAAAATACATTAGTTATAATTAGTTTGCTTTTCTAAACAGTGACTGATGATACTCTTCTGCATTCTTTGAGCTGTGAAGGAGATACTCAACTACAGTTCCTTCGGTCTTTTTTTTTGTTAAATGAACTTGAAGCTAACTTTCTTGAAGTGTTTGAATGAAATCTCTGTGCTTTTTGTAACCATCATGTTGCAGGTGTAACAGTGTTTCTTGTTTGGTCTTTCTCTTCCCCAACACCTATCCCATTCTCACCCTGCAGATGATTTACAGAGGTGAAAAGCTGACTGTGACACTTTTTTTTGATGTAGATATTGATGAATGCAGAACACAGAATGGTGGCTGTAACCAGCTCTGCCTCAACAAGCTTGGCAGCTACCGTTGTTCATGCCTCAGTGGTTACACTCTTAAAGACAGCAAAACCTGTGAAGGTAAGCTTTGATGGGCCTCTCAGTTTGCTTCAGTGGATGCTTAGTGACTTGTGACTCTCGTTTGATGCTTAGTGACTTGTGACTCTCATTTCTGAGAGCTGGGTAGCACTGAGCAGCCCTGTTCTAGTCCCTACCCCAGCTACCAGAGACTTGCTGGTAGCTCCTCTTAGCTGGGTGCTCCAGCCAATGCTACATGCCTGGGCTTGTCAGCAGTCACACCATGCTCACACCATGCTACTTTCCAATATCATAACACAGGCGTGATTCACAGCGGATTTGTGGCTTGGATTGTGCTAAGTTGGTTTAGCCAATCGGTACTCATCCTGACATTGAGAGAGGGGCTAGCCAAATGCGTTGTTATGATTCTTTCCAGTCTCATGCTGTTGTAGTATACAAACCATTTGTTTTTCTTTTGTATGTTTCTTATTTTACTTTCTAAATTTGGATATATGCAGCAGCTAATGAATTCAGATAGTGCAGATGGATAAATTCACTGCAACTGAATATTAATAGCTGTAGAAAGGCCCTAGTGAAGGTTGGCAGCTGTTTTACCTAGCAGCTGAGAACAGAAAGTGAGGATCTGAAGTATTTGATTGAAACTGCAGAATGAATTTACATAACCAAAACTTGAGCAACTGAGATTTTAAAAGTGTTAAGAAACAGCATGCTGAGGCAGACTCGTTAATGATCACAGATGGCTGTTAAAGGTATGTGCATCTCATGAAGAAACAGGCAAGTCTGTGTATGTACCTTCTATAGATGGATGTGATGACACACTTGTACACAGTTTACATACCTGATCTGAACAACATCATTAATGCTACCAGCAAAAACACACAAATCAGGATTTTATTTCTGTCACTTTACATAAATAAATTTTATTTATTTTATTTCTGTCACTTCCACTGTGAAAAGTGACAACTCTGTAGATTACATGATATTCCTTTCTAATGGCAGCAGCTACTTAGAAGAGCCAGCCCCACTTTTGAATTGTCCTCTGGTGCCAGTTGGCATGGGCAGGTGGACAGAGAGTGGGCTCATAATTACATTTGGTTTTATATGTATATATATTTGTATAATACCCTAGTGCTGTCTACTAGAGCACTGTGAACATAGTGTATAAGCATTCTGCAGCTTCAACATGTGACCCTCTGTTTGTGAGGTTACTGTCAGCTGTGGTTAATGATAGCTGAGATTTATCATTGCATTTCAGTTTTCTTTCAGATTTATTCCTGTCATTATGTGCACATACCAAAAAGTTAAGTTTTGTCTGTTGATTTTTAGACTACGTTACATAGCATACTAGACTACCATCGGCCAGTTCACTCATGCATGGAACATGTAATTGTAGTTTTAACATGTCCTGGAAAGCAAAAGTAAATATTAAACTCTCAGTACACTGCATATGTTTTGTCAACACCAGGATTTTGCTGGGTATTAGTTAAAATGTTAGAAAAACACTTATTTGTTTTTATCGTCCTCCAGTTCCATCCTACTGCCTGCCTTCATGGTGAAAGCCCACAACATCTCTCAGACATAGAATCATAGAACAGTTAGGGTTGGAAGGGACCTTAAGATCATGACTTGTTCTCTGACAAATTGGGCTGCTTCAATTCCCCTTTGCCACTACAGATCAGAAGGTTTAGACCTTAGTTTTGTGAATACATGAAAAATTACTGTTTGCCTGTCTGAGGAAGGAGAAGAGAAATCTCTGATGTTCCACAGGCTGCATGTTCCTTCTGTGTTTAGGTAAAATGCATACTTGCTGTTCCTCGGTTCCTGCTTTTTTTTCTGTTTGCAGCTTTTTCAATCTCTGTTTTCTGCCCCTGAATGGAGTGGGGCTTTTTGGTTTTGTGGGAGTTGTTCTGTTTTACAGCTATTCTCCTGGCTTGCTTTGCATTGATTTTTCAAGTAGTGGTTAATGGCTTCAAGAAAGTTATAAGTTATATAAGCTATAGTTTGGAGAAGAGGAGACTGAGGGGGGACCTTATAAGTGTCTATAAATATATAAAGGGGGAGTGTCATGAGGATGGAGCCAGGCTCTACTCAGTGGCAAACAATGATAGGACAAGGGGTAATGGGTACAAACTGGAACACAAGAGGTTCCACTTAAACTTGAGAAGAAACTTCTTCTCAGTGAGGGTGACGGAACACTGGAACAGGCTGCCCAGGGAGGTTGTGGAGTCTCCTTCCCTGGAGACATTCAAAACCCACCTGGACACATTCCTGTGTAACATTATCTAGGTGTTCCTGCTCCGGCAGGGGGATTGGACTAGATGATCTTTCGAGGTCCCTTCCAATCTCTAGCATACTGTGATACTGTGATACTGTGAAAGAAAGACCAACTACTTTTGAAAGCCTCAAGTCACTTCCTATAGCTAGGTACCCGTAAAGGTAGTCTTAAAGATACTGTCTTTTTTAGTTACCAAAATAACAAAGGGCTCTCTTGACCCTGAGCCCACTCCAGTGTGGGAACACGAAGTGATTACACTCTTCTGAAGACATGTTGTTTAATTGCTTGTTTTGCAGACATAGATGAATGCACAGCATCAGCAGACATCTGTGGAGAAGCTCATTGTAAAAATTTAATAAGTTCATACGAATGTCTTTGTGATGAAGGCTACAAGTATGATGATGTGAAAAAGACTTGTCAAGGTAAGGTCATAAAATAACACCATGTTAGCATTTATTGCATGATTCAAAGCTGTAAGACCCCAGAAATTTCATTTCAGACTTCAGTAAAAGCTTTTCATAACAAAAATCTTGCTTACACACTGGTCTTCTGTTCCCTTTCTGTAGCTGTAAGTTTGCAGTTTGTAGTCATCATGGAATCATAGAATAGTTAGGGTTGGAAAGGACCTTTAGATCATCTAGTTCCAACCCCCCTGCCGTGGGCAGGGACACCTTACGCTAAATCATATCACCCAAGGCCTCGTCCAACCTGGTCTTGAACACTGCCAGGGATGGAGCATTCACAACCTCCCTGGGCAACCCATTCCAGTGCCTCACCACCCTAACAGGAAAGAATTTCCTTCTTATATCCAATCTAAACTTTCCCTGTTTAAGTTTTAACCCATTACCCCTTGTCCTGTCAATACAGTCCCTAATGAAGAGTCCTCCCCAGCATCCCTATAGGCCCTTTTCAGATACTGGAAGGCTGCTATGAGGTCTCCACGCAGCCTTCTCTTCTCC
This sequence comes from Pezoporus wallicus, assembly GCF_028554395.1. NCBI lineage: Eukaryota > Metazoa > Chordata > Aves > Psittaciformes > Psittacidae > Pezoporus > Pezoporus wallicus. The sequence continues at coordinate 1,671,689 of NW_026641150.1, read as the reverse complement.
AGGCTGAACAGCCCCAACTTTCTCAGCCTGTCTTCATACGGGAGGTGCTCCAGTCCCCTGATCATCCTCGTGGCCCTTCTCTGGACTTGTTCCAATAGTTCCATGTCCTTTTTATGTTGAGGACACCAGAACTGCACACAATACTCCAAGTGAGGTCTCACAAGAGCAGAGTAGGGGGGCAGGATCACCTCCTTCGACCTGCTGGTCACGCTCCTTTTGATGCAGCCCAGGATACAGTTGGCTTTCTGGGCTGCAAGCGCACTGAAGCCAGCTCATGTTCATTTTCTCATCAACCAACACCCCGAAGTCCTTCTCGGCAGGGCTGCTCTGAATCTCTTTTCTGCCCAACCTGTAGCTGTGCCTGGGATTGCTCCGACCCAGGTGTAGGACCTTGCACTTGGCATGGTTAAACCTCATGAGGTTGGCATCAGCCCACCTCTCAAGTGTGTCAAGGTCCCTCTGGATGACATTCCTTCCCTCCAGGGTATCAACCGAACCACACAGCTTGGTGTCATCGGCAAACTTGCTGAGGGCGCACTCAATCCCACTGTCCGTGTCAGTGACAAAGATGTTGAACAAGACCGGTCCCAACACCGATCCCTGAGGGACGCCACTCGTTACTGGTCTCCAGCTGGACATTGAGCCATTGACCACAACTCTTTGTGTGTGGCCATCCAGCCAGTTCTTTATCCACCGAGTGGTCCATCCATCAATTTGATGTCTCTCCAATTTAGAGACAAGGATGTCGTGTGGGACTGTGTCGAACGCTTTACACAAGTCCAGGTAGATGACCTCAACTGCTCTACCCCTGTCCATCAGTTCTGTAGCCCCATCATAGAAGGCCACCAAATTGGTCAGGCAGGATTTCCCCTTAGTGAAGCCATGCTGGCTGTCACCAAGCACCTTGTTGATTTTCATGTGCCTTAGCATGCCATCCAGGAGAATCTGCTCCAAGATTTTGCCAGGCACAGAGGTGAGACTGACTGGTCTGTAATTCCCCGGGTCATTCATTTTCCCCTTCTTGAAAACGTATATCCTTGAGTTCATTGAGTTTACAGTCATTTTTGATGACTTGAATCCAGCTGTATGAGCCAGAGTACTGAGGTTTCTTGAATATATGACAAATACAAGATCTGGTAGAAGCTCAGAAGCTTCTGTGCATGTTGCTGTCTCTCTTTGTAGGACAAGAAAAGGTACAGAGCAGTAGCTGTTGTTCTTTCAAAACCCGTCTTGTGATATTACACTGAACTAGGACTTTAATATGCATTGGAACCATGCACAGTTCTGCTGGCTACACTGCCTGCAAGCTTTCTCAACCGAGTAAGTTTTGAAAGTGTTCCAAAACTAGCACTGTTCCCTGCCTTTTGTCTAAGTTAATATAATGACTTGAATTACAAGCCACCCAGCCCTACCGGCCTGTAAGTGTTTATCTCTGCCTGAAGAGATCCCTGTGGGCCATCAGGATTTGTTTTCCTACATTTGTTTGTGAGAGGATAAAAACAAACCAAACACAAAAAAAAAAAAAAAAAAAAAAAGGAAAAAAAAAAAAGAGAAAATAATGAATGAGAAATTCAGCTTTTACTTTGTTGAGGATCCAGCTGCTGAGTAGCAATGAAGCAAGCAGTCCTTAAGTTGAACCTGAGTTGAAGGACCAGGAACCAGTCAGCGCAGGCATACCAGAAGGGGCATGAAGGGCATGAAGGGAGGAGGTTTTGTCTAGAAGTTAAGAGGCCAGGGCTCTGCACCAGCAGACAAGGAGTTGCTCTGCTTCCAGCCTTCCCACTGGCTTGCTGTGTATATTTGGGCAGCTGGAATCTGTCTGTGAAAACAAATTTGTGCAGATGCTAATTCTAACCCTTCCCTCCTATAAAGATACAGCACAGGGTAAGTACTGGCTACAGAGCACTTGGCCATGCTCAAATGACAGGTGCGACAAAACAGCACTGATAATGTTTTTTTTTTCACTCAGATGATTCATGTTTAGACAAACTCGGTGTTTTCTCCTCTCTTACTTGCTGGTTTTGTGTAGATATAAATGAATGTGAAGAGAAGCTCTGTGAACAGACCTGTGTCAACTTGCCAGGAAGTTATACCTGTCATTGCGATGGCAGAGGGGGAGTGAAACTTTCCCAGGACATGAATACCTGTGAGGTATGTTGGTCTTCATTGCTGTAACTGCAGAACAGCCCTTTATTTTACATTGCAGTTAAGAATAACTGATGAAGCTCTGGACCAAAGCCATCTAAGCTGAGTGACCAGCAGGAGAGTATCATATTGGCAAAGTCATGTGAGCTGGTGACAGTAGTTCTCCTGAAAAGAAATTTCCTTCTGAAAGTCTCTCTTCTCAGGCTCCTCCTGTCCCCGTTCCAGAAAGAGCATGCCAGTGATAGCTGTGTCACCCTCTGTTTTGCTATGGCTGCACAAGCTTTTCTGATTTAGACCCAGTAGGACAGTGTGAAGGTCTCAGGGGGGATGGTGTAAGTTATGGACCAACACTTGGCTCTTAATGTTTTTCTTCTCCAAGCATTTGGGGTGGATGGGCTTCAGTGGCACAAGCTGCCTCTGCAGTAAACAACCAACAGCAAGTTCTTAGCATATGTTTTGTGGCGGGCATGATGCTGCAGTAGAAACTTTGTGCTGTACCTTATGAGTATGATTTCATTTTGCAGCAGGAAAACATTCCTCCAAGGCAGATAGGGGGGAGGAGGGAAGGAAAGAGGAAATGTTCTCAGTGCCAAAACAACTGTACATTGAGAATATAAACATTAAGATGCCCTAACCTACTATGTGAATAGCAACTGAATGAGAAAAAAAGAGGAGGCATACTCTGTGATTCTATTTCTGCTGTGTGAGGAGAAAACTCAAAAATATGTTTTGATTATAGAACATAATACCATGTGTGCCATTTGCTGCTGGAAAAAGTGCTAAATCTATGTACCTGGGGAGGATGTTCAGCGGTGCTCCTGTCATCAGGCTGCGCTTCAAAAGGAAACAACTGACGAGGTGAGGACAATTTAGAATGACAGTCAAATGCACCATCTGGCTTAATGCGTGCAATGGAGTTAAGTTGTTACAGTAACAATTAGTCCTGTCATCATCGTTATTTGTTTGGATTATGGAGTCCTGTAAGGCAAAACATTGCCCAAACTAGTAATTGAGAAAGGCAGCCTTGACCACAGAGCTCCTAGGGTAATTGACGAAGTATAGTAATGTATTCTTTATTGTTGATGCTATTTTAAAACCTGACTTCACAACTTAAGTCTTTCAGGAGTGCATTAAAAGCTAGTGTGTTTTAACAGAGCTTTGTAACTGCTAGAGTTGATGCTATCTGTATGGAAAGTATTTTGTGGTTTTTGAACTCTGCGTAACTAATTTATTTCTTGGCACCTGTGCGGTCAGACTTGTGGCTGAGTTCGACTTTAGAACCTTTGATCCTGAAGGTATCCTTTTCTTTGCTGGAGGCCATCAAGACAGCACATGGGTAGTGTTGGCTTTGCGCAAAGGACGGCTAGAACTGCAGCTGAAATACAATGGGATAGGCCGCGTGACCAGCAGTGGACCAGTTATCAACCATGGCATGTGGCAAACGGTGAGTCCAGACCACTGCTGACATCTTATCCTTTCTTGGCTTGTTCTTGAGGGGCTCTGTGAAGTGCAGCTAGACCTTGTGTATTCTTGAGGAGATGCTTTTCCAACATGCCTATCCATTCAATGCATGCCAGTACATTATACGTTCGAAAGTGAGAGTGGGATATTTTTCTTAATAAATTGAATTACACATTATATGCATTATAAGCTAGATTGCATCACTAATTTGCACAACTGTAGTAGACACAGTGACTTTGAGACACAGCAGTGCTCAGCTGACTTCACATGAGTTTGAGAAGATGCCTTCCGTGTGAGGGTTGAAAGAGAGTAAGAGGGAAGGAACTCCAGCTGTTATTTTAAGGAAGTTTCAAAGGGTGTTTGTATGATTGCTTTTGTTTATTCATCTGTTTGTTTGTTTAGTCACAGGGCTCAGACTTGGCAAGTCTCTTAACCTACCCTATCCTTTTTTAAAGTCTTTTGGCTTGTTTATACACAAAATAGACTATTTCCCTTGTTAGGGAAATTTGAGGTCTATTAGAACCTCTCTATTTACTAATAACACAATTCGAGCAATCTCAAGATGCTGTGCATCTTGGAGCTTGTAAGGATTCATGCTCTTTGACACTCTCACAGAACATTTCCTGGTGATTCTGGAAGCATCATGGGTACTACCATTTGTGACAGGATCATGAAAAGCATCCTGTAGTATGAACTACAGTAGATACTTGCAATTTATATATGCCTCTTCAGTTCTGCCTTTTCCTTTCCTTTCGTTTTACTTAATTAAATTAGATCTTTTGACTTTTAAATTGATGTGCATCTTGGGGAATGGGTGGGAAATTCTGAGTAAACTCACATGAGAGACAAATACAGATACTGGTAACTGAAGAATTTTCTGTGTAAAAAAAATAAAAAAAATCAGAATTATGCATTAAGGAAAAGAGCAAGGTGGGAAAATTTTGTTTCTAATGAATAAGTAAAGAAGTCGTTGAGTGAATTCACTGTCAACTACTGACATTTGGTAATGTTTTCAGCAAATGAGGTGATGTTTAATTCAGTTCCTTTGCTGTCAGTGAAACAAATTTAGATTTCAAATGGAGAGCTATAAAGATTCAGCAAAGCTGTAGATAAAATGTATGACATGCTGGATCTTTACAGGCAGGAATAGCCTCAAGCCACTTCTTACTGAATTTGTTGTAAGATTTGTTCTGCTGATTTGAAATATGGCAATTCTGATTGCCTGCACAGAGAGGATGGAGATGAAAATTGTGAGAAGCAGCACTGATGACACTGGGGTGACTTGGGAGTCACAAAAAACAGTCGTTACCAAGGTAAACCATTTAACATGGGAGCATAACATACTTGCTAAGTGCCAGACCTCATTATCATGTAATTACAAACTTTCCAATGTTAGTTTTGAGGAGACAGCTGAAATGTATTTTTTTTAATCAAGAAACACAAAAAATGTTCGAACACATAGGAGTAATGGGGTAAACAAGGGCTGTGCTTGCTTTCTGCAGGGAGAGAAGGCAGCATGATAAAAGTAGGCAAGAATTATTGGTCTTCTCTCAGCCATCAGTATCAGGGCTTTTATCCGTAGGTACTATCCTAATGAAGAAATTGCCTGGCTGAGTTCTTGCAGCAGTGCACTCTGAGTTAATGCTGTTAATGCTGTGTCTGATGCTGGCCAAAGGCAGAAGGATTTACCCACAGAGGAATGCAGCAGGCAGAAGGAATCTTTCATCTCTTGACTTCATGGTTGACTCACCTCAGAGACTTGGGTTGCTGCTTGCATTGCTGGGGTGCTTTCTTTCTTGCTGGGGTGATTTCTCCTTTCTCTGTTCTAGTTTCTTATCCCTTGACTCTGTCCTGCAGGTACTTTGTTTCCTTCTGCTTAAAATCCAGGGTCACCCCTGTCTCTAAATGCCATTTAATCTATACAGCTGAGCGATCCACTAGTCTCCATTTTGCCCCCTCCCTCATTTTTCCTTTTTCCTCTGTCCAGTATGGCTTTTAATTTGGGAAATCCTGTGGGGAGGGGTTGCTCTTTTTTACCTGTCTCTGTTTATAAAACATGTAGCCACACATTTCATTTTCAGTATAGACTTGTGCGTACTTTTCAGCCTCACCTTTCATGAAGCACAACCCCAAGAACCTTTAGAGGTCACAGTCCAGACTCAAATGCAGTTTGTGAATTTTAGTCTGGACTTCAGTATGCACAGGATTAAATACTTAGTTTTGATTAGACCTGGAACAATGGAGTTTGGATACTCGGGACAACTTTGTAACAGTTGTGAGAAAATAGTAATTTTACTATTTAACTTTCAGCAGATGAAAAAAACAATAGCTATCTAAAAGTAAAACATGAGAAAAAACACCAGCAGTGTACGTTTTTTGGTCTTTTGAGTAAAAGTTGCGTACTTTTACAGAAAGATGAAGGCATTTGCAAAACTTCAGGCCAATATTTCTACCTTGGCATTCTCTCTGATGTTGATCCTTCCTAATCTATTTTAAAATGATCATTCCCAGCATTGAAAACAGAAACAAGCAAGCCTTGGGAAAAACTTGCAATGTAGTTATTCATGTGTAATCCAGCTGGGTGAAGTGGTACATATGAACTCATGATTGCAGAGAATGCAGCATTGGCCTTCTGTTTGTTTTACATTTCCAAAAAAGTCACCGTTTTGTCTTATTTTCAATGGTTAGTTTAGTACTGCTCTGAGGACAGTATGGTTAGCAAAAATAGTAACTTACCTGCACTGCTAAATGTCAGAATTGAAGGTTAAGCAATCAGCAGCAGATTCATATTTGGGATTAACCCTGTGGCTGCTGCTAGTCCCATCCCTTTTCAGTGCTTCCCACTTGCCTTTCAGCAAGGAGAAGACAGGATGGTGTGCTGACTTATCCAGGGCATGAATCCAAAAGACAAAGAGCTATCTGCCCTTATGGCTAACCATATGGGAACCCTTAGCTACAAGAACTTGTGTGGATTTCCCCAAGCACACTGTGGCAGGCTTCTCCTTACAACAAAAGGAAGGAATTAGAGCAACCTGTTAACTACCGAACTGCTTCCCCATTTGGTTTGTATGTCATGGTGGTGCACCAGCAATTAAATATAATTGGATATAAGGAACCCAAGCTGAAATTGCCAGAGGGCAGTGTGAAGCAGACAGAATGCAGTTTCCTAAACCAGAATGAGTTTAGAGTTTCCATAGGGATTAACCCCTTCTCCTATGGAAGTTTCCACTGGTTTGGGTTTGTTTATATTGATGATCAGAAGCAGCTAAGAGCTTGGCCTAATTTGTTAAAATTACCATGTTGCTACTTTCTATACAATCTAATAAAATTTTAGTGAATTTGGGGGGCCTGAAAGTTGCAGGATTTCTTCACAGACAAGCACAGTATGGGCATTGCTAGAGCCAGCTTTTCCCCATTCCTGTTTGCTCCACCACTGCCCAAGATCCGTGCAATGAGCAGGGAGATGGGCTGTGCCAGCTCCTTGTGGCACTCCATACCCCAGTGATTAGGGCAGTGGTGACAGTGCCACTGACGAGAGACATCCAAGTGAGATAGCCAGTGTAGCTGGGCTGTGGCTGCCAGGACCTGTGGTCTTCTGTTCTCACCCACTGAGAGAACAGCCTGCCAATGCCCAAAAAAAGCCTGTTTGAGACTGACCTGTGTAACTCCATGTGAGGTGTAGTTGCTGCTTAAACAAGCAAGTTTCAGACAAATAAATTCATGTCCTGTAGGATACAGCAGAGAGCAACATGCCAGGTGTAAACGGTGTTTTAGCAGTGTAAACCAGATGGTACTAGAATCCACAGGAGAAGAAAATGTTTGACAGTTTGAATAATCTTTTCAACTACCAAATTCACTTAATCTTCATTACTGAAGACTGCAGTCCAGACAGAGTATCCAGGTATAAACCTGCTCGACCCTGCCATCCTTTGTTACAGCCACAGAGTGAGAGCTCAGCATGGCTGATTGATAAAAACAGTTTGGGGACAGCTGCTCTCAAAATGCAAAGCGAACGATATGCTCATGACATGGCCTACTAGCAGAGAGAGGAAAGAACAAATCTAAACAGCCACTCAAGTAGGTACTTGGTTCCATACAGTGGCTCACTGATGGAGGCAGCATCTGGGTGTCCTAGGGAACAGAGCTGTACAGGTGAAGAGTGAGTAGGTGGGAAGGAGTGCTGTGGTGAAGATTATGTTATAGCAGAGGTGCACTCCTTTCTTCTTCTCTACAGGAAGAAAAGGGCTGTCTTCTGCTAGAGCCACAGAATACCCTGTCAGTAGCAGGACCCAGGTCCCAAGGCAGCAGAATCCATGTTGCTGTTTAGCAGCTTGCTGTATGTCAGCTTTGTGCTTCATCTCCTCACCCATTGCCGAGCTGACTGCTTTATAGTGCTTCTCTGTGCAGCCTGGTCATAATTAAAATGATGATTTTCTCTTTTTTTAAATTTCAGTGGTGATGGGATCTTCCTGGAAGTAGCTGTTAGAGATGGGGAGCTAAAACTTACAGTGACCTTTTGAGAGAAAAATTATTGCCTATTACACATTCTTATTACTCTCTCAAAAATGACATCTTCTGTCATTCTTTTTTCAGAGGTTAATATTCAAAGACTGTGGCTGGAAGGCTTCTGCATTCTCTTCCACTGATCCAATAAAAGATATCTGTCTTTCCAGCTTTTCCTTTCACATGCATTTGCAATAGGAAGATTCTCATTAATAATTCCTTATTGCATTTACATTTTGTGTAAAGCAGCCTCCAAATGTCATGTAGTTAATCCTCTCATATTTTTGTGCGGCTGTTTTGAAGTAGTTGGGCTGTCTTCACCATTACAGCAACCCTTTGCTTTCTAGAGTAAAGATTTACATATCAATGCGGGATGTAACTTTAAAGGTAGACAAAGAGGCTTGGGGACAGAAAATGTTTCTCCATCTTGGGGATTTCACTGGTGCTGTCTGTCCTTTAGTTGAGGCTGCAGATATTAACATCTTTTTTATACTGAATTATTCTATTTGCAATTTTACTTTTTCAGATCTCTGTTGAAGAACTCGAAAGAAGTTTGGTTATAAAGGTCAACAGGGATGCAGTTATGAAAATAGCTGTCTCAGGGGATCTGTTTACTCTAGAAAAAGGGCTGTATCAGCTGAATTTGACAGTAGGAGGCATTCCTTTCAAAACAAAGGACCTTATTCTACCGGTAAGTACAGCACTTGTTTTGCACTCCTGAAGGGCTTGATTTCATCTTCTCTTGGGGTAATGCAGGTCCTTCCTGATAGCAGTTCAGCCTGCCCTGAAACAGGTGGAATTATCACCTTCTGGATACAACTTTGTCTCCATTGACTATAGAGGGAGCCTAAGGAAGTAGCAAAGGTGAGACTCGTGTTTTTTGATTAAGTTTGGGTGAGATGTATCTCACCCATTGCCTGAAGAATTAGGACGTACAAAACTGGAGCACATGACAAAATTACCAGTGGTCATGCTGGCTTGGAAACCCTGAGTGGTGCTGGGGTGGTCAGTGGACACACAGCTGTGTGAGGGTACCACTGTACCCACTAAGTCTGGAAACAATGCTGGAGCACTTTCTGTGTTGTGATCAACGTTTGTGCTTCACGTATATTGTACCGCAGGTTTGCTGCTTGGATTTGCTGTTTCAGTTTAGTAAGACCCAAGGAGAAACAAAAGCCTACTTTCTTTTATTTCCTCCTAATTTAAGGAGACAGGGCATATGAATAAAAGCTAAGGCTCTCTTTGGGTGAGATTGGATGATTGCTGTGTTTCTGAAATAGCTGCTGCTCAGGCTGTTTTGAATGTCCACCACACACGGAGTTGGCACCTTGAAACCCAAATTGGCATCTCGTTATTTCTAAATGAGGTGACAAGCTTGTGGCTCTGTGACTGGGAGTGCAGCAGCTGAGGAAGGCTCCTGTTCCTCACAAGAAGTCATTCAGGGCCACTGCTTGTCTGAAACATTAAAATTGGGGTGTGGTCTGCATATGGGATTCAGAGCCAAAAACTCCTGAGGTTTTTATCCTGGCTCATGCACTTAATTCTCTCTCTGCTTCAGTTAGTTGGCAGTCATGGTCCTGATTTAGACACTTTGCAAGGAGCCTTCTCTTTACATACTGTCTCACATTTTAATGCTGGCATTTGGTACAGGATAACATAACTTGAAACTGTAAGGAACAAGTGTGTATGAAGTGATGTACATGTCTTGTGGCTCAAGCACCCCTCCCTTAAGCCAGAAGCCAACAACTTATCCTGTGATCAGGTCCAACATCTTGTGTGTCATGAAGGCTGTTTGCAGTGACACAAAGGACTGGGTTTTTTTAACTTCAAGTTAGCCTCCAGCATTCACAATGCAAAATTACAGGAGTTACATAGCTTTGGCCACAGAGTTTTAGAAGTAAATCACCTAATGATGTGCATCATGTAGAGGAGCTAGCAGAACCAATACAATGAAATCAGCACCTGCATTAACTAGTGCCCTTCTGACCTGTGGAGACAAGCTGAGCTTGGGAGTTTCTTGGGAAATGCTGACCACTTACTTGCTTGTGTTTGCAGGAATGGGATTGCCTCCAATTGTTATGCATGAGCATAACACATCAAAATGATTTCTGCTGTTCAGTATTCCACTGCACCCAAAATCACTTATTCTTCACTGAACAGTAGTTTGAGGTATGGTGTACTGCTTTGTCTTCCTAGATAAACCCTCGGCTGGATGGTTGCATGCAGGCATGGAACTGGCTGAATGGGGAGGACTTCACTATCCTAGAGACCATAAAGATGAATGAAAAGATGCAGTGCTTTTCTGTAGCAGGACGAGGGTCTTTCTATCCTGGCCGAGGTTTTGCTGTGTTTAATCTTACTTACGGTAAGTACGTTATATTTTTATTTCTGACCTATTGTTCTGCCATTAACCATATCTGGTTAATAAGTAGTTTAAAACTTACATGTATATTAGACTCAGTGTTGATCAGTGCAGAAAAGACTGGCAGCTGTGGATGGAGAGTAATAGCTAAACTTGTGTTTCATAGCAAAGGACGACCTACGAATGATGGCTAGAGCCAGTACGAGTATGCCTAGCATGGATTAGGTTCTCTCTGTGAAGCTCCAGTAATGCATTTCATACCCAGGCTGGTTCCAGCTCATCCTTAACATTAGGGCCTTCACATCTCTGTCAGCAGTGCACGTGGTTCCAGCCCTATTCACTATTTTCTGCTAGAGAGGGAGGGCTGCAAGTTGTAGTGCTGTATCTTGAATTTCTGATGGACAGAAAATCATTATTGCTTGTAGCAAAATGTCTAAGATTGGATTCACTTTTAATCATTGTGTGGTATTAGTTACACCTGGGACAAACGCTAGGCATATCCCTGATAGAAGCTGAATAAAATTGGCCTAGATATAGTAATAACAAATTTCAAACCAAACTTGGCCGTACTCAGAAAGCACTCCGAAAAGCACCTTTTCTTTGTTCTAGATTATTCTGTTTGTTTATATGTGCAATCAGCTGTCAGTGTTTTGAAACTTGTACAAATGCCAACCATCTATTTTAGTTCGGTGTGTAAATTCTCCTGTGCAGAAGCCTTCTGTGCATCATTATGTGGAGTTTTCTGCTGTGCCATTGTAAATTAGGGAGTATCAGGTGTTTGTCATCTCATTTAACACATGGATTCAAAAGCTACAAAGTAAAGACGAGGCAGCATCTAAAGCGCAGATGACAGCGCTCAGCAGAAATGAGGCCTCAGCACCTGCATTTTCATATTTTTGTTTCTACAATCACAATCCTCTATTTGGGGCTTTGTAATGGTGAGCTTTATAAAGAACTTATTGTTTTGTATTTCAAGATGTGGTGAATGAGCAAAGCTAATACTTCATTGAAGGGAGGTTGCAGAAGCAGGATTGAACTCTTACTTTGTAGTAAGCATCACCTTTTAAATTACAAGGGCACTGCAGGAGCAAGAAGGATGCCAGAAAGTTTAATTCAGAGTTCAGCAGGATGAGATAGAACATTCCATGTTTAGCTTCTGAGGAGTTTGTGATCAGGAGCTGATTAGGTACATAATCAGTGTAGTGGGCCTATATCCTTTTCCACTTTGCTTCCTCTGTGTCAGATTTGTACTTAGATCCCTCATTGATATTTGGACAGTCAAGAACAATTAAAAAAATTGGGTGCCCTATCTTTTAGCCTATCTTTGAACTTGTTGGATTGACAGCCATGGGATTTTGAATCTCTTGTTGTATTAAAAGAGCTTAACCTTGTCTTTTGACATTCCGAAAGGTAGCAGAATGCAGAACGTAACAAGAGGAAACCGATGCCATTTTCTTCTCTGATTTTATGTTCAGGTGCTTTGGAATTTATTTATTTATTTATTTATTTATTTTTTAGGTAAAATAAATGTGGCCATCCCTCCATATGCTCATCCATCTATCCTCCTCTCCAAGCAGAAACTGCACATTCTACCCATTTGAGTTGTTTGTCATGCTACACATTTCTTTTTCTGCAGTGCAACCGATTTCAGGAAATGAAACCAAGACAAGTTGGGAAATAGAAGTAAATGCTGTGATTCAACCAGCAACAGACACGGGTGTGCTGTTCGCTCTTGTTACAGAAGAAGCATCTGTCCCTTTATCACTGGCTCTGGTTGACTATCACTCCACAAAGAAACTGAAACAACAGGTACAGACGTAAGCATTTTTCTAGAGAGGGCTCCTTGTTGCATCCGAAAGTCATTTTCAAAAAACAGCTGTCAGTTGCAAATGTGGTCTAGGTCTCTTGGGTGGAACTGGTCTCTTGCATGCAGGCATATTTTGTTATGTTTTTCTGGCACAGAGCTGTTTAATGCCATAAGCATAGAAATTCCATTCTCTGGAGCTCATCCAGAGCTCCAAAATCAGTAACAGTCCCAAAATTTCGAAGAGACAGGCCTTAGGTGTCACTCCAGGTACTGTGACAGGCCAGTTACGATGGAGTGCTGAAGCTACTAATTTAATGGTATTCATAATAAAGGGCTAGATTCTGGCATTAGACAAGCGCAAGCAAGAAATGAGTTCACAAAAACCCGAGCCAACTTTTCATTTGTAGTTCAGCAGCTCTAGTGTATTTGGTTCCAGAACAATATAACATCTTGTAAGACCCACTAAGAATTCTTTCTGAGAAGACAGTTGGTTATGTCTTAACAGTCCCACTGGAACATTGTTTTTTTTCATCTGTACAAGTGAGTTCAGAACACAATCAGCAATATTAATAAGACTAATTTTCTAGTGGCTCTGCAAAATCTTTGTAAACAAGGCCACAGTGGGGCCATCCTCGTCTTGGATATGCATGGCTAGGTATATTTCTGCTCACTGCTTCTTTTTATTTCTTTTGCCTGCTGTCCAGTATATCATTGTGGCCTTGGAGAATACAGTTGTGTCCAGACTGGCAATAAATCTTTGTGATAAGAAGGAACACTCTGTGGACATCTTCATCAAGAAAGATCACTTATCCCTGAGGGTAGATGGGATAGCAGGAGAGGGTGAACTAAGCATCTCTGAGTTAGAGGATAGTCTATCCATCTTGGAGAACTCTTTGCAATCAACGGTGAAGACATACTTGGGAGGATTGCCAGGTGAGCATCCAGGTTTGTAGTTTGGACTACCAACTCCCAACCCACCTTGCTGAGGCTGGCAGTCAGGAGAACTGTCTCAATTTATTCGAGCTGGGAGCCTCCTTCTCTCTTTTTGCTTGGGTAAGCTTTGCAGTTCAGTCATGTGTTCTTAAGAGGTGTGAGGGTGCACTTGGCAATTATCTTTTTTCCTTGAATGAGGGTGTCCTTCTGTGAACATCTGAAGCCAAAACAGAAAGAGGAGGTTTTGCTTGGTCAGCAATAGGAATAGTTTATCTGAAGAATAGTTGTAAGTAGGTTCATTATCCTAAACCTGATAAAACTCATAGGAGCTAGATCACAGGCTCCTGCAGTGCTTCAATAATGTAATGAACATGTGTGAGTGCTCCCTGTGGAGAGTACTAGGGCCTCACATTGTTTTGAGTGAAACCTGGGAAGCCCAGTGTGGCGATTCTCCCTGGATGATGTTCTCTTTGAACTGATCACAGCACTGCACAATTAACAGATTTCCTCTCATGAGAGGGTATGTAGAGCCACAACCAAAGGGCTACCACCACTTATAGCTTTGCTGGCTTTTCAGCAGCAACAGGGCTTCTTGGGAGAGGTCTGTTTGCTCTTCTGTTCTGAAGTTGGAAGATCAAACTTTCATCTGAATCATGAATTTTGGGCAAGTGTGGGGGTTTGTCTCTTCTTCTGGGTGAACTGGTTTATCAGTCCCTGCTGCTGAGAAGCGCAATTACGGGAACATTTGCATCTCTGATGAACAGCAGTACATCCTATTTTGTCGAAAGCAACTAAGCAAAATCTTGCCCCTACTTGCCCAAGCAAGGGAGAGGCAGCAGTTTTGGTCTCTTGGTAGGCACTGAAGCAGCCAGGCTGGAAAAGTGTGGCTGAGGTGCCATGTGTGCTTCGACACATGGCGTGACTTTCCCACCATGAACAAGAGTTTACAGAGCATTCATGCCAATAATGTAAGTGGCATCTAGTCACACCTAAAAGGGGGAGGCCACACACTGGCAGGAGCAAGGCTGAATCCTCAAATGTGGCATTTTCCTATGTCAGATTGAATTGTCTGAGCTGGCCGTTGCACAAGCAAGAGAGGTCACCTGCTTGCTTTCAAATAGCTCTCATGTGCACAGCGGATACTTTCACAGCTCAGAAGACAGTTCCACTGTATCACTGTTCCAAGTTTTCTGTGGTTGGCTCAGTCTAACTTTGCTGGGTGAAGCACAGGTTTTAATTAGCCAGTACTAGGTGCAAGATATCATAGCTGACTTCTGTAGGCTTAGCTACTGCCCCCTTTCAAACTGTTCTGCTCAGCAACAGGAATTTCTGCCTGTGGTCTGCTTTTGTCATTGAGAGGAACCCAGCACTTGCATCAAGAAACCTTGTAACTTGCCAAACAAATAAATATTTCAGCACTTTGGTTGGATCCATCACTCTGGGTTAAATAACTGTACCAAATGGTCAAATCTAAGTGAGTTTGCCTTACTGAGATTTTGAAAACATTACGTTGGTTTTGGCTTTTTCCTGCTCCTGTACCCTGTGGCAAAAACAAACTATAGTGGTCACACTTAATGTCTTTATTCCATTTGCCACAAATAAAGAAAGATAGACTGTGTCCCATCTTAAGTACAGGTAATACTGCAGATGTGGAAGAAATAATTTAGAGTTTTAAGAGAGAAGAGGGAATGTATAGGCATTTATTACCTTTTCTATGGTATTTTCAGTTCTGGTAAATCCTAAATTCTATAATTTTTATGATGCATAGGTGTTTTTCCAGGTAATATTTATACCACTGGGGGAAGGAGCCTGTAAAAAAGGCTTCTGAGTCTTTTTTCTTTTAATTATTTTTGGTAGTATCTTACATATCCTTCTGAAAGCCCACGCATGTAACAGCAATCTGCATGATTCCTTAGGTGAGTGTTCAAGCCAACACTTCAACTTCTTCTGAGTCAAAATTGAGTTTACATTCATGCGAGTACTCTAACAGAGATGTCCCCTTCTCCTAAGCAGACTTCACAGATGAAATTTGGTAAAAGGGGAGGAATAAGAAATGGCTGAAATGACTAGTTTCAGCAGCTACCAAGCAATGGTACTTTTCAGCCATCAAGCTGGAACATGTGTAGTATTTGTGGCTTATGGATCCTACTCAATTTTCATTCTCTCACTCAGTCCTAGGGTCTGCCTGAGCTGTGTTCGACCACATCAGGTTCAAACTTGGCCCTGCATGTCTAGCAGCAGAGCCCTTTAAATTGCACACAATCTCAGGTCAATAGGACAATCTATTGTTCCAGTTGTCCTTGCTTCAGGGTAAAGATAAGGGGTTTACTTAGCTACCTGCATCACTGTGAAGTTAAATAACCTTTGAGATGTTCATTGGTTTCCATTGCACAACCAGCTTGATTGGGTCGGGTTTGGGTTGTAAATAAACTAATAACCTTTGGGGAAGGGTAGAGGACACAGTTCTTGTAAATTTTCATGTTACTATGTTACTATGTGGGTTTTTTTGTTTCTTTAAATTCAATGTGAATATGACATTACAGGAGTTGGTAATAAGATTTACTAATTTCCTCTAGTCTGTTGGATTGTATTTAATGTCTTCCTTCCTATTTGTTTTTCTGCCTTGGGTAAACTGATTAAAAGTATGTCACTGGTGGATCTCTTTAGCAAAATTAGTCTCATTAGTCTTACCAACTCAACTGATGTATTCCAGCACCTTTCTGATGAATGCGAGCAACCTCCTTGTGCTGATACACAGCATAATCACAGTAAAGATGAGTCTGCTGAGTGGTAGAGGGAAAAGCCTTCCTGTCATGAAGTTCTTCCAATAATTTTCTGGCAGGTATTTTGGAGAGATAGAGAGAGGATTAGGGGAAGATATAACAACTGCACTGATGACAAAGAAAAGGACCCAGAGATGGAGGGGGGAGAAACATCGAGACGACAGAAAGCATGGGGAACACAGTGTGCAACTGGAGTGAAGCCTTGCTGCAGTGCAGTACATAGTTTTATCAGGACTAGAGGACTTACAGAGACACAGAGCAGCTGCGGAAGGCTTCATCCTGGGAGAAGGGCTTTTGAGCACGAGAGCAGACGACATTTCCACACGTCTGGCAATGTGCTCTTGCCTTTTAGTGAGAGGGACGGCGGGGAAGTAGAAATCCCAGAGTGGAGGAGAGCTTGCAACCATTCAAGTGACAGTCACCTGAGCATGGGTAGGGCAGGTATTTATTCAAAAGCAGCCATCAGAGATGCGTGTCTTCCCTTTCATACAGGTGTTCCTGTCACTTCCACTCCGGTCACTGCATCCTACCACGGCTGCATGACCGTCAAGCTGAGCAAGAAGGCACTGGACTTAGACGAGGCTCTCTACAAGCACAGTGACATCACCTCACATTCTTGTCCTCCAGTCGAGGCGGGTCAGTAGGTACCACTACAATGCGGAAGTTTTATATTCAGAAACTTTCAATGCTTTTCTTTTTTTTTAAAGATATAAATTATTCTGACCTACCGCACTGCGTGTATAGTTTCTCTTAAACACTGAAGTTATGTAGGAGCTACTGATCCTTGTGTCAGATTGATTATTGAAATACTCCTTTGCTTTGAGGTTTAAAGGTTGTAATATATTTGTAAATAGTTCGGAAGACTAATGTTAAATAAGTCAAAAGTACAGAACATACCGAAAGTGAATGTTACCTTTAGTCTGTAAGAGACAGTTTTATCTGTAATGTGGAAAATCTGGTAATATATGAGTGTGGACTGGAAGAAAAATAATAATTCTGTATTATTTTTTATTAATAAACACTGCTTTCTGATTTGCAAAATATGAGAGAATAAAATATTTGCATACAAGTTTTTAATATATCTGTACAGAGATTATTCTGTATTCTGTTATTTGGACATAATGACTCGGGCTATGTCTGATGTGGAGATTACAGTGAGTGGTTGGTTATGGGTTTTTGTTTGGAGGTGGGGTCTTTTTGTGTTTGTGTCAGTATTAAGTATCTTCTAATGACTACTGGGCTGGAGAGCAAATGGTTGCTGCTGTTCTTACTGCTATTTTACTTATTGAGCAAAAAAGAGGCTATATTGCTTACTGCCTCTTTCTGGTACCATAGAGAGAAGACCCAATTGTGACCTGTAGAAAAACTCTTGGTCAACAGAAAATGGAAAACAGAGTTGTGCCATCAGGAAACAATTAGTAGAAAAGACTCAATAAATTGAAAGCCATATGGCTTTTGTGTCAATAACTGCTGAAGCAAATGATGAGGTGTCAAGAATTGGAGAATATTATCTGGTGATGACATATTTTTGCTGCTCAACTTTTAGGTTGGCTCATTCACTGTGAACCTAGTGGGAGCAGAGAGGCTTGAGAGAGTGAGAGTTAGCCAGGCCAAATTGCAGTATGGTGAGAAAATGCGTGGGGGTTTACTCAGGAGAGGTTGTAGAGTCATAAAGTGCATTCACATTTGAAGCTATCCTTGTGAAGCTGGGGTAAGATTTGCCTAGCCTGCTTTGAATCCCTTAAGTCTTGCTTTGTTTGCTCCTTGTCTTGCATCAGATCAATGAGCTGAGGCAGATGGGCATACGCTGTGTTGGGAATTTGAATACTAGGTCGATAAGTTTATCCCATGCTTCAGAGGGTTAACATAGAAAAGGTCTAATTCTACAAGGTCCTTTATAAATTTTTCCTGGTTATTCTACATCATGTTCTGCCTCATCAAATACAGAGATGACAGATTACCTTAATAATCCAAATGTGTGACATCATCTGTGACCAAGCTATGGACATATGTGTCTCAGAGGAAAGGATGGAAGAGGGGGTAGACTATTCCAAACATACTCCTGGTAAGGATCCCTGCTTTATTTACCAGAGAAGAGGATGGTACTCTATTAGCCATTAGCCAGCATGACATCATAGCTCTGTATTGTGAGCAAATCTGTCAGCAGTAATGCAGTAAAGCAGAAAAGATCAGAGCTTCACCACTTTCAATTTGTTTACACTTACAGAAGGACATGTCAAAAGACTGTTTACACTCAGGTGTGACCAGATGAAAGGATAGTTGCTCACTAGACAGTAGTAACTTACTGTGATCCTGCCCCTCTACTCTGCTCTCGCGGGACCTCACTTGGAGTATTGTGTGCAGTTCTGGTGTCCTCAACATAAAAAGGACATGGAACTGTTGGAACAAGTCTAGAGAAGGGCCACCAGGATGATCAGGGGACTGAAGCACCTCCCGTATGAAGACAGGCTGAGGAAGTTGGGGCTGTTCAGCCTGGAGAAGAGAAGGCTGAGTGGAGACCTCATAGCAGCCTTCCAGTATCTGAAGGGGGCCTATAAGGATGCTGGGGAGGGACTCTTCATTAGGGACTGTAGTGTTAGGACAAGGGGTAACGGGTTCAAACTTAAACAGGGGAAGTTTAGATTGGATATAAGGAGGAAATTCTTTCCTGTTAGGGTGGTGAGGCACTGGAATGGGTTGCCCAGGGAGGCTGTGACTGTTCCATCCCTGGTGGTGTTCAAGGCCAGGTTGGACAGAGCCTTGGGTGAGATGGTTTAGTGTGAGGTGTCCTTGCCCATGGCAGGTGGGTTGGAACTAGATGATCTTAAGGTCCTTTCCAACCCTAACTATTCTATGACTCTAAGTAGTTCTATGTTTTTGCTTCTTTTTAATTGAGCAAGGGAAACCACATTATTCCTGAGAGTGCTTTCTTTTAGAGTTGATGGCTCTTCATCACTTGTGATATGATAGAGAACCCAAGCAGCATTAGTTTAGCATCTCCAGTGAGAGCTGGGAATCCTGAAGATGATGTGGTTAATAGCACTTCCACACTGCAGTGTTTTGTTTTCAATGTGTTTGTCTATGGTTATTTTAGTCCTTTACCAAAATATATCCCTGTGCTGGTTTTCCCTGGGATAGTGTTAATTTTCTTCATAGTAGCTAGTACAGGGCTGAATTTTGTAAACAGTGTTGGTAACACAGGGATGTTTCAGGTACTGCTGAGCAGTGCTTACAACAGAGTCAAGGCCTTTTCTGCCTCTCACCCCACCAGTGAGCAGGCTGGGGGTGCACAAGAGGTTAGGAGAGGACAGCCGGGACAGGTGACCCCAGCTGACCAGAGGGATATCCCAGACCACATGGCATCATGCTCAGCATATACAGCTGGGGAAAAGGAAGGAAGGGGAACGTTTGGGGTGGTGGTGTTTGTCTTCTCAAATAACCATCACATGGGATAGAGCCCTGTCCTGGAGATGGCTGAACCCCTGCCTGCTGATGGGCAATAGTGAATGAATTCCTTGTTTTCCTTTGTTCACATGCACGACTTCAGCTTTCCCTGTTAAACTTTCTTTATCTCAACCCCTGAGTTTTCTCACTTTTCTGATTCTTCACTCATCCCACCAGAGGGTAGTGAGCAAGTGGCTGTGTGGGCCTGAGCTGCTGGCTGGGGTTACACGGTGACAATCTCCCATCTTTTTAACTTGGAGTAGCTCTAAAGAAAACAGTACAAACTTAGAAGACGCCTATTTTTTAAAGCAAGTAAATGAAACAAACCCTGCTTCACTTTGTTCTTTTCAAAGGAAGCATGTTAGCAAAATAGTCTTGTGGCTGATAATTTTGTCTAATTTCTGGGGTAGTTCCAAAAAAAACCTACCATGTGGCATAAATGAATCACAAACATGTCTGACCTTTGTGTTAGTGGTACTATTTATGAGGCCAGAATTATTTTGGATCCTGGAAACATGAATACTGTGGTAGAGTATGGTACTTTGGAGTTTCAGATGTAATATTATGTGAACAAGACTGCAACTCCATTTTCTAAATCAATCAAATTCAGAGCAAAAATTTCTCCAGGACTTTGTATTTATATTCACGTATGTGAAGATAATTTGCATAGACTAAAATGTACTCTGACCCAAAATGTGGTTTATAAGAGAAAGCCAGAATTTGTAAATCTGGACAATAACAGAAAAAGGATGTTATTTTGTGTCAAGCTGGATTTTTTTTGATACTCTGCAGCAGACCATGCTGGAAGAAGAGGTAGCTGCTTCTATAGACCATTGAAAAGAAGAAAGTGATAAGCATTCCTTTGTTCCTTCTCAGTCACTGTGCTCCAACCCAAGGCAAACACTGGTTTCCTTTGTGTTCTGTTACCAGGCTAGGTGTTCAGCTCAAAGGGAGCAAGTAAGTTCTGGGCTTTGAGACACCAAAATGAACCCAGGTGGTTCCCCTGTTAGCATTCACAGCAAGTAAACCATGTAGTTCCAATTACATAAAGGCCAGGGTGACTGTGCTCTTCACAGCAGGCATTTGCACAAGGATGTGTTAAATTGATGTTTAAAAGAAAAAGAAAAATAATGGTCTCCTTTCTGACTTCCATTCCTCTCAACCAGGTTCATATAACTCACCTTTATCAACAATACACGTAAGGCACCTTGGCCCTGATGTTAATTAATACCACTGGCCTAAAATTGTGCATCTCAGAAAAACCTTCTTAATTGAATAAAATATGGCTTTTATGGTCCATACAAATTAACCTTTAATCTCATGTATATTAGTACTGAATCTGCTTGCTATACGTAGAGGTACAGCATCTAAAGTAACAAAAATTTCTTGAAAGGTGGAAAGTATTATGTCGAAGGATGATCACTCTTAGTTCTACTTTCAGCTGGTCTGATGGTGTCACTTCTTCTCAAAAGAAACAAGTAAGTTGGTTTTGTTTATATAGGGTTTTTTAATATTTTCATAATATGAAGCAGACGCTTAGAAAGTTAATGAGAAATAACTTTCTTTCCCTGCTCTGCTCTTTGGTCTTTCAGGAAATTTCTATGGCTTCATTGTTGTCTAGACTGTAAGAACTATATAGCAAGCATCACCACCACCCTTCCTGCAGGAGCAAAATGCAGTGAAGAGATGCAGCAGCCTGATGGATTTTCCTGCTGGTGTAGCCACTCCTGCCCCAAAACACCACAGCTGTGTGCTAAGAGGGAGCCCAGCTAACGTGATGCACAGTGAAGGGGCAGGGTGCAAGCAGCAGGACAAGACTTTGTTCTGTCAGTGGCACTGCCACAGGTATTGCTGCTTAGCCGTGTCAATGTGGTTTTGTCTCTACACTATAGGAGAAAACGTAAAAAAAAGAGGAAGGAATTCTGACCCTCCATATGTTCTGTTTCAGTCATTGTAAAACACCTGGATCAGGTCTTGATCAGTTTAAGAATAAATAACTGAGGTTTAACATAGAGTTGGTTTGGTTCCTATTTTGACTAGAAAGGAATTAAATCAAACACTAATGTGCAGCTTAAAATAACTCTCTGGAAACTGCACCTTTAGCACACTGACATGAGCTTTTACTACGCAGCTGGACTGGCCCAAAGTTCTTTCTGTCTGAAACTTGAAACTATTTGGTACTTTTTCCTCTCTTGTTTTCCTGTCCTTACAAATATACACAGTATCAGGTTCAATATAAATATACACAGTCAATTTTATTGGAAAATAATTGCCACAGTTCTTTATTAGTACAACACTTTCACCAAAAAGGGTTATTAAATAAATACTACAAGCAAACAAAAACCTGGTCTCTTCCTACTCGAAATGATTGCCTCAGAGAGCACCCGACTACCCACTCAGACAACACAGGCTAAACCCCCCTATATTGGTTTAAGAAAGCAGAATGTGTATCCAGAGAGTATCTTAATTTCTCCCCTTGAAGAAAAGTTATTCTGCAGTGTACTGAGAAGGAAACATTTCATGCCAGGAAGCAACACTGCATTTGACTGCAGGCAAAGTGGGTGGTGACTGATCATCCCGTTGTGATGTGCCTGCCTGCCCTTAGGTTTCCAGGTTTCTGCTCTGCTCACAGTGAGACCTGGGTAAAAGCAGAGTGGCCGTAACACACTCTGTGGTGGGTTCCCTGGGAGGTCAAGTGCCTGTACAGCAGAGTTTCCAGAAGTTTCTTAAAAATCAAATAAAAGCCTATCAGCTACCTAAAATAAATTCTTTATTCTATGGTGCATATGGTGGAGGCTTTTCTCCAGGCAACAAGTAAGTCGGTGTATAGAGGGCTGGAGCATTGGGGGGGAGACCATAGCTGGAGCTGGACTGAGATGGAGGCTGAGTTTCTTCTGATAAAGAAATGTCAGTAGATGATGTTCCTGGAAAATTGCTGGTGGGCTGCATATAGACAAAGAAAAACACCGTCTTCAGTAAAGGATTACAACCCCGTTTACAGCTCTGTGTGGAGAGTTTGCCATGTAAGTGTTATATAATAAGCCCCATGATTAAATTTCTCATGCACTGCAGCACAACACTCACTTCAGTTTTAAAGTATAGCTTAAGTATAGCAACGATAGTGTCGAGTGAAACACAGATTCCATCTGTAACCCAAGTCTTTTTTAATAGACATTGCACAGACAGCTAGGCACTAGAGCAGAACAGGAATTTCTGCAGGAAAAGATGCTCTGGCTCCCTGGGTGAGGCACTGCACCTGACTGGCTGATTAGGTTACATGTAGCTGCTTGTCTTCAGGCATCACTGTGAAATTTCAGTTATCTCAGAGGTAATTAATCTCAGCTATAATACTTGCATAAAAGCAAGGTCTTATTCCTGCGTCAAATGCAGACTCCTTGTAAAAGAAAATTTTAGAGGTGGGTCTCCCTGTAGGTCTTTTGCTCTGGCTGTCTCAGCTGTAATGGGGCTTTGGCTGAGAGAGTCATGAAAAATAGAGCTTAGGAAGCAGCCTATGCTCAGGAATAAGCAGTTTGTTAAAACAGAAGGATGTACATAGGGACTAATGATCTGGATAAAAACCTAACACTACTTTAAACCAAGTTTTGTCACTGATTTCAAGAGGGTCAGGATTTTGCTCTTCCTCTCATATGAGAGCACGTGCCAGTCCATGGGCTTCACCAGAAGAGCTATGCTCAGCTTTCCTCAGGTTCAGGCCTAAATTGCCCAGAATTTAAAAAAACAAACCAAAACAATAGCAGTCATAGATCTTTTTCAGGGAAATGAAAAATCCTGGCAAATGCTCCCTGCTGCTAAAAAAATAAAATAAATAAAAATTAAAATTCACCATCTAGAAGCCAGTATAAGGGTTGGCACTTGGACAATGGCATCTCAAAGCTGCCCAGGGCCAGCAGACCCTATGCCATGATGCACAGCTACTTCATTGGGCTCCAGGTGAGCAGGAGAGGAGAATGCTGTCCTGCATTTATACCACAGGGTGACTGGTGAGTGAGAATGGAGATGTCCTGACAGGAAGGCTGATTGTGCCCTTTAACTCTCCAGGAGGCGGCTGCAGATATACCGATGAACCCATTAGCTAGATCAGCTCCAGTTGTTGCATTTTTGGGTGGTTTGGCTTTTTTTGTTGTTTTTTTTTGTTGTTTGTTTATTTATTTATTTATTTATTTATTTTGGAGTTGTTGCTTCCCTACTCCCTCAAACTGCAGCCACTGTTTCCATCTGTCTGCCTGGAATAGCTTCTGTAATGAGTTCTCTGGCAGGAATGACTGGCACAACAACCCTTACTGCTGTCATCACTACCAGTCCCTGCACAGCTAATCATTTACCTGACCAGTTGGCAAGCCTGTTACCAAGACTAGTAGTGACTGAATTGCACTAGTAAGGGATGAATGATTTTGTTAGCACATGCCATGGTAAACAAAAGAAATGCTGGTTAAATCCTTGTCAAATGCATTTCTGTTATCACCCTTTCTTTTCCAAACTTGACTGATTTCAGGTTGTAGACAAGGAAGCATGAGGTGAACAGAGGAGCATTTACCACCAGCTCAGGTTGTGATTCTTTATAAGACTTTTCCTCTCCAGAAAATGTTTATTCAGTGGGATACTGGATTCAGCAGAGGACCTGGAATAATCTGCGCACTGTGGGAGCCACAGGTGAACTCAGGTTTATAGCCTTTGAGCTAATGGAGCTTCAGCCCTTGCGAGCAGAGCAGCACTCGCGCTAGGTGTGTTGCATGCCAGACTAATCTGAGGCCGGATGTATCCCCAGGAGAAGGAACTATGGCTGTAGATTTCCTCTGGTTGAGGGAAGGGTTCAAACTCCAGTTGTTAGTCGGTAATTAATTGCTAACAGCTTTACTTCATTAACTCACAAATCAGGTAACTACCTGATCTCATTATCAGGCATCACTAGATGCATACATGCCAACAGCCCCTGCATTTAGGCAAATGAATTCAAGCCCTAGGGCCTGTAGTTGCCTTAAGGACTAGGACCAACTGAGTAGGGCTTGTGAAGACTTGAATCTAGGAGCTGGGCTCTACTTGGAGCACTCAGCTTGCAAGTAATGGAAGCAAATGATGATTAAGGTTCTGGCTGTTCTTCATCAGGCCTACTTCTAACATTCACCATTTCTGGCTCTGAGTAAGTTTATTTTGATTTTTTTTTAATTTATATACTGATGCAGAAATTATTTCTCTCCAAACTACAATGTAATGAGCTCATACATGCAGGAAGGCAGCTTGCTCCCTCCTTCTCCCCATCCCACAAAAAGGATTAAATGCATTCCCTTCTGGAGCCCAGTGCTTCTTGCTAACCTCTCCTGGCATGGGGACAGCTGGTGGTGCCTGCCTCTGAATGCTTTGAAGGTGAGAAAAAATAGCTGGACACACTTTTTAGAGTAAGTAGAAATCTAGATGAAGAACTGTGTTTATTTTGGAATGCAGTTAAGAATTTGGGGTAAATGTGATACTGGAAACATTTCAGTTTCTCAGTGGACACAGGGCTGAACAGTTACAATTGATCCTCATGACTACTTATATGCATCTTTTCAACTTAATTGTTTCATTTGTTTCTATCCCCTTCTCTCTCTGCTCTTGGCTACGTGCTAACTGAACTCTGCAGAACAGCACAGCTTTTAACTAAAAGCAAACAAAAAGAAGTGCTCTATTTTTCCTCTCAACCCGTGGTCTCCAAAAGCATCTGGCCCCATTTATGTTAATAAGACATGCCAAGGACTGTTCTCTGGCTGTGAACCCAACTGGCACAGTACACATCGCATCCCTACAGCTGAACCTTTACCACAAGAACAGTATGCTGGGCTTTTGTTAGCACATGCCATAGTAAACAAAAGAAATACTGGTTAAATCCTTGTCAAATGCATTCCTGTTATCACCTGTTACCATACAGTCTGTATGCACACTGTCTACTGGGAATGGTCCATTGCTTTTGCCATCTTCTGACCCCTTCTTGTGTGTTGCTGGGAGACTGTTAGATGCTCTGGGCCAATCCCACGCCAGGAGCATGCTAACAGTTCACTGGTGTGGATCATCATCATCATGGCTCCTGAGAGTTTGAAGTGAGGCAAGGACAAGATCTATCACTGCAGAGTTTGTACTGAGTAGCAGCTTATGCTTTTCTGATGGAGTAAGAAGGATGCCATTTTGTACTGTACCTGAAGAGGCAGTGGGTAGGATGGATATGTAGATATAGTTGCTGCAGAAGGACAGAACCCAGCGTATGTCAGGATCTGCTGGGCAGGATTGTACAGGATCTGAGGAGGAGGTGCAGTAGCACTGAAAGCAATCTGGGACAGAGGTACCTGTTGAGCACAGAAGACAAGAAGATATCAGCACAGTGCAGAGGGGGCTGGAGCAGGAAAAAGTCCTAACACCAGCAACTAGGCAATTTAACAACTTTGTTTTCAGACACAGTACTGGTATTACAAAAAAAAACAAACCCAAGGAGCAGACAGAATGAGAGGGAGGTGTATCTGGAGTGAATTTTCTGACCAGAAATACACAGCTATTTTAATCTTTTTTCCTTGGAAAAAGACTGCTGGTGCTTCCCAAGCACCAGTTATGGAAGCACTGGCAGTACTCCAGACCTAAGACACCCTGAAGAGCACAGCATACAGCTTTGACCACCTCTCTTATTCACTCCAGCACCAAACATTCAGTCCTTCACTATTTGCTGCAGACCGTTTCCAACAACAACTACCTGATGCCCTCATATATTTTCTCTGTGCTTTCCTACACAGATCTGCAACGATTTCCAGGCCACCTGCTCTGCTTTCACAGCTCCCTCTGTTGTGAAATAGAGTTTGCTGCTGGCTGTCCATTATCATCCCACCATGTGCATATCTCATTTGTACTTCATAAAATCCTTCATCATATCTTGGCTTTATTGGCATGTCACTTGACTACAATGTGATATTAGGTTTGCAGGAAGAAGTTATAGCTCATATTAAACCTGCTAATGCAACCTGGGGAGAAAAGAGAAAAGCTGAATGGGAAAGGGGGCTTGTATCAAACCCTAACTCCCTGTGCTACATTACCATTTGTGAAGAACAATAGAGCCCTCTGTGAAAGATTTTCATCTCTTTTTGCTTTGCAAAGAGAGACAAATCCAGTGGTTTCTTTACTCTCCTTTGTTTTTATTAGCAGATTCCTCTACATGTGAGAGCATGGAATTTTCTTTTTACTGAATAATAAAATATGGTGTTTGCCAGACAAGTGCTAAAAGCAGCAGCCAGGATTTTTATTTTTATTTTTTTCTTCTTCTTTTTGGCATTTCCTGTCATATTTTTCAGTGAGAGACATAAACCACTGTATCCTCTGGAGATAGTGTGAGATATCTCTGTGATTGAGAAAGAGTTATATTAATTGTGTTTGTGCATGGAAAACATCATCGAGGTCACTGATGTACCACATGAGGTTACCTGACAATCTAGGCTTTAGGTCTCTGGAGAAACTTAGCCCCCCAGGAGCTAGTGCAGAGAAAGGCTGGGGTCAAAAGCAGAGAGCCTATTTTATGTGAGAAGGCAAGTCTGTCATTTTCAAGGTACCCAGCTCAAAACACCTCCTTTCCACCAACCCTGCAGGGTGGGAAGAAAGAAAGGGACATGGTGTTTCAGAACAGAGTAGTGAGAGGCAGCTAATGGGTTTGCCTCAGACCCAAAGGTTTCGGGTCAGCAACATGGCCCATCCCAGCTGGGGCTGAACTCGCACTCAGAGCATTACCGTCTTCAGGCAAGTGAGGCCCTGGTGTGATCAGATCCCTCTTGCTATGGACATAAACACAGTAAGAAACATTTGGTTTGACCAGTGTGAAACACAGATGTCTGTTTGGCATCTGTCACCATCTTTCTGGTTTGGGTGCTGCTGTCCCCCCAGGAACCTCTCTCAACCCTCTTATGTTATCTGCATACACAGCAGCAACTCTCTATTTGCTAAGGATGAACTATACAACATTCCTAGAAGATGCCCCAAATCTGCTGATTAAAGCACCTTATTATCAGGTTATCTGGCCTCAGCCTGGAGCCAGCAATGATTTGCAGGTATTTAAGCTGATTAGATGCTTTTATCAAGTATTCCAGTAATGACACTGTGTTAAATCAGTCACATAAAATACAAGGGTAGGTGGAGGCATTTTAAACTGAAACACCACCCAAGTCAAAGAGATAAGGAGCTATGAACTGGCCAGAGAGTGCTGGCAGCACTTTGAGCATGGGGAAACCAGGCTGAGGCCAGAGGGGCTGAGCTGCTGCCCACTTTGTGCTGTGCTGTGCACTGCAGAGCAAGGCAGGTCAGCTCACTGATCTGACACAGCCCTGCCGAAGCGTTTATTTCTGAGCTACAACCACTTTGAATGTCAGACTGCATCTGTAGTTGCATGAGTGCTAAGACATGAACACATGACACGTAGCTCAGCAATTGGGGGTTCATTTTCTTTTCATTTTTTTAGAGCAGGGATGAGGAGAGGGATAAGGGAATGATGTTTAATCTGTTTAGATTCCCTTGAGGACTTCGAGAAGGAGACTAACTGAAAAAGGCATCAACCTCCCCCCAGGACCATCAGTAGCTCTGACTGATGCAACCCTAAACCCACGGCAGGCAGATTCCTTGGCAAGGTGTGTCAGCAAAACATCTACAAGTCACCAGATGAATACTGGGGCAGGGAAGTAGATTAACTCTTAGTACCAGTAAGTGGAGTTCCCCATGCGTTTCTTTACCTCTGTCTTCTGTAAGAAATAATCATGGTGTTTTACCATTTTGGTTATTCCAAGTGCATACTTCCATTTACATTATATGGTAATCTGCTTTTTATTAAAGGTAACTGCCTAGCCACTATTCTATATCCAAGCACACTGTAGATCTGAAAAGGAGGGTACCATTGTAAACACTGCAGTTCCCCAACACCCATCAGATCACAGTGGGCAGCCCCACAGAGGAGACAGGGGCCACTGAGAGCTGACACCCTGGGGGCCAGGGGAGCCTGAAATGTTTCTCACTGAGCTAGCAGTTCCCTCTGGCAGGCAGTGTGGGGAGCGTGCCAGGGTCTGCAAGGAATTTGTCACAAGGAATAAAACCCACAATAACCAAAACAACACTTTATTTTTTTTTCTTTCCAGGAAATACAATGGGTTTAGAGGCAACAGAGCTGTTTTGCAAACTCTCCCCTTTGTAACATGTTTTGGCTGCCAACATTCCCCAGAGACAAACATGATGGGTTTTTCTGTTTGACTACTAAGCCTGGCCCTGTGTTTTCTGGAAGTCAACCTTGGAGCAATGCCCTGAGGTGTTTCGGAGTGGGCTTTGCAGCTCTCCCTGCAAAATGCCAGTGAGCATTTCTGTGGGAAGATGACATCCCGAAAGAAAGAAAATCATTCTCCCACATACTCTGAAGTTGTAGCTTTTTGTATTTCGGTCTCATGACCCTTTCTCTCCCTCTTCTCCTTAATGTTTTCTTGGTCCCTGTCTTCCTCCAAGCATTACTCCTTTAGTAACAAAAGTGAGCAGCAGATGAGCAAACCAGCCCTGGTACATCACTCAAAAAGACCCTGAAAAAGCACAGGCAGGAAGAAGGAGCAGTCATTGCATTTTGGATTGCTGCTTTAGTAAGACTTCCACAATCAGCATGGCTCCTGTGCTAAGGTAGCTGACACAAACTCATCTTTCCTTTAAGCTAGTGAGGGCTTTTTTTCTGCTCCCACTGCAGAGAAGACGTTAAACAGCTTATTCAGGTCAGGTTTTTGGCTGGAGCCCCACAGACTGTCCAGCAGAGCTTTGGGGGAAGCTGCACATCCAGTGTTGCTGCTATTTCCTTGCACAGCGTTATGCCACCCAGTTAGAGGACCCAGACCACGACACAGGCTTTGACTCTTAGCAAGGGAATGTGCCAGGTCATGGAGACCCCAGTTCTCCCAGGAATGTCTCCTTGGCTTGGTATCCCTGGCACAAGCAGTACAGTCACGGCCCCTGTGCCAGAGGTGGGCCTGGGCTGGAGCTCACCCTGCTACAAAGCATCAACCCAAATCCCACATAAGCCTCTCTTTGTGCAAGATAGATTAGACTCAGGTTGGTTCTCTGCACCCTTTGCCATCTCAGGGGAGCACTATCAATTCCCTCAGGTGCCCTTGGTGGAGATACTTGCACTCATCTGCTAGGCAGGGGAAAGTACTTAGCAGCACTGGAGAAGTGCAGTCCTGTACCAAGGATTTTGTGTAAATGATGCCTGCCTTCCCCTCCTCATGTAGCTGCCCTTCCCCATGTTTCCCACTGCGGTTGTTTCTGCTCCCCTTCCGCCATTGCTCCTCTCACAGGGAGGGGATGAATTAATCTGGGAATGGTGCTTCCACTCCTGTCCATCAGGCAGCCACAACTGGTTTGTGGCTGGTTTGCTCCAATTTGTTATCAACTCCTTGAGTCACCTCACATAAAGGACAGTTCAGCTGCACATTTCTTATGTGTGAAGGCTCAGTGTGCTTATTTGCCTTAAGCTAGAGAGCAAACATTTTGCGACTCTTAAGAAAGGTGAATTTCAAGTAATTCATATGGCCCTGATCTGTAGTTTTAAGCACCCAACACATTGTAGATAGCATGGACATGCTTGCTAAGGGACACTGGGTGGTCAGAGCAGAGCCTTGGCTCACTGGCTGCCAGCTCTGAGCAGCTCTTTCCTTCTAGTTTGCCCCCCCCAGTGTACATCTCACCCATCTCTCTTGCTTTCTCTTTCCTGCTCCATCCTTCTCTTCTTTCCTTTCACCTTTCCTTTCACCTTT
Source organism: Pezoporus wallicus (assembly GCF_028554395.1). Taxonomy (NCBI): domain Eukaryota; kingdom Metazoa; phylum Chordata; class Aves; order Psittaciformes; family Psittacidae; genus Pezoporus; species Pezoporus wallicus. The sequence continues at coordinate 1,641,455 of NW_026641150.1, read as the reverse complement.
GCCCCCCCAGTGTACATCTCACCCATCTCTCTTGCTTTCTCTTTCCTGCTCCATCCTTCTCTTCTTTCCTTTCACCTGTCTTTATGTTCCCCCTGGAATAGTTACCAGAAATACTATGAATCTAAAATGACCTGCGCTGCTTTCACACCCCCCTTTGGCTTCTGCATTTCACCCCCATCCCCATGTCTCTGCCTGTTTAGTTTGGAAGCTGTTTGGGCAGGGACCATCTACTCTTCCAAGTGCCTAGTAAATCATGAGCTACTTGGTTGGTCTTTGGGCACTGCTTTAGCAAACTGACATTGATAATCCCAAGAACAGCTACTTTCACCATTTTAACATATCAGAAAATCTAAGCAGATGAGTCAATGTATTACAGAATCCCTCCCAGCACACAGCCTCTTCTGAATGCAGTGGTGCACATCAGCTAGTAAGATGGTGGTGTACCACAGGGAGCAGTTAGAGGGTGCCATTCCTTAGGTTAATGTGACCTAAATATGACTGTTTAAATAAGAACTTGAGTGGTACGTCAGAGTTATTCCTTGTTCTTAGGAAAAGAACTACATGAGGTTAAATAGTCACACCTAGGACCTGAGTTTTGTGTGTCAACTACAGACTTGTATCCTCAAATTCCGTGCTGGCCCACACATTCAGTTCTGAATTAGAAAGAAAAATAGATGCTGCTAAGTGAACTGCCAGCGTCTGTTCACACAGACACCTGTCTTTTCTCTTCCATTCATGTATTTGACCAGGCTTGACCTACTTAGCTGTGAGCAGCTGGCAACAGCTTAGCCTAAAGATATTACTCCAGAATCCCAGATCACACAGGAAGCATGTTTAAATTGCCTCTTTTGTGCAGTTACACTTCCTTGGTTTTAACCCATTTGATAACATCAATGAGCACACAAGTCCCCACATAAGGCAAAAGGCTGTTGGCCTTACCATGTCTTTAAATGCCCCAAGAATGGCTGCCGTAATAATCCCCAGGAACAACCCGATGATGTTGAGGACTGTGGAGGACCACAGCAGCCTGTACAGGTGAACCACGTCCTGGCAGCTGCTCACACCGAGAAATTCATAGTAGCTGGAGGACTGCTCTGAACTGAAAAGGAATACAGGCATCATTGGAATGGTTTTGATATAATGCAGAACACCACAGGATCTGAATCTCTCCTGCTTACTTTCCCCTTTGGTGGAGTAGTTCCTCCATGCTCCCACCAAACACTGCTCAGATGAACTGGAGAAAGCTCTACTGTAGACAAAAATTTGGGTCTCCTAATGCCAGCATTAAATAAGTCCAACTAATACCAACGCTAGCTTGGCTGATAGATGTGATATACCAGCAGGGACTCTTTTTTTTTTGCTTAGGGTCTCTGAACACAAGCACAGCCCTGGCATATGGATGCTGCCCTTGCCATTTAGCTACCAGCTAAAGCATGCTTAGCATTGCTTTTTTTCCCCCAGCTCACCTGGAAATTTGCTGGCATCTCTGGAACTGAGGAAGGCAAGTCACTTAAGCATTAATTCAACCACAGGAAGGGAGATTTTGCCAGCTGGCTACATTTGTTTATGGTGTCTGTGGTTCCAAATTAACAGATGCAATATGGTACAGTATAAAAACGTGCACTTACACTATGGATTGTACTATCCAGAAATCTTTCTTGCTTATATTTCTACACTGCACTGATTACTGTAAATCAGGCACGTTGTGAAGTTAATCTTCACTGTCTTGACGAAAGTCTTAAGTATCCGACTGCAAAATTTGAAACCACAGTTTCCTGCAGCTCTTTCCAGTACTTGCCTTAATGCTATCCCACTAATGGGCTCCTAGAGCAGCCATCTGAGTTGGAAAGATTTTTTTAAATGCCAAGATTTTGCACTGTTAGGAACTTGACATCAGATCATGAAGAAAACAGAAGTGAGCAGTTTGTGCTCACTCTTCTGTTCCTCCATCCACAGTGCATGGGGCATCAGTGGAGATGGTGGTTAGGGAAAGCTCTGTATAGGAAGGTAGCACGTGGAGAAACCTGTAATAACATTTCTGGGAAAAAACAAGCCAAGCACAGTAGTTCCTGGAAATGTCCAGTCAATTGTTTTGGGGCATGGTTCTGGCATGGTGAATCTGCTACTGTTGAATTCACTTGGGCCCTATGATGAGCCGACCTTAACTAAATAGGCTCATCATGGAGCCTGTAGCTTCAGCTGCCATGAGTCTGAGGAAATCCGACTTGTGATCCTTCCTGTGTACTGATCTGCTGCATGGGTGACACCAAGTCACTTTGTGTGACTGTGTCTCCTACTTCTCTCTAGCTGTCCTATGAACTGGAATTGCCAGGACTGTGGAGTAGTGTGACTGCTTCTTTACTCTGGGTTTGCCTATGCCAGTGCCACAAGATCTTGCTGCCCACTGTGGATTGTTGACAATGGCATGTTTAATTATATCATCCAATACTGTCACAGCAGTGATCAGTCTCAGGTGTTTCAAACAAACCCAATGTGCTAGAAAAATGGTACTAAGAACTTACATCTGGAGGAGGAGTATTCCTGATGTCCCCTTCTCACCTTATGTTTTAAGCAACAGTTTCAGTCACTTTATTTGATAACTCTGAATGGTTTTACCCCTTTAAGATCCCTGTTCTTTTCTGTATTGAGTTGAGCTTTTCAATTCAGTGTTAACATACAGCAGTTAGTTGTGTACCATGGAAGAAAGCATTCTCAGTGTAAATATACTGCATTGCAACTATCATATTCCATCATTTGTCTATCACAGAAAAGGTACCAATGTCGTACATACTCTACCTTTCCCATTTCATTTGTTTTGTATATCTCCATCATGTCCAGATTTAGCATTCTTACACAAGCAAAAGACTCTAGTCTTTTCATAGTGGATTTTAATCCATTCCATTGTCCTGCACTCACTATGTTGTTTATGTGCATGAGACATATGCGTGCATGAGACATACGCATGCATAGATGATTTCCCTCTTGTACCAGATTTCATTGTGCTTCTCTCGTTGAGGCGGGGCTTGTGTGTAAGCCTCACTGTGCCAGCCTTATTGCCCTACGCTTAAAATGTTCATGTCTGGCAGCATGCTAGCCAAGACTTATAGAGGACAGGGCTTATTCAGGGCTGGTAACATGTGAAAAGGAGGGAAAACCAAAAAAAAACAGGAGATGCAGGAAGGAAGAAAGGTGAGAAATACATAGAGGGAAAGAAAGAAGAGTGGCTGTGGGTGCACTGTAGAGGGTTGCAGAGGTTGCATGAGAATGCATGGTATGATGTTACTGAGGTGCACAGAGGATGAGTCAGGCAGATCTACTCTGGGAAATTCTCTTCAGTTTCTTGTCTATAGCTGCTTGCAGTTGAAATTTCTATGTTCCAGGTGGCCAGTCAGTTGTACAAGTTCATTTCATCTGTCTTTCACATCATAAACCCTTGCACTTTGCTGTGATGTAGTTTTTCCTTACCACCTCTTTTACTCCTGTTAAATCATTGCTTGCCAGCCCTGTGCTAACCTTCACCTGATCTTCATAAGCATGTCCAGACATTTCCTTTCTTATCTTCTGACAGGTCATGCTTTGGCAATGACGAAATCAAATGAACATCTTCAGAAAACACAAGACCCTCTCTATCTAACCTATGATAATTTAGCAAAATCCCATGCCTACAGAGCTAACAAAAGAGCTCTCCACATACCTACAACATGGTCTCTGCTTATGGACACCTATGTTCTTATTTTTTTCCCCCAGTTTGGTTGGGGAAAAGAAAAAAAAATCATTAAATCTAATGGGGAAATTGCATTGTAAGATCAACAGCAAATCTTGACAGGGCTATGACTAAATGGTTAATTTTGATCACACAGCAAAGAACTTATGGACATATTTAAAGAAAAAGAAACTGAAATAACACCAACACTAATACTCAACCCCTGACTTCTTCTCTGCTAGCATCAGGACCTCAGTCTCAGAAGAACTGGATTGCTCAGCACACAAGTCCCTTCTCCAGCCCTAAGGGCACCTGCCACAATCATTTAAGAGGGACAAACAATCAAGGATTTTTTGGAGGCGATTGTCTGCACACAGATACTTACTTCTCACAGTTGTACAGGTCACAGCAGTAGCATGTGTTACTCTTTACTTTCAGCTGGCACCTGCTGTTTAAGGTATAACATGTCACCTGCCAAAAGAAAAGAGACTTTTATCCTCAGTGTTTCAGTATTATGTGAATCAAGCTACTGACCACAAAGAAGCAGCTACTGCAGTATGAGGTGTGCAGTAGCTGCAGTCCTGTTGTGCAGGCAGATCCTGAGATTCCAAAATCCATGACGGCAGGGCAGAAGGACCTCTCTGAGCTCCCAGAAGTTTCATCTGGGACATCAGCCCAGGCATTTGCACTATGGAGCCCAGAGGGTCCAGCAACGATCTGCAGCCAGGGCTGCCAGAGTTCTCAAACTCTTTGTTGGGCTGCCTGGTGCTGTTTTGCTGAGCCCCAGAGTCTGCAGCTGTGAGATACAGATCCCTTTTGGCTGTGACACAGGGACCTGGGTCTTGGGAGATACACCAAAGCAAGCTACTGAAGTCGGCAAGAGTGCCACTCTATTATAGTGGGGGAACAGGCAAAGAAATGGCCAATTTATCTGAACAGCTCCCAGTTAAGTGGGAGCTCTGTCCTTTCAGTAGAAGGAAAGAATTAGGAACAACAGTAAGAACAGTCTCCAAATCCATAAACAAAACTGCTTAGAAAAGATCTGAGTACTTCAGCAAATAAGTACCATTTACTGTAGGCTCTTGAGCAGAAAACTGAAAAGGTGTGTTTGTGTGAGCAGGAATTGCAGGGATGGACAGATGTTAGAACAATAAAGGCAGGCACAGGTAGCCCACTCTCCATCCAGACAAGAAATTATCTTAATGACTTCTTAAGTATGGCAAGCATAAATCAATTTTGTTTTGCACTCCAGACCAATTGAAATATTTTATGTGTAAACCTTTTTTTTTTTTTTTCCCATGATGTTTTTAGCTTATTGACTCTGAAATCCTGGAAAACTGCCATGTTTTAAAAGGTAGCAGGTCAGAAAAGACATTCTTCCTATAGTTTTTATTTTGATAGAAAAAATGTACTGTAACCACTGAGAAGTATTTTGTTCGTAAAATGCAAATAAAATGCATGATTGAATGGAAAATTCCTTGTAATGAAAAAGTAAAAGGAGCATGCTTACGAATACATGCCTGCTTTTGAAAAGCTTCTGTCAGACAGTTCTGCTTAGCCATGAACATAAACTGCCACTGTTGATGAGTTTCTGCTCCTCATGTGTTTGCTCCCAACAAAAGAAAAGCCTTAAACACATACACTCAGCACCAAAGAAAGGTCATCTTGTAGCTTGTCTCGTACTTGCCACACTTGTCCTTAGCAGAATTTGCTTGAGCAGTGTAAGTCAGGTGACGAAGCTAAAGTCAAAATGATGCCTTCGGATTGTTTTGCTGCCCAGGGCAAGGCTGCACCTGTGGTTAGTGTCTCATACAAATGAGCTCTTCTAACCCAAAATGGAAGTTTGGTTATAAAAGGATGGTCTCAGTCTAGGTTGCAGTCCAGAAATGGAGTTTATGGCTTGGTACAGACCTACTGCGCTTGTCACAAGAATATCTCACCCTGAGATAGGACCTTGTTTCATCAGCCTTGCTCTGTTGTGTCTGAACTTACTGGGGTTTCACATGAGGGCTTGTCAGTCTGAAGTCACATTCATCCACAGCCGTCCTCAGCCTAAGCTGCAATTTACTGCAGAAGAGGAGTATCTACTATCAACGACAGGGTAGGCTTACTCAAGATCCTGCTCAGAAGTGACTGAAATGTCACACCTGGCTCCTTCTCAAAGCAGATTGAAAACTAATCCTGGAGCAGAGTGTAGCAATGCATTTGCTACCACAGCTATTTTGTCGGAATGCCCTGGTGGTTTTGGATTGAGGGGAACTTAAGACTTTGGTTTTGACCCCCTGTATGTGGTCAAATTGGCCTAGGACCTGCATAAGTTAAAATACCTTTTTCCCATTACATATGTATGATTGAGAGTAGAGGGCTTCATAAGATGGAGTGGGCTGCTAAAAAGGTGGTTTATTCCGATGCATATCTTTGGGGACCACTTCTGATAGGAAATCAAAGTAGTTTTCCCTCTCTGAGCATTTAGAAGGCCAGTTTGCTCCTTTATACTGTAGAAGGCTAGAAGTACAAAAGACTGAAAACGGCAGACCTTACACATGTTTTTTGCTTGCTTCTTGGCTGAAGAAGTTACTGTAGTTGTCTATTTTTATCATTGCATTTTTAAACATGCAAAGAGCAAGACACTCCTTTTTAGGAGAACAGTGAGTAAACCAAAATAAACAAACTACTGTGTGGTGTGCACAAGGGTGGTGGAAACAGGCCATCTGTGGGTATTGTGCATGTCAAGACCTATTATTTCATTTTAGTGACCAGGCACTTAGCTTTTTTTTGCCTGTCTATCCTCTCAGCACCAACAGAAGAGATGTTCTTACCTCATGGCAATTGCTAGAAAATCAAATTCTTTCTGCTTTGAGGAAATTGAAGAACCAACACAGGCAGACTACATGAGCTGGAGGCCACTCACATGCTACAGATGGCAACCCAAAGGAAACCTGCACTCAGTAAACAATCTGCCTTCCTAATTAGGTGTTTGCCTGGCATGCAGAGCATGTCCCCTGCTCACTAGCTGGCTAACTTTGGAAAAGCAAACTCCAAGTTCAAATGGCACAGATCATTAATTCTGAATTAGCACATGCTGAGTCTAGATCAGCAGACAACCAGACAAGAATGTTATTGCAAACTAACTACACTTTTAAAAGACATGGGGGTTTTGCCAGAATAGAGCACTGAGCTGTGGGTGCCCCATTTTCAGACATACCCAGAATCTGCAGAGCTGGGGAAACCTGTCTGGCCAGAACCCCAAGGCTGGGGTCATCTGCAGGGAGTCATTTGTGGTCAGTGTGATGCCAGCTACATGCTTCTTACAGGAATCAGACGCATTTCTCAGGCCATGTCTGTATGTGCAGGCACACTTTAGAAGAGATTACAGGAAAGGGTGCTGTCGTGCATTGTAAGTTTGCCTGGATAGGTCTTTAGGCAAGGAGGTCAGTGAAATATTTTTCTCATACATTTTCTGGAATCAACAATGGGTGCCCTAGCAGCAAGATTTAAGGATTATTAGCTTCTTAACCTGGTAATATACTTTGCTAAGCTGTCTAGAATTATTAACAGTAACATTCCCCATACACTTTTTCTTAGGCAGGGGAGGAATGGTGATGAAGGACATCTGGCTTCTTGTAAGTTATACCGCTGTTTAGCTGTTCTCAGTCCTGCCCTACTTGATTTTCTTTACACTCCCACCAATTTACCACAATAACAAAATGAAATTTAGCAAAAGAAACTAAATCTGGACTTCTCAGGAGGCTAGCCACTTGGGTATGGGCTATTTTCTGACCATGTTAATGTCATTGATATAATAATAAAAAAGCTGCATTCACACCGCTGACATTCTTGGCCTGTGCTGGATAAATACAGAAAAGATATGAAGTCTTCTGGACAATGCAAATGGATTCATTTAGATATTTCCTATTCCACAAGAAGGCTACAAAAATATCCTTAGAGAAAGATGCCAATGTGACAGATACATTCCAGACAGTATTGATGGACTAGGAAATTCATTCCAGTCCCAGAGTAATGTACTGGATAGAAACACTGATGATGAGTTAAAATCCCACTGATTGTAATGATTTGCAATCATCAGAGGCTTGAACAAGTGGGGAGTCATTTGTGGGAGAAAAAACAGTAAAACCTGTATGGTTTCTATTAACCCTAGACCTAAATGCACAGACATGCTCTCAAACACCTGCATTCCTCCTCCCCTTAAAGCACAGCAGAAACGAACATGTGATGAGGTGAGTTTGTTTACCTCTGTCTGGTAGGCGTCATATAGGAATCCTATTCCACTTGAATAAAACTGGCACCTTTTGTTATACAAAGGTCTGGGTTCCTGTAAAGAGAAAAACAGCCAAAAACGTATTCAGTCTAGAGGAAGTGTGAAGGCACCATATCCCATGTCTCCACGCCAGATGCTTACAGTGCTGTGGAGCTGAAGCCAATGCATACACTTGGATAAGTAGCAAACACACCCCCAACGTTGGTTTTCTTTCCAGAATGGCTCTCATCAGGGTTTCCTTCCTCACTCTGCATGTGAGTACCATTTATTTTTCTCTGTACCAGTCACCTCTTTTAAGAAGACATCACCCCTGGCATTTAACCACTTTCTTGCTTGATGTCAAATAGTACTGCTCTATGAGAATGGTCCAGTTGCTCTTTTTCCTGGTACAGTTTCTTACCTAATGCAAGGGATTACTTTGGGTCTTTATTTTCAAAGTATATCAACAATGCCCATACTGAAAACAAAGTAAAATAGTTAATTCTTTAAAGCATTCCACCTACTACATACAATTCAACTCCCCAAAGCAAAACAAAGAATAATGAAGAAATGAACGCATAAAGGGGAAGGTTTTGCCTTATTTTCCATTTATGCTTACTGCAAAAAATGCACTCACTGCTCACATTTCATATTTTGCTTGTAACAGCTCCCACAAGCTGATATAAAAGAACACAATGAAATCTCCTTGTCCAGATGGAAGATGTGTGTTTCTGAACATGGCACATGGCCACTTTGAAGGCTAGAGGGTGCACATCTCAGTCAGTTTCAGGACTAGACCATATTTCACAACTGAAGAGTCCTCTGTGATCAGATGTCTACCCCAAAGCAAAATGTGGGAATGACTTACGTTGGGAAAAAAAATAAAGTTTTTTTTTGTCTTTCTGTCACTTATCTAGTCCTGATCTGTGCTTTAAAAAGCACTGAGGTGCTCCCCTATATATTGTCAGTCAGACCACTTCCAAGAGAGATGATGGAACCCACTATTTGCCATCCCCTCTTACATGCTAACTTACAAGCAAAAGGCTACTTAAGTTGTTAGCAGAAATCTGTGCTGAATAACTTTCACTGCTTTATGACTCACCCAGCAATTGCACTGCACTGCTTAAGATCACTTCTGAGTATTCTATGCTTGTTGGATAATGAAGTGTGAACTGTATAAATCTGCTGACCCAAAGTACATAATCAGTTAAAATGCAGAGCTATGCAGGAAAGCAGACAGGTCAATGAACAAGGCTCATCCATCAGGTTGTTTGCCTTTCTGATTACTCTGACAAACCCAAGCAAGTTTGGACACCAACTCCCAAGGGTTAGGGAAAGGTTAGCTCGCTGCCTCCAAAAATATTTATTTATATTACACAAGTGTAAAAAGTCTTCAGTAATTTTTTTTTCTCTAGAGGAAAAGCAAATACTATACAAACAGTATGCCATGTCCTGAACTAGAACAACATTCTTCCGTAGGCCTGGGAAAGCATCAGCCTTTAGCCACGATTTCCAGGGACAGATCTGGTTGGGAGGACTAACAGGATTGTAGATCCTCTGCTAGCCCAGGGAGCACAGTATCAGTCAAAGGTGCTCTCCTTTCACAGAGCATCGTATTTCAACCTTGATTTCATCTGTTACATGGGGATGAAATGGGAGAGAAGGGGAGTGATTACTAAAAGTGGCTTTTTCTGCCATGAGAAGCAAATCCATGAAAAACTTCTGTCCATCTTATTCACAACAGTAGCAAGTTTCAGATATAGGAGGATCCTGGAAAGGGGCAATGCTCAAGTGCATGGAGCTCAAGTGGTGTTCTCAATCTGGCTGGTGAGAAACGGCTTGAGGAGTGGGCAGATCCAGTGGATTAAGAAGTGGCTGTGCATCCGGTGTCAGCTACAGGAATTTGGCTTTTATGACAATATCTTTCATGATCAAGGACTTCTTCGAAGATGTGGAATCCACCTGATTAATCAGGGGAATAGCATTTTTGCCTGCAGTCTAGTCATTTGGCAACAGGAACTTTCACTTAGGAACAACAAGATGGGAGACGAGGAACAACAATCAAGTGAGGAAGTAGCTGACCAATGAGATAAGTGAACAGGGTGATGTGGACAAAATAAATCTTATAATCAATATAACAGGCTACATAGAGCCCACTTCAGATGTATGTACATGAATAAGGAAACACTGACAGGACAGCACAAGGAAAGCTGTCATCCCTTTTCTAGGATGCTTAGCACTCTTTGAAGTATCTGTACACTAAACACATGGCAGTCAGTTTGAGAACAGTCAGTTTGAGGTTTTGTGTGCAGTCACAAGGCAATGATCTCACTGGAATCACAGAAACATGGTAAGATAGCTCACAGGACTGGAGTGCTGCTATGGATCGGTACAGGCTTTTTAGGAAGGACAAGAAAGAAGAGTTGCTCTTTATGAAAGAAACCAGCAAGAATACATGCAGATCTGCTTAGGGACATATGAGAGGCCAGCTGAGAGCTTATATGTCAGTATTAGAGGCCAGACCAGGAGGGGTAACATTGTGGTGGGTGTCTGCTATAGACTGCCCAATCGTGAAAAAGTAGATGAGGCTCCTTTAGACAACTGGAGACTCTGCTCATGCCGAGTACTTTAATTACCAAAGAGTAGTAAAGGACTTTACCCCAGTATCTGGGTGAAGCACAATGTATCTGCTGGAGGGACAACACAGCAGGACTCAAGTAACCCAGGAGGGTTCTGCAGTGCATTAACAACCACTTCTTAACATGGGTGATCAAGGAGCTGATGAGGAGAGAGGAGCTCTGCTGGACCACATATGTCCAAACAGGAAGGATTGCTCAGGGATGTTTCAGGGGCACCCCTGCCCCTGAGAATGACATGCTGCAGTTCAGAATCTGGAGAGGAGGGAGCAGGGGAAAAAAGCAGAATTCCAGCCCTGGACTTCAGGAAAGGAGACTCTGGCCTATTCAGTGATCTGCTTGGAAGAATCCCATGGGATAATCCTGAAAAGCAGCAAGGTCCAGAAGAGCTGGTTGATATTCAAGGATTACCTTCTCCAAACTTGCAAGCAGTTCATCCAGGCTAACAGGAAATCGATCAAAGGCAGACGGATGCCTGCAGTGATGAACAAGGAGTTCCTGATATAACTCAGACATAAAAAGGAAGTCCCCACAGAAAATAAATGAATGATGACTGAGTGCATAAAAATAACAAAAATTAGATAACACCGACTTTATTCAGGCACCCACAGAACTCAAAACCTAAAGCACACTGCTTTTAAGTAGAGGTACACTGGGGATGCTGAAAGGTTGCCTTTGTAAAAGCTTCCATTTGAATTAGATTTTAATGCCACAGAAGTGCTGTGGTCTGTCTGTCTACTAAGGTGTTTATATGAATAAAGTACTAGAGAGACACTAAAAAGTGTTTTAAAATTATCCAACAGAAAGTCATACTGCATTAATGCCCGTTGGATTTTGTAGGCCTCTCTAATAACAAAGGCAAATGACACATACTTCAAAGCTATACAAGTATTCCTGACAGACTGTTCATAAAACACTTTATATTTTCACATTGCTCACTGCAGACTGTGTATGAATATAGGATACCTACAAGCCCTTGTTTCTACTTGATTCTACAGGTTAAAACAATACTGGTAGAGACAGAGCTAATTTAAATATGGTATATGTAAGTATATATATTTCATCTATTAAGAGTTGCTTTATAGCAACAATGTTCTGTTTAACTAATTTGATATCCTTTGATATCAGGAACTTCCTCAAACATTGTTATTGGAACAGAGCTATGCAATACCTCTCACTGCACTACTAATATAATAGTAATATATTAATATAGAAAAATGATGCATTCCTCTTCTCTGCTTCTTTGAGAAACTCTCTTTAACTGGAAACAGGCCAGTGGTAAAGATCTGTTGATTAGAGTTCTGTTGATATATGAAGAGGACAAACACCAGCAGGCTGGCAAAAACAGGGAGAATTCCATATAAAAAATAGTTGCATGCTTGGGTTTCTTTAATGGTGTAAAGGAAAAATGGATGAGTTTTAGTCAATCCTTCTCAGCACTAGAAAAGATGATTTCTTACATGTTTACGTATGAGACTGTGTGAATAATGGGCAGATACAGTCAGACTACCATCAGTTTAAGTTTAGAAATTCTTCAGAGGTGTCAAAAAGAAACCTGGACACTCAGTAATTCTTCTTAATTTCAGTCAAATCATAATGGCTCAGCCTTGAACCCAGCAGAGCAAACCATAGCTCTCCCTGTTCTTCCAATTTCTATATTGTCCTTGCATATATATTAGAACCTGGGAGTGATAAACAGGCAGCTAAGAGGGAAGGCTTTCTGCCAAGGAAGAGAAGATTTGGTCCAAATACAGAGAGTTTTGGTTTGTTTGGTTGCTTTATTTTAAGAGCATACAATAAAAAACCCACATTCTCTTTGATGGTGGGAGCATTGCAATGTATCATTTGTGTAAGGAAAGTATTCTTTCAACAGTATCTTTGGTGGATTTGATACAATGTCTGTGGGGAGGAGGTTGTATGGCTCTTAACTGAGGTATGGAAAGTAGATTTTTCTATTCCAGTTTTTGTTTCCTTGGAGAACACATATATTTTGGATAACATAGAGAAAGTTCCACCTCCGTTATGTGTTAAGTCCACTTTCTGAAAACTGAGATGTACCATAACTTGTATTGACTGATTTTTTCTGCCATACTTTACAGACACAAAACATGGCTAATAATTTATTGAAATAATTATATAGTGAGTGCTATTTTTTCCCAATTACAGTATTTATTTAGTCTTAGCTTCCATGACTGCATTGACAGAATTGTTGATTAATCAGTGCCAGGGAATGTTCCCAGGCCTGAAACTCGATCATCTAGCCCATTAAATTGTTAGAACTGTGCCTGTGATGGGTTTGGCCAGGGTAAACTATCACTCTTCCAAAATCATTCCTGGGCATGGCTTAGAATTTTGCATGGGCCAGGAACCATTCCCAGTGAGTAATCCGGATGCTGCCATACTGCCTGTGACACTAAGAGACTTTAAGAGTAAGGGCATGGACTTCACCATGCCAGCTGGCCTGGGGACCACAGAACGGTCCTGGGCACATGAGGAATATAGATGAAATTGAAGAGTCCAAAACCAGACTAATTTTTAAGTGTCTCATTAACTTGAAGTTTCTCATTTTTTCTTTTTCTTCCTACAGTGTAGTTGTAGGTCCCTTTCATCTACAGCATAGCTAGCAACAAATTGGAGAATGAAAGGCTAATATTTTTCAAGTTTAATCCTAAAAGTAAACTGGAACATAACCCTTCAGTGCCAGCTCAGCCTTGTGCCAACACCTGGGTGCTGTAGAGATTATCACTCCCTTCAAGATCAGGCCTTCTGAAAGCAGGCATGCAAACACGAACAGACAGATGTTATTAGCAACTAGCTTTTATGCTTTTCTGGAGGGCTAGGTGGAGCACAGGTATCTGTGTCTGCTTCACACTGGACTTCTGAGACCACATGGCACGTGGGAGCATACAGACCCCAAGAGCTTTCAGACCAGAGACAGAAGCATCTCGTGAAAGAAAGTGCCAGCGTATTAGGAGTCTGGGAAAGCAAGCAGACTGGATCTCTGTCTGGGGACCTGAGCTAAAGCTGATTGCATCCTACCCTGTACAAATACTGAGGGGAAATGCTACAGACCTTTTGTCATTCCTGTCTCTCTGACCAAGAGCTGTTTCTCAGCCCTTTCCAACAACATTCTCAATGAGATGACCTCTCCTGAGGAAGTCCTAGGAGATCCCAGGGATTCACAAGAGTGATTAATACAGACATCTTTGTTCTTTCACTCAAAAACAAAAAACAGCCCAAAACCCCAAAAAGTGGATTTTCAGAATTTTATTAAGAGCTTCCTTCCATATCGGCTGCGACAAGAAAGATATTAAGGAACATCTGAGCCTAAGGTACAGTCAGTATCCTCAATACTGCAGTGAGGGGGTATCAGCTTTAAGAAATGAAACATCATACTTCTGTTTGCTCCCCAGCCTTGCATCTCCCACACAAAATATCTTCTGGAATCAGAAACAACAGTGAGGTTTTTTTGGCAGTTTTGGGGGGCTTTCACTCTGTTTGAGGCTTTCACTCATTGGCAGCTAAACGTGCCATTCAGTTTTCAGATGTCAATTTCTGGAGCAGAAGAGGATTTTAGATATCAATTTATCTCGCATCATTTCACTATTTTGAGAAAAGAACAGCAATAATATCCCCCAGAGCTATCCAATTCCAGATTTCCAAATACTGAACACACATCTACTGATGGAAAAGAAAATAAACTAACTACGACAACCATTTTAAACCGGCTGGCTCCTTACAGACTTGTATCTCCTTGTCTGCTTGACAAAGAACTTTCAACCTCCTGGCAAACCACCAGAATGCCTTACCCGTAATTCACAAGATGTTAGATTTTTGTACCCATAGTTTACTGATAGTTTTTAAATCACCACTGCTCATTTGCCTCACTGAAATTTATTTCTGTTAAGTAATGGCATTATTTTCATAACTTTTGCATTTCAGAGAGCAGCTGGGATTAGAGGGGTCATTGCTCAACTGCAGGAACCTCTGGGCAGGATGGCTCCCACAGAAAAAGGTGCCTCTTTGGACAGGCCAGTGCCCTGGGGCTGCCCACCACCACCATGGGGCTCAGTGGGTTTCTCTTCCCATCCTTCAACATCAGGGACTGCTCTTATGGGAGTGCCAGGCACCAGATCCTTGCCTTTACTTGCACTTGGTTGAGCAGATGTGCTCTTTTAGTCTGTGCCAGGGATGCTGAAGAGACTTTTACTTGAACCAGCCACTGCATCTCTGTCTCTCTCATTCACTAGGAAACTCAGAACACATAATAAACTGGCTGTAAGCATTTGTCTGACAAGAACCTGGAATGCTGTGGTTGCTACAAAACTTGAAAGGAAATCCAGATACTAGAAAATAAAGTCCTGAATACTATGGAGAGATGCCTGAAAGACAGGAATTGTTAAAAAAAAATAAATAAAATAATCTGAATTTTATTTGAAATTAAGGAAGTTGGGAAAGTACATTTATGAGAATAAAATGAACTGTACTGGTGGACTTGGCAGGGTTAAATTTACAGTTAGACTTTATGATCTTAAAGGTCTTTTCCAACCTAAATGATTCTATGATTCTACGATAATTCCTGCCATGCACCAGGTCTTTTCTAGTTATTAACAGCTTTTCTCTCATTTGCACCGAGCTCATCATCAGTTTTTTAATCCAGATGTCAGCTTAGTTTTACTTCATCAAGTGGTCCTCCAAGTCTTTCCATTTCTGCATTTCTGCTTTTTTCCTGCCCTGTGATACCAGTGTTTGTTTCCTACTTTTTCTTCTGTGTTTTGTCCTCTTGGAAGCATCACCTTGACTAACAACACAGGAAGTCCTGGGCTGAAGGGGGAGTGCACATTGCATGCTGGATTGGATGTGGAGGAGTGAGTGCTAAAAAATAAAGAGCAAGCCACTTCTGGACTCCCACAGTCCTATGGCTGCACAGCAGCCTAGCCCTGAGGTTATGCTGCTGCCAAGGGCTGCCATGGACTGGACCTTCAAAAACAGAATGTTTCCACTTTTTTCTTTTTTCTTTTTTTTTTCCCCATTTTTTTTCAGAATTCAGCTGATAATTAGCAAACTATATTATGAAACCTTAAGTCCTAGAATTAGGTTTTCACATATTCTTTTGACTTACTTAAGCTGCAGACTTGGCTAGTGTGTGCTGATTCAGTTCCTGCATGCATTGCTCCCTGTCAAGGGTTCCCAAATGTACAGCTGAACAAATCCTTCAAAGTGATATAGAGTGAGACAGAGAGACAGGATGTTTCTGTCCATGCCGCACTCATATCATAACTACCACACATTAGCAATCCCCTGGTGCAAATTATACCTTCCCAGTTTTGTTTAAGTACTTAGAAGGCAGTCCCGACAGTATTTGTCTGTGTGCTTTGGGGGAGGTCATGCCATGAGAGCAATGCTGAACATTTCACTCTAGACTGCAGTCAGCACTTATTCCTTCTTGTGCTTCTCCATCTGCCCTGCATGAATTTAAGAGCTAATCTTCTTCAGGAAATGCTAGGCTCCAGCCTAGGGACCGTTGCCTGCCTTGTCTGCTCTGCTGAAATTAACCAACTCCAGTGCTGAAAATAGGAAAAGCAGTTGGTGTGGCTTAAATGCCACAAACCAGCTTTACTTCACACTGGGCTTTCCAGGGCTTCTTTTTAAGATTTGTATTTAATTTGAAAGCCTAGATCCTATGGAATCCTCTTAATGCTTGGGAGCAGCAGATATTAATTTCAGGTCTTTCAAACCAGCAAGTACTTAGAGTATCTGTATACTGTCATGGCTAACAAACACACATACATGGATCTATCTCACTTTGTATTTCCTCATTGATTTTTCTTCTATTTAAAATATTTTGTAGTGGTAGCCTCAGTCTCACTCTCCTTTATGTGGGGGAGATTGGTGGGCTCGTAGTACCACCACAGCCAAATGAAAAGCCCCCAGATGCTGGAGCTGCCCCATTGCTAGACAATGATGTTGAAGGTTTTTTTCCAACCCGGTTGATTCTGTGATTCTATGATGTGTACAGACAGGTCTGTCTCATATGGATGTAGTTCTACTAGGAGTGGTTAAATCATCTTCAAAGTGTTTTTTTCTTTCAATGACTTTTGTGCACACTCGTGCTGGCAGGAAGGCAGGAAGACATGGCCATCAGCCTTCTCCAGCATATACAGTGCAGTGGAACAAGTAGAAGAAATGGCAGCTGACTGCCCTGCACATCCCCATGGAGGTTCAGCAGCCCTGGTGCCTTTAGCCAATGGAGGCTTAAGTTAGCAGGGAGAAAAGAGGTGCGTGCAAGAGCTGCTGACTGACTGAATGCCTGTCTGCTCAGGTGCTGCTGTGCTGCAAACCAGTATGTCATCAGAAGCGGTTGCTCTGGCTGTACAGGGGAGCCACACAAGGCTCCAATGAGGAAGCCTGCTCCCACCTTAACACCCCAGACCTCTGGCAAATCTTGGAACTGGAATATAACTGCTTTTCTTCAGTCAAGTTTTGCAAGCCAATGTCTTTCAGGATGAGGCTGTAGATCTTCCTACGAAACCTGCAACAGCTGTTTTGTGTAGTTAAAAACTTAGATTTGCCATTGGTTTTTATACAAGTTTCTAATGATGCAATTAGCTGATATTATTCAAGGCTGTAATTTTAGTTATTGCTTGATACATTTTGATATTTAATTGCTTGTTACAGATGATTACTTACTTTGATTACATTACCTTGATTATAGGGTTTGTTTTCTGAACTGATTGCTCTGTCTTGATTATAATTATGTTGTGCCATGTGAGTAATTAACTTTTCCACAAGAATGCAAGAACTGTTTATTCTGCTTCTGGTAATATAACTCAAATACATGAAATACAACCCATCTCCTCCCTTTTGCTTTAATGCTACCAGAATATGTAAGGAACATGGAAGTCTGTAAGTATGCTACTGCAAGAAATGCCATTTTGCAAGAAACTAGCCTTTACACATCTGAAATACTGAATATCCTGTTGACTGAAATGTAGGGTGTTTACATTTTACTCTTTTGTATTAATTTTACATTAAAGAGAAGGAAAAGAGGCTGCATTACATGCATCCATTTGAACTATATGTATATATACCTATACTGAGTATCTACATATACAGATAAAATACTAGAGGCTTAATTAATGTTGCAGTGTTGATTTTAATTTTCAGGGCACGGCACACACAATGACCCATTAAGATCTAAGTAATGTAATAACAACCCAATGTCTAAAATTTTTATGGTATTGAGCAGAAAACACACAGAAGGTCAGTGTTTATGCCCAGCAATTTGCCATGAAAGCTTACCGACACACATCACAGCACACTGGAAGCTAGGCTGACAGAACTCACCCAAATGGAAGGACTGCAGGACTAGGCCCCAGATAATAAGAGTAAAAAGTCATGAAAGTAGCCCCAAGGAAGACATGAGTTATAAAATTAAGATAGTCTAAACAATTAGTGAGATGATTCATGCATACCCTGGCTGCTCAGATACAATGAGCTTTTCCCCATCTCCGCTAGCTTGTCATTTTGAAGCTCATGTGCATTTCTGAAGATCAGAGTTGTTAAAATACATAGTGTTCAGTACTCCAGAGGCAAAAAAGCCACTTGATATACTGCTGGCTGGGAGTGTGGAGAGAAGTGCACCAAGGTATACGCATCACAAAATTCTAGGTAGGTTCAGTAAACGAAAATAAACTACGATATCTTAAAAACATTTTTTTTAAACTGGTAATTCCTCATCAGACTAAATATATTACAAATGTGAACCTTCATAATCTATCTGGTGAACACATGTTAATAGGCTCTTAATAAAGCCATAAATGCTTATTAGTCAAAACTATTCAGTACCTGGGAACATGGACATTATTTGCAAATGAATAATCATCAGAGACAGAAATTCCTGCTATGTGATATTATTATTCACAGTCACAGAATCACAGAATCCTAAGGGTTGGAAGGGACCTCAAAAGATCATCTAGTCCAACCCCCCTGCAAGAGCAGGGTAACCTAGAGTACATCACACAGGAACTTGTCCAGGCGGGCCTTGAATGTCTCCAACGTAGGAGACTCCACAACCCCCCTGGGCAACCTGTTCCAGTGCTCTGTCACTCTCACAGTAAAGAAATTTTTCCTGATGTTCACATGGAACCTCCTATGCTCCAGTTTACACCCATTGCCCCTTGTCCTGTCACTGGACATCACTGAAAAAAACCTAGCTCCATCATCCTGACACTCACCCTTTACATATTTGTAAACATTGATGAGGTCACCCCTCAGTCTCCCCTTCTCCAAGCTAAAGAGACTCAGCTCCCTCAGCCTCTCCTCATAAGGGAGATGTTCCATGCCCTTAATCATCTTTGTAGCTCTGCGCTGGACTCTTTCAAGCAATTCCCTGTCCTAAATAATAATGATGGTTTCTCCTTAAAGATGAAACAAATAATACCTCTGCCTTTTTTGAAATCTTTCGCTAGGGCAAAATGCAGCATACTTAAATACCCTAAATTTTTACTCTAGTAGAATGTAAGAACTTATATGTGCTTTGCTTATTTAGATCCATGTAAACGAACAGCACCTTTTCCTTTTCCTTTCCTTCACTCAACTAGTTTCTGCACAGGGCAAATCAAAGCACTGGTTTTCCTTTGAGAAATGATGGGAAAAAACTGCTAAGCATTTTTGCTGTAGCCTGTAGTCTGCAGGTGATTACTCCCTCTTCTATGTATCTGTGTACCCGCTTTGAAATTTTTTCACGGAACAGAAACATCTGTTGATAATCTAGAAACATTTCTGAGAATAGGAAACAATCAAGCAAATTATCTTATTCTGGCAGCACATCAGAGGAAAGAAGCAGACTGCAAGCCCTTTGCCCAAGGTACTCACCTTTCTTAGGATAAAACTGTAATTAACTTGCTTCGTATGCTTTGCATAAATTCCATCATGGATAGTGCTTTGTAAAGTAAGGTTAAAGATGGAAGTAGACAGTAAATCTCCCATGATCCAAGCTGCTATGCTACATTGCTAAATAAATTCCCCCAGTTACTGAGTTTTGGATGTATAGGAGTCACACAGATGCAGAAGACTATAATCTATGGAAAGAGATGCAGATTATAGAAGACTGCAATCTATTTACAAATGCAAAAGACCTATGGAAACTAGAACACCAATGTCATTTTAAACATGGATCAAATCCTGCAGACTTTGTCACCTTTCATGTTATTTATCACATTAATAATATGATTATTAATGTTATTAATGTCATATGTATAATGTCAAATGTGTTATTAATGTCATTATTAATAATATGATTGTTAGTCTTAGTAAAATGTGTAGGATTCCCCTCCATATCTCTGGATTTGATTTACAATATACTCAGTGGAGTTCACACCTATCTAATTAAAATGGAAGCAAAGCTAAAAAAAAGAAAAGATTTAATTTTTGGAGCCAAAGAAATTGGAAGAGCCGGATTTGCTATTACCCCAGTACACTAAAAATTCTGCCTTTTTGTATTTTTTTTTTATTTTACTGAACCTACCTAGAATTTGTTGTGCACTGACATTCTGCTCTCTGTGAGACAGGACTCTGTAATGAAACGTCGGTGTTACTTAGCCACGAGCTTTCATATGCTCAAACGTGTGGGTCATTCACTTAATGTTTTCCAGAGGCAAACACCTAATTTAAAACAAGAGAGTATTTTTCCTCCCTCCTATGCATGCAATTGTAGTAAAATGTCCCTTAATGCATCTTTGGGGAATTTTTACCTCAAAGGTGGATTACTGCAGCTTGAATGACCAAAATAATGACGCTGAAGAGGGATCTCAATGTGGACTGTTACATCTCAGTGAGGAAAGCCAATGAACCAATGCTTGTGTCACTGGGCTAGGGGAGGCTGAACTAATACTTGTTTTTCCCAGCAGTGCAGGCTTTTGTCCTACACAGTGATGCAGATGAAGAGCCGGGACTGCCTGAGACAGCCTTATCTCTGCCTGTGTCCTGGGGCTCCACAACAACAGGAGACCATGTGGTAGATACAGAGACATGCTGCTGGGAAAGGAAAGGGGAATCCCTCTCTGTAGTTTCCATCAAGTGAATTGCTCTTTGGCATCCAGACACAATGTGTGTGCTGCCTACTGGTTTAGGCATTTGCTTGGTTGGCAGAATACCAACCCTTTTCCCCCAGGAAAACAAGTCACAGCAGGGGGAAAAAAAAAAGGGATTTTAAAGAATTTGCAATTGGCTAAACTCAAAAGGAATTTCAACGAAAAAAAAAATTATTCGAACTGTATAACCAACAGGCTTTGTTCCTGCCAATGTGAGAGGTTCTGCAAATTTGGGGGGGGGGGGGGGGAAATCTTAAGGCGTTCTCCAAAAAAAAACGGTTGCCATTATTTTTCTTACTGGAAAATACCTGGCAACCAAACTAAAGCACCATACCAGCTCCTCTCTGAGGTCAATATATTCACGCTGTTTGCATAGTACTTACCTGTTCAGAAACAGAGTATCACACTGCAGATCTGTGAGGAAACTACTCTGAAGCCCTCCCCTGTCTCTGCATTCTAGCCCAGAAAACATTAGTGAGATGACTGGTTCACTGACAAGACCTTTGATGCATCCAATATATTCATCATTGGGTTGTCTTGTGTGTTACCAATTATCTGAGGTATAGTGTTTTTAGTAGAGGCATTATTTTAATTATGCTCATGTTAAATATTGTATTTTCTTTGTAGGTTTGAAAACCAGCAAACCTGAATCACGAATCTTTATAAATGGTTTTCAACTGGTTTTAATCTGTGAACCCCTAATCATTTTGCAGTAGGGAGGAGGTCCTGGCATCACACAGAGAGACCTGCTGACAGGAGGTAATAGAGTTTCTACCTGACCATAAAAATAGTTCACAGAACCCTTCTTTGAAGACCCTGCTCTAGAATGACCTTCCAGGTAATACAGGATAAATAATTTCACTCCAAGACATCTGCATCGAGTTCATAACTTCTGAATAAACTTCATGAGATCATGCAAAAGAAGTCTGGAATTTAAATATTTCAGTGACAGGGAACTATCCATGTCCTTAACAAAGCTGTTCTTGTAATTCGTTATTGTCAAGACTGTGTCTACCTCATGGTTTGAGTCTGTTTAGCACTGACTTCAATTCACTGCATTTGTTTTTTTTTTGTGAGAGACTAAAAGCCCTCTGGTATCAGATAACCTTTGATTATGTAGATACCTTAGAGACACCAAGATCAATCCACCTCTCAACCTTTTCTTTGATAAACAAATAAATCAAACTTCTGAGTCTTGCTGCTAAAAGCTGTCACCCCAAATTTCAGATTTTTCTTCTCTGAACGCCTTCCAAGCTGGTAATATCCTTTGCAAAGCACAAAGAAACACCAGAGCTGGAGTCAGTAACCTAGCAATGATCCCACAGTCAATGCCTATATTGCCCAATAAAAGCCAGAGACCAACCTCTAGTCCTGAGGCCACATGGTCCCATTCACACTGCTCACACTGACACAGCTCAGCATTATCCCTCTTGTTAAGATTTGTTTTAGAAAGAGTTAGGGGTGCTCTGAAAGTGCTGAAGCTGAAGTGGCAGCTAACCAGTAGACAGAGGGCTGATGCTTGAGTTTATTCCATAGCAGCAGACTAGACATGGCCACTAATACCTTACAAAATACCTGTTAGGTACTTCAGCGTCATCTTGCTATTAGACACTACTGGCCAGTCACTCATGGGTTGTGTTAGTTCAGTTAGCTACAGTATCTCTCTGGAAGATTATGCTCACATTTTTCACCACATTGATTGTCATCCTTCCTCAGACTTGCTACTTTCTAAAACACAGGGGCTCCATATTAGAGCCAGGATGTGCTTTTGCTCTGCTCTGCTCCTTATGCATCAGGAAATGCTAGCATGAAAAAAAAAAAAAAAAGGGCATCTGAAAACCCCTCCTTTGGCCCAGGAAAGTTCCTCTGGCAAAACCACAATAATTTACAATAGCGTCAATATAACTGTGGTTACTGCAGAGCAGATCTTCACCTGAAAGGAGGTGGTTTGGGCTGAGCGTGTGCCAGGGCAGATAGCAACACAGAGCTTCCAAGTTCTGATGTGGCTGGAAGCATTAGACATCTGCAGATATCTGTTACTCATTCCAGGGCTCCTAGTCAGGCTGGAGACCCGTCCAGCATGAGGAGCTCTTCTACCATCTGGGTTGTGATGTTCAAAGAAGAGTATTGGTCCTTCAGTTCAAAGTATACTCAGCTGTGCTTGGATGCGTGAAAATAACTGTTACCTGACTGTGCTCATCTGATAGTACAAAAGGGAAATCTTGGCAGATTGGCATAAAATGGTTGCAAGGGTTCTCTAGCCCTTAAATTAAATTAATAAAAAAGAATTAAAACTCCCCTGTAATTAATTAGTACTGTAGGAATGTAGTCTGTGCTTCCCATCTTAGTGTCAGATGCAAGACCTAATGCTAGTATCAGAACTGTGGGATACTTGACCACTGGCTTCAAAATGCACTGCTTGCAAGCTTTGTATTTAAAAAGTTCATCAATAAAACATTTTTCACTTTGGGAAACCATCAATACAAAAATCACTCCTAAACTAGTGCTAGTTTTCAGTTATAAATGCTTAGCGCTCACTCTGCTATGACACCAAACACTAAAACCTTTTGTGGTACATGCTATGCCATGCTACTATATTAATGACTCATACAGGATGGAAATAAAACTTAAAGCAATTAGCTGTAATTTTGTCTTGTGTAGAAGTATCAAGAAAGTTCTTCTCTAGAGAAGGTAGTTAACTGAATTGCAAGGAGAAATTACTTATTTGACTTGTGTTTTCTATTACCAGTCATAAAGGTTACAATTTAGAATTATTCCTTAGACAGGAATACAGCTATTTGTTTCCTTCTTCAAAGACAAGACCAACAGGCTTGCTCATAACATCATCAAATGGCTTTTTAGGACATCTGGCCTGAAGTGTGCAAGGCTTTGGGGTGTGATATTAAGCTGTGTTACATGCCATAGTCTCATGAAGTCACCCTGTGCTAAAATGCAGTGACTGTCACTGAAGTTGCTGGGTACCCCTGCTGCAGTTCTTGGCTGAGGTGCAATTTTATTGCTGTATCTTCTGGTGCGCCCACTGGCATTAAGCCAAGCTCTTCAGCTTTGCTTTTTCTTTTTATTGGACCCCCTCTAATAAATCTGTCTGGATGTGGTCTGTGAATTCCACTCAACAAGATCAAAAAGCAGCTCTTAGAGTCAAGCAGAGAGGACTTCCCCTGCCTAAGCCCAACTCTCTTTTTATCCCATACTTCAGGAAAATGCAAGTGGCCATATGTCAGTACCAATGTTCCATGGTTCCAGCTGAGCATGCAGAAAGATGATACAAAGCATTTGTTCCAGGCTTTTGCTACCTGACCTCTTCCTAACCTTCTCAGGAAGATCTTTCAGGCAATTTCCTCACTTCGTATCTGGATTTCTTGCTGCTAGCTATTTTATGTTCTGCCTGGAGGATAACTACAAAGCTAAGGATCACACGGCAATGGTCATGGATAGAGGCTTACAGACATGAATAGGAGGGTAGTCAGTACTTCAGATAATGTGTATGTGAAATGGGATAGGGGGTCTGTCTGCATGGTGAGAGGAGGCTGTTGAATTATCTCCATTAGCTGCTGCACAACTGGGCTATTCTCATCTGCTAAATAACAAAAAAGTTTCAAGCAAACACAAATGCAGTTAATGGATTCCTGTGACCACCAGATTTTTCTGGAATAACATCACTGTGCAGTAATTCCAACTTTGATTTGTTTCATTTGATTCTGTTTGGTTTTTGGTTTGGGTTTTGCTTTTGTTGTTTGTTTGTTGTTTGTTGGGGTTTTTTTAATTAGTTTGGGGGTTTTTGTTGTTGTTGTTGTTTTAAGGTGGAAACTGCAGCTGAAGGGACCAATGAAGAAATTAACTTTAAATAATAAATTACATCCACACATTATATTTTAAATAAGCTACTGCTATCTTAAATCAGGCTACTTTTCCTTTAGTGTTCTTTACTTTGTAAGTGGTGTGCTCCAGAGTTTCTATAAGCAAAGTGTTTTAAAATTAGCCTTATATAATTTAAATACCTCTTTTCTGAAATACATCCCTTTCCTAGAAGACTTTTTGTCAATTTTATACCTCCTCGGGAAGAAAATAAAACAGAAAATGTATTTTATTATGCTATCCACACTTTTACAAGAGCAGGAGAAAATGTGCAACAGCAATGGTCTCCATTCCACAGCTGGCACACACTAAGAAAAATCTATAGTAATGTGATTTGTCCTCTTCACATCCCTCCCAACTCAGATGAGGTTAAAAATAAAATGAAAAACAGGGGACATTTCTTATTCCAAATCGATGTGAAGAATGCTGCATTTGTTGTTGGATCGAAGCCTGCTTGTCTTCAGCTAGTACTTCTCCCTTCAGGAGTAAAGGGACCTGGAGCCTTGCTATCAGCATCCTGACACTGGATACAGAAAAGTGAATGCTGCCCAGTTCCTGCTCATGAAAACTTTATGGCTTTAGTGCAGACCTGGACCCCTTTCTGACATGCCAGGAGTTTGTCCTTTCCCTGAATGGAGGATACTTTACTCCAATTCTCGAGCAGTTATTCCCCAAAGGAGGTGGCCAAAGCAGCAACAAGAGACAAAGTTATACCAGGTGTCATCCAGAGCAGGGCAAATCCAAGCGGAAGCAGGCCACCTGAGCATCATGCAGGGTCTGTATAGCACAATGCATCATTACAATCCAGAGTGTTTATTCATGCTCTTATTGTACAGCTCTGTTGTTTATACCAATATTATTCCTTCATTTCAAATGCAGTGAGGTTCTGAAGCCCACATTAGGCTTAGAGTCCTCCTCAATAATAAAAATCACTTTACAGCTTTAATCCAAAACCTTATATTCTGATGCGTTTGCTAAGTAGAGCTCTACTGATGCCAGTGGTGTTATGCTGCCCCTCAATGAACATAAAGCAGAAAGGCAAACAGGCCCGTGATATTTTGTAGCAGTGAGGGGATCACACACCACCATACTTGCTGTATTATCTAGCACACTACATCTGAGTTCTAGTGTCTATTAAAACATATAACTAATTATTTTCTGGTGCCTTTGGAAACCAAAGCTCAATTAAAAGATTGGGTTTAGACTGATTTTAAAGTATTCTATCACAAAAGATAGAACATCAAACAACACATATCTAATATGTAAACTGGCATATTCAAATGACCCCACAATCCAGTCTGTCTTGTACTTCTATTTATTCTTTTTTGCCTAATATTTTAATTTGAAATCTGTGAGCCAAAATAAAAACAAAATCAACTTTATTCTATGTTTGTCTAGTGCTTACACAAGAAGGTCATGAGAAAGACTCCTAGGCGCTCACAGACAGTAATGAACTAGTAGTAACCCTACTGCAACTGCAGTACTGTGAAAGCCTATAAATGTCCTTTTGAAGAAGAGATGGCAATAGGCTTGGTGGAAGAATGAAGGCTGATTTTGAAGACACACTGGAAATACTCTGGTTAAGTGAACCAATCTGGTTAAGTGAACCATCCACCTCTTGAAGGCAGGCAGATAGTGAATTTTGGGTTGTTTGTCACTCAGTGACCCCTTCATGTCATGTCTAATCAAAGCCTGCCACTTCCTCTTGCTGTCTTTGCTCCAACAAGATGTTCTCTTTGTGCTGTTGCAATCCACTTCCCTCTAAAGATCTCATCCGGACTTCTGGTGCTCATCACCATCTGGTGGTTCCAAATGCTTACCATGGCCTCAAAGCCTTTGTGCAAAAGGGAACAAATGCTGCTGGTGGCTGAAAAATCTTCCCTTTCCTAAGTAGATATGCATTTATCACACTTGTCATTACATCATTTTGCAACACTTCTACATTTGGAACTCCCTAAGATATGAGTAAGCAGCTGGCACCATGTCTAGGTATTGGCATGATGGGCTTTCCTGATGATTTCCAAGGATAGGAGAACTATCAAAAAACCTAACATACTGCGAGACATAAACAAAAAGGAAATTCTTTCCTGCTATAAATGACATAAGCAATCAAAAATGGAAGATGGCAGAAAATTGTTGTACTTACTATGTGTCGTGCTGCAAACACTCCATCAACTACTGCACAACAGAATGCTGCTACCACGCCAAAGCTGATAAACACGATGGAGGCTACTAACTGAGAAGAGAAAAACAGATTGAGTAATGTTCTCGATATACTTCTTTAAGTAAACAATTACACTTATTTGTCTAGTATTCTTAAACAACGGTTCCCCCTGCTGTAATACACTAAAGAGCAGTGTGGCAGGATGCCAGTCATGCACAAGGAAAAGGGCAGAAATTCTTGATGCTGAGTTGACATACCATCAAGTGTACTAGAAAAGCCTACATCTTTCTAGAGAAAAACATGTCAGCTGTAAGAGTTTTTAAATTCAATGGTGATTTCTTTTAAATCAACTTATTTAATAAACAGCAGTGGTGTCCACAGGGTGAAAAGCCATATGCTTTTGGCTCACATCAATTTCTACAGCCTTATGACAGTGGTACTACTTCATACATGCAGATGAAGGAAGTTAGTAAGTAGCCCATCAACTTTCAGAAAGCTTCTGTCTTCCCATATAGCTTATGATAACTTATGCCACAACAAAATTGGCTCCCAGCTGCCCCCTCAGTCTCAGCGTGGGCAGGGCAGAGCACAGAAGGACTCGGTACGTGTCCCAGATGCAGCACAGATGTCACACTGCCTTTTTTAGCCTACCAGCCACAACTTCAGGCCACATTCTACCTCCCAAGCTGCTTCATTCATTAAGAATTATTAATTCTTTATCAACAGGATTGCCAATAGCACAACAAAGTGATGGTGGGATGGGAAGCTTGGGGAAAAAGGCTGTGCGGGTTGGGCATGCTGAGCCTACTGCTAGCCATGCTCCCTTTATCTCTGAGGATGACTACAGCTGCAGCTCTAGCTGCAACTGAAGGGCTAGCAGAACCCCAGCTATGGCAAGCTTACTGCCCAATTCACTCTGAAAAGAGCAATAGGACTCAAAAAGGCTGAGCACTGGTACACATCTCTATCAGAGACCAGTGTGCAGCTAGCACACACACTTGAGATGACACTGGCTTGTTTTGAGGGCATGTCTGAAGGATGCAGTGGTGTGAGCAAGGTGAGATGGACTAAGTCCTGAAGGAGAAGCCCTGTGTATGCCTAAGCAAGATGCTCTCCTTGGGCTCATTAGCCCCAGTGCCATCAGATGCGGGAGAGATGCTGTCAGTCCTTTTTCTCTCTTATTAAAGGTTTTTTGTGACTCGGAGGACTCTGCACCTTGAGTTTGGAAGAGTGGGTAATTGCAGGATAGAAGGTGAATCTAGCACA
This sequence comes from Pezoporus wallicus, assembly GCF_028554395.1. NCBI lineage: Eukaryota > Metazoa > Chordata > Aves > Psittaciformes > Psittacidae > Pezoporus > Pezoporus wallicus. The sequence goes on along the minus strand of NW_026641150.1, from coordinate 1,613,458 downwards.
CACCTTCTGGCTAGGTTTTTAATGTAATGTACAGCTTTCATGTCTGGCATTTCTCAAAGTCAAAAGACGAACCCTTCCAAGTAACCTATATGATAGGTTAATTTTAATATACAACAGTATTAATTTATAGTCAATAACTGCAACAGGTAAAAAAAAATTTCCTTGAAAATTGACAGAGCAGCATTCACACTTGATAGAGCACATGGACCAGGTTTCAGCTACAAACCTGGGACCTCTTTGTTATTTAGTGATTATTAATCGCTCCTTCATAACATGTATTTCAGAAATGCTCAGGTATAATTACCGAAATTACAGTCCACATATCGCTTCTGCCTGTATAGAATCCATATCTGCATTACCTAAGTGCTGCTCTCACATGTGTAAAATCTGTAAGGCATCACAAACCCACTTGAAAAATTGACTTTTTAGCTTATGTTAACCTTGGAACAGTACAATGTCAATAGCATCAACAGGGGACACGAGTGTTGCCAAAAAAAATGTATATTGGGCAAGTAAGAAATTACAGCTATATAAACCCATAGCTTATGGGCACACAGGTCAAAGCAATGTCACACATTTAGAAATAAGAGCTCTCAGTAAATCAGCAAAAAGTACCACTTAAAAGCAGAAGAATCACAAACGCTTTCTGATACACTCAATCTCTCAGTAGCCCATGGCTCTCAGATCATGTAATCAGAGGCGAGCCAGCACCGCCACAGGGACTGCTGTGCAATCAGAATCCTCAGCACGGGGAGGAAAGGGGCACACAGAAGTGGCTGAGCCTGATGGTACTGGCTGATCACCGCAGCAGGCCCCTTGCAGCCAGCTCCGTCCTGCCGCAAGGAGGCAGAAATCGTAAGAAAGCAGAGTTGGCTGCATCACCCGTTAACCTCCACTATCCCTTGGCTTTCCACTACGGCGGGTCACATCTAAAGATCTTCGCATGCAACTCATCAGATCAAGAAGACTGTGAGCTTCTTGTACAGAGAGCTATTGTCACTGCAGACCAGAGGGATGTGCAGCCCTGTGGCAGCTGCATTTGCTACAGACCCTGACCTCTTTACTGGAAGAAGTGGCAGTGTTTAAAAGTTCAGATTAAGTCATTACTGTCTGACACTTCTATCTTGTTTTTCAAGTCATAGCTGTCAATCAGGTAATTAGTGAGCGCAGCCAGGTGTTTTCAAATAGCCTGAGTTCAGGATGAATTTACTGGAAGCTGACCCCAAGGTGGCTTTTCATTTCACACATGATCAATTTATTGATGATCCACAATCCCCAAACCAACGTTTTCCACTCATGGAGACAGCTTAAATCACCTAATGGATACCTAGCCTTTCAGTTTTACCATGGTGCTATAAGAGATCACATATAAAGGTGCACAGTAAATTGTAGCATTAGATAGACAGGAACAATGGAGTTGGCATTGCACTCCTCAGTCATGGGTGATCATTTACCCATTCAGCCAGTCTGCTGCTCTTATCCATGCCTATAAGCAACTACTTCAGTGAGTAGTCCCTTTGAAACTGAGAAGATAATTTCTTGACTGAAGTAATATTTATTACAATGCTGAAGTGGAAGAATGTGACATTCAGAGGTTCTTAGGACTTTAATCACTTTATACGTATATTCAAATGATAGAAGGAGTAATAATATAAGATCAACAAAAAAAAAAATCCTTAAAATAAAATTACAGATTTATATTTTCTCTCAAACCTCCCACTGCTTATTGAGAATCTGAGAAACACGTAAACAAAGTACAGAATTAATTACTTCTTTAAATTGCAGCCAAGACAGCCAAATGAAGAGCTGTTGTAAATTCAAAAGCTATTTTTCCTGAGTGGTAGGTGATTGCTGGAGTTGTGAGTTCATGAGCCTAGCACTGTCAGGAAAGAAAAGCCACGCAGTTCATTTAAACATAGATGATTTTTGTTGACAGGTAAAAGAAACTGCACTTAAAAAAAATGGATCCATCACATCATCTCATCTCCATTTTTAATAGCACTATGGTTTGTCAGGAAAATTATTCATTGTTTATAACAATATATTTAACAGTTATTCAAGAAATTGTTTTGCTTTTGCCGTTTCATTGCTGTGCAGCCAGGCTTCTCTGCAGCCTACACTAACAGAACACATTTACTCCTGGTTCTGGTACAGAATATAATAATTTGGCTATTCACAAGGGCACCACAAAGCCATTTAACAAACACTGAAAACTCTACTGTGTGGGCCTATCAAAATAAACCCAAAACCCAGTTGTCCAACAGAGGTGTTTTAACAAAAGGGAGAGGAAATAACACTTGGAATGAGATACTTTTCCACACAGTATTAACTGAAGAGTTGTTACCTGTCACAGAACTATGAAAACACTAAAAAATGAAAAACTAGTGAAAGCATGGAATCTTAAATTCCTGCATACTCCTTCTTTCAGAAAACGCATGCATTTTATTGCAGAATCCACCTGCCTCAGACAAACTCTTGTCCTTCAACAGGCATACAGCACCGCTGGCTGCACTGTGCCACCTTCCCTATGCGAGTGAGCCTGGTGAGGGCAACAGAGCCAGGGGGCACCCTGTGGCCAGGAAAAGCTGGTCCTGGACACACTTCAGCTGTCAAAAATACAGCTGGCACGGGTACTTGGCAACAACCAGCTCCCACAACGATTCCCAGGAGTGGTTTTGGCGCCAAGAGCTGGCCACAGACCCAATCCAATGACACAGCCACCCTGGCTCCAGCCATGCTCTCATGTAACCACCGCACCACAGGTCCCCGGGTACTTTGCGGGCTGCATTACACGCTGCTGTCACTGTCCCTGCTCTGTGACACACGGAGACATGCAGCCAGTGTTTACCAGCAGACACAGAAAATCACATTGCTCCCCAAGATAAGCACCCGCTCGCTACAGGCTGGTATCTCCCTGGCTGTTTCCAGCATCGCTGTGAAACTCCTCTCTCAAGCTCGCTAGGCTCCTGGTCTACATTCTCACACATACCTGGCTTCCTCATAGCTCTAATTTAGCCCTTACCTGCTCTCAGTCAAGAGGCACAACTGCTCAGATAATGACAGCCATTTTCAGCAGCAGATGCTGTGTAAGATGCCTCATTCTCCTGATTTAGACTCAGTAGCTCTAAGACTTTGGAAAACACAGGGATTTTTGTTCTCGAAATCACTTCAGTATCAGATGCAAATTACATTATATCTAACAGACTCACTTAGCTCAGGCTAAATGGCTACTTTTGCATTGCACAGCCTCCAATGTCTCCAAGTATTGTGCTCTTCATCAAATCTGGGATTTTTTTCGAGACAGAGTAAGAATCACGATTACCCTTATCAAAGTAAATTGAGAAACACTGTCATCCAATACCTTTGGCTCCGGAAAATGAAGGCTTTGCAAAAGGCTGTGTAAATGTTATGCCACAGGTTTGTAAAGCCTTTTTATCCCCACATAGGTTCAAGTAAACATATGTGGAAAAGAAATTCATGGAGCAGTTTGTTGTAGGCTGCCCCTTATATTACATTCTCCAAACACCAGTTTAATTCTGTGTGCCTTTCTACTGATTTGACATCCCTGTGTCTCCAAGTTCAGAACTTAAAATAGGCTTAAATAAATCTGCTGTAGTTTTCCAGTACGCTGGGGATGAAGCTGTGAGAGCAGAAGTTTACAAAAAGTACATCACAAATCCAAAACCAAGAATGAATTTTCCACCCTTGGCACAATCTCAGCCAGGAGCTGCATCTGTTACCATGGCACCTCAGCAGGGCTGTAGATTAACGGCCTGCAACATTAACACATATAAAGTCATTGCACTGCATTCCAGATGTTGTTATCAACTAAGCACTGCCTGTCTTGTGAGGTGGGATGCTATGAAAGTACTTTTAATTGTGAGTTAATTTTCTCTACTTTGTAAAGCCCTCTCCTGTGTGGAGAGTGACCATCTCCCACAGTGGTCACTTATTTTCCCTGCCCTTGGGACTGTAGTTCTGCTGCTGTGATGAAAATTCAGCTCAGGTAAGGTTTCTACTACATAGATTTTCACAACTGGGCTAATTACGGGGTTTCTCACTACACCAGGTAATATGCCTCACAATATATGGCCTGCCAACTTATTCTTTCCAAATGTTAGTTCTTCAGTAATAGCACTGCTGTAACTGCAGCTCTGTTGTCGCACCGCAGGAGATAGGATTATGTCACATTCTTTACTCATTAATGCCAATTCCAGTCATAGTACTAGTTACAATGGCACAAATTCGTAATGATGAAAGACTTCTATGACTGCCCAGCCTAGGCCTGAAGAACTGTGTCCTAGACTGGCTTCTAGGTGAAGGGGGGAAGAAATATAAGTGCAAAATGTCTCCTGTTTTAAGAACACTGGCTTTGGTACAGCTTGGGAAGACAAGGACTAGGACTGGGATCCCATGCGTAAACATATAACTTGCTTCTGACTGTAATACACCTAATGACTACCTAATAACGTAGCCAATGCCCATGGGAGATACCTGTATTACCAGGAAGGCCTTCACACAGAGACAGTACACACATGATGCTGTCAGGTGTTCAGCTCAAGTCTTGTGCTTAGATCAAGTGACCAAGTTAGAAATCTAAAGCCTTTCCACAGTATCATCACTGTTGAATTCAGCAGGTCCAGTTACATGTTTTTGAATATTATCAGCAACAACACAGATCTTTGACTCAGATTTTCTTCCCTCTCACTGTTGTTAAAAGCACTTCAGGGCACAGAGCTGAGCCTATGTGACTGCTTGCTGCCATCTGAAATGGCACCTTGCCCTCCGGTCGTTAGTTTGCTACTAACTGTTAGGTTGTCTCACCTATTTCACATTCTTTGTACTCCTAGGGATTATCAAAGTAAAAGCTAGGTCTTAGCTATAATGAATAAATTATATGGACTGGGGTTATTTTGCTCTTTGTGGTCAAGGAGACTTTTGGTGTACTGCCTGTGATGAAGGCTGCTCTTTTCCAATATTGTGTCAGGGATAATTAGGAAAAATAGCAACATGAAAAGGCCAGTTGGTGTAACACAAGCAGGGAAGAGGTCTCATGGGAAATTTAAGCAACCTCACATGCATAAAAAGGCAGAATTAGATACACAAATGTTGGGAAAGAACACAGAAACCATGAGAGGTATCAATTATTATGCCAAGGAGAAAGAAAAAGATCAAATCCACTTTCAAAACAAGGGTGGTATTTTCATTCAGAAAATTTCTCTTCTTCTCTTGCCCCACATCCTGAAGGGCAGAATGATAAAAGGCAGAATTTGCAATATCTTTTGTTATGCCTTAGATACAGTTAATTTACATCATAGGTAGGCATAGTTAATGCATATTGCTTCCTCCTCTTCCAGTGGTGCTGATGCCCAACTTTTGCAGCTAATTCATCAGTTAAGCTACTCACAAGGGTAAGGGACTGCAGAAGCGCCCATGAACAGAAAATGTGCAACAGGGGGACTTAATGGTCCCAGCTCTCTTCCAGCCTAAGAGGGCTTATGCAGCACAGTTAAGACAAGAAAGGGAGCACGGGTTCTGAGTCTGCTTGCTCCAGCTCCTCCAGGCACACATGGAGATCTTCAGGACACAGACTGTTTCATCACTGGTCAGATAAATAGACTTACTGAGTTATTTGGAACTTTATTTGCGCCATTTGCTGTGACAGTCAGTTATGGAGATGGGGGAAATTAGCATCTGATCACGTCGACACACACCTAGGGTTGCATGATGGGTGTGCTGGGTCCCACAACAGGAGATCTTTGCTTCCCATTTCTCTTTAGTGGATGAAAGCCCATGGCTCAAAACTACTCCTTAGTATCCTTGTTTTTAAGCTCCTCAAAAGGCTTCCACAGCCATCCACACTAAAGTATCTCTCCTCCTCTCCCTCTCCCTGTCAGCTAGAAGTGACTGTACTGTTCTCACAGATGTTGAGTGCAGCGACTTAACTCTATTGCAACTCCAGTTATCTAGAAAAGTGGCATGGAAAATTTTTTCCTTAACATTGTATTATCCAAATAAAAACCACATGTTAACTCTGACAGTTCCCTTGTCTAGGTCTTTCAGTTGAAGTTGATTTGACCCTCTAGAAATGCTGCCTTGAGCATTACTCCATAATTTATACCAATCCACTTTGCACTACTCTTTCTGTAATTTGTCTTTCTTTCTAACCTGCTGAAGCATTTGAAGATGCAGTTTCTGTGAAAGTTGCTATATGAAGTAAAGATTAATTTTCCTGTATTTTTATCTTAAAGCAATGAAAGCATGGTGGGAATTAAACCAATAGCTATTATGAAACTTGAAACAAAGTTGAGAAGGGTTACCTGATTAATATATTCTTTCTTCTCTCATAATCTAATATCAGCTACAAAACCAGACCTAAAACAGCCAGGAAATTATTTAACATTTTTTTATAAGCAAATTTTTACTAGAATGACCAATCTACTGAAGGAAATAACCTATATCAAGCAGTTTCTGTGCACTTAAGCTTCCAAACTGGAGCCACAGTTAGACTGCAATCAGAGAATAAATTTGAGATATGCATAAATGAACACATATTAAATTTATATAATTCATTCACTGATGAGTAAATGCTTGTTTTGACTCAGTTAAAAATGTCACCACCTGTGACACACTATTAGGTCTCCTGGGAGTTTGGAAGAGTCTTTAAGAGTTCCAGCCACTGGACCACAGCAGATGTTACTAAAACAGCTGGCAGAAACACTGAACTGTACTTGGTTCACATTCTCCACGACCAGAAAGAGAAGGCATCTTTCCTGGGGCAGGGTTAGTTTCACCATTGGTGTTCTTTTAAGCCCCCACAGCATCTGAGCACCCCCGTTCATATCCCAGTAACAATATACCACAGTTACTGATTTCCTTCTAGCAGCAACGCTAGAAGGAAATCTCAGCTTCACTCAGATATTTCAACCAGTACTGCTGTATTTTCTCCCTTGTCTAAGCTGATACCACAGCTCTAATTACTGGGCCTCTCAAGTTCAAGCAGGTGCAATATATATGCTCTGTTCTACCCATGTTTTAGCTGCTTTTAAAGAGATTTGTTTAAATAGCTGCTCTATTTTTCTTTCAACCCATTAAATAGGGCACTAGTTACATGATCAAATCCCTTTCCCCTGTTTCAGCTTCTCACTGCTAGGTAGAGGAACAGAGTTTCCCCAGGGCAGTTCAGGTATACTGTGTTTTCACAGGCAACACTGCCCCTGGGCCATCTTCTCCTTATTTCACAAGTCCTTGTCACCCTATTCCAAAGTTACTTTCAGAATCAGAGTTGGCAACCCCAGTTTATCACTTTGTTTCAAGGGCTGTCTTTTGGCAATGTAATTTTTCATTCATTTTCATCTTTTTTAAATCTATATGGGTTTTAGCTTTTTAATTCATAGAGATGTGTTTCCATACTCCATGGTAAATCACATGAACTGATTCCAGATGACTTTTGAGACAAAATTATGCATGCCCCAGTATGTATTTCTGAAACAGGAATGTTGTAGTGCTCCATCCAAAGTGAAGAAGTACTTCTTATCCAGGCTGCTGGGTGGTGCCAATTGTGGTGATTTGTATATGGTGAAGCTGATAAGGAAATTCTCTTAAGGGGTAGATTGAATCATACATAACTCCAGATACTTAAAAAAAAATAAGTCTTTGTCTCAGGTGGTTATTTGTGCTCCTCTGTAATCAATGGAGTTCCAGACACTTCCAGATACCTTCTATATCCACAGTAGAACAGTATGAATTAGCTTCTGATGGTATCTGTCCTTTTTCCACTGGCTATAGAGGGACCATAGATGAAGAAGTATCAGTGGTGCCAAAACTAACATCTTGTCAACACTTCTCTCACTCCCTTGATGTTGGATTTGCCGATTTGTGCTTTCTCGCTTCAGAACTTTCCTTCAGTCATCTGACAGGGATTTGCAAGGAAGGGAAGGCAGTAATGTGGAAGGAGAGAAGGGTGCCTGGGATTTGATGAAGACTGAGAGTGATGTTATCCATAAAAAAAAATAATAAAATAAAATCAGCTGGATTTAACAGCTGGAGAAATGCTAATGTGCTAATGGTCTTGGAAGCATCCTAGACAAGCCTTAGTCCAGTAGGCACTTTAAACTAGTAAAAATTCCCTCTTGCAAACGTCAACAAAAGCACTTATCTAAGAACGGTTAAAAAAGATTATGGATTTAAGGATATCAAATAGTCAGGAAGAAAAAACTAAATACAGCATTAAAAGGAAAGCAGACAAAAGTGAAACATAAATCTAGATGCACTGATCAGCAGTTCTGACATTATAAGGATCCATCTTTTATTGATGAAAATGGAACAAGCTCATTTCATCACTGAGAGGTAGCTGTTCAGAGCAGTATGAGAACAATAAACAGAAATAAATAGCATACAATGTGTCATAGAAGTTTATGCTTCCTGGTAAAAAAATGGTGGAATTGACATAGATCAAGACTACTGTGGCTGACTGCTTTAGCAGCAGGAACCTTTTTTTACACCAAAGTCTGTTATTGTCTTTACAAATCCTCTTTCAGGTTGCAGTGACTGCACTGGTTCCTCAAGACACAAAAACACATGCTCTTTATCAGAAACACATTACCATTAAATTACAAACTTTCATGTAGTGAAGTTCTACCTGCAGAGTCTGGAAGACTGTATCTGGCCAACAGGGATACTCATCTGTCTAACTTGATCAAACTCTTCAACAAGAGGATCAAAACTGCCTGTCCTTTTATAGGGCAACCCTCGCTTCACCTTCTCCACCAGGCACACACGAGCACTTATCCTAAATTCCTTACCAATGCTTTCTATCCCCTATTCCTGCTTGCTAGGAAGAGTAATCAATTTCTTTATTGTTCCACAAACACGTTTCATGGTCATAAAGTTTACTTTTTTTTCAGCCTTGTGACAGTAATGCTTTCATTACACAAACAGCACAAGAAAACAAACTGGCAGTTGAAAAGTGTCCTTTTATGCCCTTAATTCTGTGTGATGTTTCCAAACACAAATCTTAAAGGAACCACATCCCAAAAGACTTCCACTTACTATGATAGAGGACTTACTTAAATTGAATCTGTGGCTCTAGTCTCGGACTCAAAAGAACAGTGTCAGCCTTTAAAAAAATGGAGAGTCAAAAATAAGCTGTGCTGGTGCACGAGTGTTTTCATATATACACACACGTACACCTTCTGTTTTTACAGGATTTAAGCTTCCAGAAGCAAAAAAAACAAAAACCAACAAAACCATTCTGCTTGCCAAGAAAGCTCTCCAAATAGGAGTCAAACTCTCTGTCCTAATTTTTTCCCTTTGTAATAAATTTTCCATTTCTTTCTAGCAGTGATGACAGTGAAAACATGGTAGTTTCTCATCCAAAACTGAGCTAATGCTGTGTTGGGTCACAGGCTGGGGAACCTGGACTGGGTAAGACCTGGGACTGGTACAACCAATAGACCAGCATAGCATTGAATGACAGGGAAAGAGCTACTGTGCTAGGCTACAGTTTAATGAACTTGGTGGCATCGCTCTAGGTATGTCAGAAAGACACAGCCCTGACAATGGAATAGAAAGAACACTACAGACATGACTGTATTTCCCATCATAGCTTTACTAACTAAACCATCCTGACAGACACACCTATAAGGACTGCAAAATGCACTTTGCACAATACAGCACAGTGTGAATGGCATAGTGGCATAGATGTTTTTGTCATTATGCCAGGTTATTTACCAGCTCATGTCAGCTGTAAGCACATATATGTGTCTGTGTGAGCATATATTACATGTTATATACCCATGGTTATGTCACAGTACATTTATGTATTATAATATTTACATATATATATATTTGCATGACTAGGTGACGAATCTGCACTGTTAAAACCTGAAAGCATAGACCTATAGATATGTGACATGAAATACTGATCCATAAAGAATGAGGCAGACAGGAGCTGAAATATCCCCCAGACTTCCTTTGGTAACTCACACAGTGAGAGCATTTATTTTTGTCTTTCAGTCCCTGAACTTTAAAGTCCTCAAGACACTCTGGGGAAAATTATACTTCAAGCATTTAACTCACTGACAGCATTTAGACAATGGTTTCATGGCATAGTGAGTTGATATAACACTTTATTCCTAGCAAAAGAGATAAGTCTTGTTCCCTCCTCCCACAGACTCCTCTCTCAGCCATGCAGCCCCACTCTCACTTGGCTATGAATCTTTTAACTCATTAATCCAGTAGAAACTGGTTTTGGCTGGGGCAAAGAAGAGGAAAGGAGGAATCTGCAAGATAGAGGAAGAAAGAAAGGATGGAAGAGGAGAAAGGAAGACTTCTCTGTGTCAGTGGATATTGATATTCATATTTATTATAAATTGAAAATCCTCACTTTAAATCCACAAGATCAAAGAACTGCATAAAAGAAATTCCAAAATATTTTACTCAGTCCTACATTCATGGAATATGTAATACTAATAAGAGTAAAATGTCTCTCATAGTATTATACCAAGTAAAATAATCAAATAAAGCAAACTTTTCAACCGTTAACGTTTTTATTGTGCATCAAACTTTCTTCTTTTAATTTCACTTGCCTTCACTTTGGATGGTGCTTTCACACCCACAGACATACACCTGTCCTCCTCCTCTTCAGCTGAAATAACTGAGCCTTCAAAATGTCTCCAGTTATTTATCTCACTTCTACCTATGAGTTTTGCTGAATGCTGTCCTGCATTACAAGGAATAACTCAGAATTCCCAGCCATACCATGGTTAAACTGCATTTAAAATCCTTCCCAAAAAGGATTAAAAGAGATCATAAAGCTGATTCCTGCCAAATGAGGCAGCTAATTCTGAAGGCTGCACCATGTTTACAGCACAAAAGGAGACTAGACAGTCTACACATAGGCTGCTCTGCTCTAAACTCACAACCAGAGAGAGTTTATAATATCCTAACTATTAATGAAGAACAATACAATAATCACTTTACACACGATCCTCCTTACTACACTTTAGCTATCTGAAACTCCAGAGTCTAGTCTAAATCACCCTTCAAGGCTCCTCCAGAACCTAATGAGAGAACAAAATGTCTCCAAAGGGCATCTCATTACAGAGGTCTAAGAGGTAGGAATAAGAGACCAGGAAGGTACTTTCAAAGAATAAGCTGCTTGATCACACCAGCTAATAAGATTCTGTTGTATTTTGAAAGGAAGGAAAATACCCAAACAAGGGCCAATCTTAACCTCAGTTAAGCATGTGTGTCAACCTACTAATTATCTTTATATAAATCTCCTTGTCTGTTTCTGAAATGCGCAGTTAGATCACACCACAAAATCTAGCACACATTTATGACTGAAAATATAGTAGCAGGTCTTTTAAATTTTAATGATGTTAAAGGTGTTAAAAAAGACAAGGATGACTGCTCATTTGTTCTGTTATTATCATTTTTACATCAGTGCTGTTTTTCCCCTGAACTATATGAAATATGAGCCCACAAAAGATAATCACTGGAAAAAAAGAAGTGATGTTGACTTTCTCAGACACTTGAATTCAGGGGAGAAATACCATTACCTTGGTAATGACAAAGATTGCCTTTACTTTATCTGCATGTCCCCAGCACTACAGTAAAGACTTCTATCATTTATTTGTGCAAGAACATCAAAGATAGTCTCAGGAGATCTACAGAATTTCAGTGTTTTTTCTCTCTATGTGAACAAGCTGCTTTAATTAGCTTAATATGCAATATGGAATCCATCAGCAATTAGCATCTCTGATCAAAATCTGCAGTAAACTCAGTTTCTTCCAGATGTTTGATTTGCCTAGAGAAGTAGATGAAGCACACAGTTTGAACAGGTATATATATATATATATATATATATATCAGTATCCTTTTTTGGTGTACATATTAATAAGAACTATCTTTACACAAAATGTCCATTGGGCTTTTTATGATGGACATAATCTACTTACAAGATTTTCAATTATGAAAAGAGAAATAGGTTTGGCTTTTCTGAAAACTGGCTCACACATGTAACTCCTTTAAAAACAAGGCTTTTCTTCTGAAACAGATGGAAGTCTAGTGGCAAGAAAATAATCAGAGATAATACTGAAATACTACCTCACATATCTCTCAACATAGGATAGGAGAACATGCACTGTCAGGGAGCTCTACCATTAAAAACAGGAGGGAAAATTACTGCTTTGTTTCTCCAACTTCTGCTATAGTTGGTTTTCAGCACTTAATTTGAAATCCAATTATTGTTGACAGAGATCAGGAAGCAAGCATACTTAGGCATGTAGACTTAGCATCCCTTGAGAATTCTGAAGAAATAGCTTTGCCTTTTCTGTTTGTGTGCAGAGCTCCATGTTTTAACTTTGCTCATGTCTTCAAATTCTGCTTTTGTCAGAAGCAGTGTCTCTTCCGCTAAAATCACGACAGTCATTTCTCTAAACAAGTCAAGGAGCAGTTTGAGCCAGTTAAGCAGCAGATTTTTATCCTAGTATCTCCTAGACATGTCAGAAAGAAAATTAGCTGTGTCTTAGCATGAAGAAAAAACAAGTAAGACTCAGCAACGGATGAATTCAGGTCTCAGACCTTTTGCAGACCACTGTCTTCAGCCTAAATTGTACTGAGGTTTGAGCTAACTCATACCTCTTGAGGGGTCACTTCTGCTTCTCTAACCCCTCCCTGTCCTCTCTGTCCCCTTTATAGTCATCTAATTTTCTTCAGCATCTCATTTTCTAATTGGAAATACTTTTTACTGTAACATAAACAGATGGCAAGCAAGGAAACAAGCAAGGACACTCCATGTTTTACAATAAAATCTATTTGATTTGAGCAGTATCACATTTTCCACCCATCCAGCACTAAGTGTGCTTTTGCAGCAAAACAACATATATACTCTGTTCTTCGATCCATGAGCTGCTTTACAGGGAACACAGAGGCAAAAAGGGACAGCAACATATCATTCTTCAATTTTTGGTGTTTGCCAGTTAAAAACATCCCAAATCAGTGCAAATCTTTAATCAAGGGGAAATTTTGTTCTTCTGGTGCCAAGTTTTGCATAGCAGAGCCAAGCACAAAGGCTAAGAGCTGAAGTGAAATCATGCTGGTCAATGAGGCAGAGCCTGCTTCTGCAAGCAGCAGTTCCTTTGAATTAAGGGTTATACCTTGGTCAGCGCATTGAACTTCCACTGTGGGCCCTAGGATGCCAAGAATGAGGTCAAAGAGGTGCAATATTATTTATGTTGTGTTTTAAGAACAGAACATTGTCCATTCTGCCTAACTGTGCTTTCTCAAAGCATGTGCCTGCTTTTATTGAGTGCTGGGGTTTTGCTGTACTAGCTCTGCTAGTCATTACACATTTGATATTGCACTTTGCATATCATCACCCATGAACATATCTGGACTTATAGAGGACAGGTCACAAGGAAATAGAACTTCAAGACAAAAAAGATAAATAGATTTATGGAAGAAAAGGTCAATTTAAAATAGATCTTTTTTCCAGTGCAATCGAATCTACATTCATTTTCAATTAAAAAAAAAAAAAGGAAAAAAAGAAAAAGCCAGATAATTGTCAGAGCTACACTGGGTTAAACTCAAATTATGTTGCAGTAACTATTCAAAGAAAGTCACATTAAGATAGAAGCAACTGAATAAACAATTTCCTTTCCTTCCCACCCTCTTTTGTCCTGCTGCAGTGCATAGAATTTTTAGTTACAGGACTACAATATTCCCATTTCTGCGCTTGTATAAATCTTTGCAATCTTATTGATGGCTGCAAATTTGTAAAGCTGCCCTAAACCCTTTCAAGCAAATATACCGAGTTACACCGCAGGGAATAATTACTGCCCTCAGTTCAGTATGACATAAACCCTTACAGTCTCATTTCTGTAACTTTTGAGAACAAGCAGCTCAGCCTCTGCAAAGACTGTGTTAAAAGGCTTAGCCCACTGTGGATGGTACTCAAGGCAAGACACACAATTAAACTTTCTAGTTATTTTCTTGGTCTGTTCCCTAGAAACACAATCTTTCAACAGTCAGATCATCACTACATGTAATTAGAAGGAAGTTTTCCTTGTTTCATGCTGGGAAGTGCAAACAGGCACTAATACCAAACATACCAGGCACATATTTCTCCACAGTCCTTGTGTAAATGACACAAAATATTGAGTATTACATAGCTTAACCACTGCTTACCCACCTTATGTGTTTTTCAGTCATTTTACTTTCTGCTAAGGACAGAAGTGATAGTAAACTAAGGCTGAGTAGAGGAAAGCTGAAAGATAAAACAACCTTAAAATGTTATGCCTGTTAGTAAAGTAGCATGACTAATGTGGAAAAGAAAGCTATTTTCATCTGCCCACCACTGGGTCTGCAACTTAAAACCTGCTGTTCATCCTTGTCTCTGATGCAGACATCAGAGGCAATAATTCCTAAAATCAAGTAAGCTCTTTTGTCAGTAGCAAAATTAATGAGGCCTGGCCTGATGCAGATTTTTGTCTCACAGGTCATGTCCCATTTGGATTCTCTAGTGTTTAATGAGAGGTGAGCTGACATTGCAGCCTTTATCACCATATGGCAACTAATTTATAATTCTCTCCTCTACCCACCTATGACTTTTCATGAAACTGGAAGGAACTGCACACCTTTGAAGACTCTGCCTCCCTGCTGAACTCACCTGACACTGGTCAACACATTCAAAAAAATAGAAGAGGGAACAGAGAAAGACACAAACATCATGGCTTTTTTAATATTATTTCTTTGGGAAACCCAGCTAGAAACAAGTGCTAGAAGAGGGGAATACTTGCTAATACATCACTGAAACTTAAAGGCAATGCAAAAAAAAAAGTGGTATTATGAAAGAATTCTGCCTACAAATAGTGAGAACAAGGCTGCATTCGTGAAGAAGAATACCGGAAATCACAAGACTGACTTCCTCACATAAATAAAAACAAGAGGTTTGCAAAGCCAAGCTAAATCTAAATACAAATTACACAGCATTGTCAGATCATGTCCGACCTAGGCAAGGAATCTTGACCGACAGAGCTCTCAGGTTTTTAATTCTTTTTAACACATACAGTTTCAGGAGTGTTCCTGACTTAAAAGAGCACAGGAAGAGATCACCTGTTACTGTTGATATGATTGTGTTGTGCTTGTTCCTGCCCAAACTGACATGACCTGTGCACTGTGTCTCTCTCCCCATCTTTCTCCCAGCTACATGGTCCTGGCCAAGCTCTGTCACACAGCTAATCCTACCTGGTTGATTCACCTCACTAAACCAGCAGCAGAGTACTTCAGTAAAAAAGAGCAGGCTGCTTCTGTCAGCAGTCAGACCATCCCTTGCCTTGTACAGATGGAGTCACTGGGCAACTCATACTTCTCTGAAACTTCTCAGAAATGGTGAAACAAATAACTAACATTTTAAGTCAGATACAGCAGTTTTAAGTCAACGGGAAATCCCTGCTTTTTGTGCTTTTCAAGACATTCTGAAATGAAAAAAAACGAAAATGAAAAGGGCTGTTACTTACTATTTGTCGCCTGTTCTCTACCAGGTAGATGCCAACGATCCCTAGGAAAGATCCAAAGCCAAGCTAAGGCAAGAACAAAACCAACAGAAACACGAGGTCAGGTTATTTGGTCAAGATACAAATGCATTACATTGATATCTGAGCTGATGTATCATACAGATGGGATAACTTGGGTGAGTCAAGGGAATGGGTGGAAGTTACTGCTGGACATAAATCATATAGTGTAATGGGGAATGACCACAACTGCAGCTCTTTAATTCAGAGCAAAACTTGTCATGCCCATGGCAGTGGGGTTGGAACTAGAGGATCTTATAGTCCTTTCTGACTTTAACTATTCTATGATCCCGTGAACTAAACAGAAGCCTGCAGAGTCATATGCTTCTATAACCTGTCTACTGCTAACCACAGTCACATAGTTTTAAGCTCTTTTTAAAAATGAAGCAAAGTGAGAGAAAAGAACACTTACGTTTAGCCCATATATCATTATTTTGGAAAATTGCAAAGCTTTAGGCAACTGCAGGCAAAGAGTTTTCCTCGAAAAATTTACATGTTTCTGTCATGCAGGTAACCCAAGTTCAAACCCTTAGGACTATTTTTATTTGACTTTAATGACTAAACACTATCACATATTCCAGCAAAAGTCCTCATGACAATGGCAAAATGACCACTACAGTTAGTTTCAGCATGGGACAGCTGCAGCACCAACAGCCACAGGAGAGAGGAAAGGAAGGGATGCTGGAGTAAGCTGGCCTTGCTGTTCCTGCAAGTACTGCTTCAACACCATGCTGGCAGAAAATGTCCCCTCCTTATGATGGGCCCATGAAAGCTGGAAGAGGTAGAAACTCCTTGGATTCATGGTTAACATGAGGTACAGTGGCAACAGACAAGACCAGCCTTTCGTCAGACTTTCCTGCAGTCAGCACTCCCACTAGGCTCATGTGGGCTTGGAGAAAAAGGGTCTTCCTGGTGCCACACACCTGAGATGTGACTGGCCACAGACTCAGAAACAGCTGCAGCAGGAGCACAGGTGTCAACAGGCTTTTTCCATTGACTTGCCTGGCCACACGCTGCCCTGCAGTCACTGCAGTATCAACCTCACTTCACTGTCACACTCCTTGCTGTGCTCTTCACTAGGGCTGACATTCCCAGACTCACCTCCTCAGCTCCCACCCAACCTACCCATGGACGAGGCACAACATTTCTGCTAAGGAACCTAAGGCCCTTTCTGGAATGAGATCCCTGAATATGGTTCAGAGCCTTTCCTCCAAGCACAAGTTAAGTTTTTAAGGACAACATGTCCCAGCCAAGGGTTTAAGCAATGCCGGTAACTCCTTGCTGTTATGCACAACTGCTCACAGCAGAAAGCACATCCCCTGGAAGCACTTTACTCGCTCAGTATCACAACAGGAATCCATCACACCCTCTCAAGAAAGCAAATGTAAGGAAAGAGAGCTGCTCTTGAGTGCTTTGGGAAGATTTATGTGAAAGGGAGGCACAAGGACTAAAAGCAGAGACTTTGAAAGAGTGAGCAAGAATATTCATGCTGACAGCTGAATAAGAGAGACACTTGGAACTGTGAACAAGGACACTTTGTTCAGGGGACAGCAACTTTGTAAATTTAGATAACCACATCAAAATGACACCTGGTTCTAAGCCCCATTTCTCATGCCAGTGGGAGCAATCCATAAAGCCCCATTTATGGCTGACGCAGGGGACACAGAACGGAGTAATATTATCTATGTGAAGAAAAAATGAGAAAATTCTAAACAATGACAATTAAATCAGAAAAAACAGAACCACAGAGATCACAATGTAAGCCATGGCATTGCTGAGATTGGTTTAGAGTCATATGCATTCCTTTTTTTGTCTGTTTAGACAATAGGCTATTTGGGTTGGGAATAGGAGTCCAGATCAGTATGGTGACTGGGACTGGACTGGTTGAAGCATTATAAAAATAGCAAATGAAAATAATACAAGCAGTAGTCATAGAGAAGTGACATTAAAATATAAACAGTATTTATAAGGAAGTGAGGCTGAAGAAGCTCCAGCTCTGTGTGGCTTTGCAGTCCATTCCACAAAGACATTCCTAAACCTAAACAAATGATCAAGCAATAATCTAAATAGACACTTTCCAAAGTGGAACATTACACTAACTCGTCTACACACAGAAATATTTTATGTTCAATTACTTTAGATGCATAAATGCAGATAATACCTAGCACTATAAAGATGTATTTATAAAAATGCTTTTTCCAAAACAAATGACAAGTGACCACATATGCAAAGAAATTAAGGCACCTAACTTAATTTCTTGAAGCCAGTGGGAACTAAGCAGAAGGCCAAATTATATTATGGACTTAGCCCTGCAGCCCTGCTCTGCAAATGCTCCTAAATGCAAGTAAATCTATGCAAGTGGATAGTCTTATTCACCTACGTAGGGCTTTGCAAGGTAAATCCTAATTCTGCATGGGATCTAAGACAAAGATCCTTTACCTAAGGTCAGTGGTGATTTAGATCTCACCTGCCACCCCTGAAGTTGATATTTTGCTACTGGATTCCATGAGAAATAGATCTTATTTTCCACTGTAATTAACAGTCTGACCTCATAATCTTTCCTTTCTTTGAGCCCAGTAGTTAAATATGTATTCGCATTCTCGCCAAAGCTTCAGGTATCTGAAAGTGCATGATAAGCTCTATCTTGGTTTTCTAAGCTCTCCCTGCTGTCACCAGAAAAGAGAAGCACCTTTTGAGGGTCAGCTCATCGGGGGCTGACTGCTGACTGGCAAAGGAGAGGTCATCCCATGGTCCATCTGCCAGTGCTGCATTGGAGACCACATGCAATGAGGCACGAATGCAGCAGGGCGGTCAGACACTTCTGACAAGGCTTTTGGCAAGATAGCATGCAAGGTCTGCATAGCACCTTTAACTCCTGCTAAAGGTTTATGGTATTTAGTGGATTTATGAAGTTTTAAACTGACAATACCCATCACCCTTTCTCAGTTACTTCAATAACCCCTTATGTGCACAAAACAGTCTGAATTCTACGAAAATTATTTAGCCCTCACAATCTTTTGAGGGGGAAAATGATTAAGAAAAGGTTTTGTTTTCAAAGCATTCTGATAAATTCTAGCTATTCTATCTGGTTATTAATGACATTTCGTTATTCCTAAAAGAAGCTAAATGCTGAAATAACTTGGTCTGTGCACGTGGGTTTATTACCTATTAAGCTTATTAAAGGCCACAGCTCAAAAATCGAACTTCTTTCTAGGGAACAAATGCAGGTAATACAGTCTTCTAAAAGATTTTAATTCAAATTAATCTATTTTAGCTTAATGAAAGGAAAATTCATTCTTTCAAGGTTTTATTCTTGGAGCTACTTTTTGTTCTATTTTTAAAACACGACTCCTTATAGATCATTATTCCAAAATTATCTTTCTGAAAGACCTATTCTCAGCATGACACTAAGATATAAGAGAACTTGCTTAGGAGGAACAGTTCTAACATTAAATTAAGATAGAAGAGGACTTGCTCAAGAGGAACAGTTGTAACTCACCAGTTATTAACGGGAATGCAAAAATGTATACACAGTATTAAAAGATACATATCCATCTTCTCTGGGCATTTCATTTCAGAGAGAACAAAAAATAAAACAGTACCTTACAACATGTTTTGGTTGTTGTGAAGTCACGTAAGTAAGCAGGTGCCTAACTACACAAATTTCTTTCTTCACCTTGCACCCTCTGCCTCCTGGCTAGCTTGAGGAGACCAGATGATGCAGATGAGCCTTTCTTAATTTGCTGCTCATACCCTCTTTTTCACATCACTGCCCAGGTATTTAAAATGTTGAGGGTTTTGACTCCAGAGGTTTCCATGCTTTTGGATATGACCAATCCCTTGTTCTGAGATCAGAATGGGCCATGGGGGTTGAACTGTCAAGAGTCTGACAGGGCTAGACCTCACCAGAAGTCACAGGGCAAAGTAGACGCAACTCAAATCTTGGGCCCAGTGCAGGAACTTGGTTAAATGGCCAGCTCCCAAGGCAAAAACAAGACTAAGGATTTTGAAAGAGGATCTTGTACAAGAGGACTGGCAGTAAGACTGCACAAGAGGATGTTAGGCAGGCTACAGGGAGAAGTTTCCACATGCCCATCCACAGGGCTTTCCCTGTGATAGACCCAGCAGAATTCTGGGCACATGGACAAGAGAGCAGAGTGGATCTTTCTGCAATCGAAACAGTAAACCTCTAAAAGGTTGTTTGAATTTATCCCATGCCTCCTGTCCAGTCACTTACACACCCAATAGAGACCAGTGGGAAGTCAAGCACAGGTTCTCACACGGAATCCTGTACCAAACATACTGCTGTGCAGTGCAGCCTTACCCCCCTTCTGCCCCCTAACAGCCTTCCCCCCTCTGGCACTTCAAAAGAACAGACTTTACCCCCCTACCTTATCACACATGCTAGAAAGAGACCAAAACAAAGACACACATCTCTCCTGTGAAATGCAGCAGGACTGTTCAGGGTTGAGGTTTTTTGTTTGGTTGTTGTTTTGTTTTGTTTTTTTTTTTATCAGATCTTCCCATATCGAGCTGATAATAATTTCTCTGAATTACTACCTGTTATCTCTGTACCTAATAATCTAAAATAAGTTTCTGTACTCACAACGATGCCTGGATAGTAGCCTCCCACAGTAATGTTTTCAGTTCTTGTAGTAGCTGCCAGACCTATGGTCAGTATGAAAACAGACACTACCAGCAGAGAGACTGTGAACCAAAGCGAAGTCTTCTTCCTTTTTGCAAATTGTCCTGTAGGAGGTGGGGAACAAAAAAAAAAAAAAAAAGCAGCTTTTCATTGTGATCATGGCAGAATAAATATAAAATATCAAAAGATTTTCTTTTTTAATCTTTTCTGTTGGTAACCCGCTTTTGTTCTCCCACTAAGGAAAATTGCTGGCAGACCACAGAAGGAATTAAAAAACACAGAGTTAGATAGAGCTCAGCATAGCACACGCATCGAGTACATGCACAGGGAAAGTTTTTATTAAGCTGAACTGAAAGTCAGTGACAATGATAATTACACCTTATCTTCAGCAACATTTATAATTAAGTATTGCTCACATCCGTAAGTCAGATCCTGCAGGCCCTAGACGGTTACCTACATGAAGCGCTAATGTGACTCTACCTGGACAGAACATAAAAATTCGTATTTTAGACAAGATCACAGTATCATGAAAACAAATGTGATCTTCCTATTCACTGAAGTAAGCAAGCCAATCTCTGAAGCAAAGCTGTAACAATTTTGACCAGGGAGTGATACATGGGATTACCTTTGTAAACCAGTAGCTGCTTAGTGAAATACATTCAGTATCAGTGGGATTTGGATTCAGATATCCAGAAGTGAATCTTGGCAGTATTCGAGGCCAGGCTGGGCAGGGCTTTGAGCAACCTGGTCTAGCAGAAGTTGTCCCTGCCCATGGCAGGGGGGTTGGAACTGGATGAGGTTTAAAGTCTGCTCCAACCCAAAAACATTCTGTGATTCTATGCTACATGACCCTACCTAACAACAGGCACCCAACGATTCAAACCATGGTCCCCCTTTCTGCTGTTTTTGCTTTGAATGGCAAGGCAGTACTGTGCAGGATCATCTCTGGAGCGCTGGGCCATGGGATACCATCCCACCCCAGGCTGTAACTGGGCAGCATGGAGCTCCAGAAAGAACACAAGAGGACGGGGCAATGTCTCTCTCCTTTGTGGCCTCATGAAGCTGAGGGGAGATCTCAGGATGAGGCAGAGGCTGTGGTGCTGCACTGAATACTGGAGGCAACAGCCCTCACCAGGGAGCAATAGGTGAAAGGGGAAGGCAGCCTTGTGTGGGTCAGCATTGTGTTTCTGCAAGCAGAAACCATTTGCAATGAATCACTTGAGTTTAAAGTCAGGTAACTTGGTTACAGTTCAAAAGGCAGGCTAGATCAGTGATATTTGCAAACGAACTCAAGTAGTTTCAATTAATAAATGCATTTATAAGAAAAATCTCTATTTGTTGACATCTCCCCAGTAGAACAACCAGTCTTTCAGTGTGAAATGCAAGCATCCTTGCTGAAGAAAAAATATCATATGTTGAGCTTATGTACAAAGTAATGCACAAAGTCTTCCACCTGAAGATCAAGAAATAATCCATAAGACTCTCCAGATATCTCCCCTCTAGCCTGTGCCCCAGCTGTCTGCCTCTGCCAATTCCCTGTTAATCCATGGAAAGTCACTGGGGACATGGAAACAGAGAGGATCATAATTATCAATGAATTCTTCATCAAGTGTATGGGATTAAAGGCAGTTCTTTCAAAGAAGCCAGTTCACATGGCCAAGAGGGGAAAGCAGACTTCAGACTTGTAACTCCACAGATCAGTTGCCCTTCCCAAAGCCTAAAATGATTTATTCAATATATTTACCAAATTTTAAGTAAAATCTGATGCCCTTGCCACACTATCATCTTTGAAAATTCATGGAGATCCGAAAATCCCCAATAACTGAAGAAAGGCAAATGCTCTACCCATCTTTAAAAAAGGCCCAAATGATGTTTTGGGGAATTACATCAACCTCACTTTGGATCCTTGGAAGCTGGAACCAAAACTAAGGAGCAAATCCTCTTGTAAGATATTTCTGGGCACATAAGGAAAAGGTGACTGACAACAATCACCATGGATTTACTAGAGCCAAATCATGTCTGATCAACCCTGCTATGACAAAATGACTGGACTTGTGGAGCCATGGATTGTCTTTTATTTTAAATCTAGTCATGTTTTTAATGTGGTATCCCATAACATCTCATAAACCAGTTGGGATATCATGGCCTGGATGGGTGGACAAGCACATGATTAAAAAACTAGCTGGATTGCTGAGTTCAGAGGGAAATTAAGTAAAATGAATTCAACAGAGGACCCCAAAAAAGATCAGGGGCTGGTGCACTCCTTGTTTGACAAGAGGCTGAAGGAACAGGGTTTGCTCAGCCTGGAGATGACAGGGCTTTTGGTTGCGCTACCAGAGATGGTTGTCAGAAGTACAAACTCAGGCTTTTCATAGTAGTGCACAGCAGGAAGACAGAAGACAGTGACATAAACTGAAATACAAAGAACTTCAGACTGGTTATAGGAGGAGAAAAAAAATTAAAAATCAAATCAACATTAGGACAGTCGAGCATTGGAACAGGGAGCCCAAAGAGGTTGTGCTGTCTCCATCCTTGATCAATCAAAAAAGCCCCAAGAAATCTGGTCTGACTACATAGTCAACTTTCTGAGGAACCTTCCCACTCTAATTATTCTAAGACTCTCTGGTTTTATGATAATCAAGGTTAGGCTAAAGGTGGCTTAGGTATGTATGCTCATATCCTCTCTTATGAAACTATAACTGCAGTGTAGGCATACTCTAAAGGGAAGTAGGAACACAAACCTTCTGAAAGCCAATGGGACAGATGATTCTCAGTCAAGTGTTTCTGAAACCACTGAATGTTTTTATAAAAAGTGCTTGAGGAGCTAAGCCTCCACATCTTTCTCAAATTAACACCCGTACTGGAAAAGGTTAACCAGATTGCATGGAGATAGACTAAGGGTGCAACCTGTCCTCCAGAGTTTTGATTATTAGTAATGATGTGCAGAAAAGAAAGACATGAGTCTGACTGCCCAGACTGAGTTTGCTTCAAATTATCTTAGAAAAAGCATGTTCTTGGTATGTAATTGGAGTAAATCAGATGTGGATTTAGTGAGCTAAACCAGAAAAGAACGTCATTATTTATAGGGTAATTTTTTTTTTTGACTGAACTACATTTTGACTTTGAAATTTACCCATGCCAGAAGGCACTTATATATGTGATACCCTTCAGTCCTTACATTCATCAATGTTTTACCACCTGCATCTCAAATCAGAGGCAAACATCCAACCGCATCTCTTCTTTTTCATACTCCAGTTTGGAAACTCATAGCTACATGCAGTTAGCTATAAACTCCACCCTTAGGAGAGAGAACTTACAGGCAGGAGCATAGAAAAGGCTCCTTCTGGAGCAGACGCAAGATCTTGTTCTCAAGGATTGCCGTATTCTCGAGAAGATCGTTAGAAATTGGGACTAAATTGATTTCCGCTCTAGCTGTCAGACTTTCCTTAGTCACGTCAATAAAAATCTTTGCTGTATATCAAACTGTGTATAATTACATGTACATACATCACCAGTATATTGTGAGGCCTAAAGAATATTTGTAAATCAGCTGAAAAAGGCTACAGCTGCAAAGTGTTCCTACTATTAGCTTCCTTCTGCTATTTTGGTTGTGTTGGCTCCCAAGATATGTCGAGTCTTTGTTTACTGATGTTTGTAGCAGTTGCCATGCAGCTTTTTGGATTTGTTTTTAATACACCTCCCATCCAAAACCCAATGCTAGGCTATTCCCTCAGGAGCCCTGTCGACAGCACAGACAGGGGGGCTGGCTCAACCTTCTTCCCTGACACTCCCTGTGACAGGGCTTGGACCGAAGGCTGACCATACACAAGAATTGCAGTTAAATTAAGAACAGAGGAAATGTTGCTGTCAGTATTTCTAGGCTGAATTTCCTTCCTGTAGGCTGATGCTCCTGTAATGAAGGCAACAGTTAATGCAGGCTATTGACTTTCCAATTTTTCAATACTGAAGTGTGCTTCTGAATAATTTTGACATTTATGCCCTTTAACTTCTTTAACAATGATTCAGGAAGAACACTATAAACTTCTAGTTTGGACCTTAATCCAGTTTAGTTATAGCTTCAAATTCTTATCTCTAGCATACCAAAAATCAAGCATGTAGGAAGAAACCTTCTTGTCATATCCTTATTAGCATTAGCTTGAGGCTGAGGTCAACAGAGGATGTGAACATGTTATCACTTTCTATTGGCAATATTCTTCAGCAGTTTTGGTCAGTAGAGTATTAACTGAGTTTGGATGCTGTAGCAATGGGCACTACAGTAAAAATTGGGAGATAAATTGGAGAGGTCATGTTGCTTCCACATCACTGGCTTGTGCTCTGCCTAGCACAGACTTAAATTGCGCATGAAAAGGAACAGTCACAGAAACACTCTCTGCTTTGCTTTTGTCAGGCAAAGTACCTGCTCAAGCCACTCAGCCCTGCTACCCCAAAGAAAAGAAAGAGAACACTGTCAGAACAAGGAGACACCAGACTGCTGCCTCCCTGGGACAGAAAGGCACATGAGGAGAGAAACTGAGATCACCCTCCAGAGAGTAAAAAAGAAAAAAAAAATACCTGCTGAAGACCAAGTTCTGCTGGACTCAGCAAAATCTCGTGCTCGCTCATCAGCTGCAGGAAACAAAATTATATTTACAATGCTCTGTTCGCGACAGCTGGGGGATAAATTCAATTTGTAAGAAGACTACGGAAAATGAATGGTTTTGTGGGGAGGGGACAGATCACACTGCTGGTAAAAAGCAAAGTGCTGGATTTAATGATGAATGGTAGGGCCTGGATTTGAACAAAGCAAAGGGTGAATGAACAAGTTAGTGATGAAACATGGCATGGAATGCATCCAGGGGTCAAGGGAAAGAAAGAATAGAGTGAAAGAGCATCTCTCAGCCT
This sequence comes from Pezoporus wallicus, assembly GCF_028554395.1. Lineage (NCBI taxonomy): Eukaryota > Metazoa > Chordata > Aves > Psittaciformes > Psittacidae > Pezoporus > Pezoporus wallicus. The sequence goes on along the minus strand of NW_026641150.1, from coordinate 1,588,333 downwards.
TGGAGAAAAACTTGCATATGGCCTGCAATTTAAATAAAAGCAAACCAACAAAGGTCTGCAATTAGACCAAGGCAACTATGCTTTGCTAATTTCACCACTCCTTTTAAAATCCAGCTTTAGACATCATAAAGTCTGTTAAAAAGTGTGGAATGTTGTTTGGCAAGGAAAGAATCGCTGCAGGATGTAGCAATTTGCGGGGATCACAATCACATTTGCTGAATATTAGCACCACACAGTTTCATACCTTCCTCTTTGATGTAGTTAAGGTGATCTAAATGGAAACACTTATTTCAAATACGTGCCCCAGCCCAATGTGTATTAGCATCCTAATATGAGAAGAGGGAGGAAACTTTTGTAGCAGAAAGCACAGTGCATTTTTATTACCTAATGAATATTATTTAAAAATATTAACATGTTTCAAGGAGTGGCATTAACCATATATAAGATAATTTCAGCTGTAATTCACTATAAACAGAGGAGTGTAGTACAAAAACTATCTTTGCTGCTATCGAGAAAAATACTTAAGGGAAGAGCTTTGGAGCTAAATTAATAACTTCTAATTGCTGCAGTGCTCACTTCAGTGCCACCTCTCTCAGCTACAGTTTTCATTGAGTATTTTCAAAAATGGTTTATAGCATCAAGATTTAATTAATTTTACATTGCGTCCCAAAATTAAATGTGGTGGACTGAGATACTTGAAGGAGATATTCATACCTGCTGGTGGTGACTGCTTTCCCTTCTCTGATTAAATGCCTGACTTGTCCAGAGTGCTGAACTAATTACACCAGATGCAACAGCGTTTGTTTCAAGCCACAAGATCACAGGTTTTATCAGGCCCATGTCTTATCTTTATTATGAATTTGTTGATGAAGAATCTATGAGTGTGTTACACATTCAAGACCACAGGAAACACTACTGTGCTCTTTCACCTCCATCAAAAAAAAAAAAAGGAAACAAAAAAACATTTCCCCAAACCTTGCTATATGATGTAGTGTAGCCATAGTAAGTGATACTGTGGAGTGTCACTATGACTTCATTGCTTCAGCAGCAGTTGTTTCACTAATAAATAATTGAAAGAGCAGCTAATTACTAGTTTAAAGCTAGAGTACAGATTCTTCTTTTTCTGCTGATTACATTTTAAAAGCATATCTTCCGCTGCTACATCTTCAACACCAATATTTCTTTTTCTTAAACTTGGAAGCGAAAAAGGTAAGACCTAATGTGTTATCTTAACTGGCTGTTAAGATAGTTGGGTACATAGCAAAGTCTGTGTTTATCCTTCCAAACACTACACAGAGTAATTCCTATCAATAAGCTTTGTATTTTTCAACTTTAATGAATTTCAGTGGAAAAAATGAAATACTTGTCCTTTCTTTTGCGCGTGTGTTTATTTTCCTGGACGTACACTGTAAATATAACCAGCACACCACTTCAGCAGCAAACCACTACATTAGTACAAGCAGGAGGAAAGAAACCCAAGCCGGATGAGAACCCACCGAAAGGCTACAGCCCCGCTACGGCCCCTGCCTGCCCCAGCCAGCTCCGCACCCTGCTCACACTGCCACCTGCTCCAGCACAGCACCTGCCCTTTCTTACCCAGCACATAAGGGCATCTCTCACATTAATTTTTCTGTTAACGCCCCGCATACAGTTATTCGTACTATCTATCGTTAAACCATCAGCACAGCAGCTCATAAAGCGTGGCAGACAGCTCCAGAGAACTGGTGTTTAAAAACACCGCAGTGAGTGAGAGTCAGAGAGACAGCACGACCCGCACCAGCAATCTCGGGCTGAAATCCCCCAGTGTTTCACTCTGGGGACACAGCCCGGGCAGAGTCCCCGCTTGCGCCTTTCCAGCCCGGTAGCCGGACCCGCGGCAGCTTCGCCGCCCGGGGCGGGCGAAGCCACTGCTCCCCTCCAGCCTCGCCCGCCGGCCCCCCTGCAGCCGGCTTCCGCTCTCCCGCCGCGTCCCCGGCGCTCACGCCCTCAGCGGGGCAGGGAAGTTGCCGCGGGGCAGGTGTCGGGACTCACCTGTAGGGTCCAGCGGACCCGACACCGCGGCGGCGGGCTGCGGCGCCATCATCCTCCGCGGACACCTCCGCGCCGCTGCGCTGCTCACCACGGCCGGTGCTGGCCGCGGGGTGAGGGCTGCCGGCGGTTCCGCCCAGCGGGGGAGCTCAGCGGGGGCCGGGGCGGGGCGAGCGGCGCTGCCTGCGGCGACGATCGCTTCGTGGCGCCGGACCAGCAGCTCGTTCTGCTCGTCCGATCATCTCCAGGCTGACCTTTGGGCTGGTGGGGGGCCGGAGGAGCACAGCCCAGGTCATAATTTGCCCAGTGATCAATAGCTTAATTCATTTTACGTTCCACCTGTGTCCCAGGTTTGGTTTCGCTTCTTGATCTGTTCTTGACCTGCGGCAGAGGACCAATCTGTCACCCGGTGGAGATGAAGCTTTCCTTTCAGCTTTCCGCTTCCTCCTTTTAAAAAAAAAAAAATCAATACCAATCAGGAGTAAAATACTACCACAACCAGAAATATTAATAAAATTAGTAACAAAACCAGGCATCTCAGAGACGTAGGTTATGGAATGCATGGGCTATGACAGGCAGCATCAATACTCAGGAGATTCTGTAGGGGCATTGTTTTTCCTGTGTGGTGTCTATCAATTTCTCAACCTCACTATTTCTCTCTCCTGTCTCAGTTTTCATTCCCACAGCAGATCCTGCCACTTGTCTTGCTGCTACCCTAGAGCTGCTAGTGCTACCAACTGCCTGGATATGTGACTTCTGTCTGAGAGAGTCTGGGAACAACCAAGAAGGAACAGCCAACAGCTATGCTGATTTGGTGCCTACTGCTCCCTTTGCAGGCTTCCCCATACAAAGAACAGAAGAACATTTTTTTGTGGACACTGTTTTTGATAGGCTGCCAAGCACTTCGTGTACACTACAGTGTGCTGTCCCACTTGCAACAAATACAGCTCTTATTTAACATTCTTATTTCTCTATTGCTCAAACCTGCAAGTGGATACATGTGTATGTGTTTCACTTTCATTATATTTTTTTCAGTCTTTGGCTGATTTCCCCAGAAAATGGTAAGATTGGTAGGATGGTAGAAAATGGTAAGAGACCACTATCTTCGATACCAGCTCTAGTTTATGAAGCAAAGTAAGCCAGGATGTGAGGCCAAGCACAAAGACACATTTTTCTCTTTGTATCCTTAACCTAGAGGGGTTGAAGAGACAAATGAAAATGGAGGTGGCATTTGTACTATTAATTACTAAGTATTAATATAATTTAATTACATAGTAGATTGAGAATACAGACAAGGTGATGGTACAAATAAAACATTTATTCAAAAGTGACCATCAATAGGTACGCTAAAAAAAGCCTCAAAATCTGGTATAGAGTCTCAGGTTCAGGGATGGCTATGGATAGAGATTTCCATCAACACTAAATAGCAGGGAGGGCTGAGGAAGACTTTTAGTTCCTCAAACCATTTGGAAAACAAATACCATGTGCAGCATATATTCTTGGGTGTGATGGGCAATAACTTTTTTTCTACCAGCAGCCACAAACAGACATAACAGGACAAAGGGAAACTGCTCTGGAATTCTTTTCAGTAAACAAAAAGGAAGTTGTAAGCCCTTTAAAAAATAATTGTATTATAGAAAATAACCTTTGATGTATGACTCATGTTTTTTACTGCAGATTTCAGTAGAGCAAAAAATAGATCTGGTCCTACAGTCCTGGATATCAGAGGGTAAGCATTAAGAAACTATGGAAAAATGATTGGTGAGGCTGCCTGGACCTAAAACCTCAAGCATTTGGATGTTGAAAAATCAAGGATTTACCTTAAACCCAAAATGAAAAAACCTGCATCGCACTTTCATCCCCTAAAAAGACATTAGAATAGGTCAAGAACAACTGTAGACGTAGTGGATAAGTAGCTACCTGAAAGAGGATATTAAAGTACAGAGTAAACCTATGGGAAAAGAAAGCCGCACTTTGCAGGGTCAGAAACTGCAGAACCAGAGAGAAAGAATGGTTAAAAATATAGCCAAGCCAATTGTGGCAAAGAAAAGAATAACTGGTAGAATTCTTCAACTATATAAGTTATAATAATTCAAAGAAGGAAGATAAATGCCAGAGATGGGGTGAAGATTGAGGCTGCTCCAAATCTTGAATGAATACATTGCCTCATTTTTCAGTAAAAGGAGTATTTATATGAGTGTATTGGCAGAGTACCTAAAGCAAGTGAGGATGACCTTAGCAGATGTGAAGTGGAAGCGTAACTTACTATGTTTCTTATGTCAGGCCCAGGAAAATTGCACCCCAAATGTTGAAAGAATTAGGAGCTATCTTTTAAGTCCTGAGCAAAGTTTTCTATGAATCAGTCATGTTGGAGGCAAAACACTATTACCGGAGAACAGGCAACCTGCCTTCAAAAGGCAGAGGGAGTAAGTGGAACAGCAACTCCTTGCCCCATTTATTTAACTGTGGAAAGTTTTAGAGGTAAGTGAAAAATGGGTTCAACTACAGTGTGGTTCATCAAAGCTAGATCATGTCAGACTATCAAGATCTTTGACAAGGTAAGTGATTCCTGAGCAAAAGCAGTGCAGTGAAGCAAATCTGCTGGATTATGCTACACATTTAATAGAGTCCTTCAGAGAAAATGACTTAACATGGAGCAGACAGCTGCAAGTATGGATCACCATCAGGTGTGGAGATTGATATAGGGAAGCCAAGATACCGAATGAGGCAGGCTGAGGTGTACCTCAGGGACCAGTCTGGAGGCAGCATCACCAGTGGTGTTGTGTTTAAGCAGTATATGTCTGGTTATGAAGTGTGTAACCATCACAAAGCTGGTAGACATTGCTACTACTACAGGAACAGGAGCGTACTAGCATGTTAGAAATGGGTTAAGGTGGAGCTTACACACTTAAAAACTAACAGTGAGTTTTTTTACTGTAACTTTGGAGTCTTCCCAGTTCTGTGTCATTGAGGAGGGATCTGTGTATCACAGGCAGTGCTTGCACAATGCCAACGCAGACTGCTGAACAGGTGTGTTCTAGGATGCATTATTTAATATTTGTTAATTAGCTCAAGGCGTTGTAAGTCTGGTAGAACTTCATTTTATATTTATGTTTTTTATTTTCTCTAAAACCACAAGGGTTTTTTTTTTCACCATTTTGATGCGTAACTTGAATCTAAATTTTCTTAATATTTTTGAGGTCTTTGCTTTTCAGACGCCTGGCTCATGTACCTTGCTTATATGTCAAAATTTAATCATTTGCTAGATTTGTGGCCAGGAGTCCCCACACTCTAAGTTAGGCTGACAAGACTGTTAAAAGAGTTCTTCTAGTTTGAGTGTTGCATGGAACATGTCGTATTTGTCAGGATAATCTTTGTATTCTCACCTGAAAAGTACCCTGTCAGCACTGGGCTTTAAGGCCTCCATGATGCCCTTTTAATCTCTCTTGTTCCTTTCCTAGGGCACACTGCAGCTTTGAAGGGTTTTGTATGTTGTCCTACAGGTCATCATTATGGTGGTGAATGCCTTGGAGCTGAGGTTGGTCACATGTGAAATTTGTATCCTGTGTGTCCCTGAAATCTTTTCTTCTTTGTTTTAAACAAGACCAATCTCTTTGGTCTTTCCTCAAAGGCTGTGTTTTCTGGGCTAGTGGATATTCCCATGGCTTCCCTCTAGTCACTGTGTCATCATACTCTGCTTGGGCCACATCTTTCTTAAAGGGTGATGCCCAGTGGCTGAGCAATATTCAGTTATTTTGAATTCTAAGTCTGTCTACCAGCATACGTATTCCAAGTTACTCAACAGTTTCTCCCAACATTATGTCCTAAGCAAATTTAATATACTTTATACCCCAAGGCCACCAGTGACAATGTACCAGGCAATGGTAGGACCTCAGCACTTCATCTTCCAGGACCATTGATAGGTGTGACTCCCCAGTTACTTTTTTCACCCCTTCTATTATATTGTCATTTACACTGTCTTTCTGTAGACGGGTCTGGTCTGGCACTAAGTCCTGCTATATTGGTTTCATTCCCTTGCAAGAGTTATTTTCTCAGCAACCCCTTTTGGGCATCCATTGTGGGTTTTCAGCGGTAGTGATGTTGTCTTTGGGGGAAGGTAGGTTGTTTGGTTTTAGTAAAATTCAAAGCAAAACCCCCATTCTTTCCAGCCCTCCTCCATGGCACCTGCTCTCAAGCAGGGGTTTGTTTCTCACAGCCAGGCTCAGAGATGCAGTCACAGAGACTGTCAGTGTGAAGCAGCTTATATGGCCCCCATACTCTTAACTCTTCACCATAGTATTTGGACTGCTTTTGTATTCCTCAGAAAGTCTGGGTCTTCTTCTCCCAGTATTTGAACCCCCAACAGAAAGATAAGCCAGTCATTGCTGAGCCTAAGCTTGGGATTCTTAATAGAACTGAGCAAGCTTGCCCAGTCACGCAAGGTCATGACAATGAGGTAATTAGATTTCCTTTGTTCATAATTTATAAACAGTATTTATTGGCATGGTTACTGGTACAATCCCCCTAGGAATACATTGCCTTAGTTCAGCTGGGCCGTATAAGGAAATCATGCAGGAAGTGACAGGAACAAGAGTAGTCATGAGGTTGAGGTTAATGGCCACTGACTATTTGGCTATTAAAAGACAATTGCTGGACAATTCACTTCAAAAATTCTTCTTCCTGATGCCAGCCAGTTTCCAAGCTGTGGTGTGGTTTTGTTAGCAGAAGATTTAAAAGACACTGTCTGCCAGCTTAAAAGGGGACAGGAGAAGATACATACCACTGCTCAGAGGCATCCAAGAGAAATGAATAACACACGGGTACATATTTGTTAAGATCAGGTTTAAAGTCTTTAATGGACTTCAGTAGACTTTTCACCCATTAATTTGTGTGGTCAGTTTTTTAACTCTACAGACTTTAAGTAGTCTCAACATGTTGTGACAAGGAGCTCCATGGGTACCTGTGTGCCATGTGAAGAAGTGGGACATCCCAGGAGGAGCAAGAAGCAAACTGAAAAGAGCAAGCTAAAAGTCAAGTTAAATGTCAGGTACATTTAGGAGAAGACATCTGTGGAAATGCACAATGCCCTTAAAAGACCCCACAATTGCTACATGATATCAAAAGTCATCATGTTACTTATCTCTTAATAAAGTTAGATAATAATAAGTCCTATGTATGATGCTCTGGAGATCATTTTTGTGGTATAGCTGATAACTACGTCAAGCCAGCAGTATTGTGAGAAATGGGCTTGACTTTACTGAAGACTGATAAGTGTATTTTAGCTGGGCTGATGGCAACTCTGTTTCCTTCAGGAAAATCTTATCATTCAGTGAAAGAAAAGAATTTATTGCTTTCAAAGGATTTCAGAAAGGAAGACAAAACAAAATGCAAGGGGTAACCAAAAGGCAGAGATGAAAGTCTTCAGCAGAAGCTTGGAGACAGGTATGAAAAATAAATATGTCAGATATAAAGTATTCAGAGTCCTATTATGTCTCCCTTAACACAGGCTATGAAGATATGAAATATCAGAAGATGTACAACCCATGATGTGAATGTGCTATTACAAAAATAAAACTTGCTTAGGATTTGCATAAATCTATAACAACTAAATGAAGTCACCGTATCTTAACCTTACTTCATGGAACAGTAACCATAGTCTCAGTAAAGCATGAGAATGTCTGCTTTTTCAAGTGCCTTCCAATATAGAAACAAACTCACTGAAAATTGAACTCTTCCTTTGATAGATTAATGTGACTTTCTTCATTTAGACCTAGGTCAACGACTGAGACATACAGAAATAACATACCTGACCTTTGTCAGGAAATTTGTATTGGTAGGAATTAGCTAGTGTTACAATGCAGACTGCACAACAGAAAGCTTTTTTATTGAAGAAAAAGAAAAAAACAACTCTGAAAACTAAAGTAAAAAAAGAGTTTATTTTTATTTTGAAATATTCTTACACTGATAGAGCCTAAGTTTATATAAACTGTATGTGTTCCTCTGCAAGATTATTAATAAAGGTGCATTGAAATGCACCAACAATAACAAATCAGTAGTGTGACTGAACGAAGAAAAAACAACCCTTATTTGTGTTGTGAACTGTTACATCAATTTTTACATAGGAAAAAATGTATATACAGAGTTATTTATACTAGTCCAAACAAGAACAGGTCATCAGGTTTTGGAATGCATGAGGAAACTCCTGTGGAAAATGGAGCTTGAATTTCAAAAATATGCTATCAACCTGAAATACAGATGTGGTAATGATATTTTTACACCAGGCATAATTTCAGTTACACTGCTAAGTAGTAAACATAAAGTTTGGTTATTTTGCCCAACTGAAGGCATCTTCAGAAATTCCTTTGGTAGCACAGTGAATTATACTAGCCATTCAAATTATAATTTTTTGTAAAGCCCAGAAATAAGGGAGGCATCCTGTACCTTTCCTCACATCAGTTGCTGCCTAATTTAGTCAGATGCCCTTCATATCTGCTCTAGTAGACACTGTTGAAGTCAAGGACAATGTGTAACAGTCTCAGTGAGGAGGGAGCTCTTTGCACCCCTCTCTTCCCATGCAATGTTGTTTCTTCAGTGTATGCTGACCAGCTTTGCTCAGTTCAGTTTTAAAGTCTTAGTCATGAGGTTTTCTTCCTTTCCCTTGACAGGCTATTTTGCAGCTTAATGGAAATTGAGGAGAGTCAACAGCCAAATTCCACAGAGAACCCCCTCGAGAGTTGTAATGTATGGCAACATTTGTCAGACTGATCTTGTAATTGTTTTACTGATGTACTCCTTAAATAGCTTACAGTACTCTTCAGGAACTCTGGATAATAAAACACGAAATTAGAATAATATTCTGACATGCACTGTCATTTCTCCTGCATCAAAAATGTGTTGGTGAGTGGTACAGTAAAGTGGCTCAACTGGAAGAAGAGGGCGGAAGAAGAAGGTGAACAGAGACAAGTGTGCCAGTGCACCAGCCATGGAGGGGTGTCCCAGTAATATAGGGCAGGTCTCTTTCTCCCTCTCAAAATATTCCTTAGGAACCACCCTGGTGTTTAAAGAGAGATAAGACCATGGGCTCTTACTGTAGTACAGTGTCTCATCAGTTTTACAATGCTCACAGCCATTGAAAATATCACAACTGCAACATTTATTTCACACAGGAGAGAAGCACCTTGCCAATTCTTAAAAGCTTGTGTTTAGGATTCCATAAACATCTGAAGGTGTAACAGAAGGAAGGCCATAAAACCTGGCTTAAAGGCTAGGTCCTCCTGCAGGATGTTGTGTGACGCTGGATAAATAAGTATTCCTGGCTACTTGGCAGAATAAGGCAGTGAACAGGGTAAATCACATTTAGCTGTAGAGAACGCAGGATGTGCAAGCAGCAAGTGAGTTCGTGGTGTCAGAGTTGAGGTGGCTCTCCACCAAGTCTCACTAACTAGCACTAGCTCACTAGTGGCCACTGCTTTAGGCCAGCTGCACCTTTCAGCCCTAGAAGGGGTCGCCTTTACACCATCCCACTTGTAGCTGTGCCTATGCTGGTTCAAAAACAGTTGAGGAACTTGGTCTTTAATTTTAAAAAGGAGGATGATGCTCCATTCACTGTTGATAGCTCTGTGGGGAAGAAATTCTTCAATTAAAAGTTAAAATGTCAGCACTTTATCTTCCAAATTCCTAGCTTGGTTCATTATGGTAGCACAAAGGTAGGGTTACAGCCTGGTTTATTTCTTCTACTTGATTTGAAAGTACCAGAATTAATGGTGCATGTGGTGACATGGGCTGCTTGGAGAGATAAAAAGGAGATATAGGGTTGAAATAAAGAAAGGTGACAGGTTTTAAAATTCATCTCTACCCTCAGGGCCAAGACACTTTCAGCGGTAGTTTAGAGTCTTCCAGGCACTTTGTTTTGTAAAATATCAAATTGGCAATAAGGGAAAAAGCATTAAAAGTAGCTGGTGGACCATAAATTCCTTCTGGGAAGGTTTAACTGTCAAGAGATGGACTATGGCTTGCTGCCATGAAGATTTAGACAACCAAGTAGAAGACAAAAGATGCAGAGCCACTACAGCCCAAAGTGTTTCACAAAGGAAGAAGTGTATAGAAGAAAACTACGTTTTGAGATTTTAAATTGTGTTTTACTAGCCTCCACCCCCCTGTGTTTTTCAGCTTTGAGGCTCTCATGTGCATAGTGGTTAAGGGGAATGCATTACATGTTGTCCTTTTTCCCTCCAACCTCATTAACCAAACAAAGTGTTCTGTGAAGTCATCATGTTCTGATGCTAATGTTAGCAATAAGCTCAGTCTAGGAAGCACACATCACTTTTAGGTTTCTCCTGTCCTAATGTTTCCATCAGTTGACATTTCTCCTGACCTCAAAGCTGTCTCTTATGCAGCAGAATTCTTGTGCCTCGACACAGTGTTTTCCCCAGTGAAGGACAACACCCAGAAGAACCCAAGAAATCTCCCTAGGCTGAAAAGATTCAAGCCATGAATAAATGTTGAGGCTGGATAAAACAACCATGTGTCAGGCTGGTATTTGCAAGGATTGCATCCCTGGTACTAAACCTCTGTCTTTCCTGTCTGTGGACCCCCACTGGCAGAGCCTTTAAATTGCAGGAGGCAAGGAGTTGTGCAGAGGTGAAGAGGGTGCTTCAGGAGTAGGACAAAGTCAAAGCCCTTCTGTCTTTCTTGTTCTCCTTCATGCAGAACTGCCTGCTACCCTGGAAGAAAGCCCTGCTGATGCTGGCAGTGGTACAGGGGATCTGAAGTGTGGCAGCCCAGGGAGGCACTTAAAAAGATGACAAAATGCAGTTACTCAAGAAGTTTTTCAGACTCCTGAAGTGCAGGCACTGAAGACAGTACAAGCTACAACCCTGGATAGCAAAACCAGAAACATGCTCATTGCCTATGCACAGATGAAAGCAGGTAGGTAAGACAACTAGAATGAGAGCAGGAAAACAGTCTCCCTGTCATGCACTTATTCGGTGACAGCAAAAAAAATGGTCACTGAACTATGGGTGGGGAAAAAGTAGTGTGAGAGGTGAAATCAATCAGTTTCTGTAGGCAGCATGCACTGAAACACCTATGGAGGTAAATGTAAAAATGAAGCCCAGCATCATTCTTCATTTCATAGGCTTTTAGAAGAAAAAATAAGTTATATTTTAGAGATGAGCTCAATGTTCATAGTAAACAGATACCTTGATAAATGAGGCCATTCTTTTGCCTCACGGACTATGAATGATGGTTTACATCTGATATTACGTTAATTTTGTCCACTTGCATCGCTGTTCATTTGAACAATTGTAGAGCTAAGGTGGTAAGTAGTTGTTACAGGTTTGCTTCCAAGGTCTCTTACAGTTCTGTCCTGGGTTCAGCAGTAGCAGTCATGTTTTTTCCTTTGTGTTAACTGGTGCAGTGCTGTGTTTTGACTTCTAGTTTGAGAACAGTGTTGGTGAAGCCGATGTTTTCGGTTGTTGCTAAGTGATGTTTACCCTGACCAAGGACTCTGTGAGGCTCATGCTCTGCCAGGGAGGAGGGGAAGCTGTGAGGAAGCAGAGACGGGGCGCCTGACCCGGGCTAGCCGGGGAGGTATTCCATACCACAGCACGTCATGCCCGGGGTGGGGGGTAACTGGGAGTTACCCGGAAGGACAGGGGCTTCCGGGTGGAACTCGCTTTCTTGGCCGGTGGTATCGTATTCTCTTCCCTTGTTATTTTCCCTTATCATTGTTTTAGCTGATAGTAGCGGTGGTGATTTGTTGCTGGACTGTTCTTGTCTCAACCCGTAGGAGTTGCACTCTCTCGATCCTCCTCCCCGTTCCTCCGGGAGCGGGGAAGGGGAGAGCCCCGGTGCGGGGGGGGGGGGGGGGAGACGGACACGGACTTCGATTGTTGTCAGCTCAGCACCACTCACTGGAAGTGAGCGAACGAGTTACCTGACTGGGTTTAAACCACGACAAGTTCCTTTCCAGATTCTGATCTAGGCACTATTTTTCAGGTTGCTCCATTTAACCACAGCATCTACACAGTTCCACATAGATGCAACAGCAACAGATGATTCACAAATTCCTGGCCTTTTTTCTCGGGGATCTATGAGACTGTGATCAGTTATCTGCAAACTGAGCATTCATTTATGTTGATAAGATAAATGAAACTGTAATAAACCTAATTTTTTCGTAATCTTCAAACACCTGTGTTTTTCTCAATGAATGTGTTATTCAAATATTACAAGGAATTTTTTAAAAAGGTGCTGGCTACTTCCAACAAAAATACAATATTGAATATTTATTTATGCTAATATTCACCTCTCTTTCCTTTTCCAAGATCAACCTTGATATTATCCAGTTATTATAAAGAAGTCACAAGTGCCATGTCAACACCATGTCTTTATGCTTAGCTGCATTTTCCCATCTTCTGTGAAACTTCCAGTGGATAAACCGGAAAATACCTCTTAGCACAGTTCTGTAACATCTCAATTTCCTTTTTTCTTTTTTTCCAGGTCACATCTGAAAGTGTTTTTTAAAAAATAATTGTTGTTAACAATGAAGCCATTGAAAGAGATAATGAAAATTGTATTGCAGCAACATAGAAGACATCTGATTAATATCCTGCCCTGCAATTCATCCTTTTGGCTTCGATGGGCACCCTCAGCACCTCTACTGTGGTCCTACTGCAAAGCAGACAGATCTTACAAACCCACAGCCAAATTCTGACTTCAGACTGGCCTGTGAGCTTCAAAGGGTCTTTAAAACACATAAATGCCCTTTGCACACAGTAAGTGCAGGATTGAGTCCTCTAAGCTTATAAGCTTGTATTTTCCTAAGATACAGAGAAAGAACTAATAGAAGTGCAGTAATAAAGATTATTCTGTTGCCTGAACAACTGCTATATGGTAAAGGCCTGAAGGATTTAGACAGGCCATTCAGAACACATACCACCTCCAAGCAGTACCTAAAGGGTACAAGATATATACCACACCATGGTAGAAAACTTGATGTAGGTACTTCTTTGCAAAGATACTTAAAAAACAGCGCTGCTGACAGTTTTCACATGACTCTGTACCCATCTGCCCTCCAGAGGTACCAGACCCAGAGTGAGAAGCTAACTAGTAAGTTTCTGACTTCTCCGACTGTTATTTAAAACTGCTTTTCAATGTGCAATAATACATCAGTTTTAGGAGCTGGGCTAACTGTCGGGAGATCAGTTATAAAGGTGGGAATCTCTGTTTTAACTTGCACAAAGCCTTCAGTCCTGCCTTTGTTGCATGTTGAGATTTTAAGTTTTAAGCCTGTTTCAGCAACAGATACTTCATTGCCTTGCTGCCTGGGTCACTGGGAAGGATAGGGAAGGGTATGAGGACAGGCATAAAAACACTGTGGAGATGGTGTTGGTGAAACATCCATCTTGGAAAGGGAACATTGGTTAAGAGCTCATGCTAATGGGAGGGCATCACTTATTCATCCTCTGTGGCAGAAGCAGTTTGAAAGTATCAGGGATTTATAGTGTGCAAACTGGGCCCAAAGGATACAAATTAGTGGGGCAGGGTCCAGGTGAGGCTTTAAAAAGTGCCCAGTGAATGAAATGTAATTGCACATAGCTAAAGCTGTAACGTTTCCACAACTCCCTTATATAGGCATATCTATTCCTATTTAAATAGTGTGTACAGATATGCTGATGTGTCCCATTAAAGCATGTTGTTGGACTCATAAAAATATGAGCCATACCATAAGTCCTCAGTGGGTCTCAGAATCAGCAGGACTTATCTTTTTCTTTTTATTATTTTTTTTTATTTTTTAACTGATTGTAAGTCTTAGAATTTACTTTGACTCATTGTGAATTGATCCTAAGATTTACACATTTACTTGTTACTGTAATTAATCCTAAGAACACAATATAACATGAGACATAAGCTGTTCACCTGATCTATTTGTTGTTTCTGTCTTTTTCTTGTGTGCAATCAGACATCTACCTCCAAGGCTTTCCTATGGTCATGATATGGGATTTCCCCAGAGGGAAGAAGTGAAAAATTCGCCCTCAGAATACTCCCTCAGTGTTGTTGTATACCCTCAGCCTCACATTATGTCCACCAAGGAGCAAGGAGACATGAGTCTTTCTCACCATGATGGAGGGAGATTTGATGGCTCCCAAACCCAAGGTTTCAGCCTTCATTGCACAAATGTACCTACCCTGTCCCAGTGCCTCTGCACCTTGCTGAGGAAAATAAACCTTTTAAGATGAACTGGAATAACAATTTTACATAGTCCATATAGTACTGTTTGCACATCAGTATATAACAGCCATTTCTTGAGCATCTATGCGAGCAAAAAACCTTTTCCATACAAAGGTTATGAACAACATGTAACAAAAGTTACACATTTAGCAGTTATTAAGAAGAAAAGCTTGTGAATCTAGTTTGGTATTGGGCTCATTATAGTAAATCCAAACCAACAGACCTTGAAACCAGGACTTCATGGTAAACTTGAATTGGATCAATGTTCACAGGAGAGCTCTGGCTTTGGTCAAGGGAGTAGTTTTGTGATTCCCTGTACCTGTTGGGCTACACAAGACAGGAAGGAGATAGAGGATGTAGCTAAAAATAGCTGGTTTCTGCATTTGAATAACCAACTGTGCACATGCTATATCTGTCTTTCTTTTTAAATAATACTTACCCCAAGGTCCAAATGAGTCAGTCGATGAGATCACAGCTAGTAGTATATAGCAGCTTGTTTTGAGTGCTTACAGGTACTTACTGCTTTATCCTTTAATAGAACTTTCAAAAAAGGGCCTTCATTTGGCTGTTACATTTTGATTTAGGTTCAAGTCAAGGCATTCTTCTCTTAAATAACTCCTTTAATAATGACTAAGTTTACTGGTCTACTTGGCTGCTGCCCCTGGAGGGTTTTCTGAGCAGATTAAAGTTACACATTTCCAGTGTCACTTTTTAGTCACTCAGGACTATTTACGTCCTAAACCAAATCAGCTTTTATGGATTACCTTGATTTTGCGTTTCCTTTGCATCCAAATTTCTGATAAGCATCATGCCAACCTGGCATGTACAAGGTAAGTGGCATCAGACCAAAGGCTTTCTGCCCAGACAGTACACTTAGGATAATTTTAGATTTTCAACCTGGCCCCTCCTACATCTGTACCGAAGCTTTCATACATGATGTCAGAATCTGGCATGGTTCAAGTTAGCACAGTCAAATGAGCTAAGTCACAATCTTTGGAAACCAGAACTTCACACAGCTCAGAATAAAACAAGAGAAGTATTGGTGGTATTCAAGGTTCAAACTGAACACAGATTTCCTGAGCACACTCAGATAGAACTCAGCTGAAACACCAACAGAAGTCATTCAAACTTCAGCATGAATATGAGAGTTATTTGATATCAACATATAGGACAAAGTGTCTTTAAAGACCTAATTTTGGAAAAAGTCCTTTTGCCAGGCATCATTTCATACCTTTACATTAAATCTCCCCACAAGTTACTGCCAATTATTCCCTCAAACCTTATCTTGTTAGCAGCAGACAGCCAAGTGTCACAGGGCTATGGTTTGTATTCACCATTACATTGGGCATACCATTTATCCAGGTCCTCAGTTGCCCTTGACTACGATGAGATAGAGAAACACAAAAGCTTCTCTCTCCTGTATGCCTCTGGAACATCTCACTGGCACAAACATCCCCGGGCTGAAACTTAGTCCCATTTTTGTTCATTTGTAGTATGAAAGAAGAGAAATACCACTGGGGCTGTTACATGTTACATCTGAGTCAGTGACTGCAAAATCCAACCTGCAAAGCCAAGTTCTTTTTGTTCCTTTGGCCATTTTAGGTTGAGTGTTTATACTCAGTATGAGATGCCACAGTCATTTAGGGTGTGAAGAAACAGCTCAAGGGGTGGAATTGAAACTACACTGAGTCTAGCTGAGGGCCAAACCTGTGACCCAAAAAAACCCCAGGCAGCTGCCAAATAATACTGGAAGCACCTCCCTGCTTGACTTCAGCAGCAGCATGCCAGCTCCACAAGCCTCCAGGGCCATTGCCATGCTCAGCAGCTCAGCGCTTCTCCTCAGCCTAAGTGCCTTTGGAAAATATGGTAATAGCCATGTTTTATTGAACAGCTTCATGGCAACTGAATGGCTCATTCAGGTAGTGGGAAGTCTCTGCCTGAGGATAGCCTGTGTTCACTAGGCCAGCAGTACTCTGAGAGGAGTACATTTGCTACTATTTACTTTTGGTAATGAAGGTAGACTATCATAAGTGCCTCAGCCGGAAAGGAGGCACTGATCTGATTTCTTATCCTGACAGTATTCACTGAAAAATGCACAAATAGCTCTTGGCATACGAGATGCAACTGTCCTATGTCAGGCAAGTATTCTGATCACTAAAACACCTGCTCCAAGGTACTCTACCTCTTCCACAGCCTCCACGTGCTCAGCCAACCCTTTATAGAAAAGTGCTAGCTCCACTGACGCTTTGGAAGCAAAAGCGGGGGGAATTTACCCTATAAAGGAGACTAAATATAGAGAGGCATTCGCCTGCTGCCTTTTGGGATGTATCTAAATCTTAAAGCATAGGACTACTATAAACTACTCTTCATGGTCTCTCCTCAAAAAGCTCGGTACTTGGGATCCCATGTGAGGAGGTCTAACTCCATATACTCTGCATAACAGTCCCTGGGCTGTCTGTTTTAGAGATCTGAATTCCATTTGAAGAGAACTTGCAGGATTTTTAGCTTCTAGGCAAATGCCCTTTTTTACTATGCCTTGAACTAGAGTTTAAATTTCATATCTATCAGATTCCTGCCTTGCCTGTGTGTATGGCTTTTATTCATGATAAACACAGAAACACTTTCCACCTCACTGAAAAAAAAAAAAAAAAGTATGTTTAATTTAAAAAATTATAATAAAGCCACATAAATAAATCAAGAGCTGAGACCAAGATTCCTCCTATAAAGCAAGTGACTTTTGAAAGAGGTCAAATAAAAATACACATCATTCTAATTTCTGATATATTTAGGTTGTTCTTTCTGAACACAAACGTTTAATAAATTTTATTACTACAGAATCCTCATAAATCTAGAGGACTTCCATACAGTTGAACAAAACTGTCTTCAACAGTCTGGAAGATTGTGGCTGTGTATTGACAACAAAGCTTAATATAACCCAGCCTTCAGAGACTTTCATTTATCAGCAAACAGCTCACATGTACGCATGTGCGTGTTTGGCTCTCCTTTGGACATAAATGCCTACAATTTCTTTTGTCCTTTTAACTACAGTGCACCATAAACAAATACGAAGAATTTCCTTCCTAAAGAACTTTGTTCCATTTTTTACTGCTTACTTAGACTTTTGTTTTGTTTTGGCTTTTCTTTAACTGAAAGCTGCTTGCTTATGTAGAATCTGCAAATTTCTTATTGTGACAAAAATTGCCTGCTATACAGCAACCTACATTTCCCCCACCAAACAAGGATGCAGGTCTTTAATCTTAATATCACCTCCTCATCTATTTATGTGTGACAGTTGTTTGTGGAAACTTCTATCCTTTTAATTTTGATAAGGGCCACCTTTAGATGAATGTGTACAGTTATTCTGCTGTGTATGTGCTGTTCATGCAGCACCTAATATGTCCTGGCTTCTCATTTGAGGATAAAAGACGGATAGGTTCTTGCTTTATAAAGTCTAAACCTAAGGAGAAACATAAATGGAAAGAGAAAAATGGGAGGTGAAAATCTCAACAGGGTTGGAGGCTGGCCGTGTCCTGCTTACTTAAGAAGCTTTTGGTTTGACTTTCTCCCTGGAAATGTGGTTGAAGCAGTTATGATGCCTGCAAGTGTTTTTTGAGTCATGTTTCACTACCAACTTTTGAACCTTGGCCAAAGGAGCACCCCTAGACTTCAGCTCAAAACACACAACACAAGTGGCTGGACACTCTCTGAGACATTTAGGTGTGTAAGTGTGGGGATAGGCACAGAGAGACACGTCATGAGGGACAGAGAGTCATGTGGGACCAAGAGGCCAGGGCAAGATCTCAGCAGAGGAAGGAGAATACCAGAGGAAGAATTTCAAGAGGGCCAGGAGGGAGACAGATGATAAATGCTGCAGCATTTTAACTTCTCAGATAGTGACTGTGCTTTCAACAAGACATAAATTGACCCCAACCTTATGATGACTTTACAAATAAAAAATGACTTTTTAATTAATTGCACAGTGAACTAGAGAGAAATGGAAGCTTCTTTTCTATAATGACGGTTTGCATTTCGTAGTGCTCTCCTGCTGCCTAAATATACGGCAGGCAGAGTATTGTGGTGTTCTGGCAGCACTTCCGGAATTATATTATCTCCCCTCCTCCATTTGACATGCCAGAACAGTCACTCTTAATTTGTGCTTTCTATCAGTTTATTAACCACTGTCTCTGATCACTCTCCATCTCTTCTCTCATCTGCTTTTCATCTTCTGCATTGCCTCTCTCTAACTACAACAGACCTCCCTCAAGGTCCCAAATTGTTTCCTGTCATCTTCAGGTGCAACAGATTGTTTTGGTGATTTTGACAGCTCTGCTTGTCTTAGTGCTGTTCATCTCTCACCTGAAGCTCTGGCTTGTTGAGTTCTGACATTGGCCAAGAACAGGAGCAGTTTCTACAGGTGCTGGTGATCCGAATTTTGCCTCAGGGGATGAAGACCCTGAACCAGCAAGACCTGCATGTGATAGCAGCCTTCAAATAGCTTGGCAAGCCCAAGAGTGAAGGTACTTTGTGCTACAAAATGGGAATGAGTTTAGGTACCACACTGCCCTGCCTATCTTCAGCAGGGCAAATAAAAAAATGTAGTGGTGACTGTCAGCCCACAGATGCTAGGTGAAGCAATGATTTTGCATTGTGGTCCAGAGGCACTGGCATAGTGCAAGCAGTGCATGGCACAGGTTGCAAAATGCACTCATAATAAATGTTTCATATATGCAGTCATTATCTTCCAAAAATCTTCACACCAACCCTGCATGCAGCCAGGCAGAAATTGCCTCAAAGTCATCGAAGTAAATACATTTATTTATTAAAATCCAAGGAGACAGCCAGTTCTCCTTGCTAGGAAGATGATTAGGCCATTAGTTGGAGGCTGAAGCACAGGAAAGGAATAAATGAAAGAGATAATAAATCCATCTATTCATACGATGGATCATGAAAGGAAAAAACTGGCAAGCAGTTGGCATGTAAGAAGCTGGTCTGAAAGTTGGGAAACAAGAAAGAAAGAGCTTGACTAGAGGCAGACTTCACTGGAGGTGCAAAAAGATCCAAAATACCTAGTTATTATATACTTGGTTGGCAAATACCCAGCAACAGCCAGCTCCAAGCAGAGGTGCTGAGTACAGCAATGATGGAAATTTCAGATCAGGATACTGAATACTGAGCCTGTATTGTTGCTATCGATTACTTTGCTTTCATTTATATATAATGCTGGGTTGCTTAGGTTGTCAGTTAGGAGCTCTAAGGCTATCCAGAGTGATATCTCATTCCTTTAGAGAGACTTCATTTAATACATTATATGCTCTAAAGGGCATCACTGCAGAAAGAGGCAATAAAGCCACAAACGAAGAATCAGTTGCAAAAAAAAAATGAGTTTTCATCCCATATTAGGAGGAATCTGAGATCTTTTGTCCTTTTTCCTGAGTGAAAACAGACATATCTACCTCCCAGATATTCAGTCACAAAATGGAAACTCTCTGGCATTTTGGACCTGGGTTCCAGAGCCACATTCATGGAACTAAGAAAGCAAATCCACACATCCTGACAAGGCCTGTTATACAAGAGATAGTACTTGGCAGAAGTATATCTCTGATGCAGGAATATACAGTATACCTACACCTACACATGCACCACCAATGCATATGCATGGTATTCAAAGATTAGTGAGCTTGGGTTAGATGAGGTAAATAGAGTACACGGTTTTGCATGTGCAGCTACATGTAAAAATCCTCCATGCAGCTGATTTGCCTGTTAAAACCTGGAAGAGGTTCATCCCCTTTGAAATACAGGACCTTTTAAGTGAGATGTCTACCATTCTTTTGCAATCAAAAATAGCCATCAGAGGCACCAAACTCATGTCGTTTTTTACAGTCTTTGTGTTATGAATAACAGTAAAGCTCTTCTCTTTTGTAGGTTACTGTCAGCTGACATGTAGACAACATGTCTATCCCTACAACAGCTGTAGGTCCAGCCTTGTATGATAGCTATCTGCAAAGCAGGGATGTTCTTCTCCTTGTTTAGGAAGAAGAGCATTGCCTGGGAAGGCCCTGCTCAACCCATGTTTTAGCCAATGAATGCTTGTTATTCTTTTTGTTCTCTCTGGAGGATTTTTATCCTTGTTACTGGAGGATAAAGTAGACTTTATCTGGAGCCAAGACTTGTGCAATAGTGCTGCCTATCAGTTCTCTGTAATAACATTTGAACCCAGTGGCTGAATATAATCACACTTGGCAGAGGGCTGGACCTCTCAAAGATAACATTGCTGGGGAAAGAGGCAACCAGGTAGTGAAGGGAGAGGGAGTAAGTTAGTGCATTCACTGCAGAAGGGTTTCAAGGAGAGATCAACCACATTGGGAGGCATGAGAAAAGTTACACAGGCGAGAAAAACGTTGGAAACAGCCTCTGCCGACTGCTCATCAAAGAGCAGTTGTCAGATTGTCAGAGAAGTGTTAGCTTCAAAAACCCAGGTGGACCGTTCACACTTACAACGTCAAGTACATGTCTGCGCATAGATGAATTTCCTTTCCAGCTTTCAGCTTCCCAATAGATTTGCAAACAGATGAATTGTACTGAACTAGTTCAGTCCAGCTCAGTTTTGTTTAATCTACAAAATCAGATTTGTTCTTCTTTTGTGAACAACTTTAATAGGCAATATTCAGGAGCCATCCCTGGCACTGTTCCTTTCAAGAATCAATTGCTGAGTGCTTATGGCCAAGCACTTACAGAAAAGGGATATCTAGTAAAAAGTAAGTCAGTTTCCATCTTGCCTTGTAATGGGTTGTGCTTCTCCATTACAAAATCACAGAACGGTTTGGGTTGGAAGGGAGACCTTAAAGCTCATCCAGTTCCAACCCCACTGCCAAGGGCAGGGACACCTTCCACTAGACCAGGGTGCTCAAATCCCCTTCAAACTGGCCTTCACCACTTCCAGGGATGGGGCAGCCACAGCTGCCAGTGCCTCACCACTTTCACAGAAAAGAAATTTTTCCTAGTGGCTAATCTAAGTCTACTTTCTGTCAGCTTAAAACCATTCCCCCTTTTCCTATCGTTTCATGCCCCTCTCCAAAGGGGACTTTTCTTATACAAAAGAGGACAGCATTTCTTCCTCATGCAGGTCATAGAGCATAGCTGTGTTGAGCACAAGTGGTGGCATACTGCATGGCTTCCTGAATACAAATGCAAATATGATGATTTGTGTCACAATATCTCATCAATGTCCTGGAAAAACTGTGAAGCCCACTGAAAGAAATTATGATGGACTGCAGGTATAGAAACTGAGAGGCAAATTTTTCCATCAGAACCCAGCAGAGTCACACACAGGGGCCAGTAATACCTCTCCAGGCAGGTTAGTGCTGCTTGCAGGGGGACCTTCTTCCAGCAAGAAACAAGGCTTTACACTTTCTGATTATGGAAGGACATCTGATAGCCCAGATTGCTCTACTATACAATCTATCATTTATTCATTGGGCTTTAATGGGATTGAATAACTGTCTGCCACTCCTGGATGCATCCTGCTTTCTGCTCTGTGACTGATAGGCAATGTTAATATTGCAGTGGACAGATACATTGATTTTAGGGGGAGAATACTGTGTGCTTCTCCCCACATCCAGAAAGCTACAGCAGAACCGGAAAAGATGCTGAGATGCATCAGGATGCATCTGTGCAGCATCAGTGAGGACAATCAAAGGACTGAGTGGCCTTTGCCCCAGAAACCACTAAATCAAGATGGGCTCTTCTGTTTGAAAAGGAGATGAGCAGGGGTGGCATAAGAGAGATCAGTAAGGTTGCCAATGGCAAGAAGAAAGCCAGCAGGAAACGGCTGATGGTTGTCTCTTCTAATCCAAGCACAAGGCAGTGAGACTGTCAGGCAGCAGTTTTAAAGAACAGAAAAAGAGCTGTGTACATACTATGCAGTTAATCCATGGGCTGCCATGGCTGGGACCTTTTGTAAGTTAAAAGGTCACCTGGGATCAGAAAATACCCAGACCTGTTGGAAAAAGAGTCATCACCTGTGGTTCAGATAGTGGAAGTATCCATCTGTCCCCTTAATCCCTTGGGGGCATTTGGGTCTGGGTCTTACGCCCAGACATGATGGCAGGCAGCTGGATGAAGGCTGTCAGGAGCCCCACAGCTGCCTCCCACACCCAGCCCAGCCTGTGGTGGCTGCTTGAACACAGGGATCCTCTGGGGCTTCCTGCCCGATGGCATATGGTGGGGCTGGATGAGGTCAGAAGGGTCCCCTCTTGTTTCTCACTGGGAGAGTGGTCTTAGGATGTGGAGCATTTCCCTGTCTGGTGATGTTGGACCAAAAGTCCCCACAGGGTTCTGCCAGTTGAGCTGGAAAAAAAACCACATCACAGATTCTCTGCAAACTGTTTGCACAAGAAAAAAAAAAAACACAAAAAATCAAAAACCCAAAAAGTAATTTGAATGCAAAGTGTATGTGCTAAGGAGACCATCTCCTCATCCCAGCTCAAAGCCTCTCTCCTGGGGCCCCGAGCACATGTGATCATATTTAGCTTGTTCAGCACCCTGTGTGTGCGCACAGGTGATACTTTATATGCCCTCCTCAGGTTGCTTCTCAAATAGTCAGACTTACATTATTTAACGATTCCGCTGGTTTGGTTTGGCAACTAAAAAGACTGTACGAGGTCAACCCTAAGAGCCTAAATGGGGGGATGCTACAAAAGCAGAGCTGAAAGGCATCCTGCTCGAGTCAACAGCACCCATGACGCAGATGGATATAAGATACTAACAGCTGTATTACTGTTACGGAGAAAAATAAGCATAGCATATTGTAGGAAGACAAATAATAATTTCCTGAGTATAAGGTATTAGCGAAGATCACTTTTCTTCACTATGTAAAGCTTTCTCAGAGTCAACATCGACACAGGTGCTGCATCTGAAGTTAGCAGATGAACCCATTAAATCCATGAGAGAAAATAGGGGTATTTATTAATTTGTAATATGTAAAATACATTGAAAATCACTAAAATTTAAAAATATTTTACTTTCACTTATTCATTCACTGCATGACTTGCATTTCCTAGAACCTGAGAAACAACAGACAACAGAGACCTAAGATGTCCAGCCCATGTGCTTGCTGGTGATAGCATTTGGCAGTGTTTGCTGAGAGTCTATGTTTTCAGTATGGTCCCTGAGAGACTCTTCCTTACCCTCTCCACACTGCTTTGTACCGCTGCTGGGGGCCAGAGAATACCCTCCTCGTTACTCCTATTCCTCAGTATGCAACACATGCCATGAAATTCTGTTCAATCTTTGCTATAGTGATCTAGCTTAGAATTCAGAAGCTATCTACAATTGATCTGAAAACCTGTGGAAGAAGTTCCCAAGAAAAGCATGAAGACATAAGATGTTGATACACAATACTTTACACTTAGCTCTGGAGAAACTTAATTTTCCTAGCTTTCTACCAGCAAAGTACCTTAAGTAGCAGTAAAAGCTGTTTCAATTGAAAAAAGAACTTTCAGAATATATATATATTCTATTAATTGTGCCCTTTCTTCAAGGTGACCAATAATGAACAGTCAAACACACCAGTACCAAAAGCAGAAGCAGTTCTGATTTTGCTGGAGGGCTCTCTCACAGCTGCTATTACCCCAACCTTCAAATAAACTAAAAGATCTGATGGGTTCCTCCATCTACTGCTCTTCACACTGAACTTTTGCACACGTGATGATGTTCTGGATATGCCAGATGACACATGTGGTCAGTAGATCACAATCTGCTATCTCATCCATTATGTTATATATATTCACCAAATTAGCCCTTTATCCTTCGGATCAGGGCAATTGCACATGTGCATCCTTAAAATATATAACTTGAAAGGCAACTTCTAACAGCTACCAGGACCACTCAGCTTTTACTCTGTATTGTGCAGATAAGAGAGGGGGATCAATGCTGTACAGTATACTGAGTGCTAGGGATTATTGATCCTCTCGACTGTGTGGTTAAAATGACATTGATTTATAGATATATTTGCAGGAAAGCTTAGGAAGGAGCAGACACATGCATTCCTCATGGATATAAATAGAGAAAGTGCTGTCATCCTGTATTGACACTCTCCTTCCTATTCCCTAAGCAACATAGGATCCAAACATCTAGTCTTTAAGTGTTTCAATAGAATGAGACACATATGAGTTAGTGGTGGGGGTATATTTACACACCCAGCTATCCCGTTTGTGTCCAGTAAGTCTGGGGGCTGTGGGAGCTCTGGGTGACTGTTGGTACCTGTTAGTGAGTCCAGCAATTAACCAGTGGGGATGTAAATAGGAATTCAACTGGAACACTTTCGACATTTACAACAATTATTTTAGATTACTTCCTAAATAAGACAGAGATTTAGCAAGCCCACACTTTTCAGGCATGTAGGAGACAGCAAGTGCTCTTCAGCGTATGCATTGCCAGCAAGTGAGCACAAGCACATCCTCTTTGCAGGGCTTTTGGCTGGCAGCTCATAGGGAATGCTTCCTCCTGAGCCCAGGTTGATGCATTTTGCCATGTAGCCTGGACCCTAACAGCCCCTCAAACAGTTAATATGACTGAGATGGAAATCTCCAAAACCAGCAACTTTAGTAGAACCTGTGACATGAATACAACTCCCATGTCCAGTAACAAGGTCAGATTCCTCCCCTAGAAGCATCCCATAGTCAGAAGCATGAGGCAGACACAGCTAGAGGGAGGCAGTGGGTTATGTGGTTGGAGAGGAAACTGGGTGAGCAGCGGGATCTCAGAGCAGCTGGAAAAGCAGAGGCAAGGAAGTAGAAGGTAGAAGGCAGGAGAGAAACAGAGCAGCACACAGAAGAGGAAGAAAGCATGAGCAACCTCAACAGGGAGCAAACCTTCATTCCTTGGTATCCTCGGGGTATATCAGAAGCTTTTCTTTTTCTCCCTAAGTTCATCAGCTTCATCCAGGTCTCAGTGCTAGAGTTCTGGGTCCCTGAAGTGTGTGTTATGGTGATGGGATACAATGGAATTGGAAATTACCCGCATTTCCCTAATTTTTTGTCCGTGCAGTGTATGTGTTCATTGTAACCAGGGCACCTTTTGCTGCAAGGGGCTTGGAGACAGTCTTACGTGCAGTTGTGCTGACTGACTGAAGGGGGGCAGCAAAATATTGGGGAACTTGTGTTGAAGGCCTAGTTAGACAGGGCTTACAGCAACCTGGTCTAGTGGAAGGTGTCCCTGCCCATGGCAGGGGAGTTGGATCTATGTGATCTTCAAGGTCTCTTCCAACCCAAGCCATTTTATGATCCTATGAACTTTGGACCCCAGCTCAATACAGCCTGTGTCTGGCTCCAGATGTCCTTTCCAGGAGTAGCTGATATCTGTTGTACCCATCCAACTGCACCCCACACCCAGCTTTGGAGCCCAGCAGGCAACCACACAGGCCACAAAGTGTTAAGTGCCCCCGAGAGCACCTTGGCCTCAGCTCAGGTGTTGAGAGCTCTCGCTGAAAGTCTCTGTATCCTGTTACCCATCCTCAGAGCTACCCACTAATAATTCATTTATCACGAAAGGCATTTTGCAGTATTGGCACTTAAAGTGACTTTATTGAGTCAAGAAAAAGAAGCTGTTTACAGGGACACAGTCACAAAGCAGGCAGAAAGCATCATCAGTGAGCCCTTCTGCTCCTTACATCCCCACCTAAGAGGGTGCTGCTGTCCTGGGACCGTGGAAAGGAACAGCCTGCTCTGTTCACTTGCACACTGAAGGATGCTATTGGTGTTGCAGCTGAAAAAGGGAGATAGGGCTTGGATATTAGGACATTTTGGTGCTCCACATACAACTGAGGTCATGACTGTCTATATGACCAACTGGAGCAGCCATTAATACAGGGGCTATTTGGGGACTTGTCAGTTCCTCCTCTGCCACAAATTACCTTTGCGACCTTGGGCACATTGCTGAGCTTGTCTTTGTCTCCATTTCCAACCTGAAAACGGTGATAACAACACTCCCCCCCATCCTCACATATGTATTGCAAGGTGGTAAATGCTGAAACAGAGGGACCCGCATATACAACTGCAATATAGAGTCCTGGCAGTGAGAAATGGGATTTTTTGTAGATCTACAAATCTTGGGAGTTCAGCAGTATGGCAACAATTCAGACCAAAGTCGTGATGGAGCTTCACTAAGAATGGGCATGAGTTTTAAGGGATTTTCAACCAAGTCTAAATTTAGCTTGAGGGATATGTCAGCATCCCAGATCTGAATGCTGCAGATCACTTTTGTTTAGTTAAAAGTAGGCATTGATGCGCTCCTCAGGGATCTGGCCCCTCTAGGGTCCAGCTGCAGTGTTCTGCTTCCCTCTTCTAGTCTCTGCACTGCTCTTTTCATGCTGTGTCAAACAAGGAGACAAAAGGATCCCACCTTGATCTAAGTTGGGCTGAGAACGGGCTTGCTTCCCTGCTTGAAAACTTGAACTCTTTTGAATCTGTCCAAGGAAACCTATGAATAAAGCTACTGCTCCCCATCACATGCCTGCTCAAGCACCACAGTAACATTGGTGTTCATTGCGGCATCATTGCCCCAGGAAACCCTGGGTGAGGAGAATGACACGGCCAGGATTCAGCCCAGACGG
This sequence comes from Pezoporus wallicus, assembly GCF_028554395.1. Classification (NCBI taxonomy): domain Eukaryota; kingdom Metazoa; phylum Chordata; class Aves; order Psittaciformes; family Psittacidae; genus Pezoporus; species Pezoporus wallicus. Next base: position 1,561,464 of record NW_026641150.1, on the reverse strand, counting down.
TCTCCATTCAGCCTTAGGAATTCAGAAATAACTTCAAATGAGTAATTTGTACTCAGCTCAGAGAAATCAGATTGGGTGTTGTTTTCCTGCTGACTCTGCAGAGAGTCCTGACTGGTCACATAGGCACTCTGACCCCATGACAGGCAACATGAACACATCCCCTAGACATCCATGTTTTATCCGCTTGCAGCAAGGCACAGGCACCTACATACCTAAGGTATCTAAGCACATAAGTTTCACTGAAGCACTGTGGAGTATGTTCACAGCTGAGAGCAAGAGCAGGATACAAAAAGAAGTGTGACAAAATAACAGCAGAGTCTGTGCTAGACCATTTGGAGGTCTGTTTATCCATTGCATGAGCAAGAAGAGCCAAGGACATAGCACAGGTAACTGAGAGGAGAAAGGACTACTAATCTCTCACCAGCTTGGCTTCCCCAGGACCCACCCCTGTCTTTCTTCTCCAACAGTCTGCCATGGAGCCCTTGAATAATTTTTGCAATCCTCTCTGCTGTCCTACAGTAGGTTTATAAAAAGCATTGCCCCATGTCCTTTTTAAGATGGTCCTTAAACTTTAGCAACTGAAGCACAGATATCTTTCTTATTTGATTTATTTGATTTCTGTGTATATATGGTTACCCTTAAGACAAGCCTTCATCTTTCTAAACTGAAAGAAACTCTTCACTTAAGTGGAGTGGCTTACTAATTCACTAGCTTTCTAATTGGAAAGTATCTTGTTGCCATAGTTATTAGTCATTATGTCCTCTCTTATTGCTCCTGTTTACACCTGGTTCTGCTGTGCATCATTCCACTCATTCTGTTTTTAGCTCAGCGCTATTACATGAGACACCTTCTAAATGATCTTTTGTTACTGAGCCACATTTCAAGTGCGAAGTCAGACTTCTCCTGTAACAATTTCACAGTGGTGGATTGCAACACAGAGTTTAAAGGGCAGGAGATAAAACATGAACTGTTAAACACAAGTGGGAAAGAAAACAGTAAAACCGGGCACCATCTGTAGTGATTTGGGACAATCAGACCAAAGACCCTGTGTCGTTATGCCTGCCTCTGGACAACAACCAATCAATGGCACTGCTGGAATCAGTTATTTAGAAGACATTTCCTACTCACTTTTCTTCGTACAGAAATAGTATTCAGTACAGACTGTGAGAGGCTATCACCCCATCTTTAACATCTGATTCATTGCCACATAAGCAGCCTGAGGTCTTCATCACAGTTTTGTATCTGCAAGGTATTTTTTTCATCCTGGGTTTGTCCTGAAATATGAAGTACAAATATCCATGTAAACAGAATAACCTGAAAAAATTTTATAACTACCAGTTCAGGCTCACTCACTGAGCAAATAAATCAGCTTCTCCAATTTCATTGAAAGCCCTGAAATTATCATTCTAAACTTGAAGGATAAATCCATGATTCAATCTGGCCAGAGAGAAAAATAAAAGTAAGGGATAAAATCTATTTCTGGACAGGTTGTGTTGCAGGGCTGGATAAAGCTGGTCTGGAATTATCAAACTTGGTCACGTCCAAAATACATTTTTGGCAAGTCTCACGAATGCTCCCCATCTCCATGTTCCCCTCTGTAAGCATGCCAAAGGGCCCTCCTTTTGAGAATGCTTTAGAGCCCAGGGTAAGTAGCTGTCTGTTGCTGTGTATGAAGCAGTGCTGTTACTCATTAAGAGTATGCAGAGCACCAGGACTAGAAGTTTCATGAATCAAAGAAGTCACATCGTGCTCCATAGGTTTATGAAGGCAATGAAAGACTTTGCTGTGGGACCAAAAGCAGACAGCTCACATGATGAGACCCCAGGCTTGTAAGCACATGGTTCAAACAGCATCTTTCAAGTGATTGGGGTAAATTGATAGCTAAATCAGATCTGTTGTTTTCTCTCTCTTCAGCTGATGGGTCAGGTTTACATGTGTGGCTTTCTGGTGATGCTGTAAAAATTGGATAAGAAGCAGGCTCACTGTCTTGCAAGGTACTCAGTGATCTTTGCCATGAAGTCTGCCAATCTTAATACTTATTTCCAGGAAGGAATAAATCTAGCTACAGGTACGAGGCAACTGATTAAGGCAACAAATACATCTTTGTGCCGGTCTCACAGCTTAGGAAGAGAACAAGTTCTTTACAGTAAATGGAATATATCTTGAGAGCCAGGCTTGTATTCACAAGTATCTCCACAACTTCTGCTTTTAGCTGTAGTTAATTCTAAGTACTGGAGCTTCATAATGGTGCCTTGGGATCACAAGCTTCATTATCCATTATAGATGCTGATCCCAGGCAGTCAGATCAACATAAAAATACACTGATACTTAAATTCTGATGCATAGCCACATTCTGAATTGTTCCCATCTCAGCAGGATGACAGCTAAACATAAAAGTGCCATAAATGTTCCTAACCCATGTTAATGAAACTCTCAGGTTTAACATAACTGTTTCAGTCTGGCCTTCCCCTGAAATGTCGATTCAGCCAACATTTGTATTGATGATATTTCCATTAAAACTGTTGACCTAGTCCCTCTCAAGACACAGTTTTCTAAGCCTTGTAGCCAAATAGCTAGAAGTGCAACTGTTTCATCTGTAGCCATGTACCTTTTTAATGCTAGGTATCTAAATATAAGATTGTATCAGAAGACAGTGTAGCTTAGGCCTGTGATTTAATAGCTCCACAAGTAGGCACACAGAGGTCATTTGATAATAAAACCTGCTTGTACTGAGCCCTTGTCCTCAGATTTCTCTTACCTTCTCTTTTCTTGAGGATCCCTCCTTAGCGTTTACTGTCACACTATCCGGAAGCCTTCCAGTACCTAAAGGAGGCCCACTAGAAATCTGGAGAGGGACTTTTAAACTGAAAGAGAGTAGATTTAGATTAGATATTAGGAAGAAGTTCTTTACAATGAGGATGGTGAGGCATTGGCACAGGTTGCCCAGAGAAGCTGTGGCTGCCCCATCCCTGGCAGTGCTCAAGGCCAGGTTGGATGGGGCTTTGAGCAACCTGGTCTAGTGGAAGGTGTTCCTGCCCAAGGCAGGGGCTTGGAACTGGATGAGCTTTAAGGTCCCTTCTAACCCAAACCATTCTGTGAAATCTTCTGCCTCTGAATAAAGACTGAATGCACTATTTTTGCAATTTCCTTAATCACTAAGGCACCATTTTAAAATGCTTCTCAGCATGCATGGTTCAGGAGCTGTGCAAATGGAGGTGTGTAGCAGTTTTTAGAGCCATAGAAACATGCACAGCTCACCAAAGAAGACCCAGGGGGTGCTGTCCCCACCTTGCATGCTCTTGGGCAGCCCTGGAAGGATGCTCTGGTGGCTGCCTGTGCCAGCACCTTACTGCTGCTGCTGCATGTATGGGTGTAGGACAGCAGCATCACAGCCTCACCATCACCCCTACTGCAGCAGGAGGCAATGAGAACTGACTCTTTGAGAAACAATCTGGTTTGAGTTTGGGGTCATTTATAGCTGACGTGGTTTAAGTCCAGCTCGTAACTAAGAACCATGCAGCTGCTTGCTTACCCCCTCTCTTCCCCCCACCTCTCATGGATGGATGAGGAGGAGAATCAAAAGAATGTAAATCCCACGGGTTGAGATAAGAACAGTCCAGTAACTAAGGTATAACACAAACCACTGCTGCTGGCGCCAATGATAATAATGATAAGGGGAATAAAAAGGGGAGAGAATATGAAACTAAAAGGAGGAAAAGGAAAAGAAAACAATAAACACAAGTGAGGCACAATACTATTGCTCAACACCCACCAATCAATACCTAGCTGGACTCGAGCAGTGATCTGGACCTTCCAGGTGACTCCCCCCAGTTTCTATACCGGGCATGATGTGCTGTGGTATGGAATACCCCTTTGGCTAGTTTGGATCAGGTGTCCTGTCTCTGCTTCCTCCCAGCTTCCCGTGCCCCTCCTCACTGGCAGAGCATGAGAGAATGAAAAGTCCTTGACCCTTGCTGCATTACTTAGCAACAGCTAGAAACATTGGTGTGTTATCAGCACTGTTCTCAGACTGAAGCCAAAACACAGCACTGCACCATCTATTAAGAAGAAGAAAAATGACTGCTACTGCTGAACCCAGGACAATAGCATAGCACCATTGCATCATGCTTTTCGATACTCGGAATACTTTATTCAAAGCAAACAAATATCTCTTTATCCAGCAACAGAAACCATGCCAATTAAAAGAGCATCAGTCTGTTGTTGTAATAAGGCCAGGAGGACAGCTGAGCAGCTCCAGAGGGACAGGGAGTGTCAAAGGATGCCTGCATGCTGAAGTGAGCTCATTAGCCACTGAACAGCCATGTGGTTATACTGGAAGAAAATCCTACACTTGTAGCTGGCCTCATTTCCATGTATTGGCCAGGAAAAAAATACATATATACATATACATATATATATATATATATGTATTTCATTAGCACAAGTAGGGGAAATAAGGCCTATGGGGATTTAGCTCTTGGCAAGTACAGTATTACTCAGATTGATAACAGAGGAGGAATCAGGCATGCATACTTAAGGGAAATTTTCAATGAGTATGAGGGGCATCTGTAAAAGTATATTTTCCCAATGGTATTTTAACACCCGCAGCTCGAGTTGCTGCTTTCTATTCGGTATTGTTTTCTCACCCAGTTGAAGCTGACCCTCGCTTGCTTGCCCAATCTGATGCAGCGTTAGCATCCAAAAGGGCACACTCAGAAGCTTCATAAACCCATCTGAGAATCAGTGTGCATCTAGTACTGATGCAAAAGAAATGGTCAGCCTTCCTGCAGCAGACTTTCACAACAGAAATGGAGCAAGAGCTCAAGGAGGTCTTGCAGGTCTAGAAACTTGGACAGAAAATAACATGGCAGAATAACAGAAAATAACAGTGTGGCAAAGTACAAGATACAAAACTAGAGGGCAAGTATATGAATAGCTACAAGGAAGGACTGTGTAAAGAAGCAGCACTCAAAACAGTTTGGAGAATTTGCTGAATAGCAACTACATGTGAATCTGCAATTTGATAGGGATATGTAAAAAATAAAGCAAGCCCTAAGTCATTTTGGATAGCTCATGCTGAGACATCATGTTAACAAGCTGAAAAGCAGTGTTCTCTTTGGACAGATCCCAAGGTAAATTTAAGCCAATGGGCACATTGCCATTGATTTTAGTGGGTTTGTGGTTGGTGAGCCACATCTTCAAAAGCATTCAATTCTGAGCACCTTATTACCCTGAAGACACTGACAAGCTGGGAGAAGTTCAAAGGAAAGTGGCAGTAACAGAGTGTAGGAGAACTGGCTTAGGAAGTAAGATTGAAGAGTTATTACATTATTAATAGCTTGGCTAAGCAATATCTCAACAGTCTTTGAGGCAGGGAGGCATAAAGGAAGGAGAGGATGGTGGGGGGAAGCAATACCTCCCAAAGTGGCAGTGCCTCTATAGCTATGATGGGGTCAGAGATGCAGAGAAGCCCAGCCTGGCACATCTGGACAGATCTGAAGGCTGAGCATACCATACCTTCAATAAGACGGGATTTCTCTCCAGTGAGGAATGCCTCTGGCTGTCCCCACCACCCACAACACCCCCCCAGGCCAGGCCTGGGGTGCCTGGCTTGCCCAGGGGTGGCAGAATGCCCTGGTACAGGGCTGCCATCACCACTGCCAGCCATGGGCTTGATAACAAGTCTCAGGAGCAAGGCCCATCAGGCATGTTCAGTGAGGGCCTCTCTCGACTTCCCAGAAGCTCTGGCTTACTTGGTTTATTTGTAGCAGCAGCTTTTCTAGTGGACCAGGTGTCCTTGGCATGTTTGCTTTTCTTGTTTTTTATTTACATATGACATCATTATTGTTTCCTATATAAGCTGGATTGGAGCAATAATTAATAGAATCTGAAGATTTCAGTTACGCTAACAATAAATTCTTGACGAGTATCCCTTTTGCCCATGGACAAGGAATCAGTGCTCTTATCATGAGTGAACAAAGTTAATGCTTTATTAATGTTGATATATTCGGTGCTGAGCAAACGTAAAGCAGCTCAAGCAAGTACGGAGTGTCAGGAGCTCTGTGTAAAGCAGGCCTAGCCTGCCGCGGCATGCCAGCATACAGCTCTGCTCAGGGCAACATCTCCAGGAGATAACACCTCAGCCTGGATCTAAACTTTAAAGCATGGTGCTACAGAGTTGGCCTTCAAGCTCATTACTCAAGCTTGCTAAATGCACATACGAGTCCAGCTCCCTCTGATCACAGTGGTGCAGCCATCCTGTGCACATTGTCCATGACGGTTTTGGAGAGTCGGGGCTTCCCCAGGGCCATGCTTTGCCCTGCTGACACCTTGGTCACAGGGGAAATCAAATGGAGAATGCCTTGCCCTGCGAGACACCATGCTCAGAGTAAGTAGAACAGTGCGCTCTGAGCAAGCCGTAACACTGGTGCTAGCATGGCTGCCCACCCTGGGAGGGGAAGCGGGGCCATGGTCTCACCCCATGCTCCTGTGCCACCTTCTCCTTCAGCCGTCCTTCCCTTCATTGGCCAGCCCAAGGTCATCAATGCAGGCAATAAGCACCAGCCAAGGAAAGCAAACACCAGTCCCTCTTCAAGCAGCTCTGGGTACATTAAACATGACAAAAGGCTCAGGGTTGACGGGCTGGCACAGCAAAGGCACTAGGACTGGGTGCCACAAAGCCAGGGCACTGGGACAGTACTGGGTGCTGAGGGGAAGCCCTGTATGGTCAGATAAGGAAAGCAGACACTGGTTCAGTCCTGACAGACTATATAGCAAGAGGGTGCTCAGACCAGTAATCCTCCAGTGGGGCTGTCAAGAGCTGTCCACTGGTCAGTAACAAGTGACAAATCACTGCAGTGGCCAGGAGCCCTTCAGCAGATCCCATAGAGCAGCCATCACTCCATCCTACCCTGATAAACCTCCTTAGACAGACAGTGCTCATTTTCATTCACAAACTTTACACAAGGATTCCATATTTGTCATAGCTGCACATGGGTCCTGCCTGTGGCTCAGCCGTGCTATGCAGCTGGCATATCATGAAGCTCCGATTTCAGCTCTGTGCACCAACACTTCCCCTTCCCACCCCTCCAGTAGGTTTGTCACCCCTCCTTAACCCCCACATTTGCACACACACAGGTGTCAGTTCCTTCTGCCCACAGCTTTCCATCTCCGGTATTACATCCACCTTATGTGGCAGGAGAGGAGAAGGAGGAGGTTCCCCTGGCCTCCTGCGCAGCTCAGTAGGTAAATAAAGGTGTCAAGGCCTATGGTCAGCTCTGTGGAGACAGATTTCTCTCTATGTTCAGAAAAAACCCAGAGGAAAATCTGTCATTAGAAATCTGTGCTCCTTTCATCCCAAACTTTACTCCAGCCTTTCAGGGGAAATAACAAGTTCTGAGTCTGTTTGTTTGCAGGGTGGTGGAAAATCCCCAAATTCTACACTCAGTACTCAGGCACATAGGAAGATGCAGTTCTTCTTTCTTTTCTCGTGGTCTCTCCTGCTGTGAAGTAGAAGAGGGAGAGAGGACAAGCCCATGAAGGCAAAATGGCTGTGCCTGTCTCTGGACCAGGCTGCATCCACAGCATGCAGCACACAGCCCTGAGTCTCCCCCAAGCCCCTCATGGTGTCTCTTCTGTCTCACTGAAGATATGACCAATATTTTTGCATGTTTTTCCAGGTCTAAGTCTTGGAGGAGGGGAGGGCTGTGAAGCAGGCAAACCATCAGGCGGGTTTTTTACATGAAGCAGAGGGGCCCTGTTGCGTGCTCAGGAATGGGGCTCAGCCACATGGGTGACCAGGCTTGTTGACACTTTTCTTTAGCACTGCTTGCAATCCCCGGGTCCTGCCGCTCAATTCTACCTGTGTTATATGAATTACATACACTGTTGTTTGCTGTTTGTGCTGGGGGTTTGTTCGGTTTGTGTTTTGTTTTTTTTTAACAAGCTATCTAATAAACATAAACTTGGAAAATTAATATTTTTCAAAGTCAAGTTGCCAAAATCATGCAAGTGAAATTCAGTTTTTAAAAAAAAATTTTCTGCGGTTATTCAGCCAGTGTTAAATAGAAAGTACCTGTTCACAAGCACCAAGCGACTGCCGCAAGCAGTTGACTGGTGGCACAGACAGCACCACTTCCACAAGCAAGTCTTGTTTTTAAGTTCGATTGCTGGCTCAGAAGCCCTGGTGATTTCATCAATAAAATGCAAGCTTATCAGCTTGTATCTACTGATGTATCACTTCCTCTCCAAATACCGATGTCTTTAATTTTCACTGTGAAATATCTGACGTTTTAATTAACAATTTCCAATACTGGGGGAGAAATCTAAGACAGAAACCATCTTAATACAAGCGACCACTGTTATATGACATTGTTTTTCTTATTTCTGTTTTTTATGCAAATGCATTTTTTGTAATTTATTTAGTTTAGCATATTTATGTATTTAATTTGTGCTATGTACATAGCTTATTATACAATAAAGACATACTAATTCTATTTGCACTTTGATATTAATGTGGTTAATGCATTTATCTAATTTGTATTTTTGTAGCTTCTAGTCAGGACCAATTTCCATCTGTAATGTTTCTCTGCTTTATTCTTACCTTTTATTGTAGATATTGCTGTTAAAGTGATGCTTTTTCATTTTCAGTTTTCTCTGAACTTTATTAACCCTGGTTCAGAAACAAGGAGAAACAATTTAAATCATCCACTTGAATCATGTGGCCTTCTTACACTTGCCTAATAGGGCCAGCACTGTTGAATCTCGGCTAGCAAATTATGTACAGACTCCAGGCAGCATTAAAACCAGCCAGGCACTCCCCCTCTGTTTGAAATCTGGCTTTTCCTTCAACCGATTCCCTGCCTCTTCTGGAATATACAAATCCTGAGAAACTTCTTTGACCCAGTTGAAATGAAAGCATTCAACATTTCTCCTCTTCCATTGCCCACATGGTACCCCTAGGATGCCTTGTGCCATTCTTACCCTTCCACACCTGGCTCTGCTCTCCTGGTTTTGCAGTCTCCTTCACAGTATGCAGCCACAGCAGGGAGAGTGTTGCTGAACTCAGCAGAGCTTTAGGTTCCCTGGTGAATGATAGATGGGAACAGACAAGTATAATAGAGAGAGGAGCACATGAAAATCATTGACCTCAGTTTCATTAGAGTACAAACCACTAAGTTTCGAGAGGCTCCACTTTGCCTCCTGTACAGACACTAGTACCCTGGTGATATCTACATTGTCTTCACTGTGTGAAAACAGAAGTAACGTTTTCCTTTTGAACATAATTTGGGATTTAATGTAATTATTAAGAATTAATTTGTTTACATTTATTTGCCCGCTGAAGTCTGTGTACTGTTAAAGTATCACCTTTCTGCTAGGAGAAAGTTCTCTTTCTTCATAAAGCCTCTGACTCCACATCTCACCAAGTCCAGTTGCTCTCCTCCACGGGATTCATCCGACGGGCTCCTGCTCAAAAGCTAAATCCTGTTTAAGATCTGTCACATCCCTCCTTGCTTTTCCCCCTAACTTCTTCAAGCCTCTATTCCTGCTACATGGGAGCCTCCACGAGCCTTTTAACCTCTGGGCACCTGTTTCATTTTCATCATTGCCCGATCTCCTTGTCTTATTTTAACTTAAAAAAATATACTTATTTGTCCTGAATATCAGCCAGTTCATGGTACAGTGACTGAAAGTACCTTTCTGTTCATCCTCTTCTTCTTTCTCTTGGAAATAGAAATTGGTCAAATGTCTGTAAATCTAATTTTTCTTGTACTTGGTCTGGCTCCTATTTCATCATCTGAAAAGAAGTTAAATCACCCCAAATGGTGGCTATTACACTAAACTATCATGCTGCCTGGTCTGAGGCAGAAAAGCACAATAAATCTCTGTTCAGAAACTCAGCATTATTTAATTCACAGAACAGCCATATTTTTCGAGCTGACAGGCTCAGTTACAGCTCTTTCAATGTCCAAATAATCCAAAGTCTCTCAGCTAACCTTATATATGTGCTCATTTTAGAGACTTCGACCCCACCAGTCGTCCTGTGAAGTGAGTGAAAGGCACATCAATATACCTAGTTAAAAAGGATAAAACCCTGGCCCTGCTGAATTCACAAGGCAATTTTGGGTTTGATATTAATGGGATTCAATAACAGAGTAAGAGCGTTAGCAAACAACTTTGACAAGCAGCAAGGATACCAGTGAACCCAGAAGGGCTTTCTAAAACCCAAGCTCTCCTTGCAGCAGGGGCATTTAGAGAACCCATTGGCTCGGCCATTTGCCATAAGTCCTTTGCTTTTGTATCTGTGTGAAGGTGCTGGGGACAGTTTCACTGCTGCTGCTATGGGCACAGTGGAGGTCAGGGTTGGGTGTCTGCCTCTGAGCACACAGGAGCCTTTAGCTTAAAGCTCATAGAAAAGGTAGCTAGAGAACACCTGTAGGTTCTCTGCTCTGCCTTATTATATAGCTGCATGGCAAAACTTTTATTATACATACTTTGAAGCTGAGTTAGCATTGTCAGAGATCTAAAAACATTTTCTGCAGAAAACAGGATAACATTGATCTGCATTTCCCCAGCTGTGCAACACGGCAAACCCTCTGGGAAACGGTGCTCTTCCCTCACCCACTCCTGCTGCAATCCTCTATATCCCAACAGAGGGCTACGGGTTGTAGTGGCACAATTATATCCACTATTTGCAGGTTAATGGGAAAAAAAAAAAAAAAAAAAGAAAGAAAACTCAGAGAGAAATAAGTTCTCCTTCACTTTATCTGCTCTGATAACAGCTATCACAGTAAGTCTATCGCAAGCCCTACAGGCACTTGGCAAAATGTGTAACTCTGCTGACCTGCTAAGGCAGTCAAAAGAAAAGAGAAGGGCATTTGATAGGAACTAACTTTTCCTTGCCAGCCTCAACCCCAGCATTATCAACACCCTTTATAAAGAATTGTATCTGCTGTAGGTTGATAATAGCGATCAGGGGCTTTCATTGGTATAGGAAGTAATCTCGGTGACCTTCACTGGAGAAGGTATAAAAACCAAAGCTTTTTTCTTGGACAACTGTTTGGGCATTGGTTGAATTTCTTAGTTTCAAAGGAGGACACCTTTGGGAAAATTTTGTGAGAAAATGGCAACTTTAAATGAAAAAAAGACCTGCAGCGAGCGGATGGAAAATTTCCGTCGTTTTGTCTGGAATCCAGAAACAAAGCTCTTCATGGGAAGGACCTTAATTAACTGGGGTAGGTTTTCACACACAAGAGTCTTCTCTTCCTTTTGATACACTTCAAAACTTTGGGTGGAGGGTCACCCTAATTAATAATGTGGTGTTAGATATGTCGGAAATGTTGAAGACACCAGTTCTTATATGTATTTCTGAGCCACATTCAGAATCAACTAGATCAAAACATTGATCCAAGCAGTTCCTGCAAATATTAAGAAGATTTAAAACTGGGTTTGGACCAAATACTTCAGAAGGATAAAACTTTACACATTAACAGTTAATTTATTAATAGCTGAGGGTGATGGTTACAACGTGCTTCTGACATTGTTGACTAAAAGGGGTTCCGATATATAGAGAATTTTGCTTAACTTGTGGGCTTTGTCCAAATCTCTTGAAACACTTTCTGCTTTTCCAAAATTCCTTTTAAAATTATTGTCTGCTCAGTAGCTCTTCTGATCTCTTATCACTGCATGCTGGTGAGTATTTCAGCTGAATCTCCCTGCCTGCAGACAGACTTGTGTCTATGACAAAGGCGTTTTTTGATCTACATTCTGGGAAAGGTAACCCTAACCATTGTAAGGAGGATGCCTGCTCTTGCAAATTTCCAGGTGACTTTTTCCTGCTGTGAAGCTGATGAGTGTAGCTTACTGGCTACTCTTAACACCAGATTTTTACAGAAAATTAAACCAAAATTAGCCTTTCCAGTTTGGAGAGAAGAAGATCTTATGAGGTGCTGATTACAGGGAATCAGTTTCTGACACCCACCCCCACAAATAACCACTGGCTTCTTGTAGGGCAGCCAGCTGTATGTAAGACACATTATAGAATCATAGAATCATAGAATGGTTTGGGTTGGAAAGGACCTTAAGATCATCTAGTTCCAACCTCCCTGCCACCTCACAGTAGGCTAGTTGATCAAGGCTCTGTCTATACTGGCCTTGAACACTGAGAGAGATAGAGCATTCACCACTTCTTTGGGCAATCATCTGTTCCAGTGCCTCAGCACCCTCACAGTAAAAACTTCATCCTTATATCTAACCTGAACTTCCCCTGTTTACGTTTTAACCCGTTACCCCTTGTCCTATCACTACAGCCCCTGATGAAGAGTTGCTCCCCAGCACCCCTATAGCCCCCCTTCAGATACTGGAAGGCTGCCATGAGGTCTCCACTCAGCCTTCTCTTCTCCAGGCTGTACAGCCCCGACTTCCTCAGCCTGTCTTCATACGGGAGGTGCTCCAGACCCCTGATCATCCTCGTGGCCCTCCTCTGGACTTGTTCCAACAGTTCCATGTCCTTTTTATGTTGAGGACACCAGAACTGCACACAATACTCCAGGTGAGGTCTCACAAGAGCAGAGTAGAGGGGCAGGATCACCTCCTTCAACCTGCTGGTCACGCTCCTTTTGATGCAGCCCAGGATACAGCTGCATCAAAAGCTGCACACAGGCAGAAACATAACATTATTCTGCATCTTGCACCAGAATAAGAGGGAAAACTGACACATTTTGCTGAAGGCAATTTCAGCTGTAAAAGGCAGTGAAGTGATATAGGTCTGCAACCAACACACCTGAAATGCTGACATATGTCATCCAAATAACACACAAGGAGCAACTTGGTTTTGTTGAAGAAATACCTCAGCTGTGTCGTTTAGTCCATGTGTAGTAAGCATATAAATGGTCTTACTATATGAAGTTACTTCAAGAAGCCACGCAATCTTTAAGCTAGTCACAGATAAGCACCAAGTACTGCAAAAATCCTTGTGAAACTGAACAAATTTACAGCCAAAATTTTCTAGGAGATTATTCTTTTGAGTGTAGAGAAGAAGATCCACAACACCTGTTCCTTTGCAGGGAAAGCATCCCCGGGGGCAAGGACAGATAGGAGATGGTTTCTGCTGCCAGGACGGTCCCAGCCACGGAGGGAACGTTGCATCACCTTGCTTGAAAAATGAGATTTTGCCCCCATTTCTTTCCACAGTGTGGATCAGCCTGTACTACCTGGCTTTCTATGTGGTGATGTCAGGGCTCTTCGCACTCTCCATCTATTCTTTAATGAGGACAGTGAATCCATACGAGCCGGATTACCAAGACCAGCTGAAATCCCCAGGTACTGCCATGGTCCAGGCAGCTGCTGCTTGGGGAGAAAGCTAAAGCTCCCCAGGGTCCTGCAGTGGCTGCATGGGGCAGGGCTGAGAGGCACTGGCAGAGCCCGGGTGCAAGGGAAGACATATGTGGAATGCACCAAGTCAATTCTGCCCAAACATACCCTGCAAAATGTAACCTCCACCTGAAAAACTTTTAGGCTTAAAAAAAAATATTTGTGCATTTATTTCATCTGTTCTTTTATATATTTTATATTTATATATAAAATATATTGATTAAATATAATACATTAATATGATGCAATATGATACAAATGAATATATATATTTATTTCATCATGCCATTGAGACAACCAGTGCCTGCCTGTCACAGTCACCTGCAAATGGGGAAGCCCTTCCCAGGCTGCAGGGCACCTCCTCGCCTCATAGGCAGGGCTCAGCCCCTGGGAAACTCCTGGTTTCTGTTCCGGCCCCAAGCGCGCCAGAGGGTTTTGGGTTGCCTGCCAAGATGGAAAGTGCTGGGGTGAGCTGCCTGGGGTGGGTATTTCTGTGCTTGCCAGCAGCATGGAAAGGTCCTGGGACAGTAGAAATCCTTTCCCAGCGGGATTGCTGTGACAGCAGCCAAGCACGTAAAAAGAAGACAAAGACACTTGGGATTAGGAATAAAGATCTGTGGGACACGAAGTGAGACTGGGAAGATCATCAGTGAGAAATCGTCAGCGCACACTGCTAAAACTTCACTCCCCCTAATGGTGTTTTACAGCTACTGCTGTTGTATTTTGAAGTTTCCTCTTCCAATATTCAGGAAGCTTGGTATTTGCTGGCAAAATAATTCCTGTAAAATATTCCGTGTGACTTTGAGAAAGCTGTTTGTCGTGCTGCAGTACGATCTGTTTCTTTTAACCTGCTGTGACTATTACAACTGTGATTCTGAACAAGTCCTGGGGAAATCCAGTGCAATTGCTGGAATGATTTTGCAAGCTGTTCTAATAACAGCACACATACAGGGAAAGAATAGGGTATAGTAGCACTCGAGGCTTTAGGGTTTTGGTTGAGCAGCTCACTGCTGAGATGGTTTCCATACAGGGTTAAACTGTCCCCAGCAAAGACTGGGAATCTCTTACACTTACAATAACGGGTCTTGAAGCAGTGTAATAGCTGTTGTCAGTTTAAACAAACAAATCTGTGTCTGGCACCTCTCCTTTGCTTTGCCTTCCCTTTTTTCTCCCATAAAGGTGTTACGTTACGACCCGATGTTTATGGGGATAGAGGACTGCAAATTTATTACAACGTATCTGACAACAAAACCTGGGAAGGTTTAGTGACAACTCTTCAGACTTTTCTAACAGGTAAAATGAGGTTTCCTGCATAAATATCGAAGAAATGTGCTGTGACATCTCCTGTAGTAGATCTGAGGACCTTAACGTGGTGTTTCCATTTTACATTTGTCCTTCTGAAATCACAGATTTTGAGTGGAAGTTGCATCTTCTAAAAGGGCCGAGCAAATCACCTCATGAATTTATAAATCAAACATATTTAAACATGTCTATTAAAAGCAGAGCCCTGCTTCAGAGCTTTTACTTTGTTTAATCCTAAATAGCCTTAATAAAATAGGCCAATAAAAATTCTGAAGGAAGAGCGAGGAAAAAAGGTCTTTAAAACTAGTCTGTCTAAATTAATCTAATACTGTCCATGACTACAACTATCAAAGTGCCCTAGTAAGTCTTGTGAAGCTTTCGCATAGTGTCATCAGGGAGTATAGTCAAAGTAGGTTAGATGCTCCATTTGCCTGTTTGTATCTTCATTTATGTTCCTCTTGAGCCTATATATCATCTTGTACACATACTGAAAGAAACTGTATTTGAAATTGGGTTTATAAGGAGCTAGCAACACAAATTGACAGTTTTAACTCAATTTGATCTCTTTTTTTTGGCTTTGTCTGGATACTACATTCCCATGATATAACCTCCAGCCTGATATTGGGATGTATAACTTACACATGAAAGAACTTCAGAGGGGAATTTTTCTTTCTCCCTTCACACATCTAGCATACACGCCAGCTGCTCAGCACCTGAACATCAACTGCACCAGTGACACCTACTTCTTCCAAGACACCTTCGATGGCCCAAATAAAACAAAACTATCCTGCAAATTTACGTCAGATATGCTTCAAAACTGCTCTGGCATCATGGATCCGACTTTTGGATTTCCAGAAGGAAAACCCTGTTTTATTATAAAAATGAACAGGGTAAGTACAAGCTCAAGGTGCTGAAGAGGAAAAAATTCACCAAGAAACCCCTAATAGCTCAAGTCTGTGCTGAGGAGCTGCTGTTTCATCTGCTGCTATGGGTTCTGATCTCTGCTTTATTCTGGGAGGAGAAATTCATATGCTTTTCCAAAGAAAACTCCAGAGTTATCAGACAAATAATGAGACTTGCTCACTACCCCTAGAGAAGTAATGTAGGGCAAAGTGATGTCTGAACTGACTCTCTAAATCTTTGGCTTTCATTTAGTTTTATTAGCGTTTCCACAGCACTCTCATCCAACGAACTATCAATCACCTAAAAGAGTTTTGTTCTGCAATACCATGATCATGTGCATTCAGCTGAGGCACTAAGCTGAAGTGATTCCAGAGAGGGGATACTTGCACAACTTATTTCTCCAGGCAGCAAAGAAAACACTTAGCAGAACCTTCAAAACCAGAATTCAAACCCGGTGGATAATTTCTTCAGTGAAAACCACCAACACGTGGTTTGTTTGTTTTTTTTTTTTTGGAGAGGGAAAAGGGAATCTTCTAAGCTTCCTTATTTTTTTTCTTTTTTTCAGGACAGACAGAAGCATAAGCATTTTATTTTGTTTTCAGGTAAAATCCTGAGCCTTCTAGCTCAGCTTTGTAGAAAGAGCTCAAATTGTCCTCCAGTTCCTGACAGATAAAATCACTTGTTTTTTGGTTTTCACCCTCAACATCTTCAACAATCTGTGCAAGATCTAACTGTGAGAGGAGAGCTGTGCTTCTAGTTTTGGCAGGCTTTTTCAAGAAAAGCCTGTGCTTCCTTCAGCAAGGCTGCACACCAGCCCTGGCAGACGATAGGATAGTGCCTGGGAAGCTTTACTTCCCTCCACCTTTGCTTCTATACGATGCTAGCCCACTATTTTTGCAGGATCAAATGGACCCAAGGGTTTCTGCCAAAGCCAAAGTTTTCTAACAAGGCATAAACCAAAGAGATTCAGCTTTTCCTCTGTTGTCAGGCAATTAGCTGGTTTAAGAGACCCCTGGCTGCCTAGGCATCAGGAGCAAGTGGCACATGTGGGTTAATGGGCTGGACCTGCCAGGAGGCTCAGAGCCACCTGCCCTGCCTAGGCTAGAGCCCATCTGCCATGACCATCCCGGGCACTGCAGAGCCCTGCTTCCCAAATACCCAGCCATGACATGGCTTTTAACCCAGGTACATAAGATGAGATGATCTGGTTGACAGTGCTTTATGCAGAAATACATCAGCCATCCTTCGAAGCTCAGATAATAATGTTCTTGTTTTTCATCTCAAAACAATTCCCAAGATGACCAAATGTGTGTTTCCTATTTCAGATTATCAACTTTCTCCCTGGCAATGGCACTGCACCAAGGGTGAACTGCACATATGTGGTAAGTGTATGAAGTCCGAGTCTCAAAAAATTTCTATCACTGCAGCTCTGGGAGTGAGTCAAGCGCAGTTGCGACCAGAAAGATCACCCTGCATCTCTGGACATCAGATCATTCTGGCTAACTACTGGGAATATTCTCAGTTCTGTGTGACGTCTTGCATCAGTAGGCATCATAGAATGGTTTGGGTTGGAAGGGACCTTGAAGATCATCTAGTTCCAACCCCCCTGCACAGGCAGTGACACCTCCCACTAGACCAGTTTTCTTAAAGCCCCATCCTGTCCAAAGAACAACCTAAGAACAAAACCCAACCAACCAACCAACCAACCCACCCAAACCAAAACCAAACATCTGCTTTATTTTAAATCACAATTGTTTTTGTGTACTGCAGAGAACATTTGTTGTTTTCTCTCAGCTCCAAGTAATGAAGTCTGTGCCTCAGCACAGTTCCTTCAGGTTCTCTGCCTGTTTCAGCAGATCCCCATTCATCAAATCCACAACTGCTATGAAAGAACACTTGACTCTTTTCCTTGGCAATAGTAACAGAAGGAGATTTTCTCTTTTGTTTGGAAAATAACACTAAGGCCAGTGCTAAACAGATTGCTGAACTCGAGTTTTATTACAGACTACGCAGCTTTCGGCAGTAGGACAGCATGTTCCCAGTGCTGGCTTCTAACTGCCTAACCAGTGAAGCTTCTTCCTTACTTTACAAACAGGGCGATGAGTCTCACCTGCCGGAAGCGGATTACTACCCTGTGAATGGCACCTTCAACTTGCACTACTTCCCCTACTATGGAAAAAAAGCACAGGTGGGTGCTCATATATTTCAGTATCACTTTTCTTCTTTACCTTTGCATTAGGTGAAACATATGGAGCATTTCTTCAGTCTTAAAACTAGCCTTCTCTCCAGTTCTGGTAAGACTTTATTTTTAAATTGCTAAGGGTAAATTTAAAGTACTTTTTTTCCCCCTCCTCCTAGCCCAGCTACAGCAATCCTTTGGTAGCTGTGAAATTTCTCAACATTACGAGGAATGTAGAACATAGAATAGTGTGCAAAGTCATTGGAGCTGGAATTACCTTTGATAATGTTCATGATCCATATGAAGGAAAAGTGGAATTTAAATTGAAAATTGAAGACTGAGCAGCAACAGAGGCACTTCTGAAAAACACGTGTGAAGAGTAAACTCACCTATTATCACATTCATCCATATTTATTTTCTCACTATGATTGCCATATAAATTTAGGCAAACAGCAGTGCAAAGAGACATTTTCTACTGAAAGATGAGCCATATAGCTAAAAATCAAGATACCACTCTCAGTCAATGAAGGAGATGAGGTTTAACTCAATGTACATAGTTTAATATTCCATGGCTATTGTATGCTATTGCTTTCATGCAGGTATTTGTATAAAACAAATTTCCCCTAAACTGAGCAGCTGTGTATTCATATAAAATAAGTATAGGATCAAAACATTTTCTGTCACTTTTCAAACCATAATAAATAATTTATGTATGATACTGAATGGTGGGTATTGAGAAATAATTTGATAGAAAAATTAATTGATGCTTTGAGATACTAGCAAGTACTTTAATTCAGTCTCCCTTGTATAGGATGCATAAAAGTACATTAAAGTTATCTGTATCCCAATGCACTGGTTTTTTTACTAGACAGCCAAGTTGGATTTTTGTAGTTGACCAATCAATGGGTGCAAAAGAACTTGAAATCTGTCCTCTAGCTTACAGATTTTTATTGTACCACTTACAATTTCTGTTTGTATATAACTTAATAAAAATGACTGATAAGACTGTAACATCCACTTACACCCAGGAGAACTGTTCTCGTTTCACTACCTGAAGTTGTCATTTGTCTGTTTTTCCAGTAGGATAGCCTTGTATTGCAATGATAACATTGGGGTTACTTGGAATGATCTGAAAGATGCTGAAGTAAAACTGAATCTTTAAGTTAATCTGAAATCAGAGAAGTCTAACAACCACATATGGTGCAGAGACACAAGACCGCTGTGTCTGATAGTTTATTTATGTTAGTTGAAGGCCAGGAGGCTTCCACCACAGAATAAACATCACACACACAAGCAAAAAGGTATTAAACTGAAGAAATAATTTTACACCTTCACTGCCTGGACATTTTAGGAGGTGGGAAGATGGAACAGGTTGACCTCCTTTACTACAGTGACATTCAGACAGCCAACTTGCAGAAAGAAACCAGTTGGAGGAGAGTATTTCTGCTTCAACACCAAAAATGGTATTTGAGCCTTTCTTAGAAAAAATGGACATTCTGCATTTCAGAAACAATAAAAAAATTCATCCTCATGTAAGAATTTTCCCCCACACCCCGACCTTCCATGTTTAAATTTTTATGGTGGAGCTCTGCCTGTGTTCTAAGAGATTGAATGGAAATGAACTTTATAGCCTTGTTGGAACACAGGTCTCCCCCTGCTGATCTTTCCAAAGTAACATGGAAAACAATAAAATCATAAAATCACTGAAAGTTTTGGGTTGGAAGGGACCTTAAAGCTCATCTAGTTCCAACCCCCTGCCTCAGGCAGGGAGACCTTCCACTAGACCAGGTTTCTCCAAGCCCCATACAACCTGGCCTTGAACGCTGCCAGGGATGGAGCAGCCACAACCTTTCTGGGTGACCCAAGAGAACCAGCAGTCAGTCCATGTCTCTGGGGCAGTGGAGGGGGCAGGCAGCCCTTACCAGAGAAGAAAACCGGGCATCTGCCTGTGCCAGGCTGTCTGCCCTTTCTTCTCTCGGCTGTGCAGGAGAGGTTAGCCATGAGAAGAGGCATAGGGAAGACAGTGACCCTCCATGAAACTTGTATCATTGGCACAATGATTTTTTTATAGCCCGTAAATTTTAGTTTCCAGGCTTATCCCTTAGAGGTGTTAGATAAAACTTTCGAAGATCAGTGCAGAGAGAACAGAAACAAAGCTTTGATGGCATCTTCCTCTTGACACCTCCATCTACTGTTACAAATATTCCTATTACTGGTAAAACCAGTAATTGAAGGGTAAAGCCCTAATGTCTATTATTAAAAATTATGAAAAGAAGTAAACAGAGTGCAGAAAACACTGAATGCAAGCTCTTTGATGCTTAAAGGATTTTTTTTGTGTGCAATGACTGAGACTTCAGCAAGTTTGAGATGTTTTTCCCTCTACCTTTCAGAATTGCCAAGTATTATATGTGAATTATTAAGTCCTTGCTTAATGGTCTCACATGTTGTCATTGCTATCACTCTTGGGAATTGCTATCATCATTTCATACAACTGGTTTTAATCTCTTAAGTGCAATAAAAGTAAGAAAGAGGTTGATTCTGCAGCAAATAAAGCTGTCTAGTCATTCACCAATTCTATCCAGTAATCAGATGTAGAAAACTAGCTGCATCAACAATGCTTGCTGAAAACATTTTATGCTTGGCACACATACTCCTTTCACAAACTTCATTTCTTTCAGTTACAAAAGCTCAAAAAAGATTATCCTGTTTTAACATAAAATAAAAATGTCCATGGAAGAACAGGTGCCTTTTCCTCAATTTCATTTGAAAACTTCTCTCACAGGGGATAAAGACTGTTCACTTTTCTTCTCCTTTTTCTTCATAGAGTGGTAACAATGGATGCACAGCATTTCTCATTATATTAAGAGGGGAAGTTGGGTGGAAAATTCCCTTTTTAGGATTCCACTATATCTCTCTCCATTGGCCTAAAATGAGAAGCAACTGAATTCTATTAAGACCCTTCGGATAACACCTTTCAACTTTAACGTGTGCATTTACATGTAGTCCAACCGTTACCGTAACGGGAATTCTACCTTTCCAATTGCAGTACGTTCCAGGGACTCATTACCATCTTTATAAACTAGGTAATTTTGATTTTTCTGATTTTAAGTCCCAGTCCATAAATCTTGTGTCACTTGTCTTTCCAGTGCTGATCAGCCTGGTAACAAGCTGGCCTTTTGTGTGACTTGACATAAATACAGTAAGGTCTCCTCTTTTTTTACTATACCAAGATGGAGTTCCTTAAGTCTCTTAGTAAAACATCCTGGCCTTAGGTATCAAATAACTGGGAGAAGAGTTTTTTTTCTGTGTCTCTTCCTATTTTTACAATACTGTTTTAAACGACAATGCTAACATATACATAAGGTGCTCACTGTTGGTCTCACTGTATGTATTTGGATGAAACATCCCTTTCTAATACATTATTAGTTTCATCTCTACATGTAAAATCAGATGAGCTAGTTCCTTTGAACACCACATTGAAGACATACGTGGTTCCTGTCCACCTTGACACCCAGGTCATTTTTAGGATCCTGTATTTTCAGCATGTAGTCTTACCTCCTGTAAGTGTAGCTTGAATTCTTTGTTCAAAAGATGTACAGTTTAACCATAACATTTTTTGGACATTCCCTGCTTGCCAAAAAATCCACATTAATCTGTCCTTTTCATAATATACTTCTTTTTCTTAACCAGTATAATTTAAAAATATTTTTTACTTTTCTTCTGATTTATTAGAAAACATTAAACAGAAGTACAACCTTACCTGACGCAACTATTCAGTCACTGATAATGCCCAAACCCTACCTTGATTCAGCAGTAAACAGTTCATAAAATATTTAAAATCAGAATGCAAGGAAGTAGAAAAGGCTCAAATACGTTAAAACACATCCTTAATTTCCTTAATTGTCTAAAAATTTGCAATCTCCTCCCAAATTCATTTGACAAGACCTATTCCGTACTTTGTCATTAGTACTTAACCTTCCAGGCCTTTCATTTTCTTTTAGCTGTTTCCTTCAACAGGTTTTGTAATGAGGTTCAGAGCTGATCTCAGGCTGTCTTGACCACATATGGACAGGACTTCCTCACATCACTTTGAAAAGTAGCACTCATCGTTATTTTCGTCTTTAAGTAGTCACTATTCCAAGGTTCATCACAAATCAGCATTGGAAAGGTAGAGATCCACCCTTCCTAGCACCAGCTACCTGGATTGCCTGTTTCCAGAGCATTAAGCCTCAGGTATCTGCTTAACGTTCCACTCTAACACATTCTCTCAAGTTAACATGATGAAAGAACACAAAGCTTGCCGGAAGTCTGCAACTTTGTTTTCTTTTGTGGTCCTGGGACCGGTCTTGTTCAACATCTTTGTTAGGGACACGGACAGCGGGATTGAATGCACCCTCAGCAAGTTTGCCGATGACACCAAGCTGTGTGGTTCTGTTGATACCCTGGAGGGAAGGAATGCCATCCAGAGGGACCTTGACACACTTGTGAGGTGGGCTGATGCCAACCTCATGAAGTTTAACCATGCCAAGTGCAAGGTCCTACACCTGGGTTGGAGCAATCCCAGGCACAGCTACAGGTTGGGCAGAGAAGAGATTCAGAGCAGCCCTGTGGAGAAGGACTTGGGGGTGTTGGTTGATGAGAAAATGAACATGAGCCGGCTTCAGTGTGCGCTCGCAGCCCAGAAAGCCAACCGTATCCTGGGCTGCATCAAAAGGAGCGTGACCAGCAGGTCGAAGGAGGTGATCCTGCCCCTCTACTCTGCTCTTGTGAGACCTCACTTGGAGTATTGTGTGCAGTTCTGGTGTCCTCAACATAAAAAGGACATGAAACTGTTGGAACAAGTCCAGAGGAGGGCCACGAGGATGATCAGGGGACTGGAGCACCTCCCGTATGAAGACGGGCTGAGAAAGTTGGGGCTGTTCAGCCTGGAGAAGAGAAGGCTGCGTGGAGACCTCAGCAGCCTTCCAGTATCTGAAGGGGGGCTACAGGGATGCTGGGGAGGGACTCTTCATTAGGGACTGGAGTGACAGGACAAGGGGTAACGGGTTCAAACTTAAAACAGGGGAAGTTTAGATTGGATATAAGGAAGAAGTTCTTTACTGTGAAGGTGGTGAGGCACTGGAATGGGCTGCCCAGGGAAGTTGTGAATGCTCCATCCCTGGCAGTTCAAGGCCAGGTTGGAAAGAGCCTTGGGTGACATGGCTTAGTGTGAGGTGTCCCTGCCCATGGCAGGGGGGCTGGAACTAGATGATCTTAAGGTCCTTTCCAATGCTAACTATTCTGTGATTCTGTGATTCTTTTAACGTGGTACATTGCAAAAACTTTCCATTCTGCTCTAAGCAGCCCTCCTGATAGGTCAGGGCTCACACCACTGCACTACTTACAGTGAAGTACCATGACGCATACACAGTGATGTGTTAAAAGATCAAATCTTTGAGCCAAAGTCTGGATTTCAATCCATTGAAAACATCCAAAAATTGAACAAACAGAAGTCATAGCAGAACAAAGAAAAGTACTTGTAAAGGTGTTACATGGGTGATTCTTGATTAACACCAGTCTTTATACTCTGCCATATCAGGATATTCTGCTTTTATCACAGCAAAGCTGTGAATCAATAATCATGGTTTTCTGTGACAAATGTTTCACTTGTTAGTGCTGACATACTTTGAATGTCTCTCTGGACACAGCAGCTCCCCAGGTGAGTGACAGGCAGATGCAGCTAGGTGACAACCACCATGATGCCAGATGAGAACTGCCAGTGTAATCAAATGTTGGAAGTAGGAAACCCCCATGCATTTCAGTTGTTGCCCTTCTTCATTCTGCTCTCAGCATCAGCTGCACTTCTGCTTTTCAGAACTCCCACTGTAAAGGAAGACAAGTTTTCACTTCTATCCCCTCATCCAGCTCCCTCTTCTGTCATAGGAGTTTGGCAGCTTTTGATGGTTTCTGAATATGAGCTGAGCTTCCATTCTTTTTCTGTTGAGTCTTTGCAGGCAATCCAGATGACTCACTTGTTAGTTTGTTCATGACACTGATACATGGTATTTTCTAAAATGTTGTTTGTTTTCTTTTCATCACTCTTACCGGATCCATATGGTAATTCAGGCTGGAAGGCATCTCAGGTCATCTCTAGTCCATCCCTGCTCAAAACATTGTCTGCTGTGAGGTCAGACTCTACATTGCTCAGGGCTTTTATCCCGTCTAGCCTTGAAAACCCTAAGTCAGCACAACTTCTCTGGGAAACCTGTTTCACAGCTTAATTCCAATGGAAATAATCTTGTTTCATTTCTGTGTGTTGTGTGTCCCTCATCCTCCCACCAGGCATCACTGTGGATTGACTCCAGCTTTGCAATAACCTGCTTGAAGTACTGAAAAGCTGCCATTAGGTCTCTTGAGGGCACCTTTTCTTCAGGCTTAACAAGTCCTTCTTCCTCAGCCTCTCCTCATATAGCAACTGCTCCGGACCCCTCAGCATCTTGGTAACACTCCATAATCCACAGAAGCTCAAGGAGGAATCAGAGCCCAAGAATAACCTTTGAAAAATCTGAAGTCCCAAATTTACAAAATAACGACATTCAAAGTTGCTGGCTTGTTGATAAATGAATGACAATTAAAGTAAAACAAGCAAGGCTTTAACAATAAAGCACCTGTGATGGTATCCACATCTTTCTGGAAGGAGACAGATCTGAGAAGAGCTTAGAGATCTTAACTCAGTGTAGCAGTCAAAGTAAATAGCATTCTTCTCATAAGCAGATGAGAGAAAACAAATCCCTATCGGAAGCAACTGAACTATCTGGAAAAAACTGTATATACTCTCTCCTTTCTACTGATGATCATTCCAGTATTATTATATCACTGCTCTCCCCCCGCTCCTTTTTTAAGTTAAAGCAGCCTCCTATTTTCAGATCTCATTAATGTACAGATTTCACAATGTATCACGTGTTCACTGATACAGAAACAGAGATTTATCTTATGACAGTTAGCTCCTTCTATGAAGAATTTAATAAAAGGTCATTTTCAAAGACCTGTGTCCTATCAGCTCCATTGATTTTTTCTTCCCTGCAATGGTTGCTTTTTGTTGAAGGAAGATTTTAAAGAAGTTTCCAAAGTCACACTTGCTTCTCTTTAGTTAAGACAATCAAATTTCAAAAGGAAAAGCAAACCAGTTTACTTTTGAAACAAAAAAATCCTAAGAAAGCCTGCTTAACTTATTACACGTCAAAACGGAGGGACAGTCTTTTGAAGCTATCACTTTAGAAAAACAGTGAAAGATGCACACTGGTCCCAGGATTTATCTGCAGAACCATTTCAGAGATACAAATACACGCTTTGTGACTTTTCCTCTTCTTCACATCACAAAAAGTACTGACAGATTAAAAGAGTAACAGTACATTCTTTCCTCATAATGTTTTTCCCCGAAGTGAGCCCTTATTAATATTCTCATTACCTTTCCATCATTTAATCTTCCTTAAACTGAATTCTAGCTTCTCTCCCTTTACAGTATTTTCTGCTTCCACAGATTTTCTCAACGATTTCCTGCCCATGATTTCCTCTGGCATTCTGTTCCTGCTTTTACCTTCCTTTTCCATCTGTACGTATGGTGTCACCCTTTTCAGAGATAAGAACCATGCAGTTATCTCCTCCCTTCCAGCTCTTTTCACTCCAGGCCCGGCATTAATACACCTGTACTACATATTTCTTTGCTCCCCCCCTTTTTTTTTTCCTGTTTGAATAAAGTTTCTACTACCAGTCTTTTTTTTTCCTCATTACTTCTTCCTAACTTCACCTTCTTCCCTCTGTGAAAACTCTTACATTTCAATCTGTTCTTCCTTTTCTGGTCCCCTCCTACTACTTCTTAAGAGTCTCCTTGATCTGAAGTCTTTCCTCATTTCCACCTCCTTCCTCACCATTGGTCTCTTTTCTCCCTCCTCACCCTCCTTTTTCACCTAAACACAATGACCAGGTAACTGCCCAAAATCTAGCATGTAATAAAAAATTCAATAAACTTTCTTTTGCTACTGGTAGTCACCCTTACTAGAATGCTCTCCTGAAACCAAGGTAATATAGAATCAAAGAATCATTTAGGTTAGAAAAGACCTTTAAGATCATCAAGTCCAATCATATAATTAGATTTGCTCTCCCAGACCACTCCAATGCTGTTTTGTTAAACTCTCAAATTCCATTTCACAGATTCATCAGCAACCAAAAGCAAAGTAATGTCTTAGAAAGTCTGTGCTTTGCGCACTTCCACTCCCACCTTGACGTTGTTTCATCTGAGATCTATTCCACTAATGAGAACCAAAAGGAAACTGTCAGATGCTTGCAGCTTTTCTTACCTAGCATCCCTGTGCTCCTCTTTGCAGGTAAATCTTCAATCATACAATGGAGATTTAGAATGTAAGGGAAAAGAAAACAACCCCCATGGCCTGTCACAAGTTCCTTGATAACTGTTGTCGAACTCCGGAGAGAAAACTGCCATTCAACAGCAAAGATAATTTGAATCAGCTGATTCAACCATGGTAAGAACCTTGCTTCTAGCACTAGCACTGCAAAGAATGCCATCATTGGTGACAAGCCAATCATGCAATTACCTCCCAATAAATGGTTTTCCCAGGCCCATAAAATTAAGTAATGTGCTTGTTTCACTCATATTACAATATTACATATAACTCTGATACAATTAAAAAGCATTCACTGTGTGTCAGCTGCTCTGTAGGAAGCACCCACACCCCCTTACCAAAGAAGGGTGGTAAGACAAGTCATGACACAGTCCCCCAGAGAAAAAACACATGTAACATACTTCATATTTACCACAGGGTTTAAGTGTATCCAAGATCCCTTATCACAGACAGCACACTTACTAGACTGTAAGTTATCTCTGAGCAACTTCCTGGAGTTTTTGGAAGAAACAAATCTTGACTGACAGCCACCTGCAGAGTGAGTGGCCCAGTCTGTAAGCTGCACTTTCAGGTGAACCAAAAAAATGTTTAGGTGAAGAGGAAATATATGGAAAATAGACGAAGAACTGTTCTGAGGACATGGGAATCTACAATGGAAAGCCAGGACTGAGGAACATGGGATGAAAAGTTAGGACAGTAAATCTGGGATTTTGAACAGAGAAGCTGGACCGGACAACTAAGACTGGCCTGGCACGCTGAGTAGCAACATGACTGAAGTAAGGAGACGTGAAAGAACAGAGCATACAGGGAAAGATATCGTAAGTTACCAAGAGCTGTAAGGACAAATTCCTGTAACAAAGCCAAAAATTTGGGACCTCTGTAGTGCAGATGCAGTACGCTGAGACAGTTAGTTCTAGGTCTTGTGACAAGAGGAAGGGAAATGCTCTAAAATAATCCTAAAATTAGAAAAACCACAGAGCTTGTTAAAAATGCCCATGCGCGTTTTATTAATAAAAACTAACAGTGCCAAGGTTAAACAAGTCAAACAATTATAGTCTCTTTATATTCCATAAAATATTACAGAAAAGTTTATTTGTGTTTCAATAAAAAGACTACTGTCTTAGAAGAGGCAGCTGACAGTATTTGTGCAGTTAATTGTTTGTGAATAAATTCAAAAAGACTACCACCTGCCCTGAAATTCCTTTTATAAAAATGAACTATTAAAAATGATTGACAAATTTTGAGTTAAAAAACTTAAAACATTCTCTATATTTAATTTCAACTTTATAATAGATTACAGGAAGATGCTTATGAAACAAATACAAACATTTGTTTCAGTACATGTCTTTATATGATAGACTTATAAGTATGTAAACAACTATATAATAAAAAGTTTCCAAAGTCTGCCTGTAAGAAATCAGGCAAATTTCACCATAAGCAATAAATCATTCCAAACCTTCAAGACATTTTATATAGCTGCACCAACTGGCAGTAAACATTTGCCAAAAACTTTGTTACTCATATGTCCCAACATACAGTGAAAAGCATATAAACTTGATGGAATCATCATGTTAGATATAATTTAAGGGAAAAAAAGTTCACAACAACATTTCTGGAATTTAACATGTAAAAAAGTAGGACGTATCTTTCTTGTTTGGTTCTTTGGACACTGCGCGATTAACAAAAAACACTACTACATTAGCTCACTATTCCTCCAAAAGTGGCATCATCAAAATATACTCCAAATAAATTGCCATTCAGTGTATTCATTTTCCACAGAAGGATAGCATTTTATTTCTCAATGATGTGTCTACATTTTCTTTAGCAAACTTCGCAAGAACATTTGGGGCAAAATCCGTTTTCCTTCAAGTAAAAAAAAGAAAAGCAAACCCAAAACAAACAAGAAACAACCAACAAACCAAAACCCCCTAAAACAAGAGTAAATAAAGGCTCTGCATTAACACACTGGTATCAAAAACACACATCCACACCACATTTAAAAATATCCTACATAAAACAATCCTTGTTTGCTTATCAGAGGTGCAATTTCTAAACTTAGAACTGCTTACCAATATTCTCCTTGAGGGATGGGGCAAAGTTATTTGAGACACTTCTCCCTAGAACAATTTATTCCTGAAGCTTGCTGAATTTTAACAAAAAATAGTCTACAAGCAAAGGGCATCAGTCGTCATCATCATTTTCATTAAAATCGTCGTCGTCGTCATCATCATCCCCAACATAAGAAACTGGTGTTTCAACTCTGGAGCCACTGTACTGAGATCCGTTGGAACTTGTAGCCAACATCCCGTCTCCACCATTGGAAAAGTCACTGAAGGGAAAAAAAAAAAAAAAACAACAAAAAAACCAACATGGCCAATTGGTATTACTTAATGATTTTTCCTGGTTTACTGTGCTCTTAAATATAATTATGCATCTAATCTGTTCCTTTAATGAATCTGCCACTGCTATTTTATAAACTGTATTGAACATGACTAAGTTATTTCTCAAAAGCAGAAACAGTAAAGTAATTCTGAAGTGGTTCTTATCGTGTTTCTTCCTTTAGGTTTAATATAAAGATTAAATCCTTTCCAGGTAACTTCTGAAGTACATTTAGCCTTAAAGCTACAGAATTATCTAAGCCCTTTACTATTTTTAAGTAGCACTGGACACTCGCATCACAAGTGAATCCTATCTTTAAGCACTAATCTTGACTCAAGACACGTAAAATTGGGTATTAATAGCTCCTCCTTAAAACTTTGTTATTACATGGCGAACTATCATTGCTACATGCACTGTATTTTTAACTTGAAATGGTTTTCTTCTCATACTTTCCTAGTTTAAAAAAAAACCACTGTATAACAACAACAAAAAATTGAACCAAAAAAATCCACCCCACCAACCTCAGAACAACTCAAAAAATTCCCCAAAACCAACACTCTCCCCAAGCAAAAAAAAAAATCCCTACTTCTTTGACATCTTCTATTTTTCCCTCTTGTAGACATCTATGTACACTGAAAATTCACCGACACTGAAAATTTATCTCCTGGATCAGCAAGTAGATTTGGAAAGTATCTTAACTGAATGGGATCTTTTTCCACCAAAATACACACAAGCATTGTAAATATGGTCTAAAATATCTTGTTCCAAGATGAGTTAACTGTATCCAGAGGTATTTTAAGAGCCAAACATTCCTGCCTCCAGTATTAATTGCTATTTTGCCAATCTTTTTTATCAAACGTGGTCAAATTCTTGACAAAATGTTTTTCTAAAATTCACAGAAAAAGTATCTCCAACTTGGAAGACATTCATCATTTTAAAACTGCTTTCAAGAATATGTTTGCTAGCCATTTTTCAATCCAGCTGATGCACATAATCTATCATGCACACCGCTGTATGGAGCTAGTTGAATGGTCTGTAACCACACAAAATGAAACTGCCCCAGAAGATAACAAGGAAAATGTACGTCCAGTGAGACACTTCCAAGAGCTTCTGCTGCTCTGCACACTTACTCGGAAGATAACAAGATATCTGCTTAGCTGTCGTCAGGTAATTTATATTCTCCAGAATTATCTGCAGAAGCAGCATCAAAAACAACAACAAAAAATATGCTTGTGTTCCTGTGAATTTGGAAAGTACAAACTCAAAACCTGTCACCCATCTTTTGGATAAACATGGAACTGGATTTCATAACCTGAGCTCCTTAGCAAGACAAAGAAATTGGAATGAAGGCATCAGCAGCAAAATCTTCAGTCTTCTGCAGTCTGTCTTTGACAGTTTTTGGTACCAGAAAAGGTACATATCTTGTAGTTTCCTACTGCCATGAATACTTATACATGTACTATAACTAGACATAATTTGTCACAACCCTTTTCCAGTCTCCTAAGAAACAGAGGTAGAAGGAGTTCTCCTGCTTCTCACCAAGATTATGAACCACAGTCAGCCTCCACTTTTTCTACTGGTCTCTTAGCTAGTAGCTGCCTATTCAAATTTCAAAGTCTTAAAAATACATGGGCTCTTTTTCACTAACTCCATGTACATTAACATAGAAGGAACCTCAGTAAGAACAGGAGATTTCATATACTGTGTAAGTTCTGTTTCTCTAAAGATATTTTAGCAATATTCTCACTTAGTTTCAGTTCCCTAGCACAAAACAGGACAAATTCCTCACACTTCTGGGCTGCAGTAATGGGCTGCAGCATGAACCACGCTCCTCACCATTGCTAGTCTTGCACATCCCTGAGCTTAACTGTTTCAAGTTTTTTGGTTGTTTTTTTTTTTTTTTCTCTGCATTCAAGTAAACCTGTTATCTACAAAAAGGCATTTCATTACAAAAATGCTTTCAGAAATGTAACTGTATTATCCTTTTAAAGTAACCCAGATACTGTATCCTTAGAAAGACCTCCTTCCAACTCTGACAGAAGGCAGATGGGAGAGAAAAAGCTGCCAGAAGATTATCTTTAGAGAACAAGTATAAAGCTGTTTTGCTTGTCTAAAAAAATCCCATCAATACAGGATTTTTGCCTTTAAACACAAATGGATTAAATGGCCTAAAAATTAGTACTTCCTTAAGAATTTTGATGGTATAGCAATTTTCCAAATAATTTACAAGGCAGCGCCTGCCAGTGATTCTAATGTAAAACACTCACTTGCTGTGGAAAGAGGTGAAGTAATCTATAACTTGCTCTCTCCTTTCTAGGCTCACCTCAGTGTCCACTAAAATCACGGAACAGGTCCTTCTGGAAGTTATGCGGACATATGTATGAAAGACAGGGAGGCGATTACAGGATTGTAGGAGGGCCAAAATGTGCCTTCTATGATGGAATAAATGCATCAACAAATAAGGGAATAAGTAATCTACCTGGGCTTCTGGAAGGCCTTTAATAACAGTCGCTCTCAACATTCTCAGCTCTCAACTAGAGAAATAGAGTTTGACAGATGTACTGTCTGATGGATAAGAAATTGGCATGGTAAGAGTTATAGTCAATAGCTCCATGTCCAAATAGAAACCAGTAATGAGTGGTGTCGCTCAGGAGTTCATACCAGCACCAACAGTATTTAGTATCTTCATTAATGACTAACAGTGGTACTGAGCACACCCTCAGCAAGTTTACAGATGACACAAAGCAGGGTGGCGCTGCTGATAAAATTGAGAGAAGAAGGAGTGGGCCTACATGAACCTCATGAAATTCAACACAACAAAGCGCAAGGTCCTATACCTGGGTCAGGATAAACCCCAGTATCAGTACTGACTGGGGGATAAATGGATTGAGAGCAGCCCTGTAGAGAAGGACTTGGGAGATATTGGTGGATGAAAAACTAGACATGACCTGTCAACATGCTGCTGCAGCCCAGAAAGCCAACTGTATCCTGGGCTGCACCAAAAGGAGCATGGCCAAGCAAGTTCAGGGAGGTGATTCTCCTCCTGCACTCCATTCTCGTGAGTACTGCATCCAGCTCTGGGGCCCCCAACACAAGACACATACTGCCTTGGTAGAGCAGGTCTAGAAAAAGGACATGAAAGTGATGAGAGGGTTGGAACACCTCTCCTATGGAGACAGACTGAGAGAGCTGGGCTTGTTTAGCCTAAAGAAGAGAAAAATCCAAGGAGACCTTATAGCAGCCTTCCAGTACCTAGAGAGCTTATAAGAAATACTGAGAATGATGTTTTACCAGCACATGCAGTTGACAAGACAAGGAGAAAGAGTTTCAAACAGACAGATGGCATATTCAGTTGGAGATATTAAAGAAAAAATATGACATTTAACTCATTTTACAACTTAGTAGAACTTGCTTATAAACAAGGACAACTTGTTGATAAATGCAACACCAAGAATCTATCCAGTAGTAACTACCTAAGTGTCTTACATAGCAAGAGAAAAACAATATTTAAGTTCAGAAATTACATACATCCACAAAAAGCTAAACCCAAGTTGCAGTTTATCACTCTACCCATTTCTGAAAATGTTTAAAACCCAAAAACCCTTTTTTTAAGTTAGACACTAACGATCAGTGGAGAACCTTGCCCAGATTGTATCTTTAGGCAAGTATCTATTTTCTTCTCACAAATTCCAAACTAAACAAAAATAATACATTCAAGATTAACACCAGCCTAATCAATTTCTTTTCCACTATACAGGAAAAGGTTTCTTTAATGACACTAGTAAGAACTACTACTACTCAAGTAAAAGTGATGCCCAAGAATAAACTTAAACACATACCAATATCGCATTTAATCAAAACAAAACTTCTTTATCAAATATTTAACCCTCCTTAAGTTTATTTGATGATTGCAGATTTTAAAAACTAATTGATCATTTCATCCCACCTGGCTGAAAATCTTGTGCCATTTGATGCAGAACCTGATGAAGATGTGACATATACACTGCTGATTGATCCCTGAGCCATTTCTGTAAAACAAACAATATGTATTTCAAGAACACTTCAAAACACTCACGTAATTCAGATAATTGCTTAATCCTTTTAAAGTCCAGAAAGGAGACTTGCAACCAAACCAACTGAACATACTGATGTACTATAACCAAAATAGCATAACTAAAAACCAAGGAGCTAGTGCAACAGCAAAAATTTCAAAGTACATTAAAAAAAAAACAACATTTAATTTTGAAGTGAGCAAGTCAGAAGCCACCAGTATTGCTTATATAATGAAAACAATAAAGTAATATAAAATGAAGCCATGACCATGTTTGCACTTACTACCCCTTGCCTCTGCAGGTGCATCAACTCTAAATGTTCTCTTAAATGAATTGCAAAATGCAAAGACCTACTTGTGTGGTACAATGGAAAACATGGTTCTGTGAAAACCACAGCCCATTCTCTATGAATCTCTGTTATTTGTTCCCTAAGGTATGCTAAAAAGTGTATTTATTTGAGAATTTGCTAGAAATCTTTAAAACAAACCACTGGAACTTAAATTAACTGATCTCAGATATTTTCACATTGCTTTTTGAGTCTCATATTAACAAAACAACTCTTCTTGGAGTAACTGACCTGTCACATATGGTTCCAGAGCTTTAGGAACCAAACTCCTTGCAATTTTTAGGTCCTCTGCTGAACAGCTTCCAGATTCTAGCCCACAAGCCATTCCCATTCGTTTTAGTACTTCTATATCATCATGAATTTCAAAAGTATTGTCAAAATTAAATAGATACTCAAATCTGGAGAGAAAAAAATATCTCTATTAACTTCAATGACTTTAAGTAACTTTCTAGGTTCAGGAATTGCAGCATTTCAAAAGCTCAACACACAGTGTTAGCGATATATCACATTAAGCAATCAAATTTTTCAAGATATATATATTTGGTAGCAAGCAACTAAAACCATCATTATATACACTATATAAATCTTTAACAGGTTTAAGAGATACAGAGTTTTAATTAAACATTTTGCATGCCTGATATTTTTTTCTTTACAGAGTAGGAAGGGAAATGGGAGTTGGGTTTTTTTCTCCCCTCTTTTTATGGTTTTCTGGTAAGCTAATAGTGCAAGAATACACTGCTACATTCAGATTTTATTTAGCAAATGAAAAAGCTTTTTGAACCAAAAGTAGAGGACAGCAGTTCTGAAAACTAAATCAATTTTCAAGTCTGCTAGCTGCATTTCCCTGTGTTGAAGTCAGAGGAAAACACTCCTTGGTGTATGTATGATATAAAACTTTAGCACAGCTGCCTTGTTTTGCTTCTAACATCTATCCATAGTATGACTTAAACAATTTATTAAATATGAAGATAGGCTGAGAAAGTTGGGGCTGTTCAACCTGGAGAAGAGAAGGCTGCATGAAGACCTCACAGCGGTCTTCCAGAATCTGAAGGGGGCCTACAAGGATGCTGGAGAGGAACTCTTCATCAGGGATTGTAGCGATAGGACAAGGGGTAATGGGTTCAAACTTAAACAAGGGAAGTTCAGGTTGCATATAAGGAAGAAGTTCTTTACTGTGAGGGTGGTGAGGCACTGGAAATGGGTGTTCCAAGAAAGCCGTGAATGCTCCATCCCAGGTGGTGTTCAAGGCCAGGCTGTACAGAACCATGGGCAACATGGTCTAGAGTAAGGCTTCCTGGCCCACGGCAGGGGGGTTGGAACTAGATGATCTTAAGGTCCTTTCCAACCCTAAGTATTCTATGATTCTATGAATGCAATTATTCTATTTATTAAAAAGCTTTATAAAACTGTCTGAAAGTGCATGTTCTCAATCTACAAAACGCACAAGTAAATTTATTTGTATTTCATCTTTACCAAGTCTAGATGAATGCTTTAGCATGGACATAAAACTCATAATACCAAGAGCCTGAGAGAAAACTTTGTTAACTCACTTGTCATTTGAAATACTGCAGTCAATCACTGTCTTCTTGCTGGTGTTCACAATGATAAATGGCAAATGGATGACAGAGTTGGAAGGTGGTGGTCGATTTGCCTGTTGTTCTGCTTGACGGTTTCGCTGAACAAGGTTCTTGAAGGCAATTTGCTAGAAAAAGCAATAGTGATACAAAAAGTATGAATTAAACTTTTAAGATCCTGTTAACAACAAAATCCTTCAGATAAAGAATACCAGCAAGCTACAAAAAATAGCTGCAGCAAGTAAATGCAGAAAAGGACAGAATGATCACCATATTCCTGCATGTTAAGATGCAGGAAGGGAGACAAATGAGAGTATTGAAAAATGCAATGCAATAAAATTTCACTGAAAATAAAAATGCATATTCTAATAACTACATCAGGACAGTTTCTCGGACAGATCCTTGACAGAATGAAGAAATAACAGTGATTAGGAGAAAGAATTTTCATATAGCATCCTACTTCGCTGTTCACCATTCCCTGTTAGCCACTGCACTCCACAAGAACAGTCAAATGATTAATACTGTCTTTTTCCTGAAATTATATGCTAAAAGCCAGTTAACATTTGGAATTTGAATATCTGATGTTAGGTTTCCAAATTACTCAGTTTAGGTTAGCGACTTTACTCTCAGATCTTAACAAAACTGCTTTTCAGAATGGAATATTCACATTTTAAAGACTGGCAGTAGTAGGAACTAAAACTCAAGTTAATCACTGAAACTCAAGTATAAATCTTTTATTAAGACACCAAACTAAGAAAAAGTATTTTTCTAGTCATGGAATCAAATTAAACAAACAAAATTTAAAAACAAAATCTAAAGCCACCACAGAGGCTGATAAAAAATCAGACAGCTGTTGAGGTTGCTGTCCCACAGCTGTCTGTACTTTCTTTCTGCATACTCTCCTTGAGATTCTCATTCCTATCACACAGTATACTAGGGGGAAGGAGCTCAGCAACTGCTTTACAGTGGTGAACCTACTTACACAGCACAAGCAGTCGTGTCCCAGAAAGGTAAGACACAGAGAATTATGAGACACGGCCTCTACAGTCGTCTAATTTTACCTATGGACTCTAGCACAGAAAAACATTCTAGATACAGGAACTCAACTGGAAAATTCTGAGAGCAGAGTATGAATTACAGCTCCTGTCAGCATAAAACCTGTTTGAACATACTTTAAACTGCAACATAATTTATCATAACTCATGGAAAGTTGCTGGCTTCCCAACAGCAATGTGCAACAGCACAGTTCCAGCTAAACTACAGTGCAAAATTAAAACTTCATATGCTTTACCCTGAAATTCACCTCGTAGAAATTTCCCATCCCTCACTGGGATAAAACAACAGGAATATATATAAGTTACCTTGCCCTATAGACAAGAGTACCTTGACTGTACCTGTAGAATGAGTTCTTGTAGCTGGGACTGTTTTTGCTTTATTCTCTCCAGTCTTCTCTGTTTCTCCACCTTAGGACAGAAAAAGGTTTTCTTGGTTTATTGGTTTTACATAGCATTTTATAACAACATTTTCTCCCCTGAAAATCATCTCAATACCAAAGAACTGTAGGTAGGGCATATGATGTCAGTCACTAATGTGATAATTTAGAGATCTAACTATTGAGACTCACATCAGTACTACTGTAACAAAGAGCAGAATTGGAACACTGGGGAATAAAGTAAAATATATCTGGAAGACGGTAAAAACATCTTTGCAAACAGAAGTTATGCCTCAGAAAAACATCCAGATTCAAGGAGGCAAAGAGGCTCTTCATGTAGTCTACTGGAGACAATCCGTCAAAGATGATTAAAAGAAATGACGTTTCCATGAGCCCAAGGTTAAGTCTTCAAAGTATTAAATACATACAAAGAAATACCATAAAACATAGGAGACAAAAAGGTAGGAAATAAACAGCTTTCTCAGTGTGGGAAGCTCACCAGCAGATTCCAACAAGGACTTCATTTACAGACTGTTACTCAAATTACCGTGGATCAGAATAAGAGAATGAATAGCAACATGACAGCACAGAACCACAGAATAGTTAGGGTTGGAAAGGACCTTAAGATCATCAAATTCCAAACCCCCTGCCATGGGCAGGGACACCTCACACTAAACCATCTCACCCAAGGTTCTGTCCTGACCTTGAACACTGCCAGGGATGGAGCATTCACAGCTTTCTTGGGACACCCATTTCCAGTGCCTCACCACCTTCACAGTAAAGAACTTCCTTATATGCAACCTGAACTTCCCTTGTTTAAATTTGAACCCATTACCCCTTGTCCTGTTGCTGCAATCCCTGATGAAGAGTCCTTCCCCAGCATCCCTATAGCCCCCCTTCAGATACTGGAAGGCTGCTATGAGGTCTCCACGCAGCCTTCTCTTCTCCAAGCTGAACAGCCCCAACTTTCTCAGCCTGTCTTTATATGGGAGGTGCTCCAGTCCCCTGATCATCCTCGTGGCCCTCCTCTGGACTTGTTCCAACAGTTCCATGTGCTTTTTATGGTGAGGACACCAGAACTGCACACAATACTCCAGGTGAGGTCTCCCAAGAGCAGAGCAGAGGGGCAGGATCGCCTCCTTCAACCCGCTGGTCATGCTCCTTTTGATGCAGCCCAGGATACGGTTGGCTTTGTGGGCTGCGAGCGCACACTGAAGCCGGCTCGTGTTTATTTTCTCATCGACCGACACCCCCAAGTCCTTCTCAGCAGGGCTGCTCTGAATCTCTTCTCTGCCCAACCTGTAGCTGTGCCTGGGATTGCTCCGACCCAGGTGTAGGACCTTGCACTTGGCATTTTTAAATTTCATGAGGTTGGCATCAGCCCACCTCACAAGCGTGTCAACGTCCCTCTGGATGGCATTCCTTCCCTCCAGGGTATCAACCGAACCACACAGCTTGGTGTCATCGGCAAACTTGCTGAGGGCGCACTCAATCCCACTGTCCATGTCAGCAACAAAGATGTTGAACAAGACCGGTCCCAACACCGATCCCTGAGGGACACCACTCGTTACTGGTCTCCAGCCGGACACTGAGCCATTGACCACAACTCTTTATGTGCGGCCATCCAGCCAGTTCTTTATCCACCGAGTGGTCCATCCATCAAATTGATGTCGCTCCAATTTAGAGACAAGGATGTCGTGTGGGACGGTGTCGAACGCTTTACACAAGTCCAGGTAGATGACCTCAACTGCTCTACCCCTGTCCATCAGTTCTGCAGCCCCATCATAGAAGGCCACCAAATTGGTCAGGCAGGATTTCCCCTTAGTGAAGCCATGCTGGCTGTCACCAAGCACCTTGTTGATTTCCATGTGCCTTAGCATGCCTTCCAGGAGAATCTGCTCCAAGATTTTGCCAGGCACAGAGGTGAGACTGACTGGTCTGTAATTCCCTGGCTCATCCATTTTCCCCTTCTTGAAAATAGGGGTTATATTTCCCTTTTTCCAGTCATCAGGAACTTCACCTGACTGCCATGATTTCTCAAATATGATGGCCAGCGGCTTCGCAACTTCATTTGCCAGCTCCTTCAGGACCCGCAGATGGATCTCATCAGGACCCATGGACTTGTGCACGTTCAGGTTCTTAAGATGCTCTTGAACCTGATCCTCTCCTACAGTGGGCCTAAGGTCTTCATTCTCACAGTCCCTGCATCTGCCTTCCAAGACTTAGGTGGTGTGGTCAGAGTATTTCCAGTGAAGACTGAAGCAAAGAAGTCACTAAGAACCTCAGCCTTCTCCAAATCCAGGGTAGCCAGTTCTCCTGATAGCTTTTGGAGGGGGCCCACATTGTCCCTAGTCTGTCTTTTACTCACAATGTACCTACAGATTCCCTTCCTGTTATCTTTAACATGCCTAGCCAAATTTAATTCTAACTGGGCCTTAGCTTTTCTAACCTGGTCCCTAGCTTCCCAGACAACATCCCTGTATTCTTCCCAAGCCACCTGTCCTTGCTTCCTCTCTGTTTCCTCAGCAACTGCTTATCCATCCATGGAGGTCTCTTGGTCCTCCTGCTGCACTTCCTTCTAGTCAGGATGCAACACTCCTGAGCTTTTAACAGGTGAACCTTGAATATCAACCAAAAGTCTTGGGCCCCCCTGCCCTCTTTGTAGGGCTATATCCCATGGAACCTTACTAAGCAGGTTCCTGAAGAGGCCAGAGTCTGCTCTCCTGAAGTCCAGGGCAGTGAGCTTGCTGCACACTCTTCTCACTGTCCTAAGGATCTCAAACTCAACCACCTCATGATCACTACAACCAAGGCTGCACTGGAGTGTCACATTTCCAACAAGCCCTTCCCTGTTGGTGAGCACGAGGTCAAGCATGGCACCTCTCCTTGTTGGCTCCTCTACTATTTGCAGGAGGAAGTTTTCTTCAGGACAATCCAGGAACCTCCTGGATTGGATGTGCTGGGCCGTACCAACCCTCCAACAGATATCAGGATGGTTTAAGTCCCCTCATGAGGACAAGGGCCTGCAAGCGTGAGGCTGTTCCTATCTGTAAATGATGTCAGCATGTGCTGACAATGCTGGGTCACCTGTCATAGTAAGAGAGCTCATCATAAAACACTCTTGAAAGTGTCTTGTAGCATTGAGTGATTACATCACTGAAATTATTTTTGGTAATGCGTATGTGTCAGAAAACATAATCCCATTCATGCATATTTTAGAAATAAAATGACATTCAATAGAGATCTCAAATTACAGCATCTAGAAAAACATTCAGCTCAGTACACCCCAGGAGCCAAAAATTTGAATTACTAGGCGAGGGACTAAGAAGATTCTAATGCACCTGATACTCACTGCCACAAATGACTCAATAGTAAAAGCAAACCTTGTACAAAGTAAAAACTAAGAAGAAAAATTAACTGAGGGCTGTTACATATCATAAGTACTTAAGTCCTGCAGCAGTACAGGAGCAGCAATGCATATATATGGTGAACTACATGCAAAATCTATCATCATAGATGTATTATTTGTCTGGCCTCTGGAGAAAACAATCTTCGCAACTCTTTAGCACCACTACTGCAATGCTGGAAATACACATTAATCTTTCAATTTGGTTAACTTCCATTCACTTCACATATACTCTAAAAGCTGTGACAGAGCTGTATTTCTGACATAGAAGAATAAAATAAAAAAAAACACCATAAACCAACTAAAAACATTAAAACAGTCTGGAAGTTTAAATGTGCATTCTGTAAATACAAACAAGAGAGTCTAAAGGGATCATACTATTGTACCTTGTTATTTCAGGAGATAGCAAGAATACATTCTGTTGTATCAGAAGAAATTAAGGATGTAAACATTTACTCAGACACAAAGACACTGTGAACTTCCTAATAAATATACCTCTAAATTCTGACATTCCTGAGCCGAGTTAGTAGGTAGACCAATCCATTTGATTTCCTTCTTCTCCTTAGAGATTATGTTCATGGCCATAAGGACATTTAAGGCATCATAGACACGTCGTCTAATATTCTTCTGGTCATAAGCCTGCTATAGACATAGTTCATTAATCAAACATACTTGTGGCAAAAATATTTGAAGATAAATACATCACAGTAAATGGGTAAACTTAGGTAATGTCTGAACTGTTTAATTTAGCAGCAGGAAAAGATAGAAAAGTCTCATAAGGAATTTCTCTTCCCCCATTCAGTTCACATGGAACTGACCTCCCATATACTTACTGATTCATTTGGTGAAATGTGATTATCAGTGGTACTGAATTCTGCAACCAACTCGTCTGCCACCTCATTGTATGAGGTAGTTCCTTTTCTTTGTACCTTCTCACAAACCTTCATAGAGAAATGACGTAAACCCTTGCCATTCTTCTCTCCTTTTTTGTTCCGCTTCCTAAATATATGCATAATACATATTTTAAGATGATTTTAACTTTGGAATACTTAATGTCTCTTTTTCAAATACAAGCACACTGCTGCATAAAACCAAGCTTTCCCTTTTGTTCTGCTTTTACCCCTTCCCAATATTTTTTCCTATGATGTTTTCCCCTACAATTTAAAATAATTAACAATTCTAGTGTCTTGATGCTGAAACACAGTACAAATTCATTCTTTTGTCAACTCTGCTAGCTCCAGTAGCAGATAATTTAACAGGGATATATCCCTTGAAGAAGTCAATAAAAAAACCCTTTTAATCTTCCAATCAAGAAAAAGAAGGAATAGAGGGATAAATGCTAAAATATGAAAGGTGAAATACAAGATATAACTAACCTAAGTTGACCACAAAAAAAAAAAAAGACTTGATTGAGCATTTTCTGTATAAGTCTGATACCGACTGAACAGATGAAGTCTGATATTGCCTCAACTCACTACACATTCCATAATTACCAAAATACAGATCTGAAGTTACACAGTATATGAAGTTGCTATGAAAACTTCAGTCACAAAATATAGTAACTATAAAAGTTTTCTGCATATTTTTTAAATAAAAAGCTCCTTGAACCTGAGGGAA
This sequence comes from Pezoporus wallicus, assembly GCF_028554395.1. Lineage (NCBI taxonomy): Eukaryota > Metazoa > Chordata > Aves > Psittaciformes > Psittacidae > Pezoporus > Pezoporus wallicus. Next base: position 1,520,504 of record NW_026641150.1, on the reverse strand, counting down.
AGTGTAAGTATCAACAGAAAGTTCCTTGTAACTTGAGGAAAAGTGTAAATATCAACAAAATTACTATCAGCAATGGAACCTCTCTTAATTCTCTACATCTCACTCACTACAATTCCAAACTAGAAATCTATTTATGTGTAACGAGACACTGATGATAAATTTAGTCCTAAAAAGAACCCCTACATTTCACAAGAGACTCTTAAAAGCATGCTTGCATGAGACAAGACACCAGAAGAATGCATTAATTTTATCTAATACTTTTTCTGCAATAAGGACTACATCCTTATTTCACATGATACTTCATGATACACTTGTTCAATCCAAAAGGCGCTTTATTTTTTTTAATAAACCAGCAAACCAGCAATGTCAAATTAAAAGCTTAATCAAGTCACATGAACTCGTGTTCTTTTAGGAGCAAAATCCTCTAAATGTAAGTAATGTGAGGATATCTATCAGTGTTCACAGAAAATATTCTCATTCCTTTTGTGACAAATGAGGGAGTATTCATTCTTGTGCAACTATTCCTCACTTAATACAACATACTTAATGTTGAAGTGCTCTGGATGGAAAGGTGAACACATGTCTCTCACACCACTAGCCTGAGAAGTATATACACTGCCACAGTTAACCTTTAGAACAAAGGTTCCAAATAATGTATTAATCCTTTGTAACTTGTATTTTGCTCACCCAGCAGACCACGGTGAAGAATCGCCAGTCTGGTTCTGTGATACAAAATGTGTGTTAGGCGTATGTGGACTTCCTACCAGGATAGTATTTGGCGCTGAAGGTCTCTGAGGTGTACCAATAACCTACAGTAAAGATAAAATAATTTGGAAAATTATCGGAAGTACTACAAGATATTCATACACTGCATGATTCAAATGATGCACAATGCAAACACTTCTGCCTACTTCTACTGCATGCATTGATTTTATGCACATTAGTATAAAACCCTTCAGACTACAGATTATATAGTTAGTGCACTTCCTATGTAGTATTTATGTATTATCCTTACATGATTTTTCATGCTTCCTGAATTTCTTAACATTATTCAACACTAACTTTGACAAGATCAACACACACAGGTCCTCACCACCAATAGAAAAAAGGGATAAAGGTAAGGGGAGAAACCCCAAATCCTACCAGAAGTTGCAGTAAATACAGGAAGTAGGATCTAAAAATCAGTAAAAGCAGAAAGAAAATGCAGAGATGCTGCCAGAAAGGCCAATTTCTGCAGTCAAGTCTCTATTACTACAGAGTGAGAACCAAAATGTTAAGAGGTGAGGAAGAATAAGGGCCAACTTTCTCTATCACTGCAGTGAATGAGACCAATTTGGGCAGAATAACTGCACCCTGAACATGTTATGCGAAACACACTCAGCTGATCACAGTCTTAGTCCTGAAGATGTGCTATTCTGATCACAAATTAATACACACATTTGCACATGAAGCCATATTCTCCTTAACTGAAACTTGCTGAAGCAGAACTTCCACTTTTGCAGATGATGTTTTCTATCTCCAAAATGTTATAAATGTAACACTCTAGAAAATATGCTTTTAGGAAAACAAAATGATACTGTACAGATTTCTATTCTGTAGAAAGATATGACAACTTCTGGGGGGTATGTCTGCCTCCCAGTGGAAACAGTATGTTGCATCCCTGGCATCATATGAAACAAACATCAAATGAACCTACACCCACAAGCTTGCTACGCTCTTCAGCCACATTCTGCCTCACCAACAAAAATTTCTTTCTCAGGCTACGTTCAATACCTTAGCCTCAAAGAGTAAAATAGAAAACCTGAAAAAAACCAAATGAAACATTTTATGCATTAAAGTTAAAATAAACCAAATTTGAATAATGTTTAAATATAGAACGCTAAAAGCAGTCTAGTGACTATTAGATGCGTCAGATTTTAGCTGCCTGTGATTTTTCCCATACTACTGTTTCTTTATATAATGCCACCTGAGTAGTTAGCATATAAGTTCATTACACCTTCTTCTGACAGCTGGAAAATCTCAGGTCCCCCTCCTCTTTCCTGTAGCTTTTTTCCATACTTAAATTGTTTCTAATTCTTATGGAAAGTCATCTCATCTCCTCTACTACTTTTCATAACTGAGACTTCTGACTGTGGGAAACAGAATGAGGGTGTGGGATGCCAAACAGGCACAGGAGACACGCAAACCAGCTCACCTTCTCCCCATGAAAAAAATACTGCCGGTTCTGCTGCTGACTGGTCTGGTTCACCACATCTCAAAAGACTGTGAAAACCACCTGTGCGCTACTCAAGTAACAGACAATACAGACCACAGAGGAAAGCTGTTAGCCAGTTTTTATTCCTTAGAATGTAGTTACAGAGGACTAGAAGAGATGATTAACATCTTGCTTGCAGGAGCAAAAACCAGAGGGTCTCACTTCATTCCCTAGCTTCCTAATTCCACAAGCAGCTCCACCATCACGTTGGTGCCACACCTAGAATTTGTACAACTGCAGTAACATGAAAGCCAGGGGAAAGAAGAAAATAAACCATCTGGTAGCAGCAAACCCTGTACATGTACCACACTCTATAGTGTCTTGAAGTGTTCAAGAATACAAAGGAAAAAGCAGGAAGCAAAAGCAAGAAAAAAGGAATAAAGTAGGAAGCAGGTACAAATTCACAGGCTCATTTCTCAAGTGGAAAAGTGAACTCTGTTTAATACATTCAAAACCTGCCCCACATTCTAACTCACGAAAGTCTGCAAACCAGCCAGAATTGTAGGCTTTAATGTACTGCTATTAAGGAAGACCCTAGAGTCTGGAGTTTCACAATCTCCTAAGGAATTACCTAGTATTATTGGCTCCTTAATAGAAACACTGATGCCTCTATTTTTACTCTCAAGTTCATAAGCAACGATGACTTTCAATGAAAAGAGCATCAACAAAAAGAGTCACTGGGAACATCCTAAAATTAAAGCTTGTAGACAGAATTAGAGAGGATGGTTTTAGACAATCGGGGATAGGTAGGGGGTGTAGAAAAAAGAAGGACTTCTGGTTTCTCTTCAGTTTCCTGATTTCAAAAAGGAACAAGATTACAGTTTAGCTCCTCAATAATAAAGAGGTTCAGGACAACTGGGAAAGCAGCAAGACAGCCCATACACTCCACTTTGCTGTTCTTAACAGAAAAACTTACATGAACAGACTTATGCAAAAGAAAGACTACCTGAACAAAGAACACAGGTTCAGAAAATGAAGTACTTAAGTATTAAAAATGTGAGTTTACCACTCAAAGGTTAGAAAGTTGAGCAGGATCACAAGCCAACTCCTCAGTTCTGCTTCCCAAGAACGTTTTGAATATTGACAGAAAATTCAACTCCCCTTTGTTTTCAGGGTTCTAAAGGCACTTTTTTTTTATAGTTCTGGCTATCCCCTTAAGGACTGTAAAGTCAACAGAAATAGTTCCCCAAAATTTCTCTCTATATATACACAAGCAAAAACCTCCATCTCTTCTTTAATGACATACAACTAAGCATCTAATTCTGAACTGGTAACAGCCAATGCAAATATGTTGATATGGGCCCCTCCTTTCACAAACGATTTAATGCTAGTATGTTTTGAGTAAGGAAGTGCTGAAAATTATGATTGCCAAATGTAAATTTCCCACACTAATCATACTAACAAAACCACCATTAAGAGTAGTTGTTACTTTAGAATCACATCTTTTTTTAATAAGAATACCATGTAAAATTAATCATAGATAATACCACAGAATAATATAATACAGATGAGGATTTGTCAATTTAAACTTGTGATGGAAGACACAAGAATTTATTTTACAGGTATATCAACATCGTTGTAAAAATTAATTTTCTGACGGTTTAAAGTTCAAAAAAGCATCAGATGATTTGTAATTTCATTGTTATCCCCTTGTTTTGGTACTTCAAGGAAATATTTCCTCAGTTACTCGAAAGAACATTTCATTTACAACATTAAACTGAAGTGTGTACACAGTCCCACAGCAATGCCCAGCAGGGGCCCCCTCTGCGCCATTATGGCCTATGATATTTAGTTAAAGTATTATTTTCCTACTGCTGGTTACTGATTTTAAATTACAAGAATGCCTACCTACTCTGAATTTCCTCATTTGGAAATTTACTGATAACAGACCTCCAACTGAAGGAACAATTTCATTCAGTTAAACTCATTTAGCAACACTTCCAAGTGGCTGCTGGCAAGTAGTTTATTCACACCACTGCTGGAAATACAGTGCAGCGAATGATTTGAACTACATCTGTACAGCTGAAGAGGTAGAGTTTATAGATTCATGCAGCCTCAATTATAGAACACTCCTTAAAGCTTAGAGCTGGGAAAGGCAGATGGGAAACTGCTTTCCTGTCAAGAAGGACCCCCAACATAAGAAATTCCATTTCAGATGTTTACATGTTACAGTTGCCTTCCAGAAGATGAACTGAGATCAGCTCCTTTCATATCACTAAATTTTCATCACTATAATTTAATTCTCATAATCTTTGTATTATTTACTGTTTTACTAGTTCTTCAAAACCTCTTAATTTCATGTTCCTCACTCAAAGCTCACATTAAGTATTTAAGCAAAAGGGTATCTAAATTATGCACTAAGAAAAGCTCTGTTTTCAATTTCATTCCAACAAACTTCAAGCTCAATAAGCATGTGTTGTTGGACTTCATTTACATTTCCCTATGTCAGATTCCCAAGCAGAGTCTGAGTGAGCCACTGATTTTAAGTGGCAAGACTAGCAAAAGATAAAGCTACCTGAATATTCAGGTATCTGCATGTTGCTTTGAGAGTCATCTTTGCATTTCTTTATGCAAAAGTACATTTGTGTTAACATAAGTTTATTGAAATCAGAAACAAGCTTAGACTGTCTACTGATGACAAGTGGTACCAACTACCAACCTACAGGTCAGATCTACAGTACGTGTAAGCAATAGTATAAGCAATACAAAAACCCCAGTGTCTCCTTACCACTTGTTGTGCAATGTTGACATTAGACTGTCCGAATGTTTTTGGCAGGAGCTGTTTTCCAAGCGTATTTACTGTAGAAGGATGAACAGCCAATAGAGAAACAACCCCTAAAATACAAGTAGATAGCTTCAGGTCAGCCACATTGTATTATTTTAGTAATTCCAGTTTCATCTATACTACCAATGCATCTTAATAGAAACTAGCTCTAAACTGCATAGAGAGTCAATATAAAAGTAACATTCACACATTTGAACCAAAAGAAGAAATCAAGATTCATAGTACGTTCTCTCAAACTTTCTCCTATGTAACTTTGTAAGTCAGTAGGCTAGTATGAACATGTTTTAATTTTCTGTAACCCGATTTTTCTCTCAAAGCGTAGTGGCAGAGGCAATGGGCATCTGACAGCGTAATCATCTCCTCTTCTATCCCTGTTCTTTGTAGCAATTGAAATCTCTTCCCACACCACCTGAAAAACACGCCGAATGTCCCAGGGTAGGACATATCCATCTGAGATATGCTGGGCTCCAAGAAATAAAATTTGGCTAGCACCCACCTTTCCAAGGGAGTATTCCCAACTTTCCCCTAAGTATCCCCTCCAACCTGAAGGAGGGAATTACAGAACAAAAGTCTTCAAGCAAAATACATACAACACAGTAGACTAACCCTGCAAGGAAAGCTGCTCTCTCTCTGTTCATAAGCTATCCACAGTGAGCATCAATAGATAAGCCACGTAAACCAAAAATTCAGCTACCAAATACCAACCCAGGTATCCAGCAATTTGATGCTCCAAGCCAGTTTAAAAACAAAACAAAGAAAAGAAGCAACAAAGACTGACTGCAGAAAAAAGAATAATGGGACAAACAAGTCTTAAAATACTGGAGACATCTGTCATGCGGTTGTCAAGGGCAGACATCAGCAGTTCTTTCCCTCGGATCACTTTTAAAGGGGCCAATGAGGCCAGAAGGGCTTGGCACAACTCCCATTCTGCTTCCTTTTCCATGTTATACAATACAAAAGCAATGAGCAAACATTTTTACAATTTCATCAGGGGGGCCCTAATGAGTCCTTCATGGCTACCATCCCTCTTACTCATTCAGGCAAGTCCACAGAGAATTGAGACAACTCCAATCTTGTTTAAGCCTTCGCTTTCCAAAAGGCTTGTACTTCTTAGCTGCTATTACTACACCGCATCAAACCAATAGCTTCACACAAGAACCTATTCTCAGTCCTCCAAACCTGCATGCAGCAGACTGTGTTCTTCCATTATTAACCAACTTTCCAGTGTTCTTTCAGAAAGTCAGCAGCTATCTAGTTTGTAATAGATGTCTGTTATTCTTTCCTGTCCCTTCAAGTACACCGACCACTAGCACAGCCTGTTTTCTGTGTGCTCTTCTCTGCAGAACACAGCAAAGCAATAAAAACTACACTGGCTATTAGTGCTTGTGTATCTTCTCAGCTTCCTGGAGGTCCTGGATGTGTTTTTTTAACATCCTCTCACTGCTTTAAAAACATCAAAGCAATCTGAAGATTGTATTTCCAGTAAAAAAAACAGAGTTGTAAGTGCTTTCCAGTGTTAAAACACATCATTTATTTGATCACCTCTCCTTACCTCTGATGGTTCGTGTTGCCCACACACTTTCTAGTTCTCCTAGCCTTTGAGATTTATTTTTACAGAGGACAGGTATGGACACATTGGTCATGACAAAGGAATGCCATATGCTACAACAGCATATGGCATTCCTTTGCTATAGCAGAAAACTCCACAACTTGTTTTCTGTTTTATTGCCTGTTCTATTCCAAACAATTCACAAAATTCAATGTGCTTGTTCCTCACCAAACCCTGATACAACATGTGAATAACATACCCTGCCATGACTTCAAGATCTTCTAGAGTGCTAATAGCTCCACTTGGGACACTTACTGTATCTAGTTTGGTTTTCACCAAATTATTAATCCAGGAGAGGACTGTCCCATTATGACACCTTAGGTTCTTTAACAGGCTGATTAAGGACCTTGATAGCCAAAGGCTTTTTGATATTTTTTAAGAAATCCAAGGACATGGCACTGATAAGATAACCCTTATCCACAAGGTTGTTGACTCTTTCAAAGCATGACTTTGAAAAGACATTAACTTCACAACCTCCCTTTTCCTCTCCCTCTAGAAAAGCCCTGTTAATGCCTGCCCATTATCATGTTTGTCCATGTCTTACTCCTCTGTTATGTGCTCAACCAATGTGCCTAACTAAAGTTTATTCATCTGCAGTTACCTGAGCCCTTCAGAAACTGGTGTACAAAATGTGGCTTTCTATCCTTCTGGTATTATATGAATTACACATATATTGAGTTAGCAGCACAGAAGTACCATTGCTAGGCCCTTTAGGAACTCAGATAAGATAATTATCTGGACAAGGTGATTTATAACCATTCATGTCATCAGGTTTTTCCTAAGACAACAACTTCTAGGAACACTTCAGTAGGAAAACTTCATACAGAACAGCATTGCTCTGAGACTCCCCACAATCATCTTGACCACCTATTGACACTTCAGATGCACTCAGAGGTTAGATCAGATGTCTTCCAACCTCCTTATTCATTTCATTCTGTGAATACAAACAGCTATGTTGAATCTGCGTGAAGGGAAAAGCACACGCTATGCTTCTTCAAACTGCATTAACATTTCCTGTGGTGCTGTGCCAGAGTTAATCACACATCTGAACCAACCTGGCTCTATACAGAAACTGCAAAGTACGTCTGTCTGCAGCACTTCATTCTGGTGTGTTTAAGAATAAATTCCTTATGCTATCAAGTTGTTTCTTAAAATTATTTACGACGTAAAAAAAAAACCATGCAAAAATGTTGTGACTCCATGCAACAGCACACATCAGGGTTCGATGTGCAGAAAAGGACTGGGGTGTTATTTGTGGGAACCTAATCTCTGCCTTCTGTTAAGTGGAGAGTTCTAGAGATTTACAGAGCACACGACAAAAGGAAAAGAGAGAACAGTCACAAGTTGTTGCACAGCAAATTCCAACCAGATATGAGGAAAGAAAAGTCACAATGAGAATGGTAAAGCACAGCAACAGGTTGTCTGGGAGGTTGCCTGGAGATATACAGAAAAATTCAACTACTGAAGACTTTGTGCTTCGAAGCTGGCTCTGTTTGATTGTAAGGTTAGATCAGATGGCTTCCAACCTCCTTATTAATTTCATCCTGTGAATACAAACAGCTATGTTGAATCCGCATGAAGGGAAAAGCACACGCTATGCTTCAAACTACATTAACATTTCCTGTGGTGCTGTGCCCGAGTTAATCGCACATCTGAACCAACCTGGCTCTATACAGAAACTGCAAAGTACGTCTGTCTGCGACACAAACTGGCAAGGAAAGACAAATGTAACTGGAATAAGAATAACACAATTCACAGTTTGAAGCAAAGTCAAAGTCAAGCTATAAAAGGTATCATTCTAAATAGGAAAGAGCATAACTGCTTAACAATGGGGGTGGGGGGAGAAAAAAGACAAAACTGAGGGCATCTGGTGGTGGGTTTGGGTTCAGTTTTAGGGTTTTTTTGGTGTGTGTGTGTGTGGGGGAAGAGCTGTGGTGTGCTGTGTTTTTTTAATTGTTTTATTTTTCCAAGGGGTGTTTTCAATTTGCCTCTGCCCAAGTGCATCCTACTGTTTTCTCATTTACGTCATGTGCAACCCTTTTCCTCATGTGCACTTGAACTTTCATCAAAGGCTCACAATGCTCTGGTTTCAGAATACTTTTGTGAGTGTGGCTTTGCTGTTTGTTTGCCTTATCTTATTAACTTCACTTTGCAAGTGACTGACAGCTCAGTTTCTCAAAGGAATTTTACTAATTATTTGTTAGTTACTCTAACAGCAAACACTGCAATCTGAATATCCCTGTACTCTGTGGCCAGCATATGGTGAGTGTAACAGCATGTAGAAATTAAAACCACAAGTTTGCAAACAGCTTTGCTGGCTCTTTTTTGACTCTTCTTCCTTTTCAAAACAAAAACATAATATTGCTAGCTCTGGCAAGTCTTCCACCCCTCCCACCCCCCATTCTGAAGACCTCAAAAGCCATGGGAAAAGGCCAAATAAAGAACAACATAAATTTATATAGAACGATGTAACTACTACTTAAATTCTCAGTCTCCCAAACAACACCAGTTTGGAAGATTACTCTTAGTAATTTATAAGCAACCATTAAACCTATGGGGAAACAGAGCTCCATCAAGATGAAGTTCCAGAATGCTTCCTAACAGACGATAATGATACATTTCTAGACCACAGCAATGCACACCTGAGGTGTATAGGTGAAAAGTATGAAAAGTTTAGTATCTAGTAAATTTAATAGTCACTTTCTGTAGCATTTGCAGTAAACCTCTTCTAGTTGGTTATATATTAAAGCTACATTCTCTAACAAGATTAAGCCTTGTCTTGGCAACAGCTGAAAGAATAGGATATAAAGTGTGAAGAAGTTTATATTGCATTTCAATAAGCTAATTCATTTCTTATTAGTTGTGGGCTAGTGTGTATAGGGGAGGAGGGAAGGGGAGGAGACACTTAGATCTAAGAATATAAAACAAAAAAAAAGTCAAACTATAAATATGATATTTGAGCATAAATATAGACTGTCATATTTTCAACTACACTCTTACAGTAATTAGCACATTTTCAAAGTAAATTATTTGCCTCTAGAAAGGGAAAATACGGCTGTACTGGAGATGCATGTAAACAGTCTCAAGTGCAAGCTGACATGATTTTTCAAAATAAGACATTCTAGAATAGACTAATACCCAACAGTGCTTGACACAGAAAAGCTGCTTTTGATGCATACATCATGTGTTTTCTAGAAAGCTAAGAAAGCCAGTGCATGACCAGCAGGTCCAAGGAGGTGATCCTGCCCCTTTACTCTGCTCTTGGGAGACCTCACCTGGAGTACTGTGTACAGTTCTGGTGTCCTCAACATAAAAAAGGACATGGAACTGTTGGAACAAGTCCAGAGGAGGGCCACGAGGATGATCAGGGGACTGGAGCACCTCCCATATGAAGACAGGCTGAGAAAGTTGGGGCTGTTCAGCCTGGAGAAGAGAAGGCTGCGTGGAGACCTCATAGCAGCCTTCAAGCATCTGAAGGGGGGCTATAGGGATGCTGGGGATGGACTCTTCATTAGGGACTGTAGTGATAGGACAAGGGGTAACAGGTTCAAACTTAAACAGGGGAAGTTTAGATTGGATATAAGGAGGAAATTCTTTCCTGTTAGAGTGGTGAGGCACTGGAATGGGTTGCCCAGGGAGGTTGTGAATGCTCCATCCCTGGCAGTGTTCAAGGCCAGGTTGGACGAGGCCTTGGGTGATATGGTTTAGCATGAGGTGTCCCTGCGCATGGCAGGGGGGTTGGAATTTGATGATCTTAAGGTCCTTTCCAACCCTAACTATTCTGTGTTTCTATGATACAGACAGGATCAAGGAGTAATGCAGAATAACACTTGCACAGCAGAAGAAGCAGTACCCTTTAACAAAATCTGCTATTTATCTGCCTACAAACTGTTCCATGTAAGTGTTCTCTTCATACAGTGTGCAGTAAATAGCTTTTGGTTACTGGCTACATTTAGGGGAGGCCTTCTGAACTGGACCTTTGCTTGCATATAGAAATAAATCATTTTACCAAGAGGACAGATTTCTTTGCAGAATTTTAGCGGTAAAGAGGACTGGTGATACAGTTAATTATGAACATTTTAAACAGCCTGAGATGCCACAGGAAGACACAGCACATCTAACAGTAGATAAAGGACTGCCCTCTACAGACAAAGCAGTAGATCTCTGCAAGAGCCCACTGCTCCAGTTCATGGAACAGTAACAGCTCTGAATTTGCCACTTCAGGTCAAAGAGGATGGCCTGAGGTTCTCCTAGCTTCAGAAGCAGAAATCCCATCCACTCTAAGTGCTCTACCACCTTCTGACACAATCTTTGTGTTTTCCTTATTTACAAAAGAGAGAGCAGTCAACAGAACAAGCCTAATTCCTGATAATGAAGTCTTTAACAAACTAAGTCTTGTCAGTCTTCTAACACAGAAGGAATATAGTATAGGCAAGAACTGAATTTGGTAAGCAGGTAATTTTGCAAACACTTTCTGAACTATTATAACCTCCTCAAAAGAATATACAGAATAAGAGTGGCTTTTCAGAATGCAAATTCCTACTGTCTCCTGCAACAGTCTCAACCAAACTCTGCCCAGCAGACAAATCTGTAGTAAATACTCTATATGATCAGTGGTTAGGAGTTAAGCAAAAGGTTATTTTAAGAAAAGTCACAAGAACTAGTAACTAAGGGAGTATCAGCTGAAGAGCCAATAGGTCTCTTTTGGGAAACCAAAAAAGACCAGTGAGACCTTCCATGAGTGAGAGGTCTAAGGAAGTGACACAGACACTAGATTTCATAGTGATCACCACTTCTGGGATGTGCCGGCTGGAATACTGCATTCTTTAGTTTGGGAATTTTTTAAAAAAATAAAAAAATAAAAAAATAATCAATAGGAATAGAACTTCTCTAAAGCTAGAGCACCTGCCCTGCTTCAGATGCAAATGTTGATACAAGATTACATAAAAGCTCTGAGAATTATCTGGAAAAAAAAAAAAAAGGTACAGATTCAGTCTTCTGTATGTGGATTTTTGCTTCTTTTTGGTAAGAGGAAGAATCTCTGGAAGGCTCCAAATCTCCACCATTGTCCAAAACAGGATTCAATCTCCATCTCATTTCAGAGATTGTGCACCTGTGTTTGAACAGTGGTGAAGCAGGGGTCAGAATGTCACCTATAGTCAAGATGGGAAATAATGCACAGAAAGTAAGAATTTCAGAGGTATGGAAAGCTGGTACAGCCATCTGGACACAGCTAAGTAGGCTGAGAGAAGTGCCCAACTCATCTATACAACTAACACTGAACAAGAGGTAACAAAAGAAAGGCCTAAAAGAAACACCCTGAAACTACAATGTACCATATCAACATCAAAACAAGAAATGTTTTCTGTATGAATTAAATATCCCACCTCTTTCTCTACCTCAAAGCATGATGACAGCAGGAAATGGTGTACTAAAGTCTCAAATCCATTAACCTGTCTCAATACAGTGTCCAGCACAAGGCATGACAATGATGTCATTCAATCCCAACACTAGGTACAAAGGAAATAGAAATCAAATGCTAAGTAGCTCCCTCTAGGACTGTCTACAGTATTTTCAGTGCATTCTGCTTTACAAAATCTACCCTAAATCACTGAGCCTGAACCACTGCTTTCTTCCCCGTGCAAGAGGAGGAAGACAGACCTAGGATAAAAACATTAGTTTAAAGGTGCCATTTAAAATGCCTTTTATCCCATCCACATCACCTTCAAAGAAAATCACTCCTTGACACAAAAGCATCAACTTGACTAGTTTTAGATTATTAGATTATATATATACACAGAATATGTATGAAGAGTATAATTAGATGATGTGGGGAAGAAGACAGAGGTGACAACTGTATCCCAAGAGCTGACCCCTCAGATGGCACTCCTGAGAAGTTGCCTTTTTTAAGGTTTCTCTTGCAAACACCACAGATACTTTATGGTTAGTTGTATGCTAATTTTCAGAAAACGCTGAACTCTTTTTCTGAGGTTATAAACCTACCATAAGGCGAGACAACACATACAGGATTGTCTCCGTGAGCCAAATCAATTAAAAATATCTCTGCTCATTGAACACATCAAGCTACCCTGTTAAGACAACAAAAATGCTTATAAAGCAGTTATGAACATTTTTTACAAAGACATCAATCTTTCCCAGTGTCTAGTACTACTAAGGTCTTCAGTAACTTCTTACATCAACTGAAGACTTTTGGGTGATTCTTACCATCCTTGGATATGACTACTAATACTTTGGCTATTACAAACCTGTCCTTGCAAGTCTGTGTTGAAATAAACTGTGTGGTCTACCTTTAGACTTTTAAAAGTCTTTCTAGACTTTCCAAAATAATGCTCTTACTTGCAGCAACAGTTTTCTTTCCAGAGCTTGACTTTCAATAATAATAATAATTGGATTTACTTCAGCTGCAATAATACATAGGCATTTTATAACCAATGTTAAGGCATATATCTATTTGCTAAAGCCTGAATCACTTGCTCTGAAACAGCTCTCTACTTTTAGAGGAAAAACTGCAGACACTGCCAAAAATCAGAGAGAGTTTGATCTTGCAAATCAAATTAACAGTAACATTCTGTTGCAAAAGTTTGTCATATAAATAAAAAGAATAAGACAATCTTACAGCTAGACAGTGTTGATATGTAACAGTCTAAATACATCTTTAAAATTTACGTATTTGACTTCATTTTTTTCAATTACTGAGTCTGCAATGAAAATAAAACTAAAGTTTTTATGCCCATAGAATATGAAACCTTATCTTAAAGCGTGAGAGGCGGAAGGAGCTAAAGACACCTTTTACAAGTATTCTCTGGTTACATACCAATAATGCCACCTAGTGGCATGACAGATCTAAATTTTCTTCCTGAATAATCTAAAATTAATTTATACCCAACCTCTCCCGGAGGCTGGGTACAAGCACTAGAGGAAGCACAAGCTTGCAGCTCTTTTTCACCACATATAGATTGATGCCTCTTATTCTACACTCGAGATGCTTTTGAAGATGGACAATTTTGGAGCATTTTCTAGAATGGTATTTTATGTCCATGACCAATTTTCTCAAAATTACATACATTATAAATGATATATGTTTTGTTTGGGTTTTGTTTGTTTTAGGGGATTTTGTTTGTTTTTCTTGGGTTTGGTTTGCTTGTTTGGGTTTTTCTGTTGGTGAGTTTTGTGGAGTTTTGTTTTCTTTTTTTTAGTATTTTCTTCTCTTAGAACAGATCTCCAGATTCTACAACTTAATATGAGCAAGAGGTTGTTCAGCATTAACTGTTCAGTGTAACTGCTGAGCAAGATGAGTGATGTCCCCTTTCCATCACTCATCTAAGGAACAACTTCTACACACCCTAACAAAGCTCAGTCTAAAAATAAGCTATTCACAGTTCCCCAGATTTCTGCCAGTGCAAATTAAAAATTTACATAAGTCCATTCACAGGCTATTCTGAAAGTGTTGCAGCAAACCTGTTCAGGCTGTAAGAACTGCTGCATAATAACCTGGTTTTGTCAGAATAGTCAACCTTTGCTTATTTTTCAGAGTTGATTCATCTACCTACTTCATCCTGTACACACCTTACAGAACTTCAATTAAGTGTTGAGGAACCATTTCAGGAAAAATATTCTGCTTTCTCCCAAACCACATTTATGCAGGCATGTCCTTATTACCCAGCAGACAAGCCATTTTCTGTCCTCTACCACCCCCCTAAGCCCTTTATTCCTCTGACAGCTGAGCTCATTCTCCTTTCACATCTGGCTGGCAACATGTTCAAACTGTATCAAGTCTTCAGTTTCTTGTTGAGGTTACATTCTGAATTTGCTGAATTGTTCAAAGTTGGACTATTCAAAAAGCTGGTGGAATGTACTCCCTGATATTACTAATCCAATGACACCCTGACTGCTATGAGAACATAAGGAGAATTAACTTCAAAAAGTAGCCAAGCTCCTGCACTCTCCCCAAAGATCCTGCCCTATTACTGTTGTTGGGGGCAGCAGACTGGGCTAAGCAAAGCACTCATCTGACAGTAGGGAGATTTTTGATGCAATCAGTTCTCAAACTCTCCTTGTGATTGACTTGCAATTTCCAGAAAAGATTCTTTCATTTTAAAAAATAAAAAGCCAAAGGGGAGGACAAACAAACAAAAAACAAAAAACCCTTCCACTTTTAATGATGACTACAAGAGAAGAATAGAAAGAGTATTTCCTGACCTCCTTCAACTTACCTTAAGTGGTACACAAGATACACTTCTGCTACCCTGCAAAAAACTTACTTTGTATTTTGTTTTTGCATTTGTTTGGGCTTTTTTTTTTAAATATATTCTTGTGGACTGAATCCCATTACTTGTGAAAAGAACTGAAATTCCACACAAACTTAGCAAGACAGCGGAGGACCGAACTTTTTCATATAATAGTATGTAACGTAGACAGCTACTTTTAGAGAGTACATACCAATTTTGTGTATAATAGTTGCATTTTAAATTCCAGCATTTAAAGACTATACAACCCCCCTGTGAGTTACATCAGAGTGATTCGTGTCAGCAACTCAGGGGTCCTAGTGATCATTGCACTTTGTGTGGAGATGGAATCCCTTGTGATCATTGTGCTATGTGCAAAGGGTATGATAAGCGTCCCTGTCAATACCACAGTGAGGAGGAAGAAGAAACAAGGGAATAATTCCCCTGGGTCAACTGCAATATTGTGCAAAGAAATGTTTTGTTCATTGTTTAAATTGCATGAATGTTCTTAGAAAAGGGGGAGGGGGTAGGTAACTTAGAGATATGTCCTGTTACAGAACATTGTGAAATCTGTGCGCTGAACAAATAAACACATAAGGAGTGGAATTTATGGGGGCTAAGATGGTGGTCAGACTTGTGATAGACATAATATTTCTTCACCCGAAGACAAGACCCCAGCAACAGGTGGAGAAGCCCGATTGGCTGAAACCCAAGAAGCCCGGGAAAAGAAGACAACAGGATTGGCTGAAACCCAAGACCAAAAAGTGTAAGAGACTATCCCCTTAAGTTCCCCTCATGTGTCTCGGGCGGAGCGGAGACTCCCCGGCGCACCCAGCACTGCTTGCTTATTGTCTCTCGATATTAAATATAATAAAAATCAATTAAAACAGATTGGCAATATTAGGTTTTTATAACACCCCCTAAAAATTAAAAAAAAAATTGGCAACAGAAAATGAATACTACTTCACTGAATACATTCTCATATGTATCTGAGTACTTTAGTGACAAAATATTAGTTATTTTAAGCTCTGATTAAGACTACAGAGCCTGCATATAAAACACAGGCAATTTAGAGGCAAGAAACGTAAAATGATCAAGCCAAGAGAAACAGTTGTTTCTTTTCAAGATTTAGCGGCTGTCCATGAATTTTAAGAGAGTCTCTCAAAAGCAGTGAGGTGCAGAAATTCAATGAGGATAGCTTAGTTTCCTTATATTATTCATGGTGGTATACACTAAGAATAGAGCTTCAATGACTCTCAAACTGGAGGAGCTGCAAACCAGGATTATTCCCTTGAATTCATTTTAGAAATTCTGTAAACAACAAAATGGCCCTTACTTTGCCCAGTTCTACTTAAGCTACATGATAATGGAAGATTAACATTTACAATTCCTGCTGTCTAGACTGCACTACCCGTTTTGACTACCTCCCTACTGTAACAAGACTGTAACAAGGTCTAGACAGAGACACCTACATGGGTGTAAAATGTTCTCTAAGTACCTGTCTTGACAAAAACACAGGTTTTTACTGCCAACAAGGGTAGGGAAAATGGTATAGCTGTTAAGGAACAGGTATCTACTAGCACATTTTTTTTGTTCAGGTTTATGAGACTGTGTCAATGAACATACATGTGAACCAGTTAGTAAGTGTCACTTACTCAACCCTTAGCGCCTTCTTCATCAAAAGCAGATCACGGCAATTAGTCAGACAGCCCACTTCTGTGAAGCAATGTATATTTTAGACAAGGGAATGTCACAGAGAGAACCAAGTGAGATTCCAATCAAGTACCTGATGTAACTAGAAAAACTGTCAAGTTAAACTGACAGTAACAGAAACTGTTAAGATCTGCAGGTTGTGAAAGCAAATGCTTAAACAGGTTTCCTGAAATGGTATATAAAGGCTAGAGCAATAACATTAATGGAGATCACCTGTACTGGACTACAGGTTAATCTGATAGTACTATCATAAACCAATAATGCATAAAGTCAATAGATTTGTCAACAGTGAGGTTTATGAGAACATCAGACAAGAAGTAGGTGACTTTGTCGTACTGAATTTTACCCTACTTGGTACAGCCTATCAAAGCATACCATCTGCCACGCACAAGACTAAACCGGACTATTGTAATTCGGAACAAGCAACAAAGGAAAACAGCCATTTCACCAAAATATATTGTGAGGTGCCTGTGAACCAAACATGGCATTGCATAAAAAACATTAATGAGACCTCCATATAAATAGGACTGACACTTCACTTGGGAATTTTATGTACTATATGCTCACTTATGTTCCAGAAGGTTAATGAAAGCCATCAAACAGGGTCAAGGAGTGACGATAATGATAATCCAGAGGACAGAAAGAACTTACGTAATGAGGAAACTAGGAAATAGTGGCTTGGTGGCCTCTCAAACTAAAAACTCTTCAGATACCCTACCGTTATTTGTAAAGAATATGCAAACACACCGGAGAAAACTATCAAATGAAAAAGTAACACTGCCACCAGCAAAATGCATAAGCTGGCAAGAATATACTTAACTGGAAATCACAGACTATTTCTACAGTCTCATTATGGAACAGCCTTCCCACAAGAATACAGGGAACAAAAATCTAATCTTCATGTACAGCATCATCAGTTTAAAGAAGAGGTTATATGACATAACTGTCCAGAACTGCAGGCAACTGGAACTCAGCGGTGCTTCTGTTTTTTCCTCCCACTATGTTAATTACAAAATACAGCTCCTAACTCCCCAAGTGTTAAGATACTGTTGGTTTTGAGCTTAAATTCAAATTCAAGTTTATTGCCTGTGGTTTATCAAACTGCTTGATTACATTACACTATCACACATGCACAGCCATTATCTGAAAGTCCAAAACAGTTCTGTTCAAAATATTTTTTAGATAGGCTGGCACTAATGTGTATGCACTATCATGAAAATTGTCACAACCCATTTTAAACTCCTACACTCTTGCATTTCTCCCATTTGCTAGAACACAGAGCCAAAGCATGTTTTAGACCATCGTAGCCTTTACACTTAAAACCAAGCTACGCTAAGGAGATCACACATCGGATAACAAACTACCACTGAACTTCACACAGTTTAAAGACAATGATAAACCAGAAAAAAATAAATCTACAGTTTGCTTGCTGATTATGTGATATAACTTAGAAAAGCTTTACAAAAACTATGCTAAGTTTAAATAGCTGAAAGCCAGTAATAAAGCGTAACAACTAAAAATCACAAAATGGAGAGTCCTACTAAAAATTATGTTCTTACCTTTTCCAGGACTTAGGTTTTGGTCTATAAACACCTTAAGCTCTCCATTGGCTTCAATTAGTCCAGCCTGTTAAAGAAAGTAACTTCTATTAAAACTTAGAAACAGAGATACCCTTTACCATTAACAATGGAAGATAACATACCAGAAGTCTCTCCTGCTGCTAGTTGTATTGGTCACATAACTGACAATACATAATGTCACTGTTTGTGCCATAGTATTTGCAAATTTTTTTAAAACTTGATTTTATAAATACCATACTCTTTAAAAGCAAGCAGAAAATTGGTTTATACCTACTTTGCTATTTTGTTCTAAGTTCTTACAGTGTACATGCAGTGTTTTAACAGGCATCTGAACAGCCTTCTAATCAGAACCACTGACATCTGTGACAAGACCATTCTCTGTGGAGATACTATTTACCTATCACAGAAGTTAAAAACATTACAGCAAAAACAGTAGAGGTGGTAAAGAGCACCTTAACCCATTTTAATCAGAAAAAAGGCATTAAGAAGAAACACACTGAGCCCTTAAGTGGAAGAGCTATGTTTATAAAATAATCAACATCCTTTGAGAAAGATCACATTACAAGTTATTTTTAAAAATAAGTTTTGGATAGAAAACATTTATTAGTAACATTAAGTACTTGATGCAGTAATTCCCTGGCATCTCCAGACAAAACAGTTCTGAAAAAATAAAATAATGAAAACAGGACATACAGACTGTTTCCATTTAGAAAGAACAGCATGAAAGTTAACATTTGTACTTAACCATAATTTAGCATGTGGTGTTACAGACGCTGAAAAGCCCCTAGCCACATTTTGTGCATAGCTGCCATTTTTGCTGGCTGCCAAGTCTGACAGTCTTCAAGAGACAATTAAGTGGTTTGCTGTCAGTGAGCAGCGAAGCTTTCCCCTTCATAGTCTACCTGAAGAGCCCTAGTCACGCGTTGCCAGAAGCTCAGCAAATAAAGCGAGCCACTAGAGGGTGCTGTGGTGCTGTTATTTGCCAGGTCTATGACAGCAATGATTTCTTAAGACTGGAAACTTCACAAAACACGAAACCTTCTGTCCTTGGTGAAAGAAAGGGGAGAGAGGAGAAAAAGATGACCGAGCCCTGGGGACAGGCTGGAAAGTGAGCAGAAGAGAAATTTTGCTAATGGAAGCATAAAGAGCAGTGGCCTGTAACGGCATGGCAGTGGTGAGGCTCTGGTAGCGCAAAGAAAATATAAGTGAGGAGACAGCAGAACTGATGGGTAGAATGAAGAGCCTGTGGCAGTTCTGTCCTCCATTCTCCCAATTCTCCCCTCCTGAACCACCAAGTATCAAATCAGCATTTTTTTTAAGCTAACCTCAAGAATTTACCAGTATACAAAGAGTGCCTGTTCTCCATCTTGCCCACAGTAGGGATGCAAAGGTCCACTTGAAGAAATTAGTTATACTGCCTTACTTCAGGCACCAGAGCTTTCTATAAGCTTAATTCTTCATCACACTTACTATACTTACTACATAATTCAGAAGGGTAACAGCCTATATCAGACACTCTCGGAGAAAGAAATTAATACTCATCAGCATGAATTGGTATCATGTACAAAGATGTTACTACAGCTACATTGTACAGCAATTTGACATTCCAGAACATTGGAACCCAATGGCTATATGAAGATGAATTTGAGTGTTACATTATACTCCCAACTCTACCTCAGTTTCACAACAGGAGTGTTTAAACCACACAGGAAGTGCAGTCTCATTGCCTTTATTTCTTTAAATGCAGTCCTTCACTGCACAATTTCTGTTCAACAACAGAAAGAGGCGGTTTGTACTCAAGTATTCCTGCAAATTCACTTTTCCATGAAAATCAAGAAAATCAGTGAGACTGGAAAGACATTTAATATATTGAGTTTGTGATCAGTGGACCATGAATAAAATGGCTGTTTTAATCTGTAATGTCTTTCATTTTAGAAGCACATGAATTTAATAATTCTGAATTATTAAATCCATTCATCAGTTTAATATACAAAAGCAGACTTACATCAAGCTCACACATCAGTTACAATAATAATCCGAAGCCAAATATGTAAGCTGTGATATTCAGCAAACTCGAGTATTAAATACAAAATACTATTTCAGCAATTACAAATCAGGCAGTTCAGTGATCAGCTACTTAGTGGTTCCTTCCTATTTTTGTTAACTATTGTGGTCTCAAATATAACCATTTCTATTCATTAATTTTATCCTTAAGTATTTAACCAACCACTATACCCTAGTATCAAATAAACAAGCTTCAAGTTTTCTCCTACCTAATTAAAATATACACTGATAAATATTAGCCAAAACAGTATGCAACCCCAAAAACCACAAGCTAACCTGGCATTACAAAGGGTCAGGTTAGGGCTACGTGTCCTGGACCATGCTATTGTGTGACTGGAATTACGCAAGTCACGGACAAATTGGAGGGCACTGCAAAAAACATTGCATTTAATTAATAAAGAAATACACCTTGGGAAATCAGAGAACAGCGATCACTGAAAGACAAGAAGAATCCCCTCAGGAACCACAACACTGATGACGAGTACAGTAGTAACATTCCACCACCTTTCCATACCAGTGTCTTACTAAAGGTTCAGCTCTAGCATTTAAAACGGCTGGTAAATATTCAACTGATTTGTAAGAGTATGCCTAGGAAAGACTCCAAGAGAACTATTTGGAAAGAATATGACCAAATCCCACAGCAGATAGCACCCTCAGCTGCCATGATTGGTAATGAAAACTAATTTCTAATGAAAATTCTGTTATTCTAGCCTTAGTATGCTCTTCACTCTTCTGGATACATTATGCAGTTCTAAGGTTATAAAAATTTACCACTAGTTTTGAGTCTTCTCAGTCACAGATACAAGCTTTTGGTGGGAGAAAACCAAAAAGCAAAACTTCCGTCCTGCATGAAATTCTGGTGTCTTTGTTCTAAAATGGAAATACTAAAATAAATATTTCCATGTATTTCAGAAAAAATCCCACCATTTTTCAAGCATGTTATCTGGGACAGGAGACCAAGATTACTCCCTCTGTAACCTATGCAGCATAGTACAGTGCCCAAAAGAAAGAAAGAAAAGAAATAGAGGAAAATGTGACTATAGCTCCCATGAGGTCTATCTCAGTCACAGATTCACAATGGGACAGACAACACCCAAACAAAAACCAAACAAAAAAACCCACACACAACCCAACCCCCTCCCCAAAACCAACACACCCCAACAACAAAACCAAACACACCAGCAAGTATCTGCTTTTCCCCAGTGGAAAAGTGACCTTCTGCCAAGGAGGGTTTAGACATAAAAGAAATGTTTTTTTCTGATGGGAAAAAAACATAGCTTTCAGGTCTTATCAAGCTACTCGTTACAAGATACATTATTTTTTTCATCTGACAATGCCTTTATTATTATTATTATTATTCCACATTTTCTTCTTATCTTTCCATGATTCTCAATTTCAAGATGCATTACTTCCTTTGATGATAACACTAGGGCTGCTTGAAATAATACCATGCTCTTGATACTCAATTCTGAAAGCTTATTAAGTGCATATAACTTCACAATTTAGTACTGCTTTCCTCTTCAAAGAGACTCTGTGGCTAGCTAGGTATAATTCTCTGGCTACATAAAGAACCTCCTAACATCCTAAACAGGGAACTCACACCCCCTTTATCCTTGTCACATGACAACAAAATCAGCAATTTAAAAAAAAACGTTTAAAAGATCTTGACACTCAACATAGATTCTAAACTGTAGTAACTTAAGATCTCCTTTCCACAAATCAGAGGATTAAGGTTAAAGACCACTGGACAAATAAGTAAGTCTGGTAATTTTAGTTGTGGAAACTATGCTGGAGTGGAGTTCCCAACTACTACCTGAGCTTTGTCACATCATTCAGAACTTCTAAGGAAAAGAAATCAATTGATGCACTAAACATATCAAAACTTCAACTGAAGTTAGCTTTGGCTGGCTATGAGGTCATCAGCTGTCAGGGGACTAAGGGCTGGAAAGTCTATTTTTGTTTTGTTTACAAGGAAAAGCTAAAAAGACTAAAAGTGCCCTCAGCCTGAAAGTCAGTAAACTGGGAAACATCTTTTTTGTTGGGATTAAAGTTAATGTGAAACAAAATTTGCTCAGAATTGCATTCATTTAATAAGTCCCTTAGTGCAGACTATCACAGAATAATTTAGTATCTTACTAACAACACAGAAGTTATGCACCAGAAACACACTTATGACAAAAGTATCATTTCTTCCACAGCTTTTCAGACTCATAACTTCTTAATAAAAATTGATGTTAAATTAATTCACTAAACTTTTAAATGAAACAGAGAAGTTTCAAGCTGAATGTGGACTGAAGGACAAGCAACCTATAAAAGCATGACCAAGAAGCTTGACTGAAACAAGACTGGAAACGTACACATGGTTAAGTCTATCACATTTATGAGAGGAAGGTCCCTCCACTACTCTTAAGTAAAACAGGGAACAGAAGGGTGCTTTTATGCCACAGAAATACCTCTTCTACCTTGCTTTTAGATAACAAGACCATTTTTAGTGCACTCCATGAAAAAAGAGACGAAAGAGCAGCAAAATGGGCAGAGAGAAATGGAAACAGGTATTTGCCAAAAGGTACTGAGAATAGAAATCTGCTAACAGAAGATTTAGCCCTCTAGATTGAAGCACAGCACTGGGTTCGACAGCAAAACACGAGATGTTTGTGCTTAATATACAATAATGGTTGCATACTGGGAATCAGAATGGGACAGACAGAAAAACAGACAATCTGGGAACTGTCTAGGAAAGAAACAGAAAATGAGCTAGAAAATCAGATGAAAGATGGCAGCTTAAGGGTTGAGGTAGAGAAACTGGGAGTCACTGAAAAAGTACAGGCAACAACTGATAAGAACCTATAAGAAATTTTTACTAGACGGAGATTGGATCCTTTGAGGAGAAGGGAAGAACACAGGAACAAGGAAGACAATCTATTCTAAACTATGACTGAAAGGATAAATAAGCTGGGACTCAGACTGAGAACTTAAAAAATGTATCACAAAAGAAACAGTAAAGACAGAACCAGAAAACAGAGGAATTGGAACGGAACAGTATTCCTGTTAAGAGTACATTTGCTCCCAAAGGTCATCAAAGGCATCAGGAGGATGCTTCTCCTGTCTACAGGTGTTTGCAAAGCCTGTTAGTCAACAACTACCCATCATGTGCAAACTGCACCTAACTCAATCGGTACACAATGACAACCTCTACTCATTTCGCTGCTTAAGAGTAGGCAATAAATGTAAAGGCCCTATGACAAGCAATTTTGCTACTTGCCACATCACTGACAATGTTGAGTTTTGTTTTGGGGTTTTGTTTGCCTTACTTTAATATCAGGAAGCAACAAACACACACAATGGAAAATCAGCACAGCTACAAAGTAACGCTCTTTAAGCAACCTTAATTCTTCTTTCACCCTGTCCTGGGTTCAGGAAAAACATAAGCACATGTCATTTGCAACAAGATGATAATGCACTATTTTTCCAATGGATTCTCATTCAGGGACCAAAGCAAACATGATCTGGAAATGAATCATCACATAACTGCAGGAAACTATTTTTAATGGGATATCAAATTCATTTTTCACAGAAATTAAAAGGCACTTAAGAAGTAAAGGACTGAAACAAAGGGAAAAAAGTTCTTATATTTAAAACATTAGAATTTCATTTTGCAAATGAAGTCAGTAAGAACTATTCTTTACTGTATAAAGTAATACAAAAGAACTCTTATAGTCAGGCTATAGGAGTTTGATCCTGTAAAATTCTCAGATGTATTACTTCACTGAGTCTTAGTAGGTGCCTTCTGAAACAGAGCTCGTACCACATCCTCAGTTGATGGCACCACCTTCAAGATTAATGTGTTTTGTCAGCCAATCAGCGATAAGCTATACCACAGAAACGAGCTTTCAAAAAACTATACTGGAATTATTAGCACTTTAACCAGCAAGGGCTAGTAAAAGCATTATATAGTAAAGATTTGGATCACACAGAACTGCAAAGGTAAAAACTAAATACAGATGAGTATCTCAGTTAAATACATCAAACTTTGGTTTGAATATAGGCTCCACCAATTCTACGCATAAGCCGGACACTGTGTGTACAAAGAATGACACCTGAGGTGTCCTTATTGCAGAATGTACCAAGACCATTCTTTAGCCTTCTTGGCTGTTCTTTCCGAACACACAGAGCAGCACATCTAGAATTTCACAAAAACTAAATGAAGAATTCATTTTGAAGATAAGTCAAACAGTGGTCCAGTCTAAGCAGCAGCATAGATCAAAAATACCACTGGAGCTAAAGCCATTACACGGTGCTGTTTCTTAAGAGTAGTTCTATTGCCCAAGCGATACAAGTCTTGAAAAATTTAAAGCTGACACCCCAAAATCTAACAGTAAAGCTGTAATAGTGAATCAAAATAGAATACAAGATTCCTACGGCGAGTATGACCAAAACACTGGTTTGCTAATTTACCAAATAAATTAATCGGAAAATAAAAATCATCATTTGCATGTTGGACCAAACACTCATATGCAAAGAGGTACCACCAGCAGCCACTTCCACAGCAAGCTCCTGGTGCTGTTCTAGACTTGACATTAACAGACTTCTGTTTTTCCAGCCAAATTAAATCTTTACCGCCATTTGCTCAACAGCATCTGAACCACAGCCGAAACTGTTGTTAAAAAGGACCCGTTCCAATGCAATTTGTCTCACCAACCTCCTTATCAGCCTATTATGAAGCTACAGCAGCCCACAATGTAATTTTCAAGCAAGACTGTGTAACCATTAATGCAATACTGAGACACTTTGCAAACGTAACGCGACACAAGACAAGTAGCTAGAAGCATTTGTGGGGATATGGCCCACTGACAATCTTTAAAATCAAGCTGCCTGCTATCTGTCTGAGAACCAGTTCAACACAGAGACATTTAGCAAAGATTGGCCCATTTTTCCTCCCACTTCTAATTAGCCACAATAAATCTCCATTAAATGATACCCAGACAAACACTGAAGTAAGTGATCCCTAGTGTAACTTTAAAAAGCTGCTTTTTTGTTTAGTGTGTTAAGTTGACAGCACGGTGTATTTACCCAATAATACTACAAATACATATTTATGCTGTCATTAACTCACATATACAATTAATAAAGAAGTTAAACCACTTGAAGGATACCAGAAAACGCTTTATTTACACAAATAAACTGGCAAGGTGAACGGCCAACTTCTGAGTTGCTACTTTCTGACTTATAAATACAAAGGGGAAAAAAGGAGAAACTATTATTGTGTAATTGGGATGTAAAAAGCTTAGAGATCACTTCCCTTCTGCCTTCTTTGAAAAAGCATGTTTTAAAATTTTAACAACATTCAAAATCCCAGACCGAGATGCCTTTGTAGAAGACCTAATTTTATCTTATTTGATCTTAAGTTTGCAAACTTCTGAACACTTTAGAACTCACTAAGGGCAAATAGAAATATATCAAGCTACTGAGAAGTCACTGAACTGGTATCAAAGAAAGCTGATTTACTTAAGATTCACTAAAGACTTAACTTTTCTAGTCTGCCTCACTGAAATTCCCAGTATATAACCAAAAATAAATATAAAAGGAGAAACACATGCTGGTATTTTAAGAAAAGTCTGAAAAACATTTTGAAGATTTCAGTACTTTCTAGGCACTGAAAGTGCATCATGCAGAAGAGATCCAAAATACATCTTTTTCCTACTTCCATTAGGCTTTTTTTTTTTAATCCATCCCAAATCTAACTTTTCAGACCACAAAGACTTGCTCAAGATTGATGTAGAAGCACCACAGGAAAGTTATTAAGTATAACTTTTGTGGTGTTCTCAGAAAATTAATATGCAGAAGTGCAGAGCTTTTTCCCCCAGATTTAGCAAACCTATCCAGTAAAGCTGAGGTAAGAAATCAATCTGCTGTGGGGTTTTGAATATCCTTTGAATGAAATATTTATTAATACTGTAAAATAATGTAACTGGATTGAACTACATACCCAAATGTACTCCAAATACTCAATTAAAATAAACCATCAACCTTAATCCCTATATCTCTAGGCCTCTTACACAGTAATGTTAGATCAGGTCCTGAACTTTGTTCAGGCAGCACTTCTTACATGGTATCCCTCAGATTTACACATGTGCACACTGCTTTCTTTACAAAGTTAGATACCTGGGTCATAGCTGCTACTCAGTAAGATTAATAAAAGCACCAGGAAATACTGAAGAGATAAAGTAAGTTTTATGCAAGGTAGAGATGAAGAGAAAAATCCTTCATTATGTAATTCAAGTAAAAGACGTCAGTAAACTATAATTAAAAAAAATAATTATAATCTAATTCTAGAAAGAACAGTTCAAAAGCCAGTGCCATGGTCAGCAACCTATGAAACACTAAAATGCACGAGCTTTCCAGAAGAACTGCTCTCAAGAAAGATATTTCAGTCTGTGAGAAACTCTGAAGACTAACAGTGGTATGTCACCTTAAGAAGTTCATGAAACACCAAATTAGTTTTTCAACTGCCTGTTCTTCATGAACAATTATATATTTTTTAAATGACTGGAAACAGTCAATGCAATGCTGGTGAACAACTGAAACGATCATAAGCAACTGCTACTACAGACAGTATTTTGTTTGTGCAATTCACCTATTTTGATATATGCAATTATTGAGATCAGAAGGAATCCTACTCATTCCTTTTGTCTAGCCCCTTTCTCCTCAGTACACGCAGTAACACCATGCACTGGACTACCCCGTGTAACAGGCCCAGTTCCTGCAAGCAACTCCTGCTTCTTCTCTTCTACCTAAACAGTGGCTCTTAAAGACCCACAAGCTTCTCCTTCTTTATGGCTGCTTAAGAAGCCTCAACAGTCCATTTGCAACAGAAGTACCTGAGAGGCAAAACACAGTCAGAGCACAAGTTGGATCTTCAGCTACACTGCAGGAGTTCTTAATTTAGTGATGGAAGGTATGTTAACCATTGATACTAGAAAGTATTTGCGGCCTTAATTTACTGATAATTCTCAATACATAACAGAATATAAGAGTGGCCAGCAAATATTCCTCAATCTTAGAGCGGGAACTGAAAGATAAAAAAAGGAAGTTACCAAATTTACCTTCTTGCTACGATAATTCCTGCTCCTCCTTTTGATGCTGCCTCCTGCCTAATTTTAAGCATGCCAAGGATGGACAGGTCACAGTTCCACCTAGAGAACTGCACTCCCCACCAAACTATTAATCCCATGAATCCAATGAGCAGCAAACGTCAGCTGAGGACCTCAGTGCGTACATCTGGCTCCGCTCCTCCAGCTCCTGTCTGGAAGGTGCCACATTTGTAAGCAGTGAAAGAGTTTACAGTAGACTCAGCAGTCTTAGCAAATGACACTGATTAACCAGAGAGGATGGCTAAGATGGAGTTTCTGGAGATTGTCTGCATGTGATGACCCCCTCTGTCTCAGACCAAGAAACTTCCCACACAGTGCAAATGTACGTGCCAAACTGTACCAAATTCCACTGACCTCAACCTCATTTGTCATTCAGCCTCTGACAAGCAATAGAATGATCCCACTCCCAAGTGGAATCAAGTCCTTGAGATACTGTAATTGGTGTTCTCTTGTCCACGTGTTTTTTCCCATTGTTTCTTTAAATTACACAAAAGGTAGTCTTCTAATGAAGTAATGAAGGTCTTCTGAACTGAATGAATGATACTCTATGGCCAATCGGCCTGATTCTGTTAGAACTGCTTCTCAGCTCCACCACACAATGATCATTTGCATAAAACTAAAAAATTGTTATGCTTATTGCTATTACCAGGCCACAATATGCTTCTCTTTTTTCCTTTACATTTACTGCATTCCAGATACCCTATACTTTTTATAAAAGGTTTGTGGTTTTTTAAATATATTGATATACCCCCAGTTACTTTAACCCTCACCAGCTAGTATTTTTTTTTGCATTATTACTTTTCAACTTACCCTGCTATAACATTACTTCTGATTATGCTCTTAAAACTCCACCTCCAGGCTCTTAATTAAGGTGCTCCATATGAAGGTATCTTTCCCCCTGCCCCCAATAGCTCCCTGACCACTGCTGAGAAAATGGGAGTATTTTGCAAAAAAAAAAATAAAAAAAAAATAAAAAAAAATGCTTTGCTGCTTATTTCTTTTTATTGTACGCTCTGAAAAGCATTAGAGGAATACATTTTAAAGTAATATTTAACAGAATTTAGACTTGGGTCAAATAGCTGATGAGCATTATCTTGCCATCTGTTGTACCTTTGCAATTATTTAACCCTTTATAAAAACATCTGAGTTTACTGGTATTCTCCATCATGCTCCCCGTTTGTTCAGTTACCCAGTAAAGTCTTAGTCTGCAAACTTTTACAAGTATTTGACTTTTCAAAGAAATCTTTTCAAATTAGAGTTTTTGTAAAGAGGTATAAGAAGAGCTGGAAGAGAGCAACAAAAGGGAAAGTGATCTCTCCTGTGGCAGGTGGGAGGAGGGGTTAAGGAAGAGCATGCTCCCTCCTGGTGCCCTGGCTCCACACCTTCCTCTTCTGCAGAGCTGCCTGCTGCACCCACGCCAGAGCAAGCACAGGCCCCAGCAGCACAAGAGCAGGACATGCACCAAGCCTGTGTTCCAAGGCTGGAGCACACTGAAGCATGTTTGGCCATGTAAATGCCACCTGAAACCCAGACATAGCATAGTAACAGCACGGTCCTTACCACAGTTTAGCCATCTCAGCTCTGCTGAGAAAAAGGGAAGGAAGGGGTGGGGGCAGTCATCAACTATGCCATCTTCTTCACCACTACATCTCACAGTCAGTTAGTGCACTTGATAGGTGACATGGCAGAACTACGAGCCATTCATCACAGCCATATTTCCACGTCAGAATGTTTAAATTTACAGTGGTGCAGGTCTTCATGGATTCACTACCCAGAAATTCAGTGATACAGTGATACTGTCTCTATCATGATTAATGCCACTATTTACCTTGGAAAAGAACTTGGATTTTGGACAAAAAATATAGGAATAATTCTATTCTCTTCTGAAAAAGAGCTATACTAAATAGCATCTCTATTTTCCAGCATTAAACCAAACTTAACAGGACCCATAATCAGACCTGGAAATTTAACATTTCCCAGCATTCACTACACGTTTTAGACATCATGTAATGGTGGGGTATGTAATAGTCTGCAAAAAGCTAAGCAGTTCATCTTTCCTCCCTGAGGCAGGATTAAGTACGTATAGAGGTTTTTAAGAACAGGTTAGACAATCCTTCACTTAAGATTGCATACCCTTTCTAGCCACCCTAATTGGGTGCTCAAGTACATTGAAAATTTTACCTAAAACCTGACCTAGATTTTCGTTTTTCCAAATTCAGCTGATTAACTCTTGCAATAAAGACACTGAAAACATTTTCTTTTCCTATCTGTAGCATCTTCTTCCATTTCTGAAGTTTATTATCATACATCATTCCTCCCTTTTCTACAATAACCTACGTCTTTCAAAAATGAGGCTTGTTCTTAAACGTCTTATTCTCATTCTGCTCCCCTAGACCTCTCAAGATATTCATCAGTATTCAGGTGCTAGTACTTCTTCACTTACTTGATTTCTCCCCCAAAAGCTAATATTAAACAACTGCACTTGAGTAGCTCAATTAATTTGAACTGTTTCAATTTCATCTAGTTTAGCATTCCCCTTTCATTTTCTTCCCACTTATATGGCCTTTCATTCCCTGAACTCTGCTATCTGCAACGTACTTGGCCACTCTTATCTCTTCCAGGCAAGCTCTGAGCAACTACGCATTTCTGGTTACTTCTCTGCGCATTAAGATGTTTTTCAATTGCTTCTGAACTACTACAACTCTCTACAAGGTTAGTTTGTTAAACCGATCACTATTTCATGGGAGTGCTCGCTATATGAAAGCTAACACAGTCATATTAGATTGTAACCTGCTGGTTAAGAATTTGAATTGTGTCACTTTTTATTAGCTTATATGCTCTTATTTTTTTGAGGTTTGTTTTTTTTCTCTGAAGGGGATATACATGCGAATTTGAATATGGAGCAACATCTTGTCTTATTTTCAATACGGAAATGTGAAAGCCCCATTTTATTAGGTATTAACAATGAATTACATCTTAAAGGCAGAACCTGTTTAAATTTTGTTTAGAAGTATTATAAAGAGTAAAGAGTAAATACAAGCCTGTTTTCACATACACTAACTAGCATCTTTTGGTAGATAAACAATAAACATTTACAGAGACTGAACCATCTTCACTCCCTTGAATACAGATGATGCCTCCTTGAACTCAAGAAAGTAAATGCTAGCTGACTACAACAGCCAATGACAAATCTGTCATCTGAATAGTATTTGCTGGTTTTTTTTTAAATCAATTCAAAACCAAGTTTAGTGTTCAGTATGAATGCACATGACACCAAAAGCCCAAGTACTTTTAGGAACATAGTGAATTCTTAATATTAATTACTCTGAATAAATGGCTGCAGATCTGAAGCCAGTTTATGCTTTTGCATCTACAGAAAAACACAGCCTAGGCTTGACGTACAGTGTAAAGTTTCATATATTCATTAATGCCAGCTATTATAAAGAATGACCTCGCTTGCTTTTGTTAACAGAAACAAAGATTGTCCATGAGCTATGCTTCCACCTATGATGTGCTACAAACATACTTACATCTTTTGCCATGTTACCAAAGACTAGAAATCAGTCCTCTTAAAGTCTTGACGGCTGCAGGACACAGAGACAATGGTGCTATTTTCTGGAAAACAAGTAAAGACAACATCAGCTGTTAAAAATGAAAGGAGGGAAAGTTTTTACAATTATTGACTACTGCCAAATACAATTCAGCGTTCAAAGAACCGGTTTTCAAGAGGAAAAAGTTTCCTGTCATCACCAATTCATTCCCTAAGCCCCCCCCCCCCCCCCCCCCCCCCGATCACGTGTAAGAAACCCTCCTTTCCCGACAGCGGGGCTGAGCCCCGCGCGGACCCGACCCCAGCCGAGTCCCTGTCCAGCTGCGCCCCTTACAACACCGCAGCGCGGGGCGCGGCGGGGGAAGCGATCCCTCGCTTGGCCTCCTCCTCCTCCTCCCCACCCCCATTTCTAGCAGCAGGCACAAGTAGGCCCCAGGGGCCAGCTCCCCCTCGGGGCCTTGCAACCCCCCCCCCCCCCCCCCCCCCCTTCTTCCTCCTCGCTGGCAACCGGGCACACAGCAGAGACTGGCAGCTGCCACCCCCCGCCCCGGGCACCACGCGCCCCCCGACCAGGGCCTCACCGCCCGAGCGAAGCCCTAAGCCCCGCGCAGCCTCCCCCCGCCCCGGTAGCGAGGGGCCGCGCTAATCGCCTCAGAGGCGGCGGGGGCACGACGAAGGGGGGACGCGCCCGCGCGCCGGGCTGCACTGCCGGCGGTAGGGGGAGGGGAATGGGGCGCGCGGTCCACCCCGTCCCCATCCTCCTCGCACAACCGGCGGCAGCACCCCCTTCCTCCTCCTCCACAACCCCATCCCAACCCCTCTGTGCTCCCCATCCTCCTGCTGCAGGCCGGCCCAGGCTGCCCGCACCTGAGCGGCCGAAGGCGGAGAGCTCCGGCTCCATCCCCCGCCGCCGCCCGCAGACAGGGACCCAGAGCGCGGAGCGGGAGCAGCACCCCCCTCCCGCCGCCGCGCTGCTGCCGCCGCCGCCGCTGCTGCTGCTGCCGCTGCGGAGGCGCCCAACTGCACATGTGCGGCGGCGCGCGCGCGGGCCTGGCGAGCCCGGCGGGAGGGGGCAGGGGAGGAGGGAGACCAACGGCCCCAACGGCAGTTCGGGCGGGGGAATGGAGGGGGGGGAGAGCGCGGGGGGGCAGCCGGCTGGGTCCGCCCCCCTTCCCCGAGCTCCGGGGCGGGGGGAAGGGGCATGAGGAGTGGGGGGGGGTCTCAGCCGGCGGCGGGCGGGCTGTCACTTCCCAACCCGCCTCTGCCCCCGCCGGTCGCCAGCTTGGCGGGCTCCCGGCTAGTCACTGCCCACACATCCCCCTCCCAACACACACATACACGCACCCGGACCGCCCCCCCCAGCCCGCCCGCGGCCCCACACACCTGTCCGCTGCCGCTGTCCCGGCCCGCGCCCCAGCCACCGAGGGGCTGCACGGGGAGTGTGGGGGGGCAAAGGGGAGTGAGGGGGGCAACCCCTCCGCGGGACGCGCGCGCTCGAACCCGCCGCTCTTCCCTTTTTTTTTTTTTTATTTGAATTTTTTTTTTTCCTGCAAACGGGGAGGGGGTAAAAAAAAATTAAAAAAAAAATAAAAAAAATTGAAACTTACACTTTTGTGCGTCCCCCCGGCGTGACGCTGCGCGCTGACGTCACGGGGTGTAGCGTGCCTTGCACGGGCACACGCGGAGCGGCTAAGCCAACCGGCCGCCCGCTCCGCGGGGAGCAGGGAGCATGCGCGGGAGTTTCGCGCCTTCCGACTCACCGCCCTGCGGCGCGAGCGCGCGGGAAGCATCGGCGCGAGATCGGTCTTCGGCCTGTAGAGCCGCGCCGCCAAAGGGCGGGAAGTCGGCCGGCGCCTCCGTGTCCCTTATCGCTGCGGGACACGGGGCTCCCCGCCTCGGCCCCGCCGCCGCGGGCAGGGACGCGCCGGGCCGAGGAGCGAGCTCTCGCCGGCCTCGCTGCCGAGCAGGTTTCTGGCGGCGCGGGAGCCGGCACGGCACGGCACGGCACGGCACGGCGGTGTAGGTGGTTGCCACAACATCCTGCCGGTGCTTCCTCCTCACGTACTGCCTGGCCGTTACTTCAGCAAGTTGGCTGACAGTCGCCATTGCTGAAATGAGGCTTTTGTAGTAATCCAAGCGGAAGTTTGCTGTTTCGCGGCCGCTGGACCTCACTGTGAATGAAGCCAGACCTGTACTTGTGTGAATTTCTGATATCTCCAGGGTGTGAAACCTCGTGTGCTGGCTTGTGTGCAGTGACAGCCATGGGGATGGTGCATGTTAGCTACAGGGTGTGATGTAATTACACAAGAATGGTGTAATTCCTGGCAAAAAAAAACCTCGCAGGGTGCACAGTGGGAGCCGCAAAGGCAAACCTGTAGTGGCGGATAGAACCATAGAATGGTTTGGGTTGGAAGAGACCTTTAAGGTCATCCAGTTCAAACCTCCCTGCCATAGGCAGGAACGCCTTACACTAGACTGGGTTGCTCAAGGCCAGGTCTAACCTGGCCTTGAACACTGCTGGGGATAGGGCAGCCACAGTTTCTTTGGGAGCCTCCCCTTGACTGGAACATTGCAGCAAAGCGACAAACCGAAAAGCTGGTGTTGGTTACAGGAGTGTGTATATGACACTTTGATGGAGTGGGGGAAGCTGCACATGGTTGTACATGCAATACCAAGCATGTTAGGTACAAGGCTGTTAATAATGTGAGCAAGAGGGGAGCAGGAAGTAAAAGGGTTGGTTTTTTATCTAAAGGTGTGGTGCTTTGTAGTCATGCCTGGGAATGGAACACTGGTAGGGAATAGAAGATGCAACCAGCAGAGACGCTATATAGGAACAGCAAAATGAGTTAGCACAGGTGTCAGAGAAGACACATTTCATCAGTTGAC